>NC_083720.1:136908344-137533344 GCF_028564815.1 Eubalaena glacialis | reverse complement strand
GGACTTTTGTTTGTTGGGAGTTTTTTAATCATAGCTTCCATTTCAGTACTTGTAATTGGTCTGTTCATATTTTCTGTTTCTTCCTGGTTCAGTCTTGGGAGATTGCACCTTTCTAAGAATTTGTCCATTTCTTTTGGGTTGTCCATTTTATTGGCATATAGTTGCTTGTAGTAGTCTCTTATGATCCTTTGATTTTCTGTGGTGTCCATTGTAACTTCTCCTTTTTCATTTCTAATTTTATTGATTTCAGCCCACTCCCCTGTTTTTTCTTCATGAGTCTGGCTAAAGGTTTATTAATTTTGTTTATCTTTTCAAAGAACCAGCTTTTAGTTTCCTTGATCTTTTTTTATCATTTTCTTTGTCTCTATTACATTTATTTCTGCTCTGATCTTTATGATTTCTTTCCTTCTACTAACTTTGGGTTTTGTTACTTCTTCTTTCTCTAGTTGCTTTAAGTGTAAGGTTAGGTTGTTTATTTGAGATTTTTCTTATTTCCTGAGGTAAGATTATATTGCTGTAAACTTCCTTCTTAGGACTGCTTTTGCTGTGTCCCATAGGTTTTGGACTGTTGTGTTTTCGTTGTCATTTGCCTCTAGGTATTTTATGATTTCCTCTTTGATTTCTTCAGTGATTCATTGGTTGTTTAGTGGCATATTGTTTAGCCTCCACATGTTGTGTTTTTTACAGTTTTTTTCTTGTAGTTAATTTCAAATCTCATAGCGTTTTGGTTAGAAAATTTGCTTGATAAGATTTCAGTTTTCTTAAATTTACCGAGGCTCGCTTTGTGGCCCAACATGTGATCAGTCCTGGAGAATGTTCCATGTGCACTTGAGAAGACTGTGTATTCTGCTGCTTTTGGATGGAATGCTCTATAAATATCAATTAAGTCCATCTGGTCTGATGTGTCATTTAAGGCCTGTGTTTCCTTATTGATTTTTCTGTCTGGATGCTCTGTCCATTGATGAAAGTGGGGTGTTAAGGTCCCCCACTATTACTGTGTTACTGTCAATTTCTCCTTTTATGGCTGTTAGTATTTGCCTTTAAGGTGCTCCTGTGTTGGGTGCATATATAGTTACAATTGTTATATCTCCTTCTTGGATTGATCCCTTGATCATTAATTACATAGTGTCCTTCTTTGTCTCTTGTAACAGTCTTTATTTTAAACTCTATTTTGTCTGATATAAGTATTGCTACTCCAGCTGGTTCTGGTTTTATACCTCAGTTTTATCAAAATAAACACATCAGTTTGAGGGATGCTAATTACATTAAACTTACTGGACTTACTTAAGAGGAATCCTGTATTTTACTGTAACTGAAGTTAAATAGAGCAAGAAAACCAGAAAGAGGAAGATAGATAGATAGATAGTAGGCTCCTTTTTAGATTTCCTATCACAGAAATTTGTTGAAAGGATGTGGGGTAACAACCTTTTTATTTTCCACAAAATTAATTTGAAACAGATCTAAGATTTTTCTGTAAGTATTGGACTTCATATTTGAACCAATGATAGGGTTAAGTAAGGAGTGTATAACTGAACCTTGGGATCATACAATGAGCTGTGTTTTAATTATAACTCATTACTTTAATCAACCTTTGACTGTAGAACTTGACATCTGATTTATTTTTATAAAGGGTCTCTGATTTTTTTATCCTAACAAACATCCCTAAAAAAGACATTTCTAGGCTACTGCTGTGTCTTTTTCCAGAATTGTTCCTAGTTTTATAACTCGGTATCATTTAAATAAGCATTTTGGGTATATGTTTTAGGTTGAGTGTATAGTAAGAAAGATTAGAACAACCTAATAGAAGCATATCTGTTGCCTTGTTTTTGTCTTCCAGAATCTCTACACAAGGAAGTACAGGATTTGGCCTTTCTAGATGTTGTATCCAAACTTCGCAGTCATGAGAACAAAAGTGTTGCTCAACAGGCCTCTCTCACAGAGCAGAGACTTGCTGTGGAAAGCTGAGAACTACCCCTCCCTGATACACCTCTCATTTCCCCTTTGTCCTCCATCCAGCTGCCTCTTCTGCTTCATTCTCTTCCATATCACTTGTGCATGCGTGTAATGTTCCAATGCCAATTGAAGAACTGCTGTAGGTACCTGCCCAATAATATTTCTAAACCCATAGTTAGTGTGAACATGAATTTGTCAAAAACAAGTCTCCACCCCATAACTGTTTCCTTGTATTCCTGTTGCTTGAGCTACATTAAGTAGAATGTGCATGTTGTAGTCGTATGATGATGACGTAAACCTGGTACTACACAATGACTTGCTCCTCATCCTTGGTAGACTACATAATAATGTACTGGTAAATTAGAAACAAATGAGAATGCAGCAGGATCTGACTAGCTTATGAAAGATGGAATTGAATAGTAAAAATAATAGCTCCATTTATTGGTGCTTGGAAAGCACAGTGACCAAAAAACCTGTATGGCTGCTTATTCATTAGTCTTACCTACTAATGTCAAACCCATGGTACCTAGAGTTAAATAAAGTCCAATGCTCTCGCTCTTTACCCTCTGGTTTCTTCTTCTTCCTTTGTAGACTCTTGAGACTGCCAAAAACTTGGCAAGACTTCCTAAGGTTTTTTAATGTCATATTTAATTGGCCGTCATCAGTAGCCTGATGTTGAAAACGTTTGTAGTTTTCAGCATGAAACTAAGGGGTTGAAGAATATTACACTAGTACATCTTGGTTTTTGCCTGTATTTTAGATTCTGATATATGTACAGTTTCACCTCAGAATTTCTTCCGTCAGTTAATCAATCAACATTGTTCAACACATGTCTTTAAAAGTCACTTGGCATTTGTTTTCAACTGAGAAAGTTGAGTACAGCTCTTTGGAAAATGGATTTTTTTTTTTTTCTGTTTTTCACCATTCAGCTTGAAAGCAAGAAGTTTCCTTGGTCTTTTAGCCCTTTTAAATTTTATATGAGAACTAGCAGGGCATATGAAAAAAGATTAAGAAATGTTTGTCTAGACTAAAGAAAGGAAGCAGGTCATAAAAGCCATAGTAGCCAGTCCAGTTCATTCTGCACATGGCCTCATCCCGGTAGCTGTTAGAGTTTCCCACCTCCACTTTCCACAGAGAACTGCAGTGGATCTTAAAGCCTATCGGAAAGTGACAGTGCCAAGTGCCAAGACTCGAGAGGTAAGAAGCCCCCTTGGCAGAATGTAGTACACTCTTCACTGCTACCACCACACCAAACGGGTCTTAGAGCTTTGAAACACATGAACATCCCTGTGACATACCTACCTGCCTTCTCCGAATGCCCAAGTGTGACAAATACTGGCTGAAAGGTAAGGTGGGCTCCTTGCTCTCCAAAATTGATGCTGCGCCTCTCTATGGGGTGACCGAAGTTGGACTTTTGACTCTGAAATAGCTGTAATTCGAGAAAGTTAAAACCCCAGTGGAGGTAAAGAACTTTTTGAGTGACTGTTCCCTTTGATGTCCAAGAAAAGGACGATTATTGTGAGTGCTTATGCTACATTTACTGTAAGAATGATCTTGTTCATTGTCTTTTCCTGGGCTGGATAGTGGACTATATTTTATTTTAGATTTTGAAAGACATCTGTAATGTTGCATAATAGGCTGTCCATATTAATAACTAAATAAACAGTATATAAACTGTAATGACATCATTTGGTTTATTTGTATATTTTACTTCTATTTCCAGCTCCTAGAACAGTGCCTGCTCATTGTTGGTGCCCAGTAAGTATTTGTTGAATGAATCCCTATTTCCATGAAACTTTCAGAGTGCCTGAACTATTTCTAGATAGATTGATAGAGAAATTGAGATGTAGGTATTTGTCTGACTTCAAAGAATTTTTCTTTTTTGATAGTAGGATCTGTCTGTATTGAAAAGCATTATATAGAGAACCTCGGAACAGAAGCACGGACTTGAGAAAAGCACGGACTTGAGAAAAATTACTGTTTGGGCCAGCTGCCAGCAATCAATTTGCTGATATGCTAGGAACTCTCATCTTCAGCAAAACAAAATGCAATTCAAATCACCAGTTGTTCTGCGGCGTGACCAGACCGGAGGCTGTGCCCTCATGATGACAGGGCTCCACCAAACTTGGTGATGTGCTGCTGTGCCATGGCAGTGGGTGGGAGTCCACAGACAATACCGTCCCTCTCCTACTACTTGGTCCTAGTTTTAGAGACCACCTTTACGTTAGTTTGCTACTCACTAAGAGTGCATTCTAAGGGACAGATGGGAGGAGCCGCACAACAAAACTTTCATTACCACTCTGTGCCGGGACTAGAGCATAGATGAAAAGCAGAAAGGCCAAAACTTAGAGGGAAGAAGATGTCTGAGTGAAATGCACTGGAATGTCCTCCTTTCCTCCCTCCCAGTCCCATTAGCTCCTTGGAATCTTGCTAACCACCCACCCAGAGTGTAACTTCACTGTGCTCAAAGCAAAATTGATTAAATACTGGCCCATAATCCTGTGTCTTCCTTGATAAAACATGCCTTGAGCATACTATCTGATAACAGTGGAGATGCGGAACAGAATTTTTCAGTTCTAATACAGTTTCCTCTTGGGTGAAACAGAATGCTCTCAGATATAAGCATTAGTGTGAAGTGTTCTGAGAAGCCCCTGCATGTGAAGATTTCAAAAAGAAATACTCTTTGGTATCTTTAGAAGGCTTATTACCTAATTCTGTTGAACATAAGGGGTGAAGATGTCTATTACTCAGGTGAGCATTATCCTTTGTATCCAGCTGTTAATAGAATCAGTAAGCTTAAAAGACACTTCTTAACTCCAGGAAGCCATACATTTGAATCATACAAGTGTCTATTAAAAAGCACTTAATGATATCTGGGGTGACTCTTCATGGCTGTAACCAGGAAAATTTAGGGTTTTTTTTTTCACAGATGGGATCTCTTAGTTTACGTACAAAGATACATCATTATATGCCATGTGGCGTCACAGATATGTTTTAAAGGTCTGTCTTACTAAAATGTTGTGGCAACTATTTGAAAAGTGTGATCAGTGGAAAGAGTAAGGTCTCTGGATACTGCCTCTTCCGTAGTCACATCCTGGTTCTATGACTTGCTACCTATGTGACCATTGCCAATTACTTAAACTCTCTGGGCCTGTTTTCTCATTGAATTTAATAATTCCTCCTTCCCGGGGTTTTTGTGACAATTCAAACTTTCAGAGGTTGACGGTAAAGCTGGAGGGAACTGCGACATCTTATGGCCTAAACTATATTCCCCACCTTCCCCCTACAGGATTCCTGGCTAAAGGAATTCAGAGAACAAAAGCCAAATAGGAGAATTAGTTCTAGAGAGATTGAGAGAGAAATTGAGATTCAGATATTTGTCTGACTTCAGAGAATGTCTTTTGATAGTAGACTCCGTCGCTATTAATAGTGTATTAATAATGTATTAATAGTGTCTATTAATAGTGTATTAATAATGTATTAATAGTGTCTATTAATAGTTTGAGGAGCACCCAGTTGTCCTCCATACAGAGTGCATAACCGCTTACCTCCTTCCCCCTGAAACTAAGATGGCCAGGTGGGCAGAGAAGGCCTTTCAGTGTAGCTCTCACTGTAGTACTTCCTCTTCCTGTCTCAGACCTCTTCATCTGTAAAGTGGGAATAACAGTACTAGCTCAGTGATATTAGCTTTTATTAGTATTATTACTAAGTCAATATAGATAAAGCTGTAGTAGTGAGTTTTTCCTCAGTATAGAAACAAAACAATCCCCCCTTCCCATTTTCAGTGCTGCCACCTGTTTATCAGTATATATAAAATATACCTTTTTAATATACATACTTCTCATTATATGTCTTTCGTCTTTTTCTTATATATAAATGCTGTGTGTTTTGCATAAAGGTTTATGGTAACTGTGCTCTGCATCCTGTAATAGAATCCACCTATTTATCATTATGCTTCTTGACTAGACAGGCAGAGCCCCTTGTTGGAGGTTTCCAGGGGTAAGCTGTTATTAGCTCCTTGTATGCCGTGAATGGTAAGCTACAGTATTTGAAGGAAAAAGTGAGCTTTGCATGGAATTTATGCTCCTAAGTTCAATTTATTTATTCTTTCCTTCTCAGTTGACTTTTTGAAGTTCATTATTTCCTTATCCTTACTTTGTTTCTTCCCAGAAAAACAAACAAACCCTTTTACCAAATTGAGCTTTTTAGCCATGGCCACAGAGATTGTAATCTGTCATCATTTCAGAAATGGACAATATGCATCTGTCTGCTATTTATAACACTAGATAGACATTTAATATGGCAACAATTCATTTATATACTGGAACCAATTATAATTAGACCAAACTTAAGCCAGGTAGGAACTGATGCCTGGGTTCTCCTGACATTCGTTTCCTCAGTCCCTGGCTTTTCTACTGCCTGATGTCACATTTGTCCAAAGAGAAATGTAGAGCCTCCCACTTCCTAAGCAAACTGGAGGATCAGGGTGATGTCTTCTCCCAAGTGGTTTTAGTGGGTTCTCTGATCCCCAGCATTATGAATGCAGCTTTTAAGGAGTAAAAGTGGAGCAAGTAGGATGGCTAAGCCATGGACACAGGGGCTCAGGGGAGAAGTGACTTGATTCAAATACCATCTACAATCTAAAAAAAAAAACCTTCATTTTCACATTCACCCCCAACCTCAGAGCACATTCTTAGAACTTATCCGTGACTCAGAGATCTGTGGTTTTGCTGGTAGGCATGTGTGCAATCTTATATTAATCTGCTTAACCATACAAAGGTAAAACCACATTCAGTGGTGTGTGGAACTTTATAGTGTTTAGTTGGTGTTGGTCACATATATAGAGAATTTTCTGTTTCAGGATTAGGTTTTAAGAAAATTAACCAGCTAGGTTTTTTAATCTTCATCAGGGAAGTTTAAAGCCTAATCCTTTCATACTTTGAAGCCTCTTAGTCTCAAGTTTGGGATTTTTTTTAATTAAATAATTCAAAAGATCTTTATTAGATTTCTGTTCTCTCAAGATAAAAAATTTTAAAGCTTTAACCCAGATTTCCAGTATATAAACTTTATATATATTTTTAGAAGATCTATGGTTGGATTTAGTGTTCCTTGAAAAATTAAAAATAGAACAATACGATCCAGCAATTCCCCTTCTGTGTATTTACCCAAAGAAAACAAAAACACTAGTTTGAAAAGATATATGCACCCCTGTGTTCTAGATATGGAAGCAACCTAAGTGTCCATCAATAGATGAATGTATGAAGAAGATACAGTGGTGTATACAGTCATACCTTGATATCCACTGGGGATTGGTTCCAGGACCTGCCTCAGATACCAAAAATCCATGGATGCTCAAGTACCATAGTTGGCCCTCTGTATCCATGGTCCTGCATCTGTGGAATCAACCAACCACAGATTGTGTAGTACTGTAGTTTTTATTGAAAAAAATCCACGTATAAGTGGACCCGTGCAGTTGAAACCTGTGTTGTTTAAGGGTTAACTGTATTTACAATGAAATATTACTCAGTCATAAAAAAAGAGTGAACTCTCAGCATGTGCAACACCGTGGCTGGATCTAGAGGCTATTATGCCAAGTGAAGTAAGACAGAAAGACAAACACCATATGATTCACTTATACTTGGAATCTAAAAACAACAAAAACAAAACAGAAGCAGACTCACAGATACAGAGAACAAACGGGTGGTTGCCAGAGGGGAGAGGGGTGTATAGCTGGGTGAAATAGATAAAAAGGATTAAGAGGTACAAATTTCTAGTTACAAAGTCACGGGGATGTGATACACAGCATAGGGAATATAGTCAATAATACTGCAATAACTTGTATGGTTACTAGACATGGTGATTATTTCATAATGTATTTAAATGTCAAATCACTATGTTGTACACTTGAAACATTATATTGTACATCAACTGTACTTAAGTTTTTTAAAAATCTGATTTTCAAGTATACTTGACAGATATTACTATTGCAGTAGTTATTTTGTCATTTATTGATTCCCAGGAATCCTGAAGGAAGGAAACTCAAACTATACCTTCAGATTACTGTCAAAAATAAATTCCTATATGAATTCTCACTTTGAATTTTATAACCATATCTACTTTAAAATAGGCCTCCCTTCTAGCCAAATGGTGTTTTTGTGGTTTTTTTTGGTTCATTTTTAATGAACTGTCATACAAAGAACAGAGCGAAGCCTGCTGGGAAGCTGGCTACACCCCTGCCCTTAGGGGGTCCGTGCCCTCAGATGAAAAACCCCTGCCCCTTTGCGGACATTTCACAGTGCTCTCCTGCGGCCACCATCACCCCACCACCAGGACCAGAGAAGGTCAGCTGCCTTTGATCTTGACCGCTCTTCAGGGATATCTACTCTGCTTCTTGGTGCTCCCTTCTTCCCCATGTCTAACATAAGCACATCAGATGAATACCTGTGATTACCTAGAACTTATGAAGGAGGTAAAGGTTGAATCATACTCTTAAGATTGCAACCCAACAGTAGAAGGTAAAGCGCTGCCCTAATCAGAGTGAACCACGGGGAGGAAATATTAACCAGAGCGACTTTGATTTTAGACCCATCTCTGCAGGAACCCAAAATAGTCCCTAACTTCAATTGATGCCAACAATCCGTACACAGTTCCTTCACCCTCACCCTCCGTTTTTTTGTGGTTCTAGAATGTATCCCACTCTCCACCATGCCTCTCCTATAATGACTTCCTTTTTCGTGCAGGTAAGTATGGAAGGAGTTATTAATGACTCATATTCCACTCTTTTCACCCACACCCCTCACCCCCTGGTGCCCAGTAGAAGTTAGGGGAAGTGACACAGCAAAGTGACCATTGAGCTTCATAATAGCACAATCTACACAATCTGTTAAATCCTCTGCTTCCCCCTCTCCTACCCCTTGCCCTCTTGCTCCCCTTCTCAGGATCACTGTGAGACGCAGGGCCTTCCCCTGCACTGACCAAAGAAAAGCAAGAGATGGAAAGCAGAGATTACCTGTACATCTGGATGTTTATAACCTGATTTGGTAGTCCCTTACTCTGTAAAATGCAGGCTTCGTCTGATGCAGTTCCGGAAGGATGTTCTGGCGTGCTCTCCACAGCAATTGCCCTGTGTGTGTGCATATTTTACATAGTTGAAGTCTTATGCCACATGTAGCTACATCCTTTTTTTTCCACTTACACAATAAGCATTTTTCCACATTACTAAGAACTCTGTTTCATAACCTCATTTTTAATGGCTGCATATTCTCCAATTACATGGATATATCATAATTTACTTAGCCATTTTCCCACATCTGGACATTAAAGACATATTTCAAGTTTTGAAAAACAAACCTCAAATGCTAAGTCGTGAGCATTTGCAGATGCTCAACTAAAAACATCTGACCTGTAAGTCCCCTCTGCTTTCTGCCCCTAATCCTGAATTAAAAACTCCATTCCTTTCTTCTTCAAGAGTCCTTATCAATTTCTCAATTCAGCCTCTTTGTACCCTTCCTGATCCACTTGTACGTTTGTCACCTCCCGGACACTCTGCTCCTGCAAAGTTCTTGCTGGTCTCCTAAGGGGACCCACCACAAGGGGTAGTGGCGTCGCAAGGGTGGGGCGGCTGCACCTCCCTCCTGGCATCCGGGCCTTAAATCAGCTATACCCACTCACCCTTCACCAGCGCCGCTTACCAGATGTATCAGAGAGGGCCTCTAAAAAGAGGTGGCACACAGCGCACCTCCAAGTGCCCACTGGAGCTGGTGTTGAGCTAATTGGAGTCTCATTGCCTCTTAGCCCTGTCATCCACCACTCCCAACGCTTCTGCACCCGTTGCCAAGGCTGTGAACTGCCATTCTGATGGGTTCCAAGTGATCAGCACACTCCAGGCACCGCTCACATGGAGAGAGGAGAGAGGGGTGGAGGGCCTCTTCTTCCACAGGAGTCCTCGTTTAACACTCCTGAGGCATCTGTGACCTGGCTAACCCGTTTCTTCCTCTAGAGACCAGGGCAAGCTGGGGGCCCTCATACATCTTTGTTTGTTCCACATGGTATTTTGAAAAAAAAGAAAACGAACAGCTGTAAACACTGAAATTTGGGATGATTTTGCATAAAAATCTAGTCATTTGCCTTTTCTTTTACAAGGGGGAGAGCTGGCAACCAGGCATTCTGCATCCCAGGAGGGCAGCGTGTGGCTGTGACCCTGTGCCCTTGGACAGGGCATGCGTCTCCAGCCTGTCAGTCCCCACCTGGCCCACCTCCCCTGTTCCCCTCAACTCCACAGCCCCCGGAGGCCTGCGTGGCTTCACCCTGTGGAGATCTCGTGTGTAGTCTGTCTGCTTCCAGAGCAGAAGGGGTGGGGATTTTTAGGGGAAGAGAAGCAGCGCCTCGGGAAGGGCCTTGTCAAACAGAGGTCCAAACACTCGACCCCAGGGCATTTCTATGACCTGTGCAAACTTGGATTGTTTTTATCCCCTCAGAGAAAAGACTCGACACTCTGAAGGCCAGTGACAGCTGCAGTCTGACTGTCAAGTGTCAGGAATATTGGAAACCCAAACAGCTGTAAGCCGTGCCCACGCCCGGTACCCACGCCATCCTGCTGATAGGAGTGGGCTGGTGCTGACCTTCCCGTCCCCTCACACGGCTGGCAGCACCCTGAGGGGACTGTAGGAATTTAGGACATCCTTTCTTGGCTGGATCAGGAATGCAGCCCTTCTCCTGAGGCCAAAAGTATCCTCCCCATCCCCTTTATCCCATGATTCAGGAGCTCTTATGGAATACGGGCCCCTGCTAACCCAAGCGATTGCACTCTGCTCTTGGAGAAGCAGGGAATTCTAACACCTGCTAAACTCCCGGGATAACCTGATCAACCACAATTTCCTCTTTGTAGCCAACCCTTCAGATATGAGTCTCCTCATTTAAAAAGGCTCATACACTACCAAACGTAAAATAGTTAGCTAGTGGGAAGCAGCCGCATAGCACAGGGAGATCAGCTCGGTGCTTTGTGACCACCTAAAGGGGTGGGATAGGGAGGGTGGGAGGGAGGTAGATGCAAGAGGGAGGAGATGTGGGAACGTATGTATATGTATAGCTGATTCACTTTGTTGTGGAGCAGAGGCTAACACACCATTGTAGAGCAATTGTACTCCAATAAAGATGTTAAAAAAAATAAAAAAATAAAAAAATAAAAATAAAAAAAATAAAAAGGCTCATACAATTAAGAGTTTCAATCCACTCTCGGCCGAAACACCCGTGAAGAGAAACAGCCTGCTCCTAAATGTTTCATTGATGTAACACACCGAAGGAGAGTATGTCCTTCGTGTCCCCCAGAGTGAGGAGGACCGGGCAAGTGCCCACGCCCCAGACCGCCAGCGATGCACAGACCAGGAGCAGACCAGATGGGATGGGGCCTTAGACATTTTAACTTGTTATTATGTAGTGGAAAACCAAAGTTTAAACAGACGATTGGCATATTTGCTTTATGTTTTGATCTAGAACCAGAACTATTGCTAGTGGAAGAGAGACTAATAGCAGAGATTCATAGGTAATTGTGATGAGTTCCTAGTGTTGGGAGACAATTCTCCATGGGTGTCTCATGTTTCTATACTTCTGTGAAGAGCTTTCATCTCAAACTATCTCTTCAAGGATGTTTATGTAACAGCCTTGTAAGATAGAGATAGTGTCTCCTTCTGAGGGCAGGGGCAGATTTTTGTACTGTGTGAGATAATAAAGATAACACCTCCCTCGGGGCAAAGTTTGGTCAGGATTGCTTGCAGACTCCTTAGAAAGTTGGGGGATACCTGGGAATTCCCTGGCAGTCCAGTGGTTAGGACTCCAGGCTTTCACTGCTGGGGCCTGGGTTCGATCCTTGGTCAGGGAACTAAGATCTCGCAAGCCGGGAGGCGCAGCAAAAAAAAAAAAAAAAAAAAAGTTGGGGGATTCCTGAGCTCAGTGCACCTTGCAGCACAGACACTGTGTGTGCAGCAGCCACCTGGGTCACTGTCCTCTGAGGGACTAGGGGCTCAGGAACTATCACAAACATGAAACTCACACCATCTGCAAGGCCATCCTTTGTCTCTGACCCAGAAGTCTCACGCCTCCTGTGGGCATTGGTGAAACTGAGGCAAGCTAAGCAGTTAGCCTGCGAGAAGGGTAGAGCCTCTGAGCCTTCACAGTTCTTGGTACTTGAACTAGGACTAGAGAGACGGAGAAGGTCTAAGATACGTGTGTGTGGTGGAGACTGGAATCAAAGATGATTCCCAAATGTCTGCGCTGGGAGACAGGGCAGAAGACAGTGGGGACGTGAACTGAGAGGAGGAACGAAGGAGGAGCTGCGGCCTCCTGTAAAGGAACACGAGCTGGGCTGAGGCGCTTGGGATCTTGAGGAGGAGACGTCCAGGGGGCACTTCCTCATTGCAGCTGAGCCTTCACTACAGGGGCTGCTCCACACACAAACGGAGCCCCTCAGCCCACAGCGCTCCCTTCAGCGCCTCCTAACACATGTCATTGTGTCACATCGGAGTCCCCAAGAGACACCAACAACAGACCCCTTTAAGAAAAGAAAAAGGGGTGATTTACCCAAAACTTACAGAATCAAATCTTTGGAGCTGGAGCCTGGGCATCTGAATTTCTTAAAGCTCCAAAGGTGATTTCCGATCTGCAGCCAGAATGGAAAAGCATTGTTCTATTAGAATGAAGGGCAAGCAAACTTTCCTTAAAGTCCTCAGAGAGAGGCTGACCTAGCCAACAAAAGGGTCATCATCTTATATGGGCAAGCAGGAGGCCATTTACTGCATCAGTAACCCAGGATTACTATTCAACTTCCATCCTTTTTGAGGCCCCTCAGTTCTGACCCAGGGACCCATTATCACTTGCCAAGTAAACTGCTGCACTTAGAGCAAGCCAACTTCCTGAGCTGTTCAACTCCAGATGTGGTCTATGGTAGACATCTCCCAGAATGGTACCCTGAACTACCTGGAATCTATGCTGCCTGACACATCCTCTGGAGAAATCATCTGGATACCCTCACGCTTGCTTAGCCTTACTGGGCACAGCCCGGAAACAACCATCCACCACGGCAGCCTGTCCTCCATCACCCTGATGGAAGGCCCAGGCATCAGGAGCCTCTTGCTGATAGTCTGGGGCCCTGAGCATCTAGAGAAGGCAAAGGGAGTTGCTGCATTCCTGAGGGGCACAGAGCCTTCCTCGTAAGCTTTCCATGTGTCCAAGTGAGCCTGACAGCCTTACAGTCATGGCTGACTCATGACTTCCGCTTGTCTTGGAAAGCTTGGTCTCCCTTTCCCCTACAGGACATGAAGGGTAGCCATCTACTCCAGCACATACACCCTTTATTTTTAAAATTTATTTATTTATTTAATTTATTTTTGGCTGCGTTGGGTCTTCGTTGCTGTGCGTGGGTTTTCTCTAGTTGCGGCGAGTGGGGGCTACTCTTCGTTGTGGTGCGCGGGCTTCTCATTGCGGTGGCTTCTCGTTACGGAGCAGGGGCTCTAGGCGCGCGGGCTTCAGTAGTTGTGGCTCACAAGCTCAGTAGTTGTGGCTCACAGGTTCTAGAGCGCAGGCTCAGTAGTTGTGGCTCACGGGCTTAGTTGCTCCATGGCATGTGGGATCTTCCTGGACCAGGGACCGAACCTGTGTCCCGTGCACTAGCAGGCGGATTCTTAACCCCTGCGCCACCAGGGAAGTCCTCCAGCACATACACTGTTACTACTGTTTGAACCTAAAAGCATGAGATTCATGAGGGTCTCAATTCAATCTGGCAATCCTGCACGAGTTCTTCTCAGCTTAACTGTGATCCCACCTCCTGGCAACATAGCTCTTTCAAAAAATGCTGAGTTCAGAAATCCTGCATGCCTGGAAAAAACTCAGAATTCATTAGCAAAATAATTTCTTCCAAGGCTTAATCCTCATCCACCTTTGCCTTTCCTGTTTGATGCTTAAACAGGATTGGTGGGCGGGGGAGATGGAGGTGCCCTGGGAGTATTAGGCACTTGCTGTACTCAGTGCACAGGCCTGAGCCCATCCAGGGTTGGCTGACAGATGCCAGGGTCAGTTTCTCTTTGAAAAAGCCGTATTACAGGAAAATAGAAATAGTTTTCTTTTTCAGAATAAAAGTCCATCCGTTAGGTGAGCACATACTCTCTACGAAGAGACAAAGGTATGCTCAGCCTCTTTGACTTGCTCAAAGCAGTAGCCTGGTCTGGGTGCTAGAGACACAGAGGTTCCTGATTCCACGGGAAAAGATGCCAATCAAGTAAGTTCTTCCAGAGAGGATGCTGCAGGAGCACATCTTGGTGTGGAGAGGAGGGGGCTAACGGAGCTCCCTGAGAAAGCTGACTTAAGTGAGATCTGAAGCATGACTGGGGTTTGGGGAAGAAGAGCAGTTAGACACTTTTCATCTTTGCAACATCCCTGTGGTATAGGCATGACTATCTCCATCTCATGAGGGAGACTCTGAGGATAGGAGAGAGAAAGCCACGTGTCTAAGGCCACACCCACGCTATAACCAGTGGCTAAGCTCTGAGTCCAGCACACACACTGTCTGTGACTTTCTTACTTTGCCACGCATGGGTTTGCTTTACCAAAGCAACCTGAGGAGCTTTTTCACTGAGTACAGATTGTACGATATTCTTCAGGCTTAGCGACTGACCAGCCTCCTAGGGTCTCCCCAGAGACCGAGTCATTAAGGCATTTGTTCCAATGTCCAGCTTGACTCCAGGTCTTTCCATGACAGAGTCAATAAAGGAATCAAATCTCCTCCAGCCTTTGCTCTGCACTTCAGTGAAAGGAGTAAGCCCTGCCTTACTCTTCGTTCTGGTTTTAGTACCTCCCGCTCTTCCCTCTCTCGCTCTAGAACTTAGTAGAATGTTTGACATACGTGAGGCTCAAAAAATGTGCACTAAGCTTGAGAAACAGCAGACACAGGAAGGGCTCTGTGACTTCCCCTTTCTACCTAAAAGCAGGACATGAAATTTCCCCTGAGAAAGGTGCCCTCCCTGTACCAGGAAGAACATTCATATCACCAGAGACTGGGAGTCAATGCCGAAATGGACCTGTACAAACACACCTACTAAAATGACCTTCCATTAGTTTCCCACATTTAGTTGCTAGTCACCGTGCCACAATATACTGCTCCTACCACCAGCCCCTCTGTCTTGTCACATCCCCACAATTTATTGTTCTCTGTGTAACAAGGTGTTTAAGCTTTTGGTCCTAATGACTTCTGGTCTTCATTTTCCTTTTGAAGACTCCCATGTACATGCAAAAAAGTTAAATTTGTATGCTTTTCTTCTTGTTAAAAAAAAAAAAAAGTGTGCTAAGAGTCCTCATTACCAATTAGCATCAGTAGAAATTAAATTAGAACATGAAGCCAGAGTCCTGAGATGATCTTTCCTAAAATGGCCTGACAGAACCTTGAGAGCCGTTTTCTCATTTAAGTTCTCACACTCTAAGCAAAAGACGGGGGTAGGGCATGCAGCTCTGCACTCCAGACACCACAATGGTAATTAAATACCTCCACTGCAACAGGTCTGGGCTTCTGGTATAACTGGAATTCTATTTTTGTTAGGTAAACAAAAATGCTAATCTGGAGACATTAATTTTTCCTCTTTTAATTTGGGTGCAAATCTTGACTTAAACAATTTTCACTTTAAAATTTAAATGTCTATGGTAAGGTATTCATTTGGCGCCACAAATGAGATGTTTTTAATCCTTTGATCCAGTCATTCCACTATTAGGGCTCTATCAATGTGCAAACTATAAGAAATATATAAGAAAGTTCACTGCGGAGACTGGTTCAAGATGGTGGAGTAAAAGGATGTGCACTCACTCCCTCTTGCAAGAGCAACGGAATAACAACTAACTGCTGAACAATCATCAAAAGGAAGACACTGGAACTCACCAAAAAAATACCCCACATCCAAAGACAAAGGAGAAACCACAATGAGATGGTAGGAGGGGCACAATCACAATAAAATCAAATCCCATAACTGATGGGTGGGTGTCTCACAAACTGGAGAACAATTATACAACAGAAGTCCACCCACAGGAGTGAAGGCTCTGAGCTGGCATCAGGCTTACCGACCTGGGGGTCCAGCAATGGGAGGGAGAATTCCCAGAGAATCAGACTTTGAAGGCTAGCAGGATTTGATTGCAGGACTTTGACAGGTTTTGGGGAAACAAAGGCTCCACTCTTGGAGGGCACACACAAAGTAGTGGGCACATCAGGACCCAGGGGGAATGAGCAGTGACCCCATAGGAGACTGAACCAGACCTACCTGTTAATGTTGGAGTGTCTCCTGCAGAAGCAGGGGATGGCTGTGGCTCACCACGGGGACAAGAACACTGGCAGCAGAAGTTCTGAGAAGTACTCCTTGGTGTGACCCCATTAGCCCCACCAAAGGGTCTGTGGGCTCCAGTGCTGGGTCACCTCAGGCCAAACAACCAACAGGGAAGGAACTCAGCCCCACCCATCAGCAGACAAGCGGATTAGAGTTTTACTGAGCTCTGCCTACCAGAACAACACCCAGCTCTACCCACCACCAGTCCCTCCTATCAGTAAGCTTGCATAAGCCTCTTAGATAGCCTCATCCACCAGAGGGTAGACAGCAGAAGCAAGAAGAACTACAATCCTGCAGCCTGTGGAACGAAAACCACATTCACATAAAGATAGACAAAATGAAAAAGCAGAGGACTATGTACCAGATGAAGGAACAAGATAAAACCCCAGAAAAACAACTAAATGAAGTGGAGATAGGCAACCTTCCAGAAAAAGAATTCAGAATAATGATAGTGAAGATGATCCAGGACCTCGGAAAAAGAATGCAGGCAAAGATCGAGAAGATGCAAGAAATGTTTAACAAAGACCTAGACGAATTACAGAAAAAACAAACAGAGGTGAACAATACAATAACTGAAATGAAAAATACACTAGAAGGAATCAATAGCAGAAGAACTGAGGCAGAAGAACAGATAAGTGACCTGTAAAACAGAATGGTGGAATTCACTGCCACAGCAGAGAATAAAGAAAAAAGAATGAAAAGAAATGAAGACAGCCTAACAGACCTCTGGGACTACTTTAAACACACCAACATTTGCATTATAGGGGTCCCAGAAGGAGAAGAGAGAGAGAAAGGACCTGAGAAAATATTTGAAGAGATTATAGTCAAAAACTTCCCTAACATGGGAAAGAAAACAGCAACCCAGGTCCAGGAAGCACAGAGAGTCCCAGGCAGGATACCCAAGGAGAAACACACTGAGACACATAGGGATCAAATTGAAAAAAATTAAAGACAAAGAAAAATTATTAAAAGCAACAAGGGAAAAATGACAAATAACACACAAGGGAACTCCCATAAGGTTAACGGCTGAATTCTCAGCAGACACTCTACAACCCAGAAGGGAGTGGCATGATATATTTAAAGTGATGAAAGGGAAGAACCTACAACCAAGATTACTCTACCCTGCAAGGATCTCATTCAGATTCGACAGAGAAATCAGAAGCTTTTCAGACAAGCAAAAGCTAAGAGAATTCAGCACCACCAAACCAGCTCTACAACAAATGCTAAAGGAACTTCTCTACGTTGGAAACACAAGAGAAGAAAAGGACCTACAAAAACAAACCCAAAACAATTAAGAAAATGGTAATAGGAATATACGTATCGATAATTCAATAATTACCTTAAATGTGAATGGATTAAATCCTCTAACCAAAAGACACAGGCTCGCTGAATGGATACAAAAGCAAGACCCATATATATGTTGTCTACAAGAGACCCACTTCAGACCTAAGGACACATACAGACTGAAAGTGAGGGGATGGAAAAAGATATTCCACGCAAATGGAAATCAAAAGAAAGCTGGAGTAGCAATACTCATATCGGACAAAATGGACTTTAAAATAAAGAATGTTACAAGAAAAAAGGAAGGACACTACATAATGATCAAGGGATCAATCCAAGAAGAAGATATAACAATTATAAATATATATGCACCCAACATAGGAGCACCTCAATACATAAAGCAAATGCTAACAGCTATAAAAGAGGAAATCAACAGTAACACAACAATAGTGGGGGACATTAACGCCTCCTTACACCAATGGACAGATCATCCAGACAGAAAATTAATAAGGAAACACAGCTTTAAGTGACACAATAGACCAGATAGATTTAATTGATATTTATAGGACATTCCATCCGAAAACAGCAGATTACACTTTCTTCTCACGTACACATGGAACATTCTCCAGGATAGATCACATCTTGGGTCACAAATCAAGCATTGGTAAATTTGAGAAAATTGAAATTATATCAAGCATTTTTTCTGACCACAACACTATGAGATTAGAAATAAATTACAGGGGAAAAAACCGTAAAATAACACAAACACATGGAGGCTAAACAATACGTTACTAAGTAACCAAGAGATCACTGAAAAATCAAAGAAGAAATCAAAAAATACGTAGAGACAAATGACAATGAAAACATGATGATCCAAAACCTATGGGATGCAGCAAAAGCAGTTCTAAGAGGGAAGTTTATAGCAATACAATCCTACCTCAAGAAACAAGAAAAATCTCAAATAAAAAATCTAAGCTTACACCTAAAGGAACTAGAGAAAGAAGAACAAACAAAACCCAAAGTTAGTAGAAGGAAAGAAATCATGAAGATCAGAGCAGAAATAAATGAAATAGAAACAAAGAAAACAATAGCAAAGACCAATAAAACTAAAAGCTGGTTCTTTGAGAAGATAAACAAAATTGATAAACCTTTAGCCAGACTCATCAAGAAAAAGAGGGAGAGGACTCAAATCAATAAAATTAGAAGTGAAAAATGAGAAGTTACAATGGACACTGCAGAAATACAAAGCATCATAAGAGACTACTACAAGCAACTCTGTGCCAATAAAATGGACAACCTGGAAGAAATGGACAAATTCTTAGACAGGTATAACCTTCCAAGACTGAACCAGGAAGAAACAGAAAGTATGAACAGACCAATCACAAGTAATGAAATTGAAACTGTGATTGAAAGTCTTCCAACAGGGCTTCCCTAGTGGCACAGTGGTTAAGAATCCGCCTGCCAGTGCAGGGGACACAGGTTCGAGACCTGGGCTGGGAAGATCCCACATGCCACGGAGCAACTAAGCCCGTGCATGACAACTACTGAGCTCTAGAGCCCACGAGCCACAACTACTGAAACCCTCGTGCCTAGAGCCCGTGCTCTACAACAAGAGAAGCCACGACAATGAGAAACCTGGACACCACAACGAAGAGTAGCCCCCACTCACCACAACTAGAGAAAGCCCACACAGACCAACGAAAAACCAATACTGACAAAAATAAAAAAACAAATAAATAAATTTATTTTTAAAAAAAATCTTCCAACAAACAAAAGTCCAGGACCACATGGCTTCACAGGTGAATTCTATCCAACATTTAGAGAAGAGCTAACACTCATCCTTCTCAAACTCTTCCAAAAAATTGCAGCGGAAGGAACACACCCAAACTCATTCTACAAAGCCACCATCACCCTGATACCACAACCAGACAAAGAAACTACAAAAAAAGAAAATTACTGACCAATATCACTGATGAATATAGATGCAAAAATTCTCAACAAAATACTAGCAAACAGAATCCAACAACACATTAAAAGGATCATACACCATGATGAAGTGGGATTTATCCCAGGGATGCAAGGATCCCTCAATATATGCAAATCAGTCAATGTGATACACCATATTAACAAACTGAATAAAAACCATATGATAATCTCAATAGATGCAGAAAAAGCTTTTGACAAAATTCAACACCCATTTATGATAAAAAACTCTCCAGAAAGTGGGCACAGAGGGAACCTACCTCAACATAATAAAGGCCATATATGACAAACCCACAGCAAACATCATTCTCAACGGTGAAAAACTGAAAGCATTTCCTCTACAATCAGGAACAAGACAAGGATGCCCACTCTTGCCACTATTATTCAACATAGTTTTGGAAGTCCTAGCCATGCCAATCAGAAAAGAAAAAGAAATAAAAGGAATACAAATTGTAAAAGAAGAAGTAAAACTGTCACTGTTCACGGATGACATGATACTATATGTAGAGAATTCTAAAGATGCTACCAGAAAACTCCTAGAGCTAATCAATGAATTTGGTAAATTTGCAGGATACAAAATTAATGCAAAGAAATCTCTTGCATTCCTACACACTAAAAACCAACGATCAGAAAGAGAAATTAAGGAAACAATCCCATTCACCGTTGCAACAAAAAGAATAAAATACCTAGGAACAACACTATCTGAGGAGGTAAAAGACCTGTATGCAGAAAACTATAAGACACTGATGAAAGAAATCAAAGATGACACAAACAGATGGAGAGATATACCATGTTCTTGGATTGGAAGAATCAATATTGTGAAAATGACTATACTGCCCAAAGCAATCTACAGATTCAATGCAATCCCTATCAAATTACCAATGACATTTTTTACAGAACTAGAACAAAAAATCTTAAAATTTGTATGGAGACACAAAAGACCCCGAATAGCCAAAGCAATCTTGAGGGAAAAAACTGAGCTGGAGGAATGAGACTCCCTGACTTCAGACAATACTACAAAGCTACAGTAATCAAGACAGTATAGTACTGGCACAAAAACAGAAATATAGATCAATGGAACAGGATAGAAAGCCCAGAGATAAACCCACACACCTACGGTCAACTAATCTATGACAAAGGAGGCAAGAATATACAATGGAGAAAAGACAGGTCTCTTCAATAAGTAGTTGTGGGAAAACTGGACAGCTACATGTAAAAATATGAAATTAGAACACTTCCTAACATGATACACAAAAATAAACTCAAAATGGATTAAAGACCTAAATGTAAGACCAGACACTATAAAACTCTTAGAGGAAAACATAGGAAAAACACTCTTTGACATAAATGACAGCAAGATCTTTTTTGACCCACTTCCTAGAGTAATAGAGATAAAAACAAAAACAAATGGGACCTAATGAAACTTAAAAGCTTTTGCACAGAAAAGGAAACTATAAACAAGACGAAAAGACAACCCTCAGAATGGGAGAAAATATTTGCAAGCAAATCAACGGACAAAGGATTAATCTCCAAAATATATATGCAGCTCAATGTTAAAAAAACAAACAACTCAGTCCAAAAATCGGCAGAAGACCTAAATAGACATTTCTCCAAAGAAGACATAGAGATGGCCAAGAGGCACATGAAAAGCTGCTCAACATCACTAATTATTAGAGAAATGCAAATCAAAACTACAATGAGGTATCACCTCCCACTGGTTAGAATGGGCATCATCAGAAAATCTACAAACAACAAATGCTAGAGAGGGTGTGGAGAAAAGGGAACCCTCTTGCACTGTTGGTGGGAATGTAAATTGATACAGCCACTATGGAGAACAGTATGGAGGTTCCTTAAAAAACTAAAAATAGAATTACCATATGACCCATCAATCCCACTACTGGGCATATACCCAGAGAAAACCATAATTCAAAAAGACACATGCACCCCAATGTTCACTGCAGCACTATTTACAATAGCCATGTCACCAAAGCAACCTAAATGCCCGTCGACAGACGAATGGATAGAGAAGATGTGGTATGTATATACAATGGAATATTACTCAGCCATAAAAAGGAACGAAATTGGATCATTTGTAGAGACGTGGATGGACCTAGAGACTGTCATACAGAGTGAAGTAAGTAGAAAGAGAAAAACAGATATTGTATATTAACGCATATATGTGGAATCTAGAAAAATGGTACAGATGAACTGGTTTGCAAGGCAGAAATAGAGACACAGATGTAGAGAACAAACGTATGGACACCAAGGGGGGAAAGCGGGTGGGTGGCTGGTGGTGGGATGAATTAGGAGATTGGGATTGACATATATACACTAATATTTATAAAATAGATGACAAATAAGAACCTGCTGTATAAAAAAATAACAAAATAAAATTTTAAAAAAAGTTATTTAATGGGGAAGAGTCTAAATTTCTAATAGTGATGGGTTGGTTAATTAAATTGTAGTTTATCTACACCAGGAGTTCCCAAAGTTTTTGTTCTCAGGACCCCTTTACACTTTGAACAATGACTGAAGCCCCTAAACAACTTTTGTGTATGTGGGTTATTTGTATGAGTATTTCCTATATCAGAAATTAAAAGGGAGAAATATTTAAACACAGAAATATTCAATACATACACATTCCATTAGCTGTCAGAGTGATGATATCACATCATCATGTAGTCTCTGAAAAACTCCACTGTACACTCAGAAAGAATGGTATCAAAAAAGGGAAATAATGTCTTATAACATTATGAAATAATTTTGAGCTTGTGGACTCTCTGAGAGGGTCTTGGGAAGCCCCAAAATTCCCTTGTCCACATTTCCACATTTTGAGGACCCCTGATCTATACCATAGAATACTGTGTGACCACAAATTTTTATTGTATAAAATATTCACTGACATTGAACACGTTCTGTTTTGAAAAAGAAAAAAAAAAAAAAGAGCAGACTACAGAACAGTATAAACAGTATTATACAATTTAAAACAAACAAAAAAGTAATGGAAAAACACACACTAACATACCTCTAGATGGTGTATACCAGCATAGGCCTCTAGATGGTGAAAATACACGTTATTTCTTTTTCTGTTTTCCTGCGTTTTCTGCATTAAGCACATTTTTCTTTTGTAATCAAAATAAAATGTATTTAACAAACATATACGTATTGCCTATTTATAATCACCCTGTATTTTCTTACCCAGACCTGAAAATTTCAGCTTAGTAGTTTTAGGAAAGATATCACCCAGAAACATCAATAAGGTATTAATTTTGCATGGTTCTAAACAAGGCCTACTTGTAGATTGTCCTTGCCTCTCAAACTGTGTTCTGCAGATGACATCAGTGTCACCTGGGAGCCTGCTGGAGCCTCAGACTCTCTAGCTCCGCTTAAGACTGGCTAAATCAGACCCAGATAATTTAAAGTGAATTATGACCCAGGTGAATTAAGACCCAGGTGATTTATGTATATTGAAGTTTGAGAAACCCTGGTGGCACATTAGAATTACCTGGAGGCTTTAAAAGGTGGTGGGGGGTGGGTGCGGAAGGGCTGCACAGTGGTTTGTTTATGTAATGTTCCCGGGTGATTCTAATGGGCATCTAGAGCTGAGAACCACTGTCAAACGCAAGGACCTGGTCGCCTCCAACCTCCACCTGCTTCAGGGCAATGTCCCCTGCTGCAGCATGGTGAGCTCCGTGCCAGCCCCCAGATCATAGAAATTTCAGAGGGACACTGGAACTGGATGTAGGAAAAAAGTGGATTCCAGAACAAGGATAAAATACAGCATTTCCTGCGGCCTCTAAAGTTATGGTGACTTCTTTAGAAGGCATGGGGTGTTGCAACTGGCACTTTGCCTTTCACAAAATGCTTTGATAGACAATTCTGGCAGACTTTTTGGAATGATTTTTTAACTATTCCCAGATGGCAGGGGGTTTGCACCTGCAGACACTGACCAGCTTTACCCTAAATTCTACTTTGCATCAGTCACCTCTTCATTCATACCCATCACCTCAATTATCTCACCTGGTCATTCAGCAAGTTATTGAGTGCTTGGCATGAACCAGAGACTGGCCACAACTCCAGCACTCTCTGTACCTGAACTTCTCATGGCTTACCCACACTTCTCCCCACTCCTGCAGTGTGGAAGCTCTGGGGCCTCCCCATCTCCTCAGCGGCACTCACCTCCTCATTCCTGCCCCGGAGTGTCTTCCTCTGCTCTCCCTGAGGGCCCAGGTCAGGCCTCTCTTTTTCCTCCAGGCCTTCTTCCATTACCCATGTCCTCCCATCTCAGCCAGCACCACCTTGGAGGACATATGCTCTTGGTGAAATTTATATTTTCCATGAGTGTGGTTTTTTCCTCTCCTGCAGTTTACATTTCCTCAAAAATGTATGCAGAGTGCTTATAGCACAGTGCCTGGAACATAGTAAACTTTCAGTGAATGTTACCTGTTATTTCAAGGGATGGATGATACATTCACCTCTGGTAGCTGGCTGGCAGCAGGGGTTGGTGAAGTAGTGGGCTGATTCAGTCACAAAGTAACAAGACTAAAGAAAGCAGAGTCATGGAAATTAGCTGTTTTATTTATAAGACTTTAATCACTCACACAAGTTGCATGTAAGATGGTTTACTTCAAAGAAATACATACTGCAGTGTGACCATTTTTTTAAGTTTTATACATTTTATTTGTTCAGTGCCAAGTTGTTTTTTTAACATCTTTATTGGAGTATAATTGCTTTACAGTGTTGTGTTAGTTTCTGCTGTATAACAAAGTGAATCAGCTATATGCATACGTATATCCCCATAACCCCTTCCTCTTGTGTCTCCCTCCCACCCTCCCTATCCCACCCCTCTAGGTAGTCGCAAAGCACCGAGCTGATCTCCCTGTGCTATGCAGCTGCTTCTCACTAGCTATCTATTTTACATTTGGTAGTGTATATATGTCAGTGCTACTCTCTCACTTCGTCTCAGCTTACCCTTCCCCCTTCCCGTGTCCTCAAGTCCATTCTCTACGTCTGTGTCTTTATTCCTGTCCTGCCCCTAGGTTCATCAGAACCTTTTATTTTTTAGATTCCATATATATGTGTTAGCATACACTATTTGTTTTTCTCTTTCTGACTTACTTCACTCTGTATGACAGACTCTAGGTCCAGCCACCTCACTACAAATAACTCAGTTTCGTTTCGTTTTATCGCTGAGTAATATTCCATTGTATATACGTGCCATATCTTCTTTATCCATTCATCTGTCGATGGACATTTAGGTTGCTTCCATGTCCTAGCTACTGTAAATAGTGTTGCAATGAACACTGTGGAACATGACTCTTTTTGATTTATGGTTTTCTCAGGGTATATGCCCAGTAGTGGGATTGCTGGGTCATACTGTAGTTCTATTTTTAGTTTTCTAAGGAACCTCCATACTGTTCTCCATAGTGGATGTATCAATTTACAATCACACCAACGGTGCAAGAGGGTTCCCTTTTCTCCACACCATCTCCAGCATTTATTGTTGATAGATTTTTTGATGATGGCCATTCTTACTGGTGTGAGGTGGTACCTCATTGTAGTTTTGATTTGAATTTCTCTAATGATTAGTGATGTTGAGCATCTTTTCATGTGTTTGTTGGCAATCTGTATATCTTCTTTGGAGAAATGTCTATTTAGGTCTTCTGCCCAGTTTTGGATTGGGTTGTTTGTTTTTTGGATATTGAACTGCATGAGCTGCTTGTATATTTTGGAGATTAATCCTTTGTCAGTTGCTTCATTTGCAAATATTTTTTTCCAATTCGGAGGGTTGTCTTTTCGTCTTGTTTATGGTTTCCTTTGCTGTGCAAAAGCTTTGAAGTTTCATTAGGTACCATTGGTTTATTTTTGTTTTTATTTCCATGACTCCAGGAGGAGGGTCAAAAAGTATTTTGCTGTGATTTATGTCATAGAGTGTTCTGCCTATGTTTTCCCCTAAGAGTTTTATAGTGTCTGGCCTTACATTTAGGTCTTTAATCCATTTTGAGTTTATTTTTGCATGTGGTATTAGGAAGTGTTCTAATTTCATTCTTTTACATGTAGCTGTCCAGTTTTCCCAGCACCACTTATTGAAGAGACTGTCTTTTCCCCATTGTATACTCTTACCTCCTTTATCAAAGATAAGGTGACCATATGTGTGTGGGTTTATCTCTGGGCTTTCTATCCTGTTCCATTGATCTATATTTCTGTTTTTGTGCCAGTACCATACTGTCTTGATTACTGTAGCTTTGTCGTATAATCTGAAGTCCAGGAGCCTGATTCCTCCATCTCTGTTTTCCTTTCCCAAGATTGCTTTGGCTATTTGGGGTCTTTTGTGTTTCCATACAAATTGTGAAATTTTTTGCTCTAGTCCTGTGAAAAATGCCATTGGTAGTTTGATAGGGATTGCACTGAATCTGTAGATTGCTTTCCGTAGTATAGTCATTTTCACAATGTTGATTCTTCCAATGCAAGAACATAATATATCTCTCCATCTGTCTGTATCATCTTTAATTTCTTTCATCAGTGTCTTATAGTTTTCTGCATACAGGTCTTTTGTCTCCTTAGGTAGGTTTATTCCTAGGTATTTTATTCTTTTTGTTGCAATCGTAAATGGGAGTGTTTCCTTAATTTCTCTTTCAGATTTTTCATCATTAATGTATAGGAATGCAAGAGATTTCTGTGCATTAATTTTGTATCCTGCTACTCTACCAAATTCATTGATTAGCTCTAGTAGTTTTCTGGTAGCATGTTTAGGATTCTCTGTGTATAGTATCATGTCATCTGCAAACAGTGACAGTTTTATTCCTTCTTTTCTGATTTGGATTCCTTTAATTCTTTTTCTTCTCTGATTGGCGTGGCTAAAAGTTCCAAAACTATATTGAATAACAGTGGTGAGAGTGGGCAACCTTGTCTTGTTCTTGATCTTAGAGGAAATGCTTTCAGTTTTTCACCATTGAGAATGAAGTTGGCTGTGGGTTTGTCCTATATGGCCTTTATTATGTTCAGGTAGGTTCCCTCTATGCCCACTTTCTGGAGAGTTTTTATCATAAATGGGTGTTGAATTTTGTCAAAAGCTTTTCCTGCATCTATTGAGATGATCATATGGTTTTTATTCTTCAATTTGTTAATATGGTGTATCACATTGATTGATTTGCATATATTGAAGAATGCTTGCATTCCTGGGATAAACCCCACTTCATCATGGTGTATGATCCTTTTAATGTACTGTTGGATTCTGTTTGCTAGTATTTTGTTGAGGATTTTTGCATCTATGTTCATCAGTGATATTGGCCTGTAGTTTTCTTTTTTTGTGACATCTTTGTCTGGTTTTGGCATCAGGGTGATGGGAGCCTTGTAGAATGAGTTTGGGAGTGGTCCTCCCTCTGCTATATTTTGGAAGAGTTTGAGAAGGACAGGTGTTAGCTCTTGTCTAAATGTTTGATAGAATTCACCTGTGAAGCCATCTGGTCCTGGGCTTTTGTTTGTTGGAAGATTTTTAATCACAATTTCAATTTCAGTGCTTGTGATTGGTCTGTTCATATTTTCTATTTCTTCCTGGTTCAGTCTCAGAAGGTTGTGCTTTTCTAAGAATTTGTCCATTTCCTCCAGGTTGTCCATTTTATTGGCATAGAGTTGCTTGTAGTAATCTCTCATGATCCTTTGTATTTCTGCAGTGTCAGTTGTTACTTCTCCTTTTTCATTTCTAATTCTGTTGATTTGAGTCTTCTCTCTTTTTTTGCTTGATGCGTCTGGCTAATGGTTTATCAATATTGTTCATCTTCTCAAAGAACCAGCTTTTAGTATTATTGATCTTTGCTACTGTTTCCCTCATTTCTTTTTCATTTATTTCTGATCTGATCTTTATGATTTCTTTCCTTCTGCTAACTTTGGGGTTTTTTTTGTTGTTGTTCTTCTTTCTCTAATTGCTTTAGGTGTAAGTTTAGGTTGCTTATTTGAGATGTTTCTTGTTTCTTGAGGTAGGATTGTATTGCTATAAACTTCCCTCTTAGAACTCCTTTTGCTGCATCCCATAGGTTTTGGGTCATCGTGTTTTCATTGTCCTTTGTTTCTAGGTATTTTTTGATTTCCTCTTTGATTTCTTCAGTGATCTCTTGGTTATTTAATAGCATATTGTTTAGCCTCCATCTGTTTGTATTTTACAGATTTTTTCCTGTAATTGATATCCAGTCTCATAGCATTGTGGTCAGAAAAGATACTTGATACGATTTCAATTTTCTTAAATCTACGAAGGCTTGATCTGTGACCCAGGATATGATCTATCCTGGAGAGTGTTCCATGAGCACTTGAGAAGAATGTGTATTCTGTTGTTTTTGGATGGAATGTCCTAGAAATATCAATTAAGTCCATCTTGTTTAATGTATCATTTAAAGCTTCTGTTTCCTTATTTATTTTCATTTAGGATGATCTGTCCATTGGTGAAAGTGGGGTGTTAAAGTCCCCTACTATGATTGTGTTACTGTCGATTTCCCCTTTTATGGCTGTTAGCATTTGCCTTATGTATTGAGGTCCTCCTATGTTGGGTGCATAAATATTTACAATTGTTATATCTTCTTCTTGGATTGATTCCTTGATCATTATGTAGTGTCCTTCTTTGTCTCTTGTAGTAGTCTTTATTTTAAAGTCTATTTTGTCTGATATGAGAATTGCTACTCCAGGTTTCTTTTGATTTCCATTTGCATGGAATATCTTTTTCCATCCCCTCACTTTCAGTCTGTATGTGTCCTTAGGTCTGAAGTGGGTCTCTTGTAGACAGCATATATACGGGTCTTAATTTTTTATCCATTCAGCCAGTCCATGCCTTTTGGTTGGAGCATTTAATCCATTTACATTTAAGGTAATTATCGATAGGTATGTTCCTTTTACCATTTTCTTAATTGTTTTGGGTTTGTTTTTGTAGGTCTTTTCCTTTTCTTGTGTTTCCTGCCTAGAGAAGTTCCTTTAGCATTTGTTGTAAAGCTGGTTGGGTGGTGCTGAATTCTCTTAACTTTTGCTTATCTGTAAAGCTTTTAATTTCTCTATCAAATCTGAATGAGATCCTTGCTGGGTAGAGTAATCTTGGTTGTAGTTTTTTCCCTTTCATCAGTTTAAATATGTCCTGCCATTCCCTTCTGGCTTGCAGAGTTTCTGCTGAAAAATCAGCTGTTAATCTTATGGGGATTCCCTTGTATGTTGTTTGTTGTTTTTCCTTTGCAGCTTTTAATATTTTTTCTTTGTATTTAATTTTTGATAGTTTGATTAATATGTGTCTTGGCATGTTTCTCTTTGGGTTTATCCTGTATGGGACTCTCTGTGCTTCCTGGACTTGATTGACTATTTCCTTTCCCATGTTAGGGAAGTTTTCGACTATAATCTTTTCAAATATTTTCTCAGACCCTTTCTTTTTCTCTTCTTCTGGGACCCCTATAATTAGAATGTTGGTGTGTTTAATGTTGTGCCAGAGTTCTCTGAGACTGTCCTCTATTTTTTTCCTTCTTTTTTCTTTATTCTGCTCCCTGGCAGTTATTTCCAGCATTTTTTCTTCCAGCTCACTTATCCGTTCTTCTGCCTCAGTTATTGTTATTGATTCCTTCTAGAGTATTTTTATTTTCAGTAATTGTGTTGTTCATCACTGTTTGCCCTTTTGTTCTTCTAGATCTTTGTTAAATGTTTCTTGTATTTTCTCCATTCTGTTTCTGAGATTTTGATCATCTTTACTATCATTACTCTGAATTCTTTTTCAGGTAGGTTGCCTATTTCCTCTTCATTTATTTGGTCTTGTAGGTTTTTACCTTGCTCCTTCGTCTGTAACATATTTTTTTGTTGTTTCAATTTTTTTTTGATGGGTGGGGCTGTGTTCCTGTCTTACTGGTTGTTTGGCCTGAGACATCCAGCACTGGAGTTTGCAGGCAGTTGGATAGAGCCAGGTGTTGGTTCTGAGATGAGGACGTCCAGGGGGCCTCACTCGACTGATATTCCCTGGGGTCTGAGGTTGTCTGTTAGTCTAGCAGTTTGGACTCGGACCTCTCCCCACAGGAGCTTGGGCCCGACATCCGGCCTGGGAACCAAGATACCGCAAGCTTTGTGGCACGCTAAATTTAAAAAAAAAAAAAAAAAGGAAGAAAGAAAGAAAAAAAGGAGCAGTACAATATCAAAGAATAAAAAACAAAATACAATTATAAAAATTTTAAATATATTAGGAACAATAAAACTATAATTGAAACAACTGCAACAAGGTAAAATAAAACCACAACAGAAAAAAGAAACTAAAAAGGGTGGGGGGACAAGCCAAAAGGAGAGAACAATAACAAATTATAAAGAATAAAATAAAATTAGAAAAATAAAAGATTTGTTACAAAAAATAAAAATGTAAAAGAATCAAAACAATGAATCAACAAGGTAAAACAAAACCCCAATCTAAAAGAGGAAAAAAGAAAAAAAAAAGCTTTGGCTATGGGGGCAGAGTTTAGGCTGGGGGTGGAACTTAGGCAGGGGTGGGGTTTGGGTGGGGCGGGGCCTAGGCAGGGTGACATTCAAGCGTGGGGCAGGGCCTCTGTTTAGGACCTCCGGCAGGGGAGAGGCAGCACATGGAAAGGAGGGCCTCTGGAGCGTGGAGTTCCGGAGTATGGAGGTGAGGCCCTGAGTGAGGTGTGTGGGTGGGGCTTAGGCCCAGCGCCTTGGAGGGGGTCTCAGAGGGGGTCTCCGAGTGTAGAGGTGGGGCCCTGGGTGGGGGTGTAGGGGCGGGGCTTGGGGTCTGCACGCAGGAGGGAGGCTCCGCGAGCAGATGATTAGGCCCAGGAGCCAAACAGGCTCCCCGGTGCCTAAGTGGACAGGGAAAGCCCTGGCTACGTTCCCTTCTGTTCCTTCGTGTCCCTCCCCCACTGTCTCCCACAGGGTCTCCCCTGTCCCCGGTGCACCCCTAACCGTGGGTGGGTCCCGCTGGGTGTAGGAACCCCTCCCCTCCCCCAGCCGCCCCTCAGAGGCGCCAGTCCCATCCCGCCTCCACTTCTCCTCCCCCTTCACTCCCCCCACGCCCCACATCCTACCCGGTAGCTGGGGGTTCCTCCTGTCCCCTTAGGTGTCCGTGGTCCCCCACTGGTGCCTGGTAGGTGCCCTCGTTGTGAGGAGACGCAAATTCTGCATCCTCCTAGTACGCCGTCTTGACTCCACCCCAGTGTGACCGTTTTTAATCAACATGTAATAAAGCATCCCTTGTTTTAAATGCCCCACAAAACGTATCAAGGCTGTTTTCAAAGAGCTGAAAGCAGATACAGAGAGCAAGTCCTTAGCCATGTTCGGGGGCATCCATTCAAATAATAAGAGCCACATACACATTCTACCAGCTAAAAGCAGCACATGGTCCTACCATTTCCAGCCTGAAAACCAGCAATAGGTGCTCGAACTCTATTAGGTTCCTAGCGCTATTAAAACAAAATACCACAATGTAGATGGCTTAAGGCACAGAAATTTATAGTTTCATAATTCTGGAGGCTAAAAGTCCAAAATCAAGGTGTTGGCAGGGTTGGCTCCTTCTGGAGGCTCTGGGGGAGGGTCGATTCCATGCCTCTCTCCTGGCTTCTGGTGACTCGTTCACAGTCTTTGGCATTCCTTGCCTTACAGATGCATCACCTGATCTCTGCCTTCATGTTCACATGGCTTTCTCCCTGTGTGCATGTCTGTGTCCAAGTTTCCCCTTTTTATAAGGACAATAATCTACTGGAGTAGGAACCCACCCAGTATGACCTCATCTTAATTACATCTGCAACAACGCTATTTCCAAATAAGGTCACATTCTGAGGTCCTGGAGGTTAGGAGTTCACATGAATCTTTGGAAGATGCAATTCAACCTATAACAAACTCCTAAAACACAAGTTACAGTCAGGAACACTCTACCAGTCTTCACAGCCTTTAATATCAAGGTTGCAAATTCTCAGTTCAAAGCAAACTCCACAGGGGTGCTTTTAGAGGGAATACAAGGAATGTCTAATCTTTGTTTCAGGAGACTTGCTTGTCTTGAAGAGGAATACAGATGCAGATCAGGACACTGGGGCCTTGGGTCACAGAAGCCTCCAGAGTGCCAGTGGAGAGTAGGGGTGAGCTGGGAACAATAAAACTGTAAATACAATAAAAGTGTAAAAGCTCAGTGCACCTCCCCTCCTCGTTGGGCATTTTGACGGAGGCAGTGCCTCTTGCCTGGCAGATTAGCAGTTTCAGACTGTCGCCACCCCTTCTACAAACTTCGTCTGAGCCTAGGCAGGAGGGCAGGGCCCAGCTTCAACCTGTACACATTGCTACAGTGCCCTGGAAAGTCTTAGCCATAAGATTGGGACTTAGATGGTGAAGGGAGCTTAACACCTGCTCCCTAACTTTCCAAAACAAACTCTGTCATTTTTCAGGAGTGTCAAAGGAATAAAACATCTACCTACCCTAAGCAAGCAACATACAGCTGTACACCCTCAAGTTTCTCCAAAGAGCAAGGGCCTCTGAATAGACTGTAGTGACTCTTCCAACTCAAGTCAGGAGTGGTTCTACAAGGTCGCCACTAGAGGGCAGGCTGTTAAAACGTTCCTTTCAAACCAGTCGTTCTGCAAAAGCAAAAGCTAATACAAGCTGACAAGCTCCAGGTTTAAAAAGGTGGCTTTCTAGCTGGCCCTCTGCTACGTGTACTGCAACTACACATTCAATGAAGAGCAACAGCATGCGAGGCACTACCTTGTTTGCATGCTACCATCTTCTTTTCAGAGTAAATTTACAGTGTAAAGCCCAGGCACTAACCTGCTCTTCCTTCAGCTTTTCTTCTGTTGGGGGTTCCTGGAAGTGAAGGAATTACTGGCCGGGGCAGGTCCTGAGGAGTTTGGTTTAGGTTAAAGGATACCAGGATGAACTCACTCAGGCACCCATCCTCTCCTTGGTGCCAAGCTTACAAGAGAACTACTCAGCATGAACACCCCCCAAAGGAAACTGTATTTAATTCCTCAAGTAAGTCTTAAAAACCGTAATTTTATAAACTCTTCTGTTGCAAACTCTTCCCAAAAAAGAAACGCTCAAGTCTACAGATGGCTTCGGTCCCGTGCAGAATTTGGCTTCCCTTCTCTGTCCCCTACCCGCACCTAGATACATCTGTCTTGTCTGTTGTCACGTATAGACTTTATCATGTCACCATGATAAGGCCAAAACTAAAGTATTTCCAAACACTGCATTTTCCTTCTCATTCAAAGACTAGGCCTCCTACTCCTGAAAGGGCATCACTTAGAAACAGCCCCCCGCCTCCCTGGAGAGAGCTGGCCACCAACCTCATTGGCCAGTGTTTATGGAGAGCTTCCCAGTTCTTCCTTGGAGGTCTCAACAGGATTTCCCTAGAGGAGGAGGGCTTCGTGGAATAAATGACAAAGAGCTGGGGAAGGCCTGCCAGGTCGCTGGGCTCAGGCTCCTCATTGTTCAGCCCACCGGCTTCCCAGGGCTCTGGTCCAAGCCCGCAGAACCAGGAAACTGCAGAATTAGTGCGTCCACCCGCCCCCTACACACACGCATGGGGCACGGAGGAGGAAACAGTCTGCATAATAAGAACAAGCCAAGACACACTTTTCAGCATCCCCTTGAGAGAAGGATGACTGGGACCTGGGGCAGGAAGAAAGCTGCAAGAGAAGTAGAGGTTTATTCTTTGGGAGAAGAAAAAGGAGGAAGAACAAGGAAAGGCACTTATTTTTCAAGTGCTTCATGACACGAAATTCTGCTTTTGAATTCCTGCATTCATTTAAAAAAAAAACAAACTATCAGCTATTTTTAAATCATAGAAACAAATGATGTTTGTGGGAACTGCTCAAACAATAGAGATAGAGAAATGTAATAATCATCCTCCAAAGTCTACCTTCTAAATATGGAAGAAACTTCCTGTAAGTTCTGAGTTTTGTAGACAAAGCACCTTTTTACTTCTGAGCTGTAACATTTCTCCTTTGTTGGCCCAGAGTTTGCTCTGAACAAGGAGGGCCAATTACCTCACGTGCACAGATAATCTCTATAGCACAGCTAAGAAAACTCAAGAAATAGTGATTAGTTATCTCCAGTTACCCCTGATAAATTTCCTTATAGTCAAAATAACATTTTTGTCTTAAATATCTAGGGAAGTGAGGCACATTGTTTCTCAAACAGGTATTGAGACATAGTGTCAGGGTCTGAGAATACTATGTGAACCATAAAATTTTGTTTTATTTTGATCTTTGAAAATAGTCTTTAATAGTTTGAAAGAGCCTTCTGCAGTGATAGTTCACAATGAAAGGACATTTACATTGGCATTTTAATCTTAAAAACGTAGATTTTTAAGATTCCTGCTCTGAGACTGCTAGAAATTATTTTCTCATAAAAGGCTTGTGGATATTATTAAGATTTACCTAGGTCCATGGGTCCTAAATCTCACTGTGCATTAAATTTTCATGGGAGCTTCTTAAAAATACAGGCTCTGGCTCTCCCACTCCAGAATTGCTCGGGGCAAGGCCTGATCTGTATTCTACGTGGTTCCCAGGTGATTGTGACCAGCAGACAATGATTTCAGAGACAGAGATTTTCCTCCATCCCCAGCTCTGCCCCTGTCTCTCATCAGTCCGTGTCCTGCAGCACAAAGGGACCTTCCCCTCCCCAGCCACAAAATGTCCCCTCTCCTTTTCCCCTCTGAGAGAACCTGATCAGAACGGTGCCTTTCCAAGTGTCCTTCCCGGACAAGGAACAACAGTATCACCTGGAAACGTGTCAGAAATGCACATTCTTGGGCTTCCCTGGTAGCACAGTGGTTGAGAATCTGCCTGCCAATGCAGGGGACACGGGTTCGAGCCCTGGTCTGGGAGGATTCCACATGCCGCGGAGCGACTAGGCCCGTGAGCCACAACTACTGAGCCTGCGCGTCTGGAGCCTGTGCTCCGCAACAAGAGAGGCCGCGACAGTGAGAGGCCTGCGCACCGCGATGAAGAGTGGCCCCCGCTTGCCGCAACTAGAGAAAGCCCTCGCACAGAAACGAAGACCCAACACAGCCATAAATAAATAAATTAATTAATTAAAAAGAAAAAAAAGAAATGCACATTCTCAAGCTCCACCCAAGACCTACTAAATTAGAAATTCTGGGGATGGGCAAACCCAGTAACCTGTGTTTTAACAAGCTTTCCAGGTGATTCCAATGCACACTTAAGTTTGATCACCATTGGACTGGAGAATTTCACAACTGCAAGAGAAAATGAAGACAGACATAACTCCACATAAGGTAGAACCAAGTTTATTAATGACAACCTTTATTACAACCACTCTCAAGTGTAAAAAATAAAGGGTGATTAATTAAAATTTAGAACTCACTTGGACTTGCTGTTTGGCCTTTCACTGGATGTGCCAAAGGGTGGGAAGCTCGCCTGATTCTGAATCAACTGGTCAGGTGGAGTTCGCTGGAGACTGAGGTAACAAACAAGACAAGAGTGCCAGCTGGAGAGCTCAAGTCTTCTCCATGTTGGAATGACAATATGGAATGACAACAGTGGTGGGGGCAGAGATGAAACAAAATAATCTTACAGCCAGAATATGGAACGAACATCTCTAACTACACAGAGACACACAGAAACACACACATGCAGAGTCATACACACCTTAACTCTGGAGACTAGATTTGCAAAGAATTTTTGTCCTTTCTCTGAGCAGACAGACACATTCATCAGCCACAGCGATGCAACATGGGGCTGAAATGGAAAACCTTGCTAAGTTTCCACCAACTGCGCTGGCTGGCTGCCCAGTTCTGTGTTGGTAAGTGTGTCATCACCAGAAAATACACCTGTGGTCTTCCCAGCGTTCCACAGACTAACATCTACTCCCCAGGGGGGGCGACATCCTGGTGGACCTGGTTGATTAAAATCTGGGGGGCAAAACTTGTCCCTCCTACCTGGAATGGGGGCAGGTGGCAGGATCTGGAAGTGTTTCCCACCTTGTGTCACAGAACACTTGCCCCATCAATGCTCTCCCCTCCAAAGTGTTTGTGCTTTGTCACCATCCTGATGGTGAGTCTGTACAAGAAAAGAAGGAGCTCTGGCTCTGGGTTTTTTTGTTTTTGTTTTTGTTTGTTTTTAATAAAAAGAAACTAAAACCAGAAGAAAGAAACCATCAGAAGCTTTGATTGTGTCCACATCATTTCAGAATTGGGTTGGATTCCCTTCAAAGAGAAAGACGGGGAGGCTGCAGAAGAGGCCACGATGATCAGCCGACACGGTTCAGAGAGTGTTGAGTCCACAGAAGCATTTGCGATGGCCCAGACGGTCCCTTCGCAGACACGGCGGACACATCCCTTAAGGCTGTGAACCCACGAAATAAATGCTGACCGAATAACGTTTTTAAAGGTTTGTAGAAAAGACGGCAGGAAAAGGAGTTGGTGGATTGATTCACAGGTCATGCAGGGAGATCATATAAAAAATTAATATTCGAGCTGAGTAAAAAAAAAATCTTTAAAATTTAAGAAACTGTATCATAGCTTTCACTTTTGGAAGAAGAAAAAAACAAAAACAAAAAAACACCCACAACAAAACGAAACCCATAGTATTCCAGAGTTTCCAAAGAATCCAACAACTAATTTGGTAGGTTGCAGTATTTACTACCTCTTCATTAACCTCATTTTCTCCTTGGATTTCATTGATAAATAAAGCTCAGGCCTACTTAGAAAAGAGATCTGTCCTGCTAAAATTCAGCATCATGAAGTATTCCAAAGCCCCTGCTCAGCACACAAGGAATATACAACTTCTCTTATGAGGAGAAACTCCAGGAGAGACCAGATGTGCCCACCCAAGTTCCTTGTTGAATACGGTCACAAAATCTGAACCCAAAGGCAAGCTGTTTTCTTCTTGGGACCATGGTTGTAGCAGTTCCTTGAAATGTACAGTGAAGGGATGCTGAGAAACCACAGCCCTCCCAGGTAAGGGGCTGGGTTTTAGAAAAGACGCACTTTCTCAGGCCATGGCACAGAAGGCAGCCCTCCAATTACCGAAGCAGAGAACAAGCCTTTTCCACAAATTCAGTACATCTGGGTCCCCCACCCTCCCTTTTTTTCTCATTTGGTAAGTATCCAACCACCCAGAAATTCATGGCTACAATAGAGATTCGCGGCGCAACGACTTTCATACTGGTTAATTTTTTTTTTTTTAATTCTGTCAGTGAGCAGCATTTCCCAGTTCTACCCCCCAAAAACTAAGTTCTGATGGCAGCTCCATCAGGTGGGATCGCAGGATGCCTCTGTGATTAGGGTCCGTGCAGCATGGGTATCAGTAGGGCGCATGGAGGGTCAGGAAGGCGGGGTCTGTCCAGTGTCTGGAGGCAGCTGTTGCAGGCGCTCTACCAGCTAGCCCTGACAGCTTCAATATCACTCACCAGGTTCTGGGCCAGGCAGATCCCAAAAATCTGAGCAAGGAAGGAAAAGACAGTCAAACAGTAGAACTTTTCACTTTAGATTAGGCTTTTCTTTGGCTACTGAATTCCATTTTTTAAAAATCTTTGATTTTTTAAAATTGAGATAGAATTCACATCCCACAAAATTCATCCTTTTAAAGTGTATACTTTATAGTGATTTTCGGTATATTCGTGAGGATGTGCAACTATCACCGCTATCTAAATCCAGAACATTTTCATTACCCCAAAAAGAAACTCTGTACCCATGAGCAGTCATCCCCACCCCACCCCCATCCTGACAGGCCTGGCAACGACTAAGCCACATTCTATCACTATGGATTGGCCTATTCTGGACATTTAATATAAACAGAATCATATAATATATGGCCTTTTGTGTTGGTCTGCTTTCATGTAGCAAAATGTTTTCAAGGTTCGTCCATGTTGCAACAGTAGTTCAATCTTTTTGATGGCTGAATAATATTCCATTATATGGATACACCACATTTTGTTTATCCATTCATCAGATGATGGACATTAGATGGTTTTCACTTTTTGGCTATTGCAAATAATGCTGCTCTGAACATCTGTGTACAACTTTTTGGGTAAACATGTTTTCAGTACTTTTGGGCACATACCTAGGAGTAGAATTGCTGGGTCATATGGTAACTCTGTTTAATTTTCTCATGAACTGACAAATTGTTTTCCAAAGAGACTGCATCATTTTCATTCCCTTCAGCAATGTATGAGGGTTCCAATTTCTCCACATCCTAACCAGCTCTTGTTATTGGTTTGTCTTTTTTATCATAGCCATCTTGATATATTTGAAGTGGTATGTCATTGTGGTTTTGATTTGAATTTCCTTCACAATTAACAATGTCATTACAAATAGCTAATGTGTATTTTCTTTGGAGAAATGTCTATTCAAATCCTTTGCCCACCTTTAAATTGGGTTTGTCTTCTTTCATTGTTGAGTTGTTCTTCATATGTTCTATTTACAGGATGCTTAACAGATGCACGGATATGCAAATATTTTCTCCCATTTTGTGGGTTGTCTTTTCACTTTCTTGATAGTATCATTTTCAGCACAGAAGTTTTTAATTTTGAAGAAGCCCAATTTATCCACTCTTCCTTTGGTTGCTTGTGCTTTTGGTATCATATCTAAGAAAACACTGCCTAATTCAAGGTCACAAAGATTTACACCTATACTTTCTTCTAAAACTTTTATAGCTTTACCTTTTACATTTAGGTCTTTGATCTGTTTTGAGTTAATTTTTATTTTTATTTTTTAGCCAAACCATGCGGCTAGCAGGATCTTAGCCGCCCCCCCACCAGGGATCGAACCCAGGCCCCCTGCAGTGGAAGCGCAGAGTCCTAATCACTGGACCGCCAGGGAATTTTGAGTTAATTTTTATATGTGATGTGAGTTAGGGGTCCAAATACAATCTTTTGCATATAGATATCCAGTTGGTCCAGCACGGTTTGTTGAAAAGACTATTCTTTCTCCATTGAACAGTCTTGGTTTCCTGGTCAAAATATCAGCTGACCATAGATATATAGAGGCTCTTTTGAACTTTCAATTCCATTCCACTAATCTGTAGGTCCAACCTTACGCCAGTACACTCTATCCTGATTACGGTAGCTTTGTAGTAAGTTTTGCACTGGGAAGTGTGGATTCTCCAACTTTGTGCTTTTTAAAGTTTGTTTTGCTATTCTGGGTCCCTTGAATTTCCATATGAATTGTAGGATCAGCTTGTCCATTTTTGCAAAAAAGGCAGTTGTAATTTTGGTAGGGGTTGCACTGAATCTGTAGATCAATTTCGGGAGTACTGTCACCTTAACAATATTAAGTCTTCCAATCCGTGAATGCGAATGGCTTTCCATTTATTTAGGTCTTCTTTAATATCTTTCAACCATGGCGCCTCATTTGTGACCCTCTAAGTTAAAGGTATCACATCACCATAAGATGCAAAGCCTAGCTCTTGGGACTTCCCAGGAGGAAAAGTAGGTGCTCCCTTCCCTCACTAGCACTTTGGCAAGGTGGCCCAGAGAGAGAAAGGAGCAGAGCGTATCTGTGAAACTCCAAAAAGCCTTAGCCTTGCCACTGGGCAAGGCTCTACATCTGACCATTCCTGTCTGACCAGTTGTCACAATGCCGCATTACTGAGCCCATGGCAATGTTGGAATGCCAGCAGGCAAATACTGACCCAGCCAATTTCTCTTTCTTGAAAAGGAAAAAAAAAAAGGTTTCCTAAAGTCCTTCAGGACAGTAGCATCTAAAATCAGAGCTTTAATAAAATACAAACCAAATATAGTTGAGGTCTGTTCCCCAGCCCTCCAATGTGTCTTAAAAACTGTGAAATGATGGTGAATAAGCAAAGCTCCTATCCTGGTGAGGGGTCTCCCAGGGCATCATTTCCCTGCGACATCCATCTTACCTGTAGCAATGCAATGCCTATGAAAATACCAGCCACAATGGTTAAGTTGTCCTGCAACCACTTCTCAAACTGGGGCACACAGCCTTTCGTGTAGATTACAATCTGCTGATCGACTTCCTTCAGAAGGGAAGAGGAGAGCACAGCATCACCAAGCAAGTTCAAAAGCTCCTCCAACACCCTTCGTGCTAAGCGACAAGATGAGTTTCCACTTACTGGTTTTTGCCTGGCATCATAGCCACACTGAGTGTTGATGACATCTTCCTGGTGGAGAAAAGAAACAGAAGAGTGAAATTCACTCTTGTCAGAGAGAAAGCCCACCTAGGGGTCAGCAGAAGACCCCTGTTAAGTGCTGGTCAGAAAATGTTTATTTGGGCACACAGACATCCCAGGCACCATATTAAACACCTTTACACATAATTCCATGGAATTATTATAACAATCCTTAGAAGTAGGTATTAAATATCCCTTCCTTTCCAAATGAGGAAAACTGAGACTCAGGAAATATCAGAAAGACTAGTAATTCCATTATGTGGAAGGCTCTAGGTTCAAAGTTGATAATCTCAAGAAGCTTATGGGTTTAGGAAACTGGAGACAGGTAAAAACCACAGTTAAAGGTTTCTTATAATTACTTTCATAATGACTATCTTCATTTATGATCTTTTGGGGGGAATTCTACTTTTGAATCTATATACTTGTATGTGATTTAAATGATTTTTCAATAAGAATGAATTATTTTGATAATTAAAAACGATACCCTGACCACACAGCACATGGACAGATGCCCTGAAATCTTACAGGCCTGATCAGAAACGTGGGTTCCGCTGCTTTAGGTTTGTTTATGTTACCCTCTGGAGGGTATGGGGTGGATTTTATTAGCTTAGCGTTTATGGAATGAGACATCTCTACCCAGAGGATCTGTCGTTGAGAGGGGGGCACAACACCTGAGAATCTTCAGAATTCTTCTGATGGAACGGTAACTCAGGGCAGGGGCTGGAGGCGAGAGAGCAGGGCTTGCATCTACTGCCTGGGTGGGCACCCTGGGCTCTGTGCTGGGCGCTCTCTTGCCTCCCAGCCTCCTCAGAGGAAAGGAGAAATGAGCTAGTGGGCAAGGCTGGCGCTGCCGCTGAGGGCTCAGAGCGGGGCAGGACAGTCCTCACCGACTCTGTCTCCTTCAGACCACCTCTGGTGGGCAGCCTACGAGAAGCTGTGCTTTGCTACCTCAGACCACTGTCCCCTCTTCTCTCTCTCTCTTTTTTTTCTTCATTTTTTAAATCGAAGTGTAGTAGATTTGCAATATTATATTAGCTTCAGGGGTACAGCATAATGATTCAGCATCTTTACAGACGGACCACGCCCCCTTTTAAAGAGCCCCGCACCCCCCTACCCTGCAGGGGAAAATCGGCCATGAACTCATCAGCGCCCACTCGGCTCTGCTCCTTGTGGGGAAGGGCGGGTCTGGGAGAGGACACCTGGGGACTGACCAGCCAGAGAGAGGCTGAAGAGGGTGGAAGGGCCAGGGGCACCTTCTCTCTCACATTTATTGTTCTAACCCTCAATTCTGGCTTTTTACAGCAGGGATGCTGCATTTTAAGCTGTTCTATATACCAGGCACATTATTTGACTCAAAATACAATCAAACCTGTGGTAAAGAGGGTGGCTTGTGAACAGGTTTTATGTTTTTGTCTTTGTTTTTTTAAAAAAAAGAATGACTGTGGTCATTCTGGCCGAGAGTCTGGGCAGCTGCAGTCTTCCTGCAAGTGGTCTCGTCCTATCTTGTCTCAAACTCTTCTGCTATTCCTAGTATTCCTTCGGAGCTAAGTCAGCAAGAAAAGGGTTACTAACCCCAAGCAATGCAGAGAGCTTCCACACAAGCCCATCCTTCTCGCAAAGAAGGAATCACAGGCAACACAGGCAGCTTGCCTGAGTCTAAGCTCAGCTCCATCACTTGCCAGCAATGTGAGCTTGGGAAAGTTACTTAAACTCCACGGGCCTTGATTTCACCTGAAAAGGGAAGATAATGGTGGTATCTGCCAGTAGGGATGTTCCAAACTTAAGCCAACACACAAAAAGGCTCAGAATAGGAACCAGCATGTACCGCTAAATTAATGTCAGGGATGATTACTCCTACTGGGAAGATCTGAGCACTAACCCCCCTACAGGGGCTACAGTTAGGAATAGGAGGGTAAGAAGCGGTTTCCAGAAAACACCCACTCTGCTCATCCCACACATGCTCTCGGTGTGATGCGCCAACGGCTTGCTGGCAGCCACTTACCGCGGGGTCTTTAGTACAGCAGGAGAAGGGCACGCCGCATCGCTCTCGACTTGCATTGGAATCTGTGCAATTGAAGTAAATATTTAGGTTCCAATCATCAGCTCCAAAAGCCCCACAGCACTGCCACTAGAGCAAACAGGAGAGAATTAGAACATCTCGACTTGGAGGCGACCAGGTGCCTGCACTTGCACCCGCCAGGACGACCCACACCCAGCTTCCGCCAGCTCTAACCTTCTCTCTATCTCAGAATTTATTTTTAAACCAACTGAACCTAAAGGGCCCCTGTAAAAGCTTCCAAGGTAAGGCTGAAGGTTTGTAAGGATGTGTTGGCGTGAGACTTAAAAAACGATGAGGGGCTTCCCTGGTGGCGCAGTGGTTGAGAATCCACCTGCCCCAATGCAGGAGACACGGGTTCGAGCCCTGGTCTGGGAAGATCCCACATGCCGCGGAGCAACTGGGCCCGTGAGCCACAACTACTGAGCCTGCGCGTCTGGAGCCTGTGCTCCACAACAAGAGAGGCCGCGACAGTGAGAAGCCCGCGCACCGCGATGAAGAGTGGCCCCCGCTTGCCACAACTAGAGAAAGCCCTCGCACAGAAACGAAGACCCAACACAGCCAAAGAATAAATAAATAAATTTTAAAAAAAAACAAAAAACAAAAAAACAATTGATGAGACCCGTGGTGTTAGGTGGAAGACGGGCAGAGCAGGAGTTGTACAGCAGGGCCCAGTCAGAGCAAGATCTGTTTGGCTCGAGTACGTGTAGGAGCATTCTAGAAGGATAAGCAAGACAGAAAACAGTGGTAGTGTCTGAAGGAGGCAGCTGGGGTTGTGGGTAGGCGATCTAGAGGCTTATTTTTTTTTAAATTTCCATCTCTCCACCTGAACGGTTTTTTAAAAAATCCATTTTATTGAGGTGTAATTGACATACAATAAACTGTGCATATTTAAAGTATACAATTTTATAAGTTTTGACACACTTACACATCGTAAAACCATCACCACAAGCAAGATAGTGAAAATACTCATTACCTTCCCCCAAGTTTTAGAGGCTTACTTTTCATTCTATATCTGTTTCTACTCAGAATTTTTATAAACAAGAGCATGTATTTACATTTTCAACCTAAAAAAAATTCAATCATCTAATTAAAATATAATCAAACAAGCTGTTAAATTCAGTGGGTCTTAAACGAGGCCTGATTCAAGGGCGGCTCCATCATAAGCCCCTTTGACACTCCCCATGCTGGACTAGCCCTACTTCTCCAAGTTAAATAATCATCAAGCCTTGACCATTTTAAGGGTTTCAAGACCAATAGCTACTTCAAAGTATTAAAGGCCATGAGAGAAAAGTGAAATCACATGAATAACAGAATCTCCATATAAAGCAGACACAGCCTCTCAAGAGAACGTGTATCCGCCTGTTCTTCCAACTCATTGAGTCCTCCGAGGGCTTGGGTTGTGCATCTCCACTTTGCCTACAATGCTCCATCAGATTTGTCACACTAACTAGTCAGCAATAATACTTGGCAAGGTGTGAGCTTGCATCCATTATGACCCAACAAAACAGTGAAGCCTGCTGAGGAGATGAAACAGGGCTTAATTTCACAGCTGAGGGACAGCGGGCTCCAGGACAGTCGTTGCTGCCAGCGAACAAAAGCGACACAATTCAGCTCACTTCCGAGCACCTAAGGAGGGCAGGGGGCCTCCCTCACGGCGAGCGCCGACGCAGCCCTCTCCTCCCTTTATCAAAGGGACCCCAGCTCACTCTGGAAAACTGTCCAACCAAGAGACAGCCACTGGTCCGCTGAGTTTCTGTCTGCCCTCCAGTTCTGCCATATACGTGAACGTCACGGACACGGCTCTCCAGGTCCGCTCACCTTATCCAGTTTCTCAGTGCATGCAACTAAAGGCCTGTCAGTTCGTAGGACAATAACACCTGAAGCCTGATGTAAAACCATGTACATCTTAAGAGAGTGTCATGTTATCCCCATGAGTTAGGTAGTTGCTACTATTATTCCCATTTTACTCTTGAGGAAATAGCTCAAGGTCCTATTAGCCCAAGGTCACTTAGCTAATCAGATTCTGGCACTAGCTGTGTCTTCCGAACCCTTGTTTATACCATTCTGCGCTGTGAGTGGAACAGGGCATCCGCTCCTTCGTTTGCATCGCAGAGGCTGTCACGTAGTAATGTTGAGAAACCTGAGTCGGGTGGCTCTACTCCACAGGTTCTTCACTTGTGAGAAGCCACCAAGGCTTGACTTTCAGTTTTAGCTGCAGGTGCTATAATAATATTTGGATAGGCACAATTCTAGGAACTTTGTGGAAAACATTCTATTGACTAAGTATATTATTATGAGCTATGAAGTGTGGAGGGTGATCAAAAAGGGGGCCAAGAATAGGAAAGAACCCACATCTAACACCAAAGAACAGGGTTAAACCTATAGCAAAACAACAGTCTTCAAATGTCGATAGGAATGGGCACCTTTGACTCTAACCTTTTTGCCTAAGAGTTTTCTTCCTTGTTCTTAGCAGAAATTGAGGTAAGTGAAAATAAGACATTTCCCATTAGGGTACATATCGTGTATGCCCTAGAACAAGTCAGAAAATAATAAATACACAAACAGACAAAAACCCATGCAGAAAAGTCAGAGGTAGGTTCCAGCTGGCAGATGCAGAAGCCAGGAGGAGTTTTCATTGGGGTCATCCTTCCGAGAAGGCTTTCAACTTGAAAATAAACCAAATTTAAACTTACATATTCCTGGGTGAAGTCTATGAGGTTTTGCAAATCAATGTCATCCCTGTACGCTCTGATGTTGTTGTTTATAAAGAAATACAGCTGGTCTTTGATCCAGTCTTTGAAAACAAATGCCAGAACCCCGGCAGTGAGCTCCAGGAAGAAAATAATTCCCAGGAATACAGAAAACTAAAACAAAAGACACATACACAGAGAACGGTTATAAGGGCTATTTTGATCCTATATAGTCAAATGCTTCCTTCTAAAAAGGTTTATAATACCATTGGGTTGTTACCCATGTCCAAAGCAGATAACCTTCAGTTTCTTAAGATTCATTAATAGAATATTACACTCCAAGAAAGGATTTTTAAAAATCACTTCATAATCACATTTTAGGGGCTCTGGTGTTCCATTTGGTAATTAACCAACAAAGCCCATAAGCAGACATGGATAATAGGAATTCCTCATTAGACCCACATTAAGGCCTAATGAATTTCTCCTGATTAATGCATTTGTCAGATGCTCGAACGACGACCTGCTCCTACCTCTAGTAAGCTTTTGTAACGTTGAAAGATAAATTAGCCCAGTATTTTAAGATCGCCTGTCATTTGTTACTGCGGCCTTGATTCTGTATGCAATATATTCCTTTTCAGATACTGTGTTACTTCCCCTTTGCACCTGCTACACAGGGTAAACCAGCAGATGGGTTCATTTTAGGTGAAGAGGTCAAAAAGGAACTGGGTGGGGAGGAGGGGGCAGCTGTGACATGAAAGTAATTTCCCATGATGAAAACAAAATGAAACCACTGGGTTGAGGGCTTTCTTGGGACAGCAAGCTGTGCCAGCTTTCCTTTGTGAAGCACCAGGCTCAGAATATTTTAAATAGCATCAACACGCAGCCAGAGGAAGACTTCCGGTTGACACAGACAAAAAGAATTTAAAAGGAAGGCTGGAGACCATGGGTTACAAGGTAATTGCCCATAAATCTGGAGAAATTTCCCTTTCATCTAGAAGACCCAGAAGTGTCTCATCTTAGTCATATCAACGTCCCGCTCACGCCCATGGTTCTTTCCACTTCCTCCCACCCCCACGTTCTCACCCTTTTCAAACTATTTTGCTCAAGCCATTTACGAGAAATGAGGCTGTGAAGGACCAGAGGGTAAACTGCAGGCAAACTCCTGTGGACAAGGGCAGAAAGGGTGGCACTGGGGCCACCTGCTCAGCCGAGCTCCTGAGGGCTCCTGCCACACAGGGAGAGGCTGAGGAGGTACAGGGGCTACTGTCTGCTGTGCCTACATTCAGCGAGCAGACAGCAAGCAGCCAACCAAGAGGAAAATATATTGGCGACGGGTGTGAAGGAAGTTACAGCTACTTATGAAAATAAAAGACAAAAAAGGTTTATTCACTCAGCAAACACCTACTGAATGGCCCACAAGAGATCAGGCTCGGGCCTAGGTGGGCTTTGCAGAAGCAAGGATAAGTAGGACCACAGCTCTGCCTCCAAAGAGCCCCCAGTCTTATGTGAGGGTAGGAAAGGACCGTGGGGTCAGCTCTTTCCACATTAGATGTCAGTGTATCTGGCAGTGTTTAGCCAGGGTGCCAAGTGCCATTCTGGGAGGATGGGCATGAGGGGAGGGGTGGAAGGAAGAAAGAAGTGCCTGCCAAAGTCTAGGACCCCAAGGTCTAGGTCCCAATTCTAGACGCTCCAGCTCAGCCCCTCAGGTTCCATAGAGCTCCTGGTCATCTGTCCTTGATGAGTTCACTTTAGAGATAGAATCTAAACAGTTCTTAACAATCATCAGCAGTACCCATAATTTCAAAGTGAGCTTTCCTCAATCTAGAAAAAAGGAAAGAAAAAAAATCCTATCACTTTCACACAATGCCTACCCCACCACATAAAACGACTCCCTCCTTTATCAGGTACCACTCTACACATGTAAATACGACAGTTATCACACTATAGAAATGAGAGAATCATAGCTAGTTCACAGGCGCACACACGCAAAATAGCAAAACAGAGGTCATGCAAAGGTTTTAATTAGATTTTTGTTCTCACCTCTATCAAGGTGAGGCCCAGTCACCCTGGTAAGTTTTCTCATAATGTTACATAATATATGTATCAGAAATTGAGTCCAAATTAAATTCTTATCAAATATTTGGCAGAAATCAGCATCCTTCGGGTCCTATGAGCTAATTTCCCCCATTTCTAAAGGTGCAGAGACTGACTCACAGGCTTCATCCAAGGGCCTCAGTCAGTCAGGAAGCTCCATTTTCTCAGCTCCTGGATTTTCCCCTCAGCAGTTCTCTTAGCCTTATGACATCAGATGTTTGAAGCTGTTTGGAGCCATGTTGACATTTACTTCCTACTTCTTTCATAGCTCCTGCTCAAAGCATATTCTAGGCCAGTTTTGATTGTTTGTACTAAATGGAGAGAGAGGGCATTTAAAATATTCTCCAAGGCTTAAAAAAGCCAAGAAACAACACAGTTCTCTTCATTTCCAATGCGGGACTTTATAAATTAAGATGCCAGTCTAGAGAAATGTATGTATTTCTGCCTGTTCCGTTAACTCTGGTATCTTCAACTACAAAAATCATCAACTATATTTAACACGCTACCCTTATAAACTAAACTATTGCAAGTAAGTCACATTAAAGGGGAGCAAGGAGACTAACACTGATAAAATAGTGGCCAGTAGTAAGTATGATCTGTGGCCCAACGAGGCTACAGAAAAGCTGAGTGAGGTGAGCTCAAGCATTTAGAAGTATCTCACACCAAGAAGACTGGCAGGTTGGTAGGTCACAATCAGGGACAAAGCTCTCCTGAGGGCTCCAGAGGTCAAGGCTAGGTGAGGAATGAAGTAATTGTGTGTGTGTGTGTGTGTGTGTGTGTGTGTAAGACAAATGGAGTCTTGGAAAACTATTCCCAACACAGACCTATGCATAAAGAACAGAGAACCAACTGCTCATTAAATTGTACACAGGACCAAGCATCCCTTGGTTTTCCCTGTTAGCATGAGTCATATAAACTTACAGAACAGCCTCCAGAACCTTGTCTGAGGCAGAGCCGCCCAAATGCAAAATGAGCTAGCCCAGGGGGACAGCGAGGGGACAGAGTCTGCTCTTCTTAGGGCAATTCAAGAAAAGATGCCGGAGGAGATGTGGCAGAAGTGCGGGGGAAGGGAATCACACAGGGCATGGCCGTTGGGACTAGCTCTGGTCAATGCTCTTGTTTTAAATGAAAATGTCGTTAGATGATGATGCATCAGCCGAGGTAGAGAATGACCCTAGGAACAGGGGATATAACGCTAAGGCTGTTCTTCCAAAGTCCCACCATCTTCCCTCACCACAGGATGGTGGGGTTTTGAAAAATCATTTTTCTGTTCTTGGAGAGGGGAGCGGAGGCTGTCATACACTGGCTGTGAGACACACGCTCACCAAAATGCCAAGCTTGAGACAGACAGGCACACTCAGCTGAAGCTGACCACTGGCTACACCTACCAAACTGATTTCAAACACACACAAGTAAACACATGCCATTTTGATCTCCTGAGAAAGGAATCTCCAAAGGAAAAGGCTTTTACTTTCCATTCTCGACTTTTAATACTTATCTACCCCCTGGTTAAACTCCTCCTCCAAAAATATTCATGCTAACAATGATCACACCAAATACCCCGCAAGGGATCTAAAAATTATGCTGGTCACACAAAGGAGGCCTTTGCGCTGGCAGAGAACACAGGAGATATGCACTCACTGTTTCTCTTTATTCACCAGAACCTACTGCCTAACACATTTAATCTGGACGTGTCACAGACACTGTGCTTAGGTCTGGTTTCTCTAAACCAACTACCTAAACAGCTTTCTATTGACTATGTGCTTAAAAGAGGGGGCAAAAAATCATTCAAAAGAAGAAAACTAGGTACCTAGATAGACCTACCTTAGTCCTAAAGCGATTTTAGGGATTGGAATGCAAACTCATGATATCCATGTACAAAACCTCCGTGGATGGCATGGGGAGGGGCTGGTGCTGATATTATTAAGGAGATAGGGGCAGAGGAGGATGGACGGTGGGTATCTAGAGAGCCCTCCTAAAAGAAACGCATTACCCAGGCCACATTCTTGCCAGTGCCTTCGGTACGGCTCACTCTTGCTGGTAGACAGGGCGTCCTTTCGATGTGAGATGAGAGTTTGGCTCTCAACCTGAGAGCAGAGTGCGGTACTTACAAACTTGAGAAGGAAAGTGTTTTCCCGTAGAGCTCCAATGCACCCAGCAAATCCCAGAATGAACATCACTCCTCCTACCACGAGGAAGAGCCAAACTGGGTCAAAGCCGCCAAGATCGGTGATGGAAGAGATGTTGGACAGAACTCCCTGGAAGCGGAAGAGAACACACAACAGGGTGCCAGGAGGCGGGGTCAGTTTTCTATCATGAAAAGATGACTGCCACTGTCTTTCCCCACCCCACCCCAAGAAAAACTTGAGAGGTATCTGACTGTCACGTCACATCAAGAAACACCGCAAGACAGAAAGAAGGAAAGAAAGAAAGATAGATAGATAGATAGGAAGATAGGTAGATAGGTAGGTAGGTAGATAGATAAAACAAAAGAAAAGAAAAACTACTTTCCAAGGTCTAGATGGGTTCATATTTTTGGTAAAACTACATAAAGCAAAGACATGACCCCTAGAAACCGTCACCAGACCCTGTATGGAGAAGACGTGGGTGTTACTTTGCTTTCTATGTCTCCAAATATAAGTGGTCTGAGTGAAAAACAGACGTGTAAGAGAGACACCTCTCAACACCCAAGAGGTGTCATCCTTACATCCCCAGGGCATGCAGATGCCAGACAAGGGCCAGCTTCAAACCACTGGCACTTCTCAGGAAATAGGGTAGAGCTGGAATCTTAAAGCTAACAGGGCAGCCAGTCCCAGCCACAAGCCCCTAAAAGTTTTCCAGGGAAAAACTCACCTCAGGTCCCCCCTTGAGCTCCCTGGGAGACCCTATCAGGCTCAGATCCCCAAAGCCCACCTGGGTGGTTTGTGCTGATGGCTGTCCCACATTGAGTTAATAGGGTATTTCCTTACCCTCATTTAACTGACTTATAAATCAAAGGTTACTCCCTGGCTTGCAACCCGTTTGTTCTCCTGCCAAAAGAACCCAGAGTAATTTCATTTCTCCACAAACAATGCCACTTCTTTACTGAAATTTTTTCTCCCTTAAGTGTGATACCACATCAAATACCACCCAGAACCTAAGTTAGAAATTTTATGAGATTTTTTCCTTTACGATGGAAGGTATATATTTACTATTCATTCTTACAGAGGCCAGCTACTGCTATTTTGAAACTGTGGAGGTATGTGAGTCTTAAATACCCGATATCATTAGTATTTTATTTTCTTATTAAATTTGTTTTGAGCTCTCAAAATACCCCCAGAGTACCACGGTATAGTTTGTTGTAAAGTCTTAATATTAAACAATTTCTTTTCAAAGCATTCCCAACAACCTGGAAAAACAGGAATACTCATCTCATTTTATCCTTGAGGAAAATGGAACCCAGAGAAGTTTGGTGATTTGCTGAAGGTCACACAGCTATTGATTTTTTAGAATCAGAACAGAATGCCTACTTCAATAATCTTTCTCTACCAAGTGGAAGCTATGTACTTGCTTCCCAGCACTTTTCAGTCAGTGCTAATCAACACCTGAGTTTAGGGTTTCTATGTTTTAACCCATTTTAAGGTTTTAGGGGGCGTTTCTTGCGGGGGCAGGCGCAGGGTGGGCAGGAATCACTTTAAAGACAATAATAGGATACTAATAATAGAACACATATGAGGCACAAAGGACTCCTAAAATGCACAGCCTTAACCTTATGAAAAAGGCCAGAGTTTAAATAAAGTCAGAGATGAAGGGCTGAGAGATTATTAAACACTTAGGAATGTAGGGTGTATTCACTAATGTCTGGGGTGACATCATATGAGGCAAACACACCCTTCGTGAAACTGCACAGATCAATGGTTTGATCCAACCTTGTGTTTCTTAGATTTCCAAGCTCTGAGCTATGAATACTCCAGGGGGGAAAAAGGAAAACCCAGAAATACTGTAACCAATTCTCCACCTACCCAAATGATGCTGAGACAAAAAAAAATTGCCGGAAGTCAAACAAAATCTAAGCGACAGTGGTGAGGGTCCAGAATTGGAAGGAAACCAACTTCTCCCCTCAGAATGCCTTTAAACGTAGGTGGTAATATCTAAGGTCTTAATGTTTTGGACCTGCTCGGCCAGGGGAGGAGAGGACTTTGAGGGTATGTGATAACATTCTTAAACTTTAAAAAGTCAACATAATTATGGAAGAAGTAGACTCAATTTACTTGGCACCAAAAAGAGGCAGCAGAGCTGGAAGGGACAGAAGGAGATGTCAGTTCCAGCATAAAGAGGCCTTTCTAATACCAGCAGGTCTCCAGCCATGGGGCAAAGAAGGCGGCCTGAGAAACATGGGCTTCCCCTGGCGGGAGCCGAAGCTGTGAACCTCCCTCAGCAGTGCTCCAGGAGGGATTCTCAAAGTGGAGGGGAATTTGGCACTTACTGTCCTTTAGGTTCCTTCCAGTTTTAAGACCATTCTATGATTTCATCCATTTTTAACAGGCTTTTTATTTGTGATTCACACCAAAGTCTGAGCAAAAATCAGATTGTTCCCAAACGCTCTTCCATGATCCGTAGCTGTACACAAAGAGCTCCATGGATAACAGGACAGTTATCTGAGGAATTTAGCAAAGCAAGCAAACCAACACACACCTGTGCCTGAAATACCGAGACCCTCCCTCCCCAAAAGGCAAAAAAAGTATGGTCCCAACTGTCAGTAGATTCCTGGAGCACTGTCCTCTCTGGGTTTAATTTGGAGGATGAGAATTTGGCTTCTCAAACTCATTTTCATACTTTTAGCCTCCCCAGCCTGCAGGGGCAGTTTTAATTGAGAGGCCTTCAACTGCTTCCATGGAAACGACAATCATTTGGGGGCTGAGCTGGACTGCAGATTCTACTCATTTAATCCCACATTCTGGCAAAAGACAGGGCTGGAGACAGATACTGAGAGCTTGTAGGAAATAATATTCTGCAGAGGACAGAAAAGACAACCAAAAACTTTATTTTTAATGGATTCCAGGTAGTTATCAGTCGGAAACTAACTCGAATCTTAAAACACAAAGGACGGCAGTCAAGGCCGAGTTTTCTTTTCCTGAGGATTAGGATGGCTAGCCTGGATGGGGATGGAAAAAAGACTTACTCTTTCACCTGTGCAACGTCTCCAAATACTCACTGAAGAGTAGTCTTACTGTTTCTAACTACACAGAGAAACCAGAGAGGAGCTGAACATAATCCTGGCAACAATGACTGCGGACTACAAAAATGAGAGGCAGTTGACAGTTCAGCCTTCTGTTGTCTCAAAGATGCGGTCTTTCACTGGACTTTTTAACTGTGTTAAGCTCAATTTGACAAATGAGTAAGAAGCGCTAGGACATGCCAGCTGAAGAATAATTATAATTAAAGCTTGTAGTTGACAAGAAGCCGGAAGAAAAAAAAAAAATCCAAGACTACAGTTAAGTCTGCCAAGTGACTTAAAATAGACATTCAGATTCGTGGTAAATCCTCAGGGATGCGCAAGCACAGCAGCAGCAGACACCTTGTCTGCTGGGCACCCGTGGGCACCACCCTCTCCTGCGGGGAAGAGCGCCTCCCTCTTCTTGTAAGGATTCCTTCTCCCCAAACCCACTCCACGAGCTCCTCAGAGCTGTCAGTTCTCACATGACCCCACCACCCCGGTAAGAGTCGGAAAGCCTGAAATTCCCTGCCTCAGACACCAGGATTTGGAATAAGCATCTGTCTTTAGTGGCTGAAGCTGTAAAAGGCCCAACTCTGGAGCCACGTGTAGTGTGTTTTTCACCTTGTGGAGAAAGTCAGTCTGTAGCGAGAAACAAAGAACAAGGGTAGGGAAAGAAAATCCTGACAGTATTATAATCTCTGGCCTGACCATGAGTTCTGCGAGTCACTCAGGATCCTTAGACCCCTTGATCGCATAAAGTGGTTGTATCTGGATCTGAATTTGTACCTGAGGAGTCCCACACAACACGACAGCTTCGAATAAACTGTGCTTTAGTGTTGCACGTATGTGCGTGCGAGCACACACACGACCAAAACTAAAGCTCACAGTCTACACTGGAAAAACGTATTGGGTCGGGGGTGGGAAGCAGATGGGGCGGGGTGGGGAGTATAGAGGGAAGTGTTGTATTTAATGATACCTTTACTCAGATGGCTGATATTTCCAGTCAACACAGCAACTGAGCCAGTGTAAATAATCTCCTTCACGTAGACTCACTATCAGTTCAGCATCATTAATGAAACAATCAGTTCTGGAAGGAACTTTTAGGTTTTGTCTATGTCACCGACAATACGTACATGATTTCAGCTCCAGTTCTCCACGTTGACTTGAATGGTCAGTCCTTGGGTTTAAATAACAACTTTTTAGAACTCAAACTTATTGAAAAAATAAACCAATACAAAACGTTATCTGGCTACTCTCCTTTGTACCCAGAGCTGCTGCTGATGTGGGAAGAGCACACACAGAGCCTGAATTTGCACCCCAGTAATAGGTCCTCCTGCCTGGATCCTGCAGCAATGCCCTGGGAGTTAAAGACATCAAGGGTACTGGCCTTTGTGTGTAAGGTCAGAAAATAGCATCCTATGAAGCTGAATCTAACCGGAACAACGATAAATGGATGAGGAGCGGAACAGTTGTCCACATGTACTTATTCCTTTAGCCATTTGTTATGGTTGACGTGAAGGTGGAATTCTGAACAGGAGCAGCAAAGACAGAAAAGGAATGAGTCAGAATAAGAGAGAGAGCCAGAGACCAAGATTGCAGGGCACAAGAAGAATATATTCGAATACTATAGAGTCAAGAATATAAGAAGGATTTCTCATACACATATCCTTTGTTAATACATTAAGATTACATTAAGAAAAACTAGTATAAATGAACACCCATAAGAATTCTTCATATTCATACTGTATACACCTGTACCTGTACTCTTGTGACCCTCACTCATTTCCTCCAAGTCTACAGCTGTTGCTGCAGCAAAGGCAAAACCAAATTGACCGTAACCAAGTGCTGCTATAAAGACAAAATGAAGAGCAGTCAATTTAAAAAGTTAAAACAAATATTTTCAGCAAATTAGCCACTCCACAAATTGGCTGTTAGACAGCTAGCTTTTGGCATATCAATTTGGAGCCTTTAAGAGATGACTGCCAAGGAAAATAGGAGATTTCCATTAACCCCTAGGTACTAGACAGTATCTCTCAGAACTTAGCAAGGAGACCAAGATGTGTCTAAGAAGAAATAAGACACATTAATGGAACACGGCTGAGGCAATATCATTATAACAGAAGTTTAGAAAGCCAACAAACAAAAAATGTACTGATGCGTATCTGTCACCATACAAGGGAGACTCTGAAATTCCAGCTACTTAGACAAGTCTGCTCTAGGGTGTGGCAGAGAGCAGTCCAGGGTCGGCCTCCTCCTGGCACAAGCCATCCTGTACTCAAGCCACCTGGCTCAGCTGCAATTTCCCCTGGAATCCAGAAAAAGGGCAGCCTGGACAAGGGCTAGATGTAGGGCAGACAGACAGACGGGACATCGCAATACAGACTACCTTGTCTTGAATCTCAGTTCCACTACCTATTACCTGTGTGATCTTGGTTAAGCTACCAAACCTGCCTAAGCCTCAATTTCCACATCTATGAAATGGTACCCTACATCATAAGGTTATCATGAGGATGTAGGAAATAATCTAAGTTAAATCCAAACACTATGCTAAGTCTTTGGCACATAACGAGAATTCAATCAAAGTTTATCAGCATTGTCATTATCATCACTACTATACTGGACCAAGAGGAAGACATCAGATGCTATAGAAGCACACTGGAGGGGCTTCTAACCCAACGGCTTTGGAGAGGAATCTATTTTGCTTTGGCACTTGCCCTGCCTGACCCCCTTCTAAGAAACTCCGTGGCCACATTGGATGATCATGTCTAAAGGAGGTGGCAGGAACTGACGTGCAACCTTCTTTCTTGAGAACTTGGAAGTCACCTAAAAGGCATTCAGAGTAAAGGCAGAAGGGAGAGGCCATGAGTAAGCAAAAGCCAGGAGGAGGCAGAGGCCATGAGGGGGTGGAAGCTGAGAGTACACGGAAGCGGTGCAGCGGAGAAGAGAGCAGTGAGAAGTCAGCCAGTAGCGGGGAGCACGTCCAGCAGTCGGCAGCCACGTGGCCGGGGTGCTGCACACTGAACCAGGCCAGGGATACCACTGCTGCCAAGAAGCTGACTGGGCACTCTGGTCGCTGAAGACTCATGGCTCCTGAATGACTTTCCAGTTACTAAACCATATCCTATTCCCTTCGAGATCTCGTCCTTCCATGGCCTGATGAACATGGTAAGTCTCAGTAAGGATATGACTCCACCCTCCATCCTCCATCTCCTCACCAGCACCTCGTTCATTCAACAATCTCTGGAATTTAAGCAGCCCCTCCCCAGGGTTCGGCGATAAAGGACTATATTCTGAGTGTCACTATTTCTTCTTGGAAGAGGTTTTTACACACATGCAGAAATGAAAACGCAAGCAAAACTCCAGAAGGGTTTCAAACCAATAAACCTCAGGAGTGTCTGTGGTTTTCCCCACCAGCACAGAGCAGCCTCTGTGTGCCACCTGGCAAGCTTCAGTCTCTTCTCTCTCAACTCAGCAAAGAAATGCAAAAATAGCATTAATAAGCCCCTAAGGTCTGGGACTCTTCTGCTTTGGCATATACAGGCGCATTCCTTCCAACTGCTGGATAAGAAACAGAGAGACAGGCAAATGGAATGTGCACCCAAAGCCAGGCCAGATGGACCCTTTGGAGATTTATGAGCCTGGGCCCTGATTCACCCACCCTCCCTAAACTACCACTGGGTGAAACTGGCAACACTTTTCCTAGAGTAAGAGGGGGAGAAGCATTTCCCTACCTGAGAAAGGATGACAAGATAGGACATTTTCAAGAAAATGAGCTACTCAGAGAGGGTGGCCCTGGAGAGTTGGCAATGGGTTTTGAAACAATGTCCACAGGAAGTCCAAGCTGGGACACAGGGGCACAGGGAAACGTGCCCCTTAACAATTCATCGGAGATCCTCAAGGAATGTTACAGGGCAAAGCCACACTGCAAACTCCAAAACACCCATGTATCTAAGGAATTCCTGCAGGATCCAGAGAGAGGACACGGAGGAACGGGAGCTCGCTGGGACCTGAGCAGTTCAGGGAGATGTGAGGGCATAGGGGCAGCATAACTCGTGGCCTGGAGAAGAGATGTAAGGTTAAAGGAAGACTGGACGCTTTCAAGATGTGTGGTTTTCCATTTTTTCCTTGTCAGAAAAGGTCATCGGTGAGATTCAAGTAATCCCTTCTTGCAGATAAAAAACGGCCATGACCTGCTTTTGTGGTGAGGAAGAAGAGGAGGGGTAGTCATATCTCAGGGCTCCATAAACTCCTGCGATCAAGCAGCCACTGGGGAGGACAGCTGCACCAAGCCCCCTTGCTGGTACCACTCTCAGGCCGGGAAACCACCATCACCACCGTGGTGGGAGCGACTGCCTCTCTGAACAAGGAAACAGCCACTTGCAAAAGTGTCGCTTTTCAGAAATCCAGCATGTTCCTAGCCACTCTCCAGATATTTCATTTGCACGTTCAGAAGATGAGAGACATACCCAGGAATATTCCTGAGTAAAAAGTTTAAACGGAAATATGTAATAGAGGCTCTGATCACGGTGGCCCTGCAACTAAAGCAAAAAAAAAAAAAAAAAAAAAAATTAAGTCTAGCCTAGTGGCAGGTGATCACTGTATTCTAGGGCTTCAGAGATACACAACTCGTTCAGTTCCTAAGTAAACAGGAATCACCTGAGAGGTGCCAGGTGCTGTGCTAGTCATGGGTATTCAGAGTAAATGTATGGTGACACCATCAGGAGTTAGTCTAGAGGGAAGACAAGTTAGCAGGAGCGCGCTGGGCAGAGGTATTAGCAGTGTGTGTTATGGGGGTGTAGACAGGAGGGGCAGAAGGTCATGTCAGCAAGTACAGAGACAAAGTGGCAGGACCAGGCCCACCGAGAGGTCTACCTGTGAGTATGACAAGTGGCGAGAGGAGACAGAGGTTGGTGGAGCGGGGCAGGGTTTGAATCTGAAGACCTTTGAGCAGAGGAGGGTGATTTGTGCACTTAGAAAGCTTACTCCTTGGGCAGCAGGTAGGTGCTAAGGAAACTTACACCTGCTACAGCTGCTAGCAGCTAAGGAGACGCTAGGTTCCATGGTGATGCAGGCGAGAGATGCTGAACGCTGGGACGAAAGCCACGTAAGAGCTCCCCTACTGAGCACGGACTCTGCCAGGCACGGGGCTACCTGGATTATTTCCCCCTCACAGTAAACCTTCCAGGTACGGCTACTATCCATGGCAGGACACAGACCCAGAGATGGAGTAACTTGCCAGGTGACCCAGGTGAGAAAGTGGCAGAGCAGAGGCTTTGAGCCCTGCCACCCGACCGCAGAGCGGTGTTTTAACCACGATGCTCTACTGTCTGAAGAGAGCGACCAGCAGTGGGCAGGCCGATTCTTGTTTCCAATGTAACATCATATACTTGTTTCTAAAATGTTAAGAAAAATATGAAATGTAATGTCAGAATGACAGTCATACCTCAGACTTTACTGATAACAATCTGAAAACCAACGTGAGTAGGAGATGACCTCCTCCTACACACACACACACACACACACACACACACACACACACAGAGGCAAAGACTTCCTTCTCTTGCACATCTCAGTGAAACCAAGTGGATAAAAAGTGGGTGAGGGAATTGAGATTTCTCTGGAGAAAGCAGTTGCTGTGCTGTGCGACTCTCCTTCCTGGGTAGGGGAGCAGGTTTCTTTTTATCCAAAACCTAGCAAGGAAGTTTCAAGGGGACCCCTGAGGAAGCTCTGAGACACCACAATCAGGGCCTGAGTCTGCCCAGGAAGGAGGCTGTGGCTTGAGGTCTGACCCCTGCCCTGGAAATCTGGGAGTGAGGAGGGCTCCAGGGCAGGCAAGGGCTGTCCCGCTGGGACTGGCCTCACCCCCAGACGAGCGTGCCCAGGAGAAAACATGAGGGCAGCACAGGACAAGTAGCTTGGGGTGAGAAGAGACCTGAGAAGGCAGAGTTGAGAGGCGCAGGTGGACGGCGCGTCTGGGCAGGGGTACAAGGCGGCCACGGAGAACAGGGATGTCCAGCAAGCCGAGGGGGACCGCCAGGCAGAGGGACTCGCAGGGAAGCTTCCAAAGGACCAAGGCAGCATCCCCTTCCCCAGCTGTCAGGCCCAGAGGGCAAAGTCCCCCCCTACTTGTGCCCTGACAGGAAGTGGGTAGAGGAACCTCAGGGGGACCGGGGGAGGGGTGACAGGAGGAAGCAGGGGGCGGTGAAGGCCTCAGCCCTTCCCCTCTTCAGGGGCGCAAGGCTAACGGCGCTGGGCAAGGGAGGACATTTTAACGCAATGTTAGGTTTGGGGTTTCAATTTATTATCCAGCCCTGTCTAATAACTGGGCCGGGGCTTGTGCCTAAAATGAGCGCAGGACTCTGGTATCTGAGGGTAAACAACAAAGACACTCAATTTTTGACCCACCTGAATTTTCATTCCTGAGAAATCCCTCTGCAAAGTTTACCGGGACATACGAAAAGTGAAAAATTAAGTTTTTTTCCAACGTATTTCATGTGTCTGCTGACCATACTGGTTACAGCATCTCAGATCATAGGCTGACTTTCCAGGTACTGAACGATAGCTGTGGTTTTCAGATTTTTAGCTGCAACAGAGAACTTGAGGGGATTACATGGACAATTGAGAAAGAGATGCAAACTTCCTACATTGCAGGTAATAAACTGAAATCTTCAAAGGTATTCTCAGCATCTCAGAAATGTCTCCTTGTAGTAGTTTCTCAGGCGAGGCATGCCTTTTTCTGTTTAAGTGACCTGGTAGCCACTTCCACCTACCACCTCCCTCTGGCTACCTTGACCGCTACTGCTAAGAACTGCCTGAATCACGGAATCTCCTTGTCTAACTTCTCCTTCCTGGGAAAACAGGGAAAGTATTTCCAAGGCGAGTCTACTGTACGATCATGACAGCAAGCAACTGGAGGGTTCTGAAGCGAGACTGACGATTACAGGCAGTGGTCAGGGCGAAAAGCCTCCAGGAAGAAGACTCATCCTTGTTCCCAGGACAGCCAGGGAGAAAAGCGATAGAAGCTAGAGCTCTTCTCATTGCCGTTCTGCCTGCTGGGGCAGGACTGTGCACCGACTCTCTCCTTCCAGCCGCTGCCGACAGAGCCCGGCCAGGCGAGGGGGATGGAGGAACAGAGAGGGGACTCAGGGAGGGAGACCCCGTGGGGGGCTTCCACAGTGTATACAGCGCTCCTGCATATTCTCATTCACTTAGTCACAAGCATCAGGGCATCCGCAGTACAGGAGGCACGGTGCTAGACCTGAGCATAAAGCGGTGAAGGGGACGGGCTCCTGCCCTCAAGGAGTCTTCAGGTCAGACAAGCCAGGCTGGGCACCCCCTCTGCCCAGGGGGCTGGTGCTGTGGAAGCGGTGGCAGGACGCCCAACGGGAACCAGGAGCTCACACTGAGGACCAGGGAAGCACACTCTTCCCACTCGGAAAAGCCGAGTCTCCCCCTAGCCCTCAACAGCTCTGCTGGCAGCAGCCTTGCTGGCGACTGTCAGTGATCTGTCACTCGGCCTCTGGCCCTGACCTAAGAATTAAGTAAAAAGCGTAAACACGGGAATTCCCTGGTAGTCCGGTGGTTAGGACTCCAAGCTCTCCCTGCCGAGGGTCCGGGTTCCATCTCTGGTCAGGGAACTAAGATCCCACAAGCCACGCGAAGGTGGGTGGGGGAAGGCATAAACATTGGGCAAAACGGAAGACAAAAGGTACCCCTAATTTTTCCACGAATCAAGATAATCATATATAGAGTCCCACTTTTATGCCAGAAATAAAATTTTTCCCTGATATCCAGAATTAATGGATGTAAGAAATTTGCTATTTCTAACACTGAACCCCTATCATATCAGACATCAGAAACCACATGTAATCTTACTTCCTTTTAGGCTTTAAGAACTGATAATATGCTTACTAGAGATCTGAGGTGACTACTGACTTCTATACTGCATGATAGAGCCAGGGTTTAAAAGAATGTTTTCATCTTCCCTTTTTTGCTCATTCATTCACATAATGTCTATTATGTGCCAGTTAATGTTCCAAGTACTAGAGTAGCAGTAAACAAAAGTCCCTCTTTAGGGGAAAAAAAAAATCCTTGTTAGCATAGAAGTGACAAGTCCTATGAAAACACAGAGGGGGGAAAACACAGGGAAGAGGGGAAAAGGGCTGGGATTGGGGTGAGAGTGGTTGCTTCAAACAGGTCAGGGAGGCCTACAGACAAAGGTGACATTTGAACAGAGACCAGGAAGTAAAGGAAAGCACCCATGTGGACCTCTGGGGGAGAGCATACCAGGCAGGGGAAGAGCAGTGCAAAGGCCCTGGGGTGGTGGGTCCATTTGAGATGTCAGAGGAACAGCAAGATGATGAATGGGGGCTAGAGTGCATCAGGGGAGGGCACAGTGTGGGAAATAAGGTCTCAGAAGTAATGGGGCACCACACATAGCTTTGAGTAAGACAGTAAGTGCATTGGAGGGTTTGGAGTAGAGAAATGACAGCATCTGTCTTATATTTAAAAGAATCACTCTGGCCTGGGGTGGGAGTAGGGGCACAAGAGCAGAGGCAGGGGAACAACAGAGGCTTCTGAACTAACACAGGCAAAAAGTGGCAGCTTAGACCAAGGTATAGCAGTGCAGGTGGTGCAAAGACATCAGATTCTCAATGTAGTTTCAAGGTACAGCAGATGGTGTTTGCTGATAGACTGAACACAGTATGAGAAGAAAAGATAGAAGGGTGTCACGAACACCCAAGTGGGTGAAAGGACAGAGCTGTCATTTCCTACAATTGGGAAGACGCAGGTTTGAGGGGAGAAATCAGGAGCATTGCTTTGGATTATTAGGCTTCAGAAGCCCGGTGGGCATTTAAGCAGAGATTCTGGGTAGGCTTGTGGATATGACGAGTCTGGGATTCAGATGAGGCCAGGACCAAATATCTAAATTTGGAAGTCATCAGTGACAGATGGTACCTAATGCTCCAAGCCTGGATGAGAGCTCCCAGAGCATGAGTGAAGAGAGAGAGGGCTTTCTCCAAAATTCAGAGGTCCGAGAGGCGAGCTGGACCTTGCAAAGGAGTGTGAGAAGGCAGTGCTTACGAGGTAGGAGACCCAGAAGTGCGTGATCTCTTGGAAGTCAAGTGAGGAAAGTGTTCCTAGAAGGGAGGAATGATAAAACATGCCTTAGTCCTTGCTTTACTGGTAAGAGTTTCGGGGTACCTGGGTAAGAAAATGATGTGTTTCAGGACCCATATGGTTTCAATAAGAAAGTGCCAGGTTCAAATAAGTCCTAGGCTGGTTATTCAGAGAATAAGACAAGATGCAGAAAGACAGTCTGATGTAATGACAAGTAGATGGATTAGAAATTCCTTGACTAATGACACCCAGGGGCACACATAAATGAATGCGTGTCAACCCCAAAGGAAAGTTCTAGTGACATGTCACTGGGTTCTGCCCTTGGCCTGCTCAACATATCAGTGACTTCTATCAGTGATAACTACACTTGACTGCAATCAGAACAATACAAGAGGCTTGCTAAAATTGAGCCTCCCGGTGTCCACCCCAGACCTACTGAACCTGAATTTGCCAGGTGGCACTGGGACAAAGAGCTAAAGGAAGGCCTGAGTTAAAAGAAGGAATTGAGGGAGGAGGTTGATTAAAAGTACAGCTAAAACCAAGCGAAATGGAATGGGGAATGTGCTGGATGACAGCTTTGGGCTCCAAAGCAATCTTAGCAGGTAGACATGCAGGTAGAATATAACTGGGTCAATTTGGAATCTTGCATTTGCCTCTGAAAATCAGCCAGATGTGAGATGGATGGAGGAAACCTAGCTGGATCTGAGACCAATTTGGGACTCTCGGTGATGAACTGTGTGATCTCAAGCTGCACTGACAGCAGACAGGAGAGAAGGGACATGATCCAGCCATACCCTCTTTGGCCCCTAAAGCACCCTCTCCCTGGTGCAGAGGACACCCCAGACGGAGGTGAGAGGTGCAAGACCAAGATCATGAAAGGGCTCCACCCAGAGAGAAGCAAATGTTCAGCCTGGAAACTCAGAAGGAACCAAGGACTAATATGGAGAAGGACTTACTGTGGGGTCGAACAGGGTAGACCCACATTCAGTGAAGGAAAACTAGTAGGCTAGTAGGACATGATTCTAATGGGGTGGGAGGAAGGTCTTTCTAACAGTAAGAGAAACCCAGAGAGAGAGAAGTCGTGAGCACTTTGCCAAAGGAATTGTTAAACTTCTATACACTCCAAATTAGCATTATTGCAATGTATTGTTTTATTTCTACATGTATATGTTTTATGGATATATGCATGCCTTTCCTAGACCATACATTCCCTGAGGAATTACTTGCCCAGAGTCCAGCGCAAGCCCTGCCCCATGCCGTGTGCTCGGCAAATGTTCTTTGAATGAATGAGTTGATTATGGCTGGACGTTGCCAAGCCTGCTGTAGAGGTGATTCATGCTACGTGATTGTTAATGTTCTTTCTAAAACAGCAGATCCTATGATTTCAGAAAAACTGCAACCAAACCAGTTCCCTCTGGAGACACACTCATTCTTTGCATCTTGACAGTCTATTTGGAAGTTAGATAATATAAATTATTTAATTATTATGTCTAATATTCAACTGTAATATTAGTCCTAGGTTTAAAGCTCAGCCTGGTATTAAGTAAGTATGAGGGGTAATAACTTTTGCCTCCAATGTTTCTGTACTCCACACAGAAAAGTGCAAAACCCCATCTGTTAAGGAAATCTGATCTTTCCAGCTGTGACCCAGTTTGGGGATTTACCCTTTAGTCCTCTTTTCAAGTAGATGTCACCGCATCTCCCCTGGGGGGATTTACTGATTCATGGGCTGGTGTGACCTGCCCTGCAGGTGCCTGCGGCCGCCACCCTTGACCAGCTGTGGCTCACCTCAGAACGTCATGCCATCAGAGGCCTGGTCTAGCTGAGAAGTTAACCCAAAGGGCTTCAGTAGAGTAGCCTCTGCAGTTACCAAGTCAATCAATGCACATCACATCCTCCTTAAGAGACCCCAAAACAAAGCCAATTCTCGGGTCCATGGATCAGAGCCTGGAGCTCTCCTAAAATCTGAGGCAGCTTTCAAAGCCACCGTTCTGCTCTTTTCCCCAGGTAGGAGTGGACATACTGTAGTAATGCATCCAGGGGAGGGAACCACGTCTCCAGAGAGCATTTACCTCATACCGGGCACTGTGCTGGGAGCCATCTCATTTCACCCTCACAGCAATCCTATGAGGTGACATTAGTGGCCCTCGCATAAACAGGGCAAGGGTATCTCAGATAAGTTAGCGCAGTTGCCCGAAGTCACACCGACGGAAATGGAGGGGTCAGTATCTGAACTCTGGTCTGTTCAGGCTAGAGCTGTGCTTCTTTTTTCCTCACGGCAACCAGAGCGATCTTAAAACAAAAGCCAGATTAGGACACTCCCTTACCAAAATGCCCCGGTGACTGCCTCTCACCCAACTTCTGCAGGACGCTGGCTGCTCTGGGCTCTGCCTGCCTCTCTTTCCACATCCTCTACTTCTTCTTGCTCTGGCTCTCTCCCTTCCTAGTCCTACCGGCCTTCTTCCTGTTCCTTGGAATCCCTAAGTCCCTGAGACTCAGGGCCATCATACTTGCTATTCCCTCTGCCTGGAAAGCTGTTCCCCTAGTGCTATGCAGATCCCTCTGACTTCATCCAGGTCTCTGCTCCAGTGCCCCCTCCTCAGGGAGGCTCTTCCCAACTACTCTACCTGAAAGAGACCCCTTTCCCCACCACTCTCTAACTAGCCCTTACGCTACACCTGACGTTTCTCAGCAGCACTCACCATACCTGCGCGCGTGTTCCTGGCGAGTTGACTGCCTACTGCCGGTGCCCCCACTAGAACGCAAGCCCCACGGGGCAGGGACTCTGCATCATTCACTGCTGCATCCTCACCCCCAGGCTCAGGGCCCAGACGTGTAGCCAGCGCACACCAAGTTGGGCTGTTGCGCATCTTTTACCCTCTGCTACCTCCGCTTGGTCCCAGCTCACAGAGCCCTGCTACACAGTAGCTGGGTAACCTTGGCCAAGTAACCTCAGCTCTCCAGAGAAACCTTCCATTTGCTGATACCACTGGCCCTGACAAAAGAGGGAACTGCTATTTCATCCTTCCCTAGAGACCGCATCATTCCCTTGCTCTGATATTTGTATGACACTGCCAGTTTTAGAATTTCGTGATTTTATCAGAGAAGAGACATCTGGGGCAACTGATGAAACAAAAGGATAATTATATTTCACAAAGAGAAAAAAAAACCTTCAAAACAATGAATTTTCTATGTATTGCTAGAATAGACAATTAGTTCATATAATGCCTTCCAGCATCATTTCAAAGCTGATAGAAATGGAATGATTAAAGGAGAGTTATAAAGAGCTATATGATCTGTCACTGAACCAAACAGAGGGCTTCTAAAAGTGGAATTTCTGAGATTCCACCCATACAAATCTCCGAGCTTACAAGGGGATTGAGGCAGAAGCTGATCATAATCCAGAAGAAGGCCAGTATTCAACAGAACAGTTTCTAGAGATAAAACTATCTCTGTTTTCGGAACGTAATTTGTCTCCCTTGATGTATAATCCCCGCCCTTCCTCATAAGGTGGCTGGAAGGTGGTTCATTTTCCATAAAACATTTCACACTCTGTAGAAATATTACGTAAATAAACAGAGGGTGGTTCAATTTCAAAACTCTGGATTTATTTTGAATTTATTGGATGCAGTCTATCTAAACATTGTTTTACTTGTGGAAATTCCTTCCTACGTCTGAAAGGCTTTTGTTTGCTGGACTTTCGTAGTTTTTCTCTTCTTTCTTAGTACATGTAATACTTCAAAGGAACTCCTGACTTTGGGCCTTGGTCAAGCTCAGAGGGTGAAATACCAAAGTGATAAGAGAATGGTCTTCTGGGAAAATTTCAGCCAATGTCTTAGTTTACAACTTTTAAACAATCCATCCACTCACTCACTCTCACAGGTGGGAGATAATAAAGCTTCACTGTGTAGCCAAATACCAGAACAGATAAAATGCTGCCAGTGATCTCACATCCAAAGAAGGAAGAAAAAAGGAGTTTGTGTTTATATTTGAATTCCACTGCTTGGCTTCAGCAGAAGTTGCAGAGAAAAAATTAAAAGGTATGGATGGGAAGTGAAGTGGAGGAATGGACACAAGGCAGTGGTGCCCTGAGTGTGTTGTTTACAGAATAAACCACCCAGAACATTGTATCTTCATGCAGCCTTCTCCTGCCAGATTTATCCCTTTCTGTGCTGTATTTGATTACAAAGTTTGAATATTCCTTAACACTTTCAATCAGCAGACAAGTGTTCACATTCTTTAGCAACAGTGATAAGTTTATCTAATATTCAAACATGAATTATATCTCGCTTCCTTCATACATACCGCATGCTAACACTCAGCACCTAATGCTCACACTAAAATACCCTTTTTATGGACTGAATAATCTTCCAAAGGGTTTTTTAAAAAGTAAAAGAGAAAAAAGGCTACAGGTGCTTGAAGTATAAGCATTTATAAGCATTACTGAAATTCTTGTAGAGTGACCAGTTTAAGCTCCATTCTTAAAGAGTCTTTGAACTGTGACGTTATCTTCCAAGAGTACTTTTTCATTAAAGAGCCATGTTTCCATATACTTGGCAGTTGTCGAAGAGGAAAAAGAGACAGCATATAATGTGCAGCTTCTTACAACCAAAATGTGTGCATTTTAATGTTTAACTTACTTTTTCATTCCACGCCCACAGTCCAATTCCAAGAAATGCTATTCCCAAAAACTGAAAAAAAGGGAGAAAGTGGTGTAAGTATGAAGGTAAATGCCATGTTTTTACGAGTACAAACAAAGTTTTCAATCAATTTTTTGGTTACTTTACCTGCTGAGAAATAGTTTTCTCTAAAACCTGACTAACGGTCTTTAACAGGAAAAGAAATACCATCATCCCCTTGATTAAAGTTATTACAGTATTAAGAAGGGTACCTGCTTACTGTTAATGTTAAGCTTAATGCTTAACAGATCATGAAGAATAATAATTAGGTAGACTCGAGTAAAATTAAAGTCATCAATAATGTTTAACACTGCCTTTTGGATAGGAGAGGAAACAGTGAGTAAATCTGAGCATGATGTTCACTAGAAAATGGATAACTAGGGGCATGAATTTAGAAGAGCTGGAGATTCTCTCCTCGCCATCATGCCACCATGAATGGGCCGGGGCAGGGAGGGCATGCCGAAGTCTCCAGTGTCCCTCAGCAAGCTCTTTATCACTCCTTCAAAAGGGAACATGAGGGACCTCTCTGGTGGCGCAGTGGATAAGACTCCGCGCTCCCAATGCAGGGGGGCCCGGGTTTGATCCCTGGTCAGGGAACTAGATCCCACACGCATGCCACAACTAAATAGCCCACCTGCCACAACTAAGACCCGGTGCAACTAAATAAATAAATAAATAAATAAATAAAAGGGACCGTGAACCTTATCAAGTCCAGGGTGACCCAAAGAAAACACCTGGATTCTTCTGTTTGTCGGAAACTTAAAATACTTATATTGCAGTTGAGAGGGCTTCCATGACTCGGCCTGGTCTCAACTCAGTGCTATAACTTCATGCATAACACAGAGTACACAAATGACACCTGAGATTGAGTTGAAAAACACACAGACTCCCTCAGCCTTCCATCAGCTGCACTGAGTATGGGGCTGGGGAGGGGAGCAGTCAGTAACCAGGGGGACGATCCATTTTAATTAGTTCTCACTGTATTCCGTCTCAAAGCTTTAGGATACACATTTTCCCACCACATTTTAACATCTCTGAAATTGGGATGTGTCTTAAAATCGATGATGGCTCATAGTTTGCTTTTTTTCCCCTTGATTGTACCTAAAATAATAGTGTATCTTACAATCAGAGTTTCACAGGTTTGGTGACACGTTGCACAGGGCTGGCCACCCACTAAGAGCTCAGTGATCAGCACTGGGTGTTAACTGGCCACGAAGAAAGACACATCTTAGTCCTCATCTTTATTATCCACAGCAGCTCTGAGTTTCCTCTCCAAACAGTGAAGTGAAAAGAGGGTGGGCAGGTTGACAAGCAGTTTCAGTCTCACGGCAGCTGTTTATTTTACTAACATCTTGATCAAGTTAAATGTCAGGGAAGCTGTCCGCTGAGAGAGGGGCGTGGAGAAAACAAGAGTGAGGGTGGTTACTCTCTCCAGTTTCAGGGAAATCTGAGAAGGGTCCACCTGGCGAGGTCTTAGCCATTCGCAGCGGGGAGTTACTGACACTTTGTAGGCAATGGCTAATAAATCCGAAAGGGCTGGGAAAACAGCAGGAGGAGAGGGAAAAGAGGGGACTGCAAAAAACACAAAGGAATGACTGCTCTGAAAAGGTGGTGGTGTCTTTAAAAGCAGAACCTTCCAAATCCCCAGACAATATCTGACACTGTAGTGAGATAGCATTCAATGCCTTCTGAGTCCCTACACAGAAAAGCTCAGCAATGTGTCCTTGATTTAGCAAAAACCGAGGACCCCTTTTTTCCTACCCTTGCTCATAGAGGTTTGAAAAGTGTTCAGAAAAATTTGTCTTCAACATCCCAACAAAAAAACCCACTACGCTCAGGCCCTCTACTGCCCAGGCCAGAATGCTATTTTGATCTGAAGCCACAAATGCACCAGTCCCCCTAATGACTCAAAAGGTTTTGGGGACTCTGTAGTACACAAATAAAGCAATTCAGCACGTCACTCTCATATTCATAGGTCCTAGGCACAGCAGGGTAACAAGGGACAAGTGCACACACAGGAGCCCTTCAGACCTTAGAAGACACGGAGTGCTTAACTTCATCCACATTGACATCAAACACAGCCCAGTGAAATGCAAGACTTTCTGATGCTAAAGCTCTTTGTGGACAAAGGTTCGGTCACTTCCCTGATGCAGTATTTAATCACAGTGTCAGCTCAAGCAATGGGTGAGATGTTGTGGCAGAGCACGTAGTGGTCCACTGTCCCTCTTGCTGTCGAAGAGGGTGGACGTATCATTGCTGAGGGCCCCTGCCTCATCGCTAATATTAAACTTCTCTTTATTACTTTCCAGGCACTCTGCTTAGTGCTTTATATGCCGTGTCTCTCTTAAGCGTCACAATAATTTTGTTCTGAAATAGGCACTATTACTAACCCCATTTTAAGAATGAGAAACATGAGGCTGAGAGAGTTTAATCCTCTCAAAGGCACACAGCTTCCGAGTGGAAAAGCAGAGATTTGAACCAAGATGAGTCTAAACATCAACGTACGTGTTCTTACCAGTTTTGACACGTCCCCCTTTTCCCCTATGGGACAGAAAGTAGAGGCATTCAGGTTAGAATTATATGGGATCTGACATGGGCATCATATATTCCCTCCCCAGGAAGCAAAGGGAAGTTGAGGAGGTAAAAAGAGATGAAAACCTTGCCTTCACATTAAGAACTGGTTGTAGAACAGACGTTCCCCGTGCTGGTGTCATCAATGGAGGAAAGCGGAAAACAGAAAACGTCAGTGGTGGGTCAACTTTCTCCTCTTTGTATGGAGTTCTCCTCTCTCTTCCTGGCACTTTGGAAAACCTTTTTCTTTCCCAAATCATATATAAACAGATTGGAAACCAAGTTTTCATCAAAGAAGAGACAAAAATCAGGACCTAAAGAAGACTCACAATTTCCTTTATAATCTTGCTCCAATATTTCCTGCCTTAACTGTGACTTTCCAAACAAGGTTTGAGAATTTGGAGAAAGAACACTGAATTTGAAGTCCAGGAAAGCCGTCAATAGCTAAGTGAGTGCCGCAGGGCCAGGGCCTAAACCCGTACATACCTTTGCTGCTCCATCACCAGTAAATGTCCTCCCAATTACTCTCAGCCCATATGTTTTGCTTTAAAATCAAGTTGTTCCAGCTCCAAATAATTAAACAGAGAAGAGCCAAAAAAACAGAGACAGGCACGCAGCCCTTGAAGCACACTGAGTTTCCCCTTTCCCACCCCCCAAAGAAAAGGCAACCATAAACCCCCAGACTGACCTCATTCTGAAACCCAGAGGCCACCTTACAGGGAACAACCAAGAACATTAAAGTCAGCTCTTTATTCCTTTGAAACAGAAATAACCAGATCTGAGGCATCTTCCCATGCGGCAGGATATGCAAACACACAGTCAAATGTTAGTCTACCCAATTTTTGATGATTTAAAATGAATATTAATTTTGTCAACCGCTAAGTATGAACCAAGCACCGTGCTAAGTATTGTGTTTTATAAGAGCACTGCCTAATACAGTAGGCCCCAGCTACTGGGCATCTGAAAGGTGGTTAATTAAAACCGAGATGTGCTAGTAGGTGTAAAATATACACTGGATTTAAAACACTTAATAGGAATAAAAAGAATGTAAAAGATCTCATTAACAACTGTTTATTTATTGATTTTTAACTGAAGTGTAGTTGATTTACAATCTTGTGTTAGCTTCAAGTGGACGGCAAAGTGAATCAGTTATACATATACATATATCCACTCTTTTTCAGATTCTTTTCCCATATAGGTCATTACAGAGTATTGAGTAGAATTCCCTGGGCTATACAGTAGGTCCTTGTTGTTTATTTTATATACAGTAGTGTATATCTGTTAATCCCAAACTCCTAATTTATCCCTCCCCCTGCTTTCCGTTTTGGTAACTATAAGCTTGTTTTCTACTCCTGTGAGTCTATTTCTGTTTTGCAAATAAGTTCATTTGTATCACTTGTTTAGATTCCACATATAAAGTATATGAGTGATATCATATGATATTTGTCTTTCTCTGACTTATTTCACTTAGGATGAAAATCTCTAGGTCCGTCCATGTTGCTGCAAATGGCATTATTTCATTCTTTTTTATGGCTGAGTAATATTACAGTTGTTTTATTTTTGAGTACATGTTGAAATGATAATACTTTGGATATACTGGTTTAAATATATTAAAATTAATTTCACTTATTTCATTTTACTTTTTTATTGAAGTATAGTTGACTTAAAATATTATATTAGTTTCAGGTGTACAACATAGTGATTCAATATTTTTATAGATTATACTCCATTTAAAGTTACAAAATAATGGCTATATTTCCCTGTGCTGTGTAATATACCCTTGAAGCATATTTATTTTATACATAATTTTTAAACTACAGCCACTGGAACATTTAAATTATATATGTGGCCTGCACTATATTATTATTGGAAAACACTGTTCTAAAGTGTCCCACAATAATCCCATGCAGTAGTAGTAGTATTATCCCCCTTCTATAGAAAAGAAAACTCAGACTTAGAAACATTGAGTAAGTCTCCCAAGATTACATAGGCACCTGAGCTGGGTTGCTCAGGAAACCTGACTTCTCAGTCCAAGCTAAAAACCATTATAGTACTTTGCTAATGTGCATAAAATCTTTGTCCAGCCAAATAAGGGATGGAGAATTATACTGAAACTCATGTCCTAAGACTCAAAATCGCTTCTTTAATTTCTAGGTGTTCAAGGCAAAGGTATGTTTTCCTGACTGGGAGCAAGGACGGCACTAGGTAGAAACAGAGAATGGCGTGCTGATGGAAGCCTGCTAGGCTTCGCAGGACAAGAGCCAGCAGAGCTGATCCTTAGGCAAAGCTGGAGAGGAAAATGGCCCTAGGATGTGACCAGGGTGCCGGGGCTTCTCTGCCAGGGGGGTCACATCTGCCCCCTTTTCTCTGAGGCCTACAAATAGAAAATCTCTTCCTCAATTTGTTTTTTTCACCCTTGCTGAGCCTCCAACAGATTAGAAATGGACCAGTGCTCCATTCTAACTGGTACAAAAATGGGTACTTCAAGAAGCCATTTATCCATCTATCTACAACCTTCAACAAATATTCTCGAGTTCCTACTTTGTGCTAGGCACTGCTTTTGTCTTAGGATAAATGGAGGTAAGAAAACAGATTTCTAGGGGGAAGGAAGGGGGGTGGTGTTACTAGTTGCCTCCAGCAAAGAGAACTGGGGCAGGGGGCGGGGGGTGGGAGAAGAGGAAGGCTCTTCCTAAGAACCCTTTTGGGTCTTCTGAAGTTTGAACCATTTTAATGTATCGCCTATTCAAAATACAATACGTTTTTGAATGTTTACCAAAAAAAAAGATAGATTTTTATCAAATAAAGTGTAAAAGGCAAAACCACCCTTGATGGTGCTCTAAAGGAGAAAAAAATAAGGCCAATACAAACTATAAGAGGGAGATCTGACCTAGAGAGCGGTCCAGGAAGGTTTCCCTAAGTAAGGGATGTAGGAACTTGGGTCTGCAAGATGAGATGATGTTAACTGGCAAAGAAAGGAAGGAAGAAAGTTTCAGGCAGAGAGAAGAGAATGTACAAAGGCCCTGTGGTGGGAGAAGCACAGAAAGTAAAGGGGTCTAAAAGGTGACCGGTATGGCTGGTGCACAGAGAATGGGGGAAGGGGGGAAGGTATGGCAGGTTTGCAATGAGAGATGCAAGCAGGACCAGCCCATGCAGGGCCTCCTAAGCCACATTAAGGAATTCAGTCATCACCCTAAGAGTGACAGGAAGGCATTCAGGGCCGTACGTATGTAGTCGGCTGAGGTGGGGTGAGAAGGCAGGTCTTTATCAGATTTGGGCTTTGGAAAAATGATCTGAGTTGCAGAAAAGGTTGGAAGAGAGTTCAGAGTAGATGCACAGCAGCTAGAAGGAGGGCACTTTGGTCATGCAGACAAGACCCGATTGTGTCCTGGACTGAAATATGCTGGAGAAGCACATGGAATTGAGAGTATTTAGAAGTAAAACTGACGTTTTCAGTGATGCCTGGATATGGCGAAGGGGTGGGGGTAAGGGTGAAGGAGAGGGAGGTATAAGGATAATGCCTCTGTTTCTGGCATCTTCTACATGGAGACTCTGGCTCTTCTAAATCCATCTTATGTCCTCTGACAGAAATAACTCTCGGGTGTCAATTTCATAACTAGCTTGAGATCTAGCAGCATTTCTGAAGGACAGTTTTCTTTCATGGGTGTTTTGGCTGCTATCTGAATTCTCTTGGAAACAAGTTTCAGCTTGTATACTTTTAAAAAATAAATTATTTAAAATCCATATACATGTCTACGACCTCCTACTACTTTTATTCATAAAAGGAAGCAGTTATGTATAGATGTATGTTAAAGTTCACAGGCAATTCTTAAACAGACATCTTCAATCCTTTTTGCTTAAAAAATAATAATTACGTCAATGGCATCTGCCCAGCACCCTGTGAACAGACTCAAAATAACAATGCAGCAAGGTAAACACAATAGAGGAAGATAAAAATCAGGTCAATCTTCTCACCTAATTGGAATCTCGAAAATATTATCCTAAATAACAATGGAAAGAACTGTTATTCTTTAATCATCCTGATGACATTGTTTTTAAAAATTTTAAGCTCTGCCTGAATAAACAGGAGAGATGCATTTAAAACATTTGACACAGAAGAGAGGAAAGAGAAAGAATGCCATTAGGAAAGATGTATTTTCCTGAACCTGCAACACATGTACGTTTCATTAAGGTGTTTTTCTGACACTTGAGTATGACCAACACTCCAGGTCTGGCGGGGTAGGTGAGGTGGAATAGTCCACACAAGTGTGCTAAATACCTCTGTTAACAAGATCCATGTTCTTTCTATCAAGCAGGGGCCGACTGCAGGAACAAAATGTCTCTGGCATAATTCTTGCTATGTCCGAGGAGTAAATATGGGCTGGTGGAAAATTCAATGCACAGAAAGGCAATCCCAATCTGCCACTGGGTCTCCACATCCCAGTTTGTACATTCAAACTGTCTGGAATCCTCATGATAAGATGGCGTGGCAGACAAAGTTCGAACTTGTAAACAGGACGTTCCCCATCCGAGCCAGGGTCAACCTCTCACTTCACTTCACCCGCACGGCCTCCTCCAAGCAGCCTGAACACACACAGCTTGCAGAAGCCCAGCTCTGGAACTCTGTGGTTCTGTAATCTCAGGAAAGGTTCTTCGTTCATTCAACACATATTTACTGAGCATCTACCGTGAGCCAGGCAGCCCTCTAGGGGCCCTGGATAAATTGGGAAGCAAAACAGACAAATGTGCCTGCTCATGGGGCTGACATTCTAGTTGGGGCGAGGGGGGAGGGAAAGACAATAAAGAGAAACATATGAGTTAGATAACATGCAATTTTAGAAGCACTGCAGGAAAAGAGAACGGCATAAGGGGAATGAAATATGGTCCAGGGTGGAGGGAGGTGTGACACTGAAATAGAGCGGACAAAGCAAGTCTCCACTAAGAAAGCTACATGAGCAAACACATGACGGACATGAAGGAGTTGACTGGTGGATGTCGGGGAACTGTGTTCCAGGCAAAACAGCAGCCTGGCTAAGGTGCTACGGCTGAGGTGTACAGGCTCGTGGGAGGGACAGCCACCCAAGGGCCGATGCAAAGGACAGAGGTAACAGGAGCCACGCTGGTTGGGATTTGAGGCCATGGTGGGTGGTGACCGTGATTTCTCCCAGAGAGAGAAGGAACCACCGGAGGGTCTCCTGACTTCCTAGAGCCCCCTGGTCCCCATCTGTCCAATGGAGATACTAAGGGCACCTGAGGAAATGCACAAAACAACTACAGGGGTCAACGTGACAACGAGCGACCGGGTGAGATTCAAAACTCGAATCACATGCCCAGAATAGTTGGTACTTCCTACGCCTTAGTTCCCTCCCCGTCCTCAGGCCTTTCTTAGCCTCCTCCTCGCCCCCTCCCTGGACCTACCACAGGTCAGTGTGGCACCCTGCTTCCACTCCTGCCTACTCCGAGGATGAGAAAGCATCCTCGTTCACAGTGACCAGAGGGCCGTCTCTTCTCAACTTGCGCACCTCTCGCTGCATGTACCCTTAATTTGACATTTACACGCACGGGATTGTATAGGAGTGATGTGGCCTGAGGTCAGACTCCAGGAGCGCTGGGGGCTGTGTTAACCAGAGAGCATGTGCCTGTTTAAGGGACAGCAGCACCTGCCCTCCAATTAATCATCTCCTTCCCCTGACACAGGCTGGAGGCTCCTTCCAGGAACAGTGTACACAATATCCCTGTGCATTTAGAAGAAACAGACTCTAGCCAGAATACCAAGATCAGGTTTAACCGCAAATCTTTTCTCTTTCTCATCCTAGCAATCTGGTTCATGAATTCTGGGTGTAATTGGCCCCAGAACTTGAAAACCTACTAATTCTGAAATCTCACATTACAATAAGTTTCTCCCCATCAGGGCTTCTTGATGCATCGTCCCTCTCCCTAATCTTATCACTTCTTGTTTTTATTTTATATCCTCTGTGATGTGTTTTGGTTCCATTATATCCATTTTTAAAAATAGAATCTTTTTGGAAGAATGTGGGATATAAATTATCAGCAATATTGATGGGGACAACTTCTCCACTGACACGCCCCTTTTTCTGAAAACTGTCCCCTACCCTCAGGGTGAGACCCTGCAGCCACGTCTGCCAAGGAGGGCCCACTCCCTCCCAACCCTCTCTCTAGACTGAGGAGCAGGCTAGGGTGGGCTGTGTCTCAGGAAAAGTCACTTATTAAATACGAAGCTGAGCCAGAGTCTCTCTTCCCCAGAAATCGGGTGTTGGACACAGTGATTTTTGTCAGCTTCGGTCTCCCTTATGCTAGAACAGACTGGGGTGCTGTGGATAGAGCATGCACATGTAGAAGCAGAAAAGAGACCAAGGAAAACTCCTGTTCCTGTCTGCCCTCTGCTCCTTATCCCCAGGACCCCTGGCCGCACTTCCTGATCCTGGGGTCCACGTAATGCCCTTGGGTCCCTATTGTACGTCTCCCCCTCCCATCTTGGCTCAAGCTACTTTGGGGGCTTCCTGTTACTTGCAACCAAGAGGGTCCTAAGACACAGATAAGAAACCAGATCAAGTTCCCTCATATTTAGTCCTGTGACAAGCTCACTGTAAACAGTTGAATGTGTGGAACAGGCATGAGCGTGATGGGGCTCGAGAGACTAATGATCTGGTGGAAAGTGCTGTTCCTTTCCAAACAGCTGAGTCGAGACTCCAGTGGTTCTGAACTACCGGGTAAGCTGTTGTGACTTGGTGAATATGAAGTTCAACAAGAAGTTAGACATGATTCAGCCACACTCTACCTGATGGAAAGGGCTGCCCTCTGCTTGCTTGTTGAATTTTGGAAGCAGCCAGAACCCAGGAAATGGTTCCCAAAGCAGAGCAGTGGTTCCTAAGCATGATGGACCCATGTTTCCTCCTCCTGTTCTCCCAGAGAGGATGGAAAGGCTCTCTCTGCCTTTGAGCTTGCTCTGCACCAGCAGGTCAGAGCACCTCTTGAAGAAATGTCTACAATCCAGGGACAATCTTGTTCAGAAATTCCTGTGTTAGAATTTGGAGCTTAACATTTTGGCAAGAACTAGTCATCTGAGATGGGAGAGGAAAGAAAGCGGGAGGGCTATACAGGCAATAAAACCCATATTCCTCTTGGAAATTACTCAGGCAACGCAGGCACACAGAAGGGAACGTGGGGGATTATGTAATTTTGGATGGAAACATGGAGGCTGCAAGTTTACAGCCCACTGATCTTTGTCTCAGTAAAAGCCAGGCTTACACCACCTGCGCTATTCCATCTGTAATTCTCTGATTCGATTAGACCAAGGCTAAGAAGAGACCAGAGAGATGTTCTGAAGGCTGAGGAGGACTGAGGGATAACTCAAGTATTTCAAACCACAGGTACGACAAGTAAGTTGTCTGTAGACAAACATCAGCCTTTGTGGGAATAAGCTCCTGCTGTTTGCATTAAACAACCAAGCAGTGTAGCAGCTTTGAAAGTTTAATACTTTCAGATGTATACTGCTTTTGTGTATACTGCTTTTGTGTTGAAACACCTTAAAGTTTTAAAGAAACATCTTAGGCAAGACTTAAAGGTTAATGCAAAGAAAACTTAAAATAGGATTACTCTTTTTTAAAGCACAAGTAGGATTATACATTTCAACTCATTTAGTAAGTACATACCTTCAATATATACTGGGCACTATGCTAGGTGCCAGGGACAGAAAGGTGAAAAACATAACAGATGATCTCTTTTCTAAAAGAGCTAACTGTCGAGGGTCAGTGAGTGGGAACAGATAAGTAAAACCAAGGCTCAAGCACAGGGGATGGAATGACGCCTTCCCAGAGACACGTTGCCACAGAAACACAGAGGCGAGGCTCTGGGATCGCTGTGCAGAGTCAGAGGAAGCTTCCTAGGAAGTGACACTTGAACTGAGATTTAAAGGGAAGGAGAGAGGAAGACCATCTCCTGCAGACGAAGCAGCTTGTGCAAAAGGATCAAAGCCTGAAACAGCATGTCCCTCAGGAATCCGTAAATGCTCCCAGGGCTGGAGCAGAGACATCAGGCCAGGCCCCCCCCACCCCAAGCAGTGCTTCTCACAGCGTGGGTCCTGCTCCAGGGACTTGTTAGAAATGCAAATTCTCAGGCGGCCCCAGATCTACCTCCTCAGCAACTCTGGGGATGGGGCCCAGCAAGCCCCGTCTTAAGAAGCCCTCCAGCTAATTGTGATACACAGTGAAGTCTGAGAACCATTGGGCTAGAGGTTGCTAAGCAGGGACCTTATCACAGCAGGCTGTCTGTGTCCTGGGGACCAAGGTACCACCAAGCTACTTGAAGCCAACCAAGGATTTTTAGCAAAACAGTGACAGGATCAGACTGCATTTTAGAAAAATCATTCCAGTACAGCATAGAGAATAAATTGAAGGGAGGTGAGACTGCAGGCCATGAGACAAGTTGGGAGACTCCTGCAGTCATCTTGGTGACACTGACACCAGCCCAGAAAGGCAGAGGCAGAGGCACTGGCAGTAGGATGAAGACAGAAAAGAAGATTAAGGAGGAGACTCTACAGGACTTGGTGACAGGAAGCACAGGGTATAAGGTCAAAACCATGGTTTTCTAAACCACAATGCTTGGGTTTGAATCCTAAATATGTGACCTTGGGCAAGTCACTTAATCTCCCTATGCCTCAGTTTCCAAATCCATAAAATGGGGATATTAATTTCCATGAAAACAAGCTCCATGGGAGCAGAGATTCTTGTCTGTTTAGTTCATTCTGTACCCACCAAACTTAGAACAATGTGTGCTTCACAGTAGGTCTTAAATAAATATCTGTCGAATAAATCAGTGAATTAGTTGTGGGAGATGAGGAAGAGAGAAGAATCTAAGAAAATTCCCAGGATTTTAACTTGATAGGCTATGGTGTCCTTTTCAAAGTTAGGGATACAGGTCAGTGAGAAGATTTTAGAAGAAAGATCAATTTTAGAATTCAGTTTTAGACACATTACAAACTCAGATGAATGTCAGACATGCATGTAAAAGTGTCCTGGCACAATTGTATGAGGGCCAGGAGGCCAGACAGCAGACTCGGGGTTAGAAATCCAGCTCCATCACTTACTAACTGTGTGACCTCAGACAAACAGTTTACTCTCTCAGTTCTCTATTTCTTCCTCTATAAAACATGGAGATAGCAGTATCCATCTCATAGGGTCACTGGGGTACATTGAATGAGATGATGCATATAATGTGCTTTGCAAAGGGCCTGGCACACAGGACACACTCAATGAATAATTGTTCCTGTGGTTATCGTTAAGGCCACATAAAGAGTTTGTAGAGAACAGGACCAAGCCATCATCCCAGAGAACAGTAAGATTCATGGTGAAGTGCACAGAGGGAACTTGAGGGGAGACTGCAAAGAAGCAGACACAGGGGCAGCAGGAAACCAAGACAGACAGGTGCCCCCAAAAGCACAGATGGAGAGTCTGACACCTGTAATTATACATTAAGTCCAGGAGAGCCAGGGGCTGCTCTACTAAGCAAAGGGGCTGAAACAGTGGAGACTGCCTGTGTTCAATTAAACTGAAAATAAAGTGTAGAGCAACGAGGAAACATTCAACACAATTGCTTCCCTTATTTCAATCTCCTTCCTGACCCCGGACACCACTGGCATCACCACCAGACAATCCCCCCAGGATGTCTGGGCAACACCCAAGGTTAATTGAGAGGGATGGCAACTACCAAGAAGGAACTTAGGACTGGCCTTGGGTCACCTCTAGAATGGCTGGTAATGTCCTTTGCCTTGTGTAAGAGACAAAAGGGGAACAGAGTTAGGCAACATGTTTCAAAGACTAACGGACCGGGTATCAGGAAACCCCAGGTTTAGTGCCAACCAGGACATTAACTAGCGTGTGAATTTGGTCAAGTCACTCTGGACAACAGTCTCCTCAAGTGTAAATGCAGAATAACAACTCCTGCCCCAGCTACGCAGGACTGTGGTGACCAACACAAGGGGAGGGAAGACATTTTGAAAAGGATGTGTGACACAGATACTGAATGTAATTAAAATATCACGTTTTATCTATCTGATAAAATAACAGTGAGATACATGCTGTCACTACTGGCTACATCATCGGAACATATGCAGCCCTAAAAATCAGTGCACAGTAGCTGTTCACGGAATCTGTGCTTATCTGGGTCTGTTTCCAGAGTATTTTATGTTAGAAGATAATTTTCTCGAGTTTCTGCACTTCCTATGAAGCGCTTGGAATTACAAATGAGTCATTTGTGACAGACTATCTTTTCAAGGAGATGTGTATAGCAGACAGCCTTGGAAGACAGAGATAGTGTTTACGGAGATCCTACAAAGGATCCAGCAGGCTTGCTGCCCATTATAAAAGTTTGGGTTCCCTAAACACAGGGTTCCCCTCCTATAACACAACTCACTATATATACAGGTGTTGACTGGCCCTCTGTGCATCACCCTACGGAAATTGGGGCTCAGGAAAAGGGTGAAAAATATTGATACACTGGCTACTAGTATTGCTGTGATTAACCAAGTCCTATATCTCTGACCCAGGAGTCTGGCATCTCTGCCAGCATCCACGACACTGTGGTAGGGTAACTTGTTAGCTGGCAGGTAGGGTAAAATCTCAGATCCCTCACAGCTCTTGACATTTAGTGTTATTGTTTTACAGAAGAAGGGTGGGTGTTTCCCTCTCACCCAACAGGTTGTTCTCTGGCACCCACAGCTTGCCCTGGTCTGCCCTGTTGGAAGTCAGCTCAGTCAGAGCTGAGGGAGCAGAGGAGCAGTTAAGTCAGAGCTATTTCTAGTACTCTATTTTTTTTTTTTTAACCTAATGCAAATACTCTCTGTGCCTATGTATCTGTGTGTTTTAAAATTTTGTTATGCCTTTTAAAAAAATTTGTTTCTTTATCCAAATATATATATATATCTCCTTTCTTTTCAAAGAAATATAGAGACATTTATACATTTTCTGGGGGAAAAGGTGACTCTCTTACTAAACAAATGTCTTTGCTATAGTCAATGTATAATGCTTTCATTTAAAAATGTTCTCATTTAACTGTAAATATTAAAAAGTCTTCTAAGAAATAACTGCATGTTTCAGGTGAATTTTAGTAATCACGTGCCTTACTTAGAAATAATTGTTAAAGAACGCCAGGGGGATGTAACTCCAATTTTTCAGGCATTATATAGAGTGAGTGGAATGGTGGTGCCTACCCTCTCCACCCTCATTGCCCACTCATCACCCACCTGCATACCCTCCTCTCACCCCACTTAGGCAAAACCACTACAGGAAACTACATTCAGAGTACACTGACTTCTTGTTAGAATTCAGAATGTGTAAAACGAAATCTTATTGATAACATTAGTAACAAAGGCATCCAAGAAATCATCTTTGAGAACCACAAGTTCATATTAAAACAGGAACCGAATTTTCTCCCAGTTGGCCTTTTGAAATGCTAAGTTCTAAGAGAAACATGCTACACCCTAGTAATGCCATATAGCCTTCTTAATAGCTATCACAGACATTGTAATTCTAATCCAATTAACATGCACAAAAAGACTAGTAGTAGGTACCTTCATTTCAAGCTCATTTTTTACATTTCCACACTCATGTTTAAAATCCCCTTAATGTTTTTACTGGATTGACATCATCTTTCTGATGCTTTATATTGAATCACAACCTAAAACATCTTGAGAGATGAATGCAGGATACATGGAGCACACCCAGGAGGTCCAAATCCATTGGTTATCACCTGAAAGGAGGCCTAGAGGCAATTGGCCCTTTGCTGTGGATGACAACTAAAGCTCCACATAAAATGTTCTATACACTGAGGCGTCTTTGATAGGTCTTACTGGCTCAATGACTCATAAAGGAAGGGGAGGGAGAACGTCTGAAAACAAAAGGGCCGACTGCCGGCACCATTTAGTTATTTATTCTGTATGTTCAGCTCAGTTTTTCCTCTTTCCAACTTTTCATGACCCTATAAAAAGAAATGGAATGGATTCTTTTCAATCAAGAACATCAGTACTGCATACTAAGGAGGAAAGTGTTGGCTTAAGACAGGACCCATATAAACCACTGAATATCAACCTGTTCTCTCTAGTTAGGTATTTTTAACAGGGGAACTGGGTTGTGACAAAACACTCTTTTGTATGTTCTTTCATAGAAGAGTTTATTACACACGCTCTTGGAAATTAATTTACATATAGGACAAGCTGTAGCCGAACCATTCACAGCTTCAGGATGGAAGGCTGCATTCTCAATAGGCACTGCCTTGGAAACTGTCCGTGTACGTGCACTCTGGAATTTCCCTTTTCTATTGGAATTGTTTGGAAGCGTCTCAAGATGGACAGCAGCGTGAGTGATGTGTGAATAAGCTGTACCTATTTCCTCTGGTTTAAAGATGCCCACAACTTTTTGCTCTCTGAACAAAAGCTGCATGACATTAAAGTGATTTGAAGACATAAAACAATGTGCTAGAGATCAACATGCTTGTAAAATGATTTACTAATCCAGATGAATGTAAAAAATGAATATGGAAACAGGAATATTTTTAAAGACTAAGACCATTCATATTTTCCTGAAGTTAAAAGGAATAGTACAAAGGGACCAGATGAGTCATGAATAGTAACACAATCAAATGAGCATGGTCTTTGGTGACAAACCATGGTTCAAATCTGGGCCCCAGCAGTTACTAGATGTGACCCTGGACAAGTTGACAGACTCACAATTTTCTCACCCATAAATGGTGGCAGTAATAGCATCCTCATAGGACTGATGTGAGAATATACGAGTTAAGATATGTGTTTGTGTATAGTATGCACTCAATGAAAGATTATTATTGCAGTTAAAAAATATCATGGAAAAAGTCTCTTCCTTAAGCATTATATAGGCTCACTTTTCAGACAACAAAAGGCAATTATCATGTCATCTGTGCGTTAGATTTTTTTTACTGGAGCCAAAATAGTATACACCGTGGGAAAAAAGATTACAAAGAGGATTTTAAATCTTCCTTTCTTTCTCCCCCTTTTGCAAGAAACTTTTCACTCTCAATATAAGATTTCATTTAAAGCTGTTTAACCAGAGAGGGTCGCCATGGGAAAGTAAACCGCTGACAGTATATATTAGGTTCACATTAATTTATAGAGGTAGCATAATGCCTATGGAAAATAAGCTGGCTGGATGCCTATGGTTTGCCCTTGAGTCTCAGCCAGGAGGGAAGTTTCATGCAATGTGATTAGTGAATGAGGAGACCCTGGGTAATTAATTAGTGCTCCATGTCAGTCCTATCAGATGGGCTTTCAGCCAGTAATGAAAAATAAGCCACCTGATTTTAACTTCCTCATCTCCATACTGACTTCCGTGTGAACATGACTTTGTCAAGCACTTTAAATATTGAAGGAAGATTTTCTCCAAATCTCTTTTAAGACAAATCTCGCTTCCTTTGACACACATTTTAACTCTGGTAAATGGCACACTGGATGGGGAAGAATCAAAATAAGGAAGCTTGTGTGCAAATTCTCTTGAGTGCCGAATTTAACTAAACTCACTTCTTAAGTCCCTACAAGTGTGTGATGCTCAAAAGAGAAAAATGCGCCTATGGATGAACAGATTTACTATAAAAACCTAAGGATCCATCAGCCTCTTAAAAAAGAAAGTCATTATAAAAACTGTGCATCAGTAACTTCTACTAGATATTATTATGCAGTTATCAGTGGGTTATTTATCTTTTTACTGTTTGCTTCATTAGCTGTTAAGTAATTTGTTTTTAATCCACAATTCCCTAGATATTTCTGTTATGTATTTTGTATGTCACCGTGGAGAGATGTCACTATGTCCAGATCTGCTGGTTTACATTGCTGCACAGGCAGTTCTCTGCTATCTATTACTATTTCAGTCAAGCTTCTTAAATTAGATTTAAAAGAGAAAAATAACTTTCCTAAATTAAATCAGTGCCTTTAAATGAGGCTGACCTTTGGGTAGATAATTTGCGTAAACATAAAATGGGTCCTGCACTCCCCTAAATCTCATCATTAGTCAGGATCTCAAAACTGGGCTCCCAACATGAGGTAAGTGTGCGTAGTTAAGATATAAATATTCTATTCTGGTTTATATAATCTTTTTTCATTGTAGATGAAAGGCTCTACATAATTAATACTGTGTATAAATACCCTCACATATAGGATCGAGAGAACACTATATCCACACATGGAAACATATCTAAAAACGTCTTATGTTATAAAATGCTAGTCTCATAGGCTAAAATCATTATCTGTTCCATGCTGCAAAGGCCTGAGGTTTAAAGATACCAGGCTGTGCTTAATCAGAGAGGACGCTGTTACTGATCTTTGCTCACACACTGCTGGGGCTGAAAGGAGCCTCAGGTCTAGCAAAGTCATGTCAGAAAACCGGAAATTGAGAATCTCCATTTAGAAGCTGGAACCCCAATGCCAACCCATATCATTCTTTTCCAGATACACAGGAATCCAACGCAGCCCGACAGATGAAGACCTCTGATCTAGGCAGTAGTCATGGCAAGAAGCTCCTGTTCCCAAGCGTCCACACGCAAACCTGATTTTATGGCTTTCAAATGTCAGCACAAAGGCAGCGGAGCAGTCAAGACACCATGCAATTTAACAAACACCTCGGAGTCTGGACCTCAGAGCAACGGGCCGGACTCCTGCTACACGCACAGGTTGATAAATGACCACAGGGACCAAGCCCTGACCGCACTTGCCATCTAGTCACAGAGATGGTATAAGTCAACAATTAACACAAAAGCCAATTTGCAGCAAATTCCATAAATTAGATTGAGAAAAAATGGTAAGTTCAGAGAAGGCCACCAGCTGCCAAGATGAGGGAAGATTTCATGATGGGGGCATGGGTCTCAAGGGAGGGTGAGAATTTCAAGAAATGGAGACGAAGAGTCTTCTAGATCAGTGGGTTTTCAACCAGCAAGTTTGAAAACCTGCTGATATCAGTTTAATGGTCAGACCAGCATTTTCTATGTAGAACAGAATGTATTTCATGTGGCAAGGTGAGGTACTGCTTCGTGAAACTTTTGTTTCATGTGTAAAATGTGTTTCTTATTGAGGGTCTTGGTCAAAAAGTTTGAAAGTTTTCTGGAAAATGAAGAGTGAAGTTGTCTATCTGGCTGGAAAATAACAACTTGGCTATGAGGTCACTGTAGGCCAGGCTATGCGGGGGTCTAGAACATGGTATCAAAGAATCTGGATTTTATATTGTAAAGACAGAGAGGTCCTTATAGGTTTTTAGCTTTCCACCTTTTTTTACTTTTAAGTTTTATTGACACCTACTGTGCTTAGTGTCTCACACACACGATCTCACTTAATTGCCATAACCATCCTTTGAAGTGGGTATTATTATCTCCATTTTAGAGAAAGAAAGTGAGAACCAGACAGATTATATAACCAGCCCATAAAATGAAGCCAGGTCTTTTGACTTCAAAGCTCATAATGTTTAAAAAGAAACAAAACAAAATTATGAAATGATCAGAGCTAGGCTTCAGGCATGTTAATCTTGCACCTTCAAACAGCTAAACTGAATAGATTTTAGACAACTGTATTATTAAAGGGGTTTCTTTTGATCATTTAGCTTCAGGATTTAAGATCAATTTAAAGACACTCCAAATCCTAGGGCGGAAAAAAAAATCAAACCAAAATCAACAGTTAAAACTGTGCTTTCTTAATGACCCTAAAAAGATTTGAGTGAAGGTTCGTATTTCTCAATAGCTACATTAGTATCCCTTTTATTTCATTCTGCAGCAATGAAGTTAATGACTGTTATCACTTGAAAAATTCTTTGTAGAAAATACGAAAATAGGTGCAAATGCAGAAGTCTGCCGAAAGCCGAAACGCTGACATAAAAGAAGTAACCCACTGCTTTCCTCGGACTCAATTCACTCCGGCCCTCCGTTCACACACCCAGATGCTCTGTCTCATCCTACCTACCTCTGGGGACAACCGTGAGGACTAATGGTGTCATCTGTGAAGAGTACAGAGCTCCAGGGAAAGAAAGGCTGGAGAAAGCCTGGATATTATCACTGGGCGGGGCAGCGGGGGGCATGCTCTGAGAACTTGCCAACAGTCAACTTCCTAATATAAAAATGTGAAAAAGAAATAACAGTCGATAGAACAATGGTGTGTCTCATTTCACGGTGAAAAAATAAGACTTTGGAAGTGGCTGTATCCGATGAACAGAATATGGAAGGTAGGAATATTGAGTGGTAAAAGAGAGAAAATATGCTTCCCCCTTGCTGCTAAAAGCACACAACAAGAATAGAAGAAGCTCTCCACACAGTCAGAATAACACGGTCACCCAATGCTCAGAGAAACCAGGATGGTAAAAGTGCTCCCCTGTCCAATGTGTGAGCTAGACAGAGAAATGTCTACCAAGTATCCAGCAAATCAGAAAAATCAGCTGATTACACACTCCGCACACCCTGAATGATCTAGCCAATGTTTCTTGACTGAAGTACGGACCCTCTTTAAAAGAAAAAAAAAATGACTTTCAATGTTGACTTCATTTACTTTTATTAAAATATTCCTTAAATGTGCAGAAACAGAAAACTGGTATAAAATCCCCAGTATATTTATTTATTTATTTAAAAAATAAATTTATTTATTTATTTATTTTTGGCTATGTTGGGTCTTTGTTGCTGTGTTGGGTCTTTGTTACTGCGTGCGGGCTTTCTCTAGTTGGTGGCGGGCTTTCTCTAGCTGGCGGCGAGCGGGGGCTACTCTTCACTGCGGTGCACGGGCTTCTCATTGCAGTGGCTTCTGTTGTTGTGAAGCATGGACTCTAGGCGCACGGGCTTCAGTAGTTGTGGCGCAGAGGCTTAGCTGCTCCGTGGCATGTGGGATCTTCCCGGACCAGGGCTTGAACCCATGTCCCCTGCATTGGCAGGCGGATTCTTAACCACTGCACCACCAGGGAAGCCCTATCTCCAGTATATTTAGAAATCAACTCCAAACTCTACCAAACCAACGGAACTCAAACTAGACACAATAATTAAATGTAACAGATGATGTTTTTTTGCTGCCACTAAAACACTGATGTAGCAACCGGCCTGGTTCTAGCTTTCATCTGTTATGGTATTTTGACTTTCACAGATGTTTACCTAGAGAACGCTTGTTTATTAAAGTATGTTGAATAAAACAGCAAAAAACCTCGAGGCCAGATTGGGATGATCAGACCTCATACTTAACCCAAAGTCAGCCAATTATTATAATGAGGAGTCATGAAAACTCTGCAAAGCTCTATTATTCATTTCAGAGGTAGCACTGCAGCATTATTGAAATTTGCATTTTTCCAGCTTTACTGAGGTATAACTGTACACTTTAAATAGAATTTTTACTCGTCAACGTGATTTTTTTTTAAATTATTTATTTTATTTATTTATTTATTTTTGGCTGCATTGGGTCTTCATTGCTGTGTGCAGGCTTTCTCTAGTTGCGGCGAGCAGGGGCTATTCTTCGTTGCGGTGCACGGTTTTCTCATTCCGGTGGCTTCTCTTGTTACGGAGCACGGGCTCTAGAGCACAGGCTCAGTAGTTGTGGCGCACGGGCTTAGTTGCTCCGCGGCATGTGAGATCTTCCCGGACCAGGGCTTGAACCCGTGTCCCCTGCACTGGCAGGCGGATTCTTAACCACTGTGCCACCAGGGAAGTCCCCAACGTGAAGTTGTGATATACATTGTGAAACGATTACTGCAATCAAGCTCATTAACACAGCCATTGCTTCAAAGGGTTACCTTTGTGTGTGTGTGTGTGTGTGTGTTGAGAATACTTAAGATCTACTCTCTTAACAAATTTCATCCATACTGTAGAGTATCATTAACTACAATCACATTGCTGTACATTAGATCTCCAGGACTTATTCATCCTGCATAACTGAAACGTTGTACCGTTTAACAACATCCCCCCATTTCCTCCACTCCCTTAGCCCCTGCCGACCACCATTCTACTCTCTGCTTTCAAGTTATACTTTTTCAGATTCCACGTATAAGTGAGATCATGCATTAAATGGATATCTAATCCAATCACTGCTAAAGTGAGAAACAGACATTTTTTTCATTGAGTATCTACCAGCGACGCTACCAATGAACTACAGTGCAAGGTGCACATACGAGGGCTGGTCCTGCCCATTCTCCTGCAGGGAATGGGAGTATGGTCTGACTGCCCCCAGTTCAGTATGACCTTAGTGCAAACTGCTTCTCATTGATCTTATTCAGTCTTTGCACTTACCCTAGGGGAAAATGTACTTTATCCACATTTAACAGATGAGGGAACAGTTGAATTAAGTGACTCACCCATGGTCACCATGGTCAGATTGACAGTGGTAAAGCCAGGATGTAAAACCAGGAAGGCTTACTCCAGACCCCAAGCTCTAAACCACAAATGCTTCTTGACCACTGCAATTGCCACGTGGTCCACATCCACACACTGAGAACACACACACAGGGCCGGCAATGCCCTTACATCCAAGCATTGTCTTATAATGTGGTTGAGCACATGATCCAGAAGATGCTAATATCTTTATCCGCCCACTAGATATCTCCCTCTGGTTGCTCTGCATTCAACCAAGACAGGTGCCCTCAAAGATCAGAGACTTTTCCTGCAAACTGCTAGGGTCTAATTCAGGATTCGAAAATCATTACTTCTAAAGAATAAAAAAATGCCAGATGCAGGCAACAAGTTTAAAAATGATATGCCCATTATAAATAAAAACAAGAGCTAACATTTATTCGAGTCCTTGAAATGGACCTGGTACAGATAAGCACTTTATCTGTATTATCCCGCTGACGTTTCGCAACAACCTTCCGAGGTGAACGCCATTACCACCTTCACTCTGCAAGGGTAGAAGACATAAGTGACGCGGACTACAGCAGGCAGCCAGGCATCTGACTCCAGAACCTGAACCCCCTCTACATGACAGCTGGAGAAGAACCTGGGACTTCTGCAACCAGCTTCACCTGTAACCTGCCTGTCCTATTTGGTTGGTCAAGAGACATTATTCTGTCAGAAGAACACATATCTGTGATAATTCTGAACATTTTGGCTCTGAGACCAAAAACTAGTGTGACCCTAAGAAGAACTGCAATTAAAGATGAAGAGTTTGAGGGAATTCCCTGGCGGTCCAGTGGTTAGGACTCTGCACTTTCACTGCCAAGGGTCCAGGTTTGATCCCTGGTTGGGGAACTAAGGTCCCGCAAGCTGCATGGCGCGACCAAACCAAAACAAAAAAAAAGATGAAGAGTCTGAGAATGTTCAAGTGAAGAGACCCACAATGCCCTGGAGGCACAAACCTCAGCTTTGGTCAGAAAGCTAGACCACCGTTAGTTCCTCCACGTGGGCATCATCTCTTGCACGTATTACCTGGCAGGCAAAGAACTGCTGAAGACTCCCGTGAGCCTCAGGCATGGCCCACTCTGCTCTGCTTCACCCAGCCATCTCCTCACTCTTTAGGCAGACATGATGGATGTGTCCTGCCAGAGGCTGACGAGGACACTGGGACCAGGGCAGAGGAAAGTTCCGAGGCAGACAGGGCTCATGAGCACACCCTGTGAAATGGCCCAAGATGCCCAGGGATGAAAGGTCCCTTGACTGAGGCACGGTGATAACAGCTACCTCGAATTGGTCATCAGTGTACGCCAGGCACTACAGGTGCCTTCCATATAGTAAGAATTCTCATCTCCCCACGAAGTAGACAATGCTATTCCCCCCCCGCTCCCCCCCGCCTCACACAAATGAGGAGACTGAGGCTCAGAAGCAAGACAGCTCTAGGAAGCAGCTTTGAGGCCAGAGCCCCCTAAACTCACAGCCGTTTCCACTTTCCCAGCTGCATGCTCCTCTCCACCCGAGCTCCTGCTACCGCTCCGAGCAAGGCGATTCGGTGGCGGCTGGACTTGGGGAGAAAGAAACGGGAGCTAATCTGAGGAAGAGCTATTTAGACCCAACAAAGAGTCTAGTCTTTCCATTTACAGTAAACGAGAGAGGTTATTAGATTCACACAGGATTACACAGCTTTTTAAATTTTTAACTAGGATTATTAAACCCTTAGTATGTACCAGAAACGATCCTAGAGCCTTTAAATACATTATCTAATTCAATCCTCACCACGACCCCATCAGGCAGGTGCCCCATTTTACAGACGAGGAAGCTAAGGTGTAAAGGAGGTTACGTAATTGATTTTAGATCTTTCTGCTGCCAAATCCTGTGCTCCCCACAAAGCCCTCATCCCCCTCCCAGTGTGCTAATCAACGAGCCAGCATTCAGGTCTCCAGTGCCGCCTCTCCCTGCCAGGAGGTGGTAAGGACCCCACATGCGACAAGCCTAGCTGTGGCTTCCGTCCGCAGACACATCCCTCTGCATCCCGTCACCGGGCTCTTGCGCCGTTTTCCCGGTGGCACTGTTATTTATGCGCAGCACTGCTCCCCGCGGAGAGATGTCAGAGTTTACTTTCTCCCGTGCTCCGGACTGGGTTGGCTGGATCCCAGCTGACTGCAGGACGAAGGGGGCTGCGTAGCCACCTGTAAGGGGCTCAGCTTGATGCCTGGCAGAGAATTTTCTGAAGTATGAGCAGTAACAGGGGAAAACCCACTCACGCGAAGGCTCGGGTTCCTCACACTCTCACAGGGGGACCACATCTGGATCCAACATAGGACGCAGACTGTTCCAAGGCCACAGAGCTCAAGGCCTGAAACAGAGGACGTGTAAAGGGCTTCAGAGCCAACTGCTGGTTATGAAGTTGCTCCCTTTTCAAGACGATGACTCTGAGCACCTCAGCTCTCTCAGGGTCCAGCCAAAGAGCAGGAATAGCTACTTCGTGGCTGTCCTGCCCGCTATGCACCTGGGGCCGCCAGTAGGTCTGGCCCGGGATGGAGAAACCCACAGGTCGCCTCTGGCTGAGGGAGGCCGGGCAGGGAGGCCACACCAATTTGCTGTGTTCGCTCCCTGTCTGCCAGAGGGTCCCCAGATGGGCGGAGCGGGGGCCACGGAGGCTTCCCCCCCGCCCTGACATCTAGGATCCACAGTGCTATGATGACTGCAACCTGCAGCTCAAAGCAGCAGACACACAGTCATAAACCCTAGACTCAAGCCACCCTGGGAAAACGGATTCAGTTTCCCCTCTGTTGCTTTGTACTCACACACTACCATTCAGTGAAATATTAGCTTCTGTTGAACGCATGACATAGGAATTCCTTCAAAATTAATATTTTTTTATACCTTGTATCAGTTAATGTTGAAATATTTATCAACATGTCCTGTGACTGCCTATGCAGGTATTTATTCAAATTTATTCCATTGTGTTGTTTGTTTCGTGCCAATTTTTGCGGATAAATTTCCTCTGACTATAAAAGAATTCATTCAAATTTACTTGATATTAACGTTTGCTTCTGCATTACCATTAGTCACCAAAATACTATACAGGTATGTGTTATTTTTTTTTAAAGCTCTGCATGTATGCTTTTAAAATGTCACATATCTGTAAGTGTGTACTACCTACTGTGTACCCATGCGTTTCCTATATTATCTGTATGACTTAATAGTTGGGGGAAGGGATTATAGAACATTATTGTTTATCCAGATGTTATGATTTCCTATTAGATCTTGGTATACTGTTTTTGCATAAACAAAATTCTTTCCGCCACAAAACACTTTTAAGTCACTATCTATACATTTATGATTTAAGTACTTACACCTTTTTTTCAAATAATTATTTGTAAAAGTTGGAATATTTCTTACAAACCTCTGCTTCTTATACTGCATCCAAAACAGCAGAGTGAAGGGGTCCAGGAGCCAAGAGCCTCTCCATGTTTCAGCTTGGACAGAATCCTAAATTCCTTATCCCATCCCAGAGGCAGTAGGACCTCTGGTTCCCCAGAACACAAACGACCTCAGGATCAAGGCACATCCAGAGCCTTCCATTCACGCTACTCCCATTACTCCCCTCCACCCCAAACCACACACATCTCAGTACGGCCGACTTGGAATCAGCAAGTGTCTCCAGGATGGGAGAGCAATAAACAGTTTATTGGTACATTCATCCCTCAACTTTGTGTTCTCTTCAGATTTTTTTTTCCTGATGATCTTTTGTATTTTGTAATACTCTTGGGGGAATAAAAACAATGAGTAAAAACGTATGTAATTTATTCTAACAAAATTTTAATTGACAAACAGTGGTAGGCAGCCTCACGATGGCCTCCAATGATCTCCACTTCCTGGTATTCACAGCCTTGGGTAGTCCCTCTGACAATGTTATACCTGGGTTGGTTATGTGACCAACAGAATTCAACAGAAGTGATGGAATGTCATTTCTAAGATGAGCTTAGAAAAGATTCTGGCTTCTATCTTGGTCACTCTCTAATGCAAATTGACCCTCTCTCAGATCCACATGGTGGGGAGGGAAACCGTACCGTGAACAGCCCTATGGAGAGGCCAGTATGGCAAGAACAGAAGCCTCCTGCCAGCACACACGTGACTGGGTCTGAAAGCAGACCCGCCAGCCCCAGTCAAACTTCTAGATTTCTGTAGCCTCAACTCACAGCTAGACTGCAACTCCATGAGAGAACTAAGCCACTAAGCCAGCTAAGCCACTCTCAGATTCCTGACTCTCAAATCATATGAAATAATAAAAGTTTGTCGCTTTAAGCTGCTAAGCTTTGGGGTAATTTGCTACGCAGCAATAGATAACTAACATGCATAGGTTTTCATATTCTTCCTTGAGCTTTCTTCAGTTATCCAAGTTTCCATGCTAAACATGAACTACTTTTGTAAACATAAGAGAAATCTAAAGTAATGTTTTAAAAAGCTTCATCCTGTAAAAGACTATATGTGAGTGTGACTTCCTGGCCAAAGATGGAATTGGCTGTCTAAGGTGGTGAGGTCCCTCTGTCTTATGTCTCTTAATTACTGGGCTGAAAACCACCCAGCACAGTCTTGATGGAGACGCTACACAGCAGATGTGAGCATGGGTAATGGTGATGTGAAAGAGATTCCTTCAACCTTAAGATTCTACTAGTACCCAAACACCCCTAATCGGTCTTCTTTTCCCCCCTCAAGTAGGCTCAAAAATATCCAAGATGCAATTTCACTCACAAAATGTCATCAAAACTATAATGAGAACCTAGTGGCAAGATGGGAATAAAGACACAGACCTACTAGAGAATGGACTTGAGGATATGGGGAGGGGGAGGGGTGAGATGTGACAGGGTGAGAGAGTGTCATGGACATATATACACTACCAAATGTAAAATAGATAGCTAGTGGGAAGCAGCCGCATAGCACAGGGAGATCAGCTCGGTGCTTTGTGACCACCTAGAGGGGTGGGATAGGGAGGGTGGGAGGGAGGGAGATGCAAGAGGGAAGAGATATGGGAACATATGTATATGTATAACTGATTCACTTTGTTATAAAGCAGAAGCTAACACACCATTGTAAAGCAATTATACTTCAATAAAGATGTTTTAAAAAAAAAAAAAAAACAACTATAATGAGAGACCACCTCACACCCATCAGAATGGTTACTATCAAAAAGACAACAAATAACAAGTATTGACAAGGGTGTGGAGAAAAGGGAACCCTCATGCACTGTTGGTGGGAATGTACATTGGTGCACTCACTGTGGAGAACAGTATGCAGCTTCCTCAAAAAACTAAAAATGGAACTACCATACGATCCAGCAATTCCACTTTTGGGTATTTTTCTGAACAAAAACACTTATTCAAAGAGATATATGCACCCCTATGTTCACTGCAGCATTATTTTCAACAGCCAAGATATGGAAGCAACCTAAGTGCCCATCAATAGATGTAGTTAAAGAATATGTGGTATATACATATATAATGTATTATTACTCAGCCATAATAAAGAACGAAATCTTGCCATTTGTGACAACATAGATGGATCTCAAGGGTATTATGCTAAGTGAAATAAGTCAAGCAGAAAGACAAATACCATATGATTTCACTTATATGTGGAATCTAAAAACAAAACAAATGAACAAACATAACAAAACAGAAACAGAGTCATAGATACAGAGAAAAAACAGGTGGTTGCCAGAGGGAAGGGGGTGGGGGATGAGTGAAATGGGTGAGGGAGATTAAGAGGTACAAACTTCCAGTTACAAATAAATGAGTCACGGGGATGAAATGCACAGCATGGGGAATAAGTCAGCAATATTGTAATAACTTTGTACGGTGACAGACGATAACTAGACTTATGGTGGTGATCATTTTGTAACGTACAGAAATACGAATCACTATGATGTGCACCAAGAACTAAGTGTTGAAAGTCGATTATATTTCAATTTTTAAAAGTTCAATAACAGAAAAAAAAGCCTTAAAAACATTTCACAATGTATGCATATATTGAATCATCACATTGTACACCTTAAGTGTATACAATTGTTATTTGTCAATTATATCCCAATTAAAAAATATATATATATAAAGATTATTACCCAAAACACTATGACCAATTGCTTTCATTGTTGACTGAGGGCTGCAGAAGGATACAGATTTAAATTAAAGAGATATTTAGGATTAGCTTTTGGAAGAACTTCTTGCCAAGAAAATCTGTTGTCACACAACCGTACCAGATGAACAATTGCCCTGCCCCCTGGGTGGCATCACGAGGCAGCACAAAGACCATGGGCCTCGGCTTCAGCAAGAGGAGATTCACCTCCAGCTTCCATTTCCTTCTGGCTGTGTGATTCTGGATAATCACTTTACCTCTCTGAGTCTCAGCTTCCTCACCTGTAAAGTAGTGATAGCATCATGTGCCTTGGAGGGGCTCAGCCGGCCTCATTCCTTCCTTTTCTAGACAGGACAGATAAAACCACATTACTAGACCCTTTCCAGCCCTAAGAATCTCTGGTACAAGCTTTACACTGGCTTGAGATAGACAGGTGTGGATTCGATTAACACTAAGGTGTTCATATCTACCAATCTACCAATCTTCCTTCTCTCTTGGCAGACTCTGACTCATTTCCTGAATGTTTCTCTCAGGAAGGCACGCATCCCTTTCTCCTGGAAGAAAATGTGGATTAAGCCAGGAAGCTTAATCTCACGAAGAACCTGCCACTAACTAGTTGGGTCCCTGTAAAGCAAATCATCTCACCCCTTTGGGCCCTGGTTATCCTGTCAGGATATGTGGGAGATAGGATAAGTGATTATGTAGGTCATTCCTACCTCTAAAAGCCTAGATTCTAATTTTAGGGCACTATAGAGAATGTTTCAGAAGGCTTTCTGTGTTATGAAGGGGGGTTTTGTTTAAGGGATAAATATCTCTACACAGTTTCGCTCTCACTCGCTCTCCCTGATCTTAATTTACCTGCATGTAAAATGCTCTCATCCCCTTTGCAAAACAGAATGACTAAGGCAGGTTGAATGCTGACAGCTAGCAGGCTACTCTTAGGCAAATCTCTCAACCTCTCCGGGCATCATTCTCCTCATCTGGGAAAAAGAAATAACAGTGCCTTACCCGATGGGGGTACTGGGAAGATTAAATGAGTCAACCTATGCGAAGAGCTTAGAAGACACAGCAACTCCCAGTCAGTCGCCTACGAGTGTCAGTCACCAGTGGTCAAAGCGCCAACACACTTGCTCGCATTTGCTCCCACCAATAGAGCTGCGTGTTCGTGCCAGGTGGGCTGGGTTTCCTTTCTGCGCCAATTGTATTTGCTTTGCATTTATACTCTCCAAGCACCATGTAAAAGCAATTAACTATGAAGGTCAAAAAGGAGTCATTTCTCTAAAAACTAAGTTAAATACCTTGTAAAGGCTCAGTGAAGGCAAATCATGAAAAAGTCTGCTGGTGAATTAGGTGTGCGAGAGACAACTCTAAAAGACTGGAAAAAGTCTGGAAGGATCCTGAACATAGATGAACTTTGCAAGGATTGCTAAATTCTAGGTCCGCCTTAAAGAAATATAAATGGAAGTTGTAGGCGATAGATTATGGCTGAGTTTATGTAAGAGAGACACTGCAGTCAGAGGAGCCTTCCTCAAGGAAAAGGCTTTGGGCCAACATCAGAACATTTTTGGTACTCCAAATTTTACAGCAAGTGACAGGGCACTAGGAGGAAAATATCAGGGTCTCCATGTGTACACTACTAGCCTGGAAAAATCAAAATGCTAATCAACATGCGGCTTCGAAATTATGTTTTCATTTAAAATAAAATGTTTAAAGTGTGTGTCAATTTTCATGTGTCCTCATCATTTTAATGGACTCTCCAGCTTAACCAGTGACCAGTCCTACTGAGTTTGACAACGGGGCTGCAACTCTGTGTGTGAATGTGTTTTCACACAAGTGGACGTGCTTGGAGTTACAAAGCTCCCAGCAGATAACATATGCAAATCACATCTGTTTCTTGCCTGGTATTTAATATACTTATGTTTTACATACACACACGTATAAATTTACACATAAGAACTTTGTGACTTTAAAAAGAGTTTTTAAATGTCTTTGGGGAATGTCCTAATTTTGCCCCCAAAGTAATACTTTGGGAATAACTGAATTCGTATCTTTGTGTATATGTGGACTTCACAACATTTGGTATCTATTCTACACAGTCATAAAGTATTACAGCACAATATTGGGCTTTAAAAATAAAGGAGTGCAAATAATTGCAAAAGGACTTGAATACACATTTCTCCAAAGAAGATGTACAGATGGCCAATAAGCACGTGGAAAGATGCTCAACATCACTAATCATTAGGGAAATGTAAATCAAAACTACAATGAGATACCACCTCACACCCAACGGGGTGGCTACTATCCAAAAACCAGAAAACAGCAGGTGTTGACAAGGATGTGGAGAAATTGGAACCCTTTTGCGTAGTCGGTAGGAATGCAAAATGGTACAGCTGCTGCAGAAAACAGGATGGAGGTTCCTCAAAAAATTAAACATAGAATTACCATATGACCCAGCAATTCCATTTCCGGGTATACACCCCAAAGGACTGAAAGCAGGGTCTCGAAGAGATATTTGTACAGTCATAGTCATCGCAACATTATTCACAACAGCTAAAACATAGAAACAACCCCAGTGTCCATCAGTGGATGAACGGATAAGCAAAACGTTAGTATATGCATACAATGAGCACTATGCAGCCTGAAAAAGGAAGGAAATTCTGTAATATGCTGCAACATGGATGGACATTTTACTAAGTGAAGCAAGCCAGTCAAAAAAGACAAATACTGCATGATTCCACTTACACGAGGTACTTAGAAAAGTCAAAATGATCAAGACACAAAGTACAATGGTGGTTGTCAGGGCCTGGAGAGAGGGGAGAATGGAAAGTTACTGTTTAACAGGCACATAGCTTCAGTTTTACAAGATGCAAAGCATGAAGGGAATGGATGGTGGTGATGGCTCCACAACAATGTAAATGTATTCAATACCACCGAACTGCGCACTTAAACGGTTAAGATGGTAAATTTTATGTGTATTTTAACACAATAAAAAATAAAGGAGTGCTTATCTTATTTCTAATTTAATTAGTGGGTTACACATATCTTGCCCACAGCAGATGAAAGGCTCTGGGGGTGTGTCCTCAACTTTGCTGGCCCCAGAGGCACAATTCTGTTAAACAACCTGGCAGACACAATTCACCATCTGGAGTCCCCACTGAAACCACAGTGCCCAATGTCTCTGGCCCCATCTGTGCCTGTGTGCCTGAGTGAGTGTGTGTGTGTGTGTGTGTGTGTGTGTTGTGTTGTGCATGCAGGCACAGGAAGAGTCAGGGGCGGCCCACCAACTCAGAGACCCAGTCTCACAGATTCTGACAAACAGGTGATCCTCATTCACAGCCAACGGATGAAAAGGGTGCTGCAAACAGTCTGACCCTCAGACCGGCCAGACCACAAAACGAAAGGGAGTGACCACTGAGGAGGTGCGGTGTCACATTTCTGTATTTGGTTGTTTATAAGGAGAGTAACAAGTGCTAAAAGCTTGGGAAAGCAGATTAGAGAGGGAGGCATTTAACAAGACAGGGGGAAATGATAACTTTTAAGTTGTAACAAAAAGATGGGGTGGCTGGAAAGAACTTTTTTTTTTTTTTTTAGCAGCGATCAGAAAAGAAGGGATGGCACATCTTCCAACACAGCTGTACTATACGAGTGGAAACGAAATGTAGTTTGGAATGAGAAGTACCTAAGCGTCAACACTACTCTCAGTTGGATTCTTCAAAGACAATACCTTATGCAGAAAGTCCTACATTCCAAGAAGGAATGGTGGAGGTGCAGCGGGGACACCTGCTGTGATTTCCCCATGCAGCAGCCCTGCCCTGTTATTCCTGTGTGGTTTGAGTGGGGCAGGCAGGTATAGGACCCAGGGTAGGTACCACTGCCCCTCTTGACTCAGTGACTGAGGTGGCAGAGGTCAGGAGGGGTGACCTGAGTCCATCGGAGTCAATGCCCATCAGATGTAGCACTAAATTGAAACCACTAAAAAAAGAGGTTCTCTCTTTCCGCTAGTGGGATATAAAACTAGAGCAGCTGGTGGCTGTTTCTGCCACTGCTTGGGGCAAGCTTGCCTGAAAATGAAGCCAACAGGGAAAGGCAGAGCAAGAAAGGAAGAGAAAGACATTTCTGACATTGTCAGAACGGCTGGATATGGCCAATGCCGAGAGCAATACCCCGAGACTTTTCCGTTACGTGAATCGATAATTTCCTGTTCTCACTTAAGCCAGTTTGATTGGGGTTTCTGTTACTTGTAATTGAAATCAGCCCTGACTAATTCAAGGTGTAAATAGCTGCAATATATTGTTTCCATTTAACCACACTGCTTACAATCTACGCTTTGGAACACAGGGTTTATCCCTACACATAAGCCACATACTCTAAATGGGCTCAATATAAATTATTCCAAAGGGCAGAAGGAAAATGCAATCCAGTTGGGGACCCATGTAAATATTAAGCTATACTGACAACATTCATAGCAAACATTTGTTAAATGTTACTATGTGCTTATGCTAAATGCTTTCTATAACTCAACTCATACAATGTTTTAAAGGAAGTATTCTTATCATCTCTATTTTAAATATGCAGAAACTAACTCAGGTTAAGAAACTTGCCCAGCACCAGAGACAAAGGGTGATGTCACAAAGCCAGGAAGGAACGGGGCACACTAACTAGAACATTCACGCTTAACCACTATGTGCTACAGCCTCCAGATGGTCACAAGTGCCACTGACAACACACAACTCTTTATGTGGTTCTGCCACATAAAGAGACTCAGCCGCTCTGTGTGCCCTGAGCCCCCTTCACCACGGTCATACAAAAGTCAATATGCCATAGCATCTCCCTGGGAGAGGTGGCTTTCCAACTACAGGTAGCAAACCATTAGCGGGTCATGAAACTGATTTAATGAGTAGAGACCAGCAGTATTTCCCCCATGGAATAGAAAATATAGCATCAGAACACAGTGTATAAGAGTAAATATTGTTTTTAGTATATCTACATATACATTTATACAGGTATATACTGGGTCATGATGTAAAATATATCTTATTATACTATAGTTCATTGTCAAAAGAGTTTGAAGCCATTAGTAAGCAAACGGCTCTGTGCAGGCTGGGTGTGAAATAACCTACACCAGGACCCACAGGGTCGGGGTGGGGAGAGAGGGAGACATTAAAATCAAATGGCCTCAAGAGTTGAGGAAAGTTTAAGCTGACTAACACGGCACTACATTTTCATGGGGAAACCCACGAATCCATTGGACTCCCTGGGAGAACTTTTTTTCCTTCACTAAATATGAGAGACTACATGAATCCTTTCACAGAACCCTCAGTATCTGATGTTTATGTAGTAATTCAAAACTGAAAAGACTGATGCCAGTGATATTAACACGGAACACCCTGTGCATAAACCAGGGAGGCTCACACCGCGGGCAGTGATGCGGCCCGGCTCCAGGCAGCCCTGCAGGCGTTGAGGCTGAAGCTTAGACTCACTGGGCCAACTTGAGTTTGGGGGGGAAAAAAAATCAAAACGGACAAGCATACCAGCAGCCCTAACTGGGTGAAAAGCAACATCAGGCTCACTCCCCCTCCCTCTTTCCCACAAAGAGATGCAAGGGATGGGGGGGAAGGGCGGGGTCAGTTCACATCTGACACTAAGCTCCCAGCCAGGCTTCCCAGCGCCCCTCCTCACTCCGGGAAAGGATACTTCTTACACTTTTATTAAACGATTGTCATAAATTGCTTATGAGAGCAGACTAATGTGTTTTATCACTTTCCCTTTACTGCCAAATGGCGAGAGGTGGGCCTGTGCCTGCTTCAGAGCCTGAGCCAAAATCAGCTGGCAGCACCGCTACAATCATTAACCATCAAACTGGCAGCGCTGAGGAAGCCCATTTTATTACAGGCTCTTCCAGAATATATTTCGTTTGAACCTTGTACAGACTGAACTTGTTAACATAAGTTAACAGTGCATCCTAAAGCCTAAACTCCTTTGTGTCTCCCCAAAGTTGCTTTACTCCTTTAACTCCCCCCACTCACACTAAATTGTTTAACCTCATAAAGTCAGGAACTATTGGTCAGTGTAAGATAGTTTCATGCCGTGGCTCTGAACCTTTTATGGGTTAGGGGGTCCCCCTTTGAGGATCTAATGAAAGCTATGGACCCTCTCTCAAGAAAACTGCACACAGGTGTAGAGATGTGCTCACAGGTGTAGAGATGTGCACACACATACAAATTTGCTAGGATTTTAGGGGGTTCACCAACACCCAGAAAGCTCTCCATGGTCTCTCAGAAAGCATATGAACCCCAGGTTAATATTCTCAGTCCTCATCTGTCACCTTTACAGTATTAAATATATTGGTAGCAAAAAATCTTCCCACATACTTGTAGCAAAAAAAAATTTGCCCACTTACGGAGTTAAGCGATGTCTCTCAAACACATACCAAAAAACAAAACAAACAAAAAAATGATCTCAACATTTCCTACTTAACTCTATTATACTTCAGAAATTGATAATCAGTTAAGCATTTAGGGTCAGTTATTCAGGACCATTCTTAGTGCTGAAAGGGTAAAACAGTAGAAGTTTCCGTCCTTCATCTTACCAAAACCAGTAAGATGAAGCAATGGTGGAAAAAGAAGTCCACACACAGTTATATGCTAAATCATATGGCACCAGCGAAAGGTTTAATGGGAATTAGACTTCACTATTGATCATTACAGCAGACAGCCAGGGGCTTTTCTGCCTGCTTAGAGTCTCCTTCTTCTCTTCTAGTTACATCATCCTTATCTTTGTTGGGGCAACACCCTGGTGCCCTAGGGTGAGATGGGAGGTATGTGACCCAACACTGGTAATCATAGCATTCCACCTACCTTACCACAATGATTGGTTTAAAAATAGCAAGTGATCAAAGCTAGTTTAATGAGACTCAGTATTGGGACTTCTACTTAAGTATCTGGCAAGAGAAACTCTCATTTGCTAGGGTTTTTAAACTGGTAGGAAAGATGCCAGGAGCTGCTGGTAGCCATCTTGAAACCATATGGGGGTACCCTGACCGAGAATGAAGTCAACCCAGGAGAAAGTAGAGCCAAGAAATGGATGGATCCCTTATGACGTGGTTTGATTATTGGATACAGCTGTGGCTGAAGCTCTTTTAAAGTGTATAAGCTAATAAACTCCAACCTCATGGAGTGCATCGATCTCCAAAGTAAGTTCAGGTTCTGTACTTCTCCATCCTTTCCCTATAACTAGTTTACCTCTCAAGGACTACCTGGAATTTACTGTTTGTCATGTAACATGAAAGATTTAAAATAATGAATGACCCATTTATTGTTACTTTACTTGATGCCACTACAAGGCTAGTCAACAACACAATGGTCTTTAATTACAGGCATGTATTTTCAACATTTTATTTAATATGTATTTATATTTAAAACTTTTTTGTGAGCTAACATCTTAAAATGTAACAGTAAACAAAATACATTGCTAGATAACACTATTAGTATAAAATTATCTGATTTGTTGTCCTAAAGAAATAGAGTGAATTAAATAAAAGCTGAAACAGTATGATAGTATTTTAGGACCAACCAAAACTTCCAAGAGGAAAAAAAAATTAAAGTCCAAGGTTAAAACATTAAAATGCATCTTAAAGGAAGTGAAAACAATACACTAAGTACTAGGCAGTTTGAAAACTGTTAACCCTAGGTGGTGGTATTACAGAAAAGTAGAACAAAAAGAATCTTGTGTCTCTCCCAAATTGTCCATCCAAATCATATTGTCTTGATAAGGGGTAAAAAATTGAGCTTTTAAAAATAAAAGACAAGATAATGATACAGAGTGAAAATAATAATATGCTTCTTCTTCAAAATGTCATAAGAATGGATTCACTTTATAAAAATATTATTCATATGTTTTTACTGAAAGAACCTTTAAATGGTGAAATAGGCATTTGCACATTTTCAAGTATGTCTCCAGAAAGCTTCTCAGGATCACCAGATCGGGGGGGGTCAAAATGACTAACCACCAGTTTGGACAAGACCACACCAAACCAAATTTCAGACTTCACCTAGTTCTTCTCCAAAAGTCTCCCAAAGAAAATGCCAAAAGCATTTTCAGTGATGTGTTAAATAACAGGGTCTTGCAATCAACAAGTTTTTCTCAAAGTGTAATAAATTCAATTCCATTTTATGCTTGATCCCTTCAAAAGTAAAATTTTCTTTGCATTATAAAAAGAAACATCTTGTCCCAAATCCCCAAAAGGATATAAAATATCTGGTTATGTAACTGCCTTTTAACTTTTTAGCTGTGTTTTTAAAAATTTGAAACTCATCTCGATTTGAAACATGAGCCTACTGATTCCAAAAACCCTGCTATGATTTAGTGAAGTTCAGTGTCTCATACTTTGTGTGTTCACAGCATGAACCATTACAGAGAAAGCTTATTAAGAGTTCTCATTCCACATTACAAATCCATAATCTAACACACTAATTATATTCATTTGGTGACTGAATATCCATAAATGCCATTGTACACAGTAATCTTTAAAATTCACATTGGAATCACTACTTTAAAATCTTCATCTTGAACATAAAACTATTTGAAATTACTATATTATCCTTAATTTACTTCTAGCTTAAATTTGGTCTGATGCCCCATGGGCTTTTTATATAAAATTATAAATATAATGAGGCAACAAACCCTAAAATATTCCATCACCACAGAAAATATAAACTCTGTTAACATACATAAATTCCAAATGAAAAGTTTCAGCTTGGACCTAAAGGACAAATCTACAAATACTTTGAGAACGAATCCTCTGAAAGAACAATTCTTGCTTTCTAAAGAAAAGACTTTGGGAAAACATATGTGTATGCTAGTTACCAAATAATTCCATGTCCATGTTCATGGTGAAGGCTGGGGGGAAGATGTGGCATTATGATGAAATCCCATAGAAAAATACCCTATGTGCTGCTAGAAGCACTTAGGCATTGGGTAGTTATAAAAGAAACAGCCTGAGAAAAGTACAAGTTTCCTCAAACCAAGCCCCTGACACCTGATTGGATCGCACACACAAGTAACAACAGGGGGTGAGCTATAACCCCAAACAATGCTTCCCAATGGTCCCAATGGAGATGGTTAGTTTTTCCATCTGAGTGCTGGTTACACAGTTATGTTCAATTTGTGAAAACCCATCACTATGAGCACTTTTCTGTAGGCACATCATACTTCATGACCCATGAAGGTCTCCATGTCCTCCTTCCTACCACCTCTCCAACTTCACTTCTCACCATTCAATCCAGTAATACAGGTCTACTTTCAACTCCTTGACCACACACAACAAAATCTCCCATCTCAACCCTAGTGCTAATTAAATCTCTTCCATCTCGTTTTATAAAGATGTGTTATTCCATCCCCCAGAGGCTCATTTCGGATGACACCTCCTCAGAGAAGTCTTTTTTTGCCCACCCTTGCTAGTCTTGACTACATCACCTGTTTATTCCCCCCTTCACCTCCCTTACCACATCCTGAAATTATCTCTTTTGTTTTTGTAGCTGTTTTTCAGCTGTTTCCCCTACTAGAATGTATGCTTCATGAGGATGGAGACCACACATATCATTTCCACTTGTGTTTCCCCACACAGTGCCTTGCACATAGGTATTCAAAATCGAGTTGGCTGAATGAATAAATGGTACCTCACATCAAAATTTTTCCAGTTATTATGCTAAAAGGTAGATTTAAAAAATAAATAAGTAATTAAAAATTAAGAATTAGTTTGAAATGAGATAGAATAAAAACTATGTAAAGGCTGCTTTCACGTACCTTGCTTTACTCACCACCACCGTCAGCGTCATCACAATGCTAATGACAAAACAATAAGCTAACAACTTCTCAGTAGTTTAATCCACCCTTTTAAATTAAAAAGACCTACCACACTGTTAGGATGTTATTAGGGAAAAAAAAAGCAATCCTATAAATTCATTATTTTCCTTCCTATAAAAAGACTGGAAAAACACTTCAGGCATTTGCGCGCACGCACACACACCTCTGTCGGGAATGGCTCTCCAGCACTGGACTGGTATCTCCACCTACAACCCAATCCACTGGAGACTTCATAATCCTTACACACGGCCTTGGCCTGAGATACAGAAATTTTATGCCAAATCTGTGGGTGGGAAAGCCAATTCTCTCCTTCCTGCAGAAGGATATACAGGCAATTATTACACAACTTTGGGATGACCCGTGCCTTCCTGTCTCAGGAAGCTCCCAGAGGCTCCCTAATTACCTCTTACTCATCAGTGCAGTGGGTCTCAAACTTCTCACATGATGGAGCACCTGGCAGGAATGCTGCCCATTGAGGAAAAGCATGCAATACTGAAATACTTTGCTTCTTCTTATGAACCAGGAACAATTTTTCTGGCAGAAGAGGCAGCACATGAATGCCATGTAAAACCACAGCCTAAACCCATGGGTTCTCAACAAAATTAATAGTTATTGAACTCATTGGCTGTCTGAGTTTTTCTGTTTATATTCTTTCGCAGCTTATTTATTCACATCCACTAATATTCAATAGGTATGTGGTAGCTGATACCAAAGGCTTAAGTTGACAAGAGAAAAACTTGAAACTGAAAACATTATTTTTATTAACCCATTTTTTTTCTTCTGTGGATAGGGATAGGTCATTAGTCATTTTTAGCAATAAAATTGCTGGGTTGGAGGAGTATCCATGAATCATTGCCTTAAGAGACAGCTTCTCTTAAAGTCCAATTATTATTTTTTGCTAAAGAAAATATATATATTCATCTTTATATATAATACATGTATATTCATATTAATATTTTAAAATCTTATCTTTTTAATCTTTAATATCTATATAAAGAGAATAAATATACATAGAAGAAAATATATATATACACTTTTTTGGGGGGCCACACCACGCGGCATGCAGGATCTTAGTTCCCCGACCAGGAATCGAACCCACGCCCCCTGCAGTGGAAGTGCAGAGTCTTAAACACTGGATCACCAGGGAAGTCCCTATATACACTTCTATGTTGGGAAGAAATTTCCAATTCTCACCAAGTTTATACTTATCAAAAAGTGAAATGGCTATTCTAAAATAAATTTGTTAAAAATAATACCAATATTTTGAAAGAACCAAGAAGCAAAACGATCCCTACAACTACATTGTATTAAAATGTGCACAAATATTAAATATGAAGTCATTTGAAAGTTGATTACACAGAAAATCTCTAATTATATACTCTTACTGGGGGTGACTAAAGCCAAAGCAATTAATAGACATGAAAAAATGTCTTTGACGGGAATGCCCTTAAAATATATAAAGATGTTAAAATAGTAAGTTTTGTCATAATAGCTCTTTTCTAAACAAGGTCCACACTGGACAGTAACATACAGCACAAACAGGTCTGTGGGCTCCAAAAATGACACCAACACAACTGAAGCAGAAGAAAATGCACAAACAGGATTAAATCTTGACACAGAAAAAAAGAGAGGGCAGCATCTGGAACTTCTGGCATGCTACTAAGAACAAACACTGGCAGTGACACAAATTCTACAGCCTCTGATCAAGGCTGGGTGGCTTCAATTCGGGAAGCCTATTTTTCTCTCTTAGTTAGAATAAAGTGTTTATCAGAACAAGTTTGTAGGTAACTATATAATGAATTCAACAGTAACTGTTCTACCATCCAAGTAGTTTTTAAAGTCACACACTTCGAAATATATTTAACAATTCCAAGTAATATATGTAGATACTCTCTCCCCAGGGGGAGGGGAGCCATAACTCCCTATTCCTTAAGTATGGGTTTTGTATAGTGACTTCCAGTGAGAACAGTGGGGATGTTGGGGGTGAGGAGGAACTTTACAGTGGAGACACACGGCACACCCTCCATCAGCCAGGTCCCAAAGCCAACATCAACAGTGATAAGTCACGCTGATGCTAGTAGGTACCCGTGATACGACAATAGCGCTTTACCGCTGTAGTCTCCTCCCAAAACCGTTAACTCCAGTCAAATCATGAGAAAAACATCAGACAAATTCTACAAAACACCTGAACAGTTTTGAGACCTTCCTCAAGACTGTCAAGGTCATCAAAAACAAAGTCTAAGAAACTGTCACAGACAAGAGGAGCCAAAGAAATCATGACGATTACATGTAATGTGGTATCCTCGATGAGATCCCGGCATAGCAAAGGACATTAGGTAAAAACTAAGGAAATCTGAATAAAGTGTGGACTTTAGTTAATAATAACGTATCAATACTGGTTCATTAATTGTAACCAATATACCATATTTGCACATAAAATGTTAATAGTGGGAAACTGGGTGTGGGGTAAAAGGGAACCCTGTACTATCTCTGCAACTTTTTTTATAAATCTAAAACTCTTCCAAAAAATAAAGTTTATTATAAAAACTATGATTGAGTTTGATGTTTCAGTTTCCTTTTACCCACAGACAAGATAGAAATATGATGATGAAAGTTCTTTAAACCTTTAAAATGTTTCTATGGTTATTCAGAAGGTGGTTGTTCTAGTGAATGAGAACAAAAGAGATTCTAATAAAATCATCCAAAAACGGAAGACTAGCATGAGCTCGTTCTTACTACTCCCCTCTTAGGGAGCAGTGGTGTCTCTTACACTATTAAATTTGACAGGCATCTCCCTAGTTCCTGTCCAAAGTAGATGCAGGACTGCCAGTTCCACAGAGCCATTACGGAGAAGGGTCAAATGTGCGTGTGTGTTGCACAAGTTCTTACCACGATCTCTTGGCAAGCTCAGTAATGTCAAGGTAAAATAAGTTCCTTTGTGGGTGAACATCTTAGGGTTTCTAATTCCAACGTGCAGAGTGAAAAAGATGATATTTCGCATCATTTTCCAAACTTCTTCAACCAGAAAACTTTTACGGGCTGAAGAGGGGGGGCATCCCCAGAGACTAGGTGTCATGGTACAATTTTGGAAAACATAATTCTTGATGCAGTGTTACCACAGCTCCTGTAACAGCCTGGCAAGCCGCCCTGCCCCGTGGCACCCAGGACTCGAAGGAGCCTTAGCTTCCTGACACTGTGAATCTACCCACCCCACAGTGTTCACCCCTAGGTGTTATTTTTAGTTATTGAAGCAGATGGATTTCTATCTTACTTTTCCAACTTTCTATCTAGGCTTACAATTTAAAAGTTGGGGGTGGCAGGGTATAACATGTGCTTTCATCTGGAGAAAGAGAAGCTTACAAAGTGTATTTTCTCACTGCTGTGCACCCCACAGATATGATTACTGTCTTTAATTTGGAAGGAAGAGCTATAGTACTCTGGGAAAAATTCTTCATAAACTGTGGATCAGTCACTGCAGATAAGAACAGAAACTTTCTCAGCCCGGAATCAGGGCCTGCAGTTCCCTTCTAAGCTGATCCTCTGAGGACTTAAGAACAGCTGAAGAGGTGTGACCTCTTCATGGTGAAAACTAACATTTTTCTACTCAAATTTATTCATTCTTCTTTACTTAATTTCTTCACTAAACAGAATGATTTTATTTTTTAAAAAATCAAGTAAGTTCATAGATAGAAGGTTTGCATGGCACTCCAAAATATTAACTAGATTTAATTTAATGAATGTTGAAAGGAATCATCTCTCCCTTCCTAGCAGTTCTAGCCATAGTTATAACATAACTTACATAGTTACACTGTAATATGTCTGTCATCAAACGTGGCTGATGAAGGGTTTTATTTACCCAAACTTTTCAGCTGGCTAAGTCCCTGAGCAGGACACAGGAACCTGCCTTAGAATCCTCTTTGGGGTTGGGCTATTTTATTGATCACTCAAATACCAGTTTTAAAACATAGCCATTTGAAAAAAAAAAGACTAACAAAAATAAAAGGTATGTTTTTCTCAGAGAGCTGAGCACAATAAACTTAAAAGGAAAAATAGTTCTCTCTGAAATTTCAGATACTAGAATACTATAATATTTTAAAAGTCCTTTCAACATTAAAAGCATTTCAAATTTTCCAGGAGTGTCAGATTAGAAAACTAAAAAGCTCAAAAAAAAAAAAAAAAAAAAGGCTTGAAAAAGCCATTTTTAATAAAACTAACAATTAAACTCTATGTTTTGCATTGCCCTGGGACCTCAATCTCCTAGCTGACAAAGTCAGTCCAGACAATGCAGAACTGAGATGATTAAGCAGAAAGTTTTAAAAGTTGCAGAGAAAGGGCTTGTGCAGCGCTGCCAGCTAACATGCACAGTCCCCACGGGGGATTTTAATGGGGGTCGACTTGAGAGATCTCTGCCAGATCAGCTTTGAGGCTCCTGATTAGCATATGTAGAGTATTTCAAAGTGCCTTTCAAGCCCCCGCAACAACCCTGCCATCATCTGAACACTCCAGAAGGCAGTGTTTGAATTCTGAAATTTAGTTTCAGCTTTTTCTAGCTTCTACCTTAGCCTTCCATGTTTATGATCACCGGTACACAGGCACTCAGCCATGTGGGCAAGCTGATCTGATTGGAATGGGCCAAAGTTTAACTGAGAGACCGCAAGATTTGTCAGACCGTCATTTAGACAACAAATGGAAAAGTTTCATTCCTTTTCTTTAGCAGCAGGACATAAGCAGGGACAAGAGTTCCTGCCTACCCTGTGCTGGGCCTCGGTATGTTTTCTTGTTCAATCTCCCAGGACCCTATGGAGTAGGTCCTGTAAACATCCCCACCTTAGTGACAATGACACAGAATCAGCAGTAAAAAGAAACTCCCTCTAGGAATTGCAGAGCAGAATTCTAACCCACGCCTCTTTGCTCCAAACCCGTATTCTTGCTGGCTCACATGTTCCCTTCTTTGAATATAATGCAGCAGCACACAGATGGAAACAGCCCTTCAAGAACTGGAACAGCATCAGTAAAGACAGGAAGACAGTGTGTCTCTTATGCTCTCTATAGCAAAAGGGCATCCCTGTTTGGTAAAATGTCTAACAGCCTAGAATCTCCCTTCCAAGTCTCTCAAATTTAGGAATCATCAAGAATAATTTTAAATATAATACAAATGGCTAAACATGACCAGATGTTAAAATGTGTTGCTGGCATTAACAGTCTAATGTGATGCTACAATGAAGAGGGGGAGTGGAATTTATATCTATCCTTATTTATTCCTGTCCTTATCCAGAAAGGAAGGAGAATTTATAAATATGAATTAAAATAGGATAATGTAGAAATTGATGATTAGGAGTTCACAAGAGACTTTAAGGCTTCATATATGCTAAGTTATACACACACTATTTTCTTGAACACTTTTAAAGCAGCTTTTTACTATCATTAGATACTGATTTTGCTTGAATTACTTTCATAACTAGTTGGAAATACTTCATAACATGATAAGTAGGCTCCAAAAGCTTTTCTACATTTGCTGAAATCTAACCATACACAAGCCACAGCTATATTCCTTAGCCCCTGTATCTTCGTACAGAACCTAAACATTCAGCCACTCTTCAAATTAAGGCTGAATTTTCACAATTGGTAGGAAGTAAAAATTTGAGTCGACCAACTGTTACAGCTTACAGAAAACCAACAAGCACTTTCAGTTATTTTTTCTTCAAAGTAAAATGAACTGACTAACTGTATTGAACTGTTTCTGTGTTTCCCCCTCCTGAGATGTCACTTTCCTGAAGAATTTCCATCAACATACAACCATCCTTTCAAAGACCGGCATTCCCTTAAAAATTAATTTTAATCTTTTTCTAATCTAAAACATTTGAGGTGGAAAAAAAGCAATTTTTCTAAGCAGAAACATATTTCTGTTTGTCCCCAGGTAGATTCTAAATTCTAATCAGATTCAGTCCAAATGCCACTTAACGACTACGTGTTCCACCCAGATAACAAGACGTGCTGCTAACTTACCATTTGGTGACAAATGCCTCTTTATTCAAGTGTCCCCCCACTGGTGGTATTATTAGCAATGAAGAGAGTGACTTAGGGGCAGATTTTTTCAAAGGCTAGAGCAGAGCACCGTAGATTTTCACCCAAGTTTTTTTCTCATGACCTGCACAGTAGTTCACTTAGATTATCATGATTTCCTAAAATTAAATAAGATATTTACTACAGGGAGATTTTTTTTCTAAGTATGCTGTGAATGAGTTTTTTCACTCCACAAACATATTTAAACACTTCTAAATGCTTAGCACAAGAGAAAGGTGAAAAAGATATGGAATAAACTATACGCTCTAGGAGGGCAGGGGCTTAAATACCTTGTTCAGCATGTGTCTCCAAGATCTGCCCAGAACAAGGCAGTATCACCAAGTATTTGCTGAAATGTAAATGTCTTCAAGGAGTTCATAATCCCTGAAGTGCCAGGCACTGTTCCAGGCTCTGCAGATACAGCAGTGAGCCAAAGAAACCTTGTGCCCTCAAGGCCCTTATATTTTAGTGAGGGGTGGGGTGAAAGGTGAGATATTAAAACTATATATAATAATAATAAATTATATAGAAATGTAAACTATAAATTATAATAGATTATGTATAATAAAAATATACATAATTTATATAATCTAGTGTGAGTGACAGAGGCTCTAAAGAGAAAAAAAGAATCAGTGTAAGAGGCTGGGGAGCTTTTCTAGACTGGTGGCCTTATACTTGGAAGATCTTTCAGATGAGATTGAGATTTAAATGAAGTGAGGGAGCAAGTCTTGCAAATTTGGGGGTTAAAGTGTTCTAGACAGAGAGAACTAACTCATATGCAGGCAACTCATGATGACACAATTTGCAACCAGCATCATGAGGGGTGTGACTGTATTTGCTAGTTGTCTACCAAAACCCCATCTCTTCTTCCAGGGCACCCAGTGAGACCACAGGTCTCAGCTGCCCTTGCCGTTTGGGGCAACCCTGTGACTTGTCTTTGCCAGCGGAATGTGAGAGAAGCGGTGTGTGTCACTTCCGAGGCAAGGCTTTCAGAGGCAGGCATGTCTACTTCATGCTCTCTTTTGCACTCCATGAGGTAGAGCACGGTGAGGTCAGCAGAGCCACATGGAAGGGCCATTCTCTAGGAGGCCCGTCCTCAAGTCCATTCTCTAGGAGGCCCGTCCTCAAGTCCATTCTCTAGGAGGCCCGTTCTCAAGTCCATTCTCTAGGAGGCCCGTCCTCAAGTCCATTCTCTAGGAGGCCCGTCCTCAAGTCCATTCTCTAGGAGGCCCGTTCTCAAGTCCATTCTCTAGGAGGCCCGTTCTCAAGTCCATTCTCTAGGAGGCCCGTCCTCAAGTCCATTCTCTAGGAGGCCCGTCCTCAAGTCCATTCTCTAGGAGGTCCGTTCTCAAGTCCATTCTCTAGGAGGCCCGTCCTCAAGTCCATTCTCTAGGAGGCCCGTCCTCAAGTCCATTCTCTAGGAGGCCCGTCCTCAAGTCCATTCTCTAGGAGGCCCGTCCTCAAGTCCATTCTCTAGGAGGCCCGTCCTCAAGTCCATTCTCTAGGAGGCCCGTCCTCAAGTCCATTCTCTAGGAGGCCCGTTCTCAAGTCCATTCTCTAGGAGGCCCGTCCTCAAGTCCATTCTCTAGGAGGCCCGTCCTCAAGTCCATTCTCTAGGAGGCCCGTCCTCAAGTCCATTCTCTAGGAGGCCCGTCCTCAAGTCCATTCTCTAGGAGGCCCGTCCTCAAGTCCATTCTCTAGGAGGCCCGTCCTCAAGTCCATTCTCTAGGAGGCCCGTCCTCAAGTCCATTCTCTAGGAGGCCCGTCCTCAAGTCCATTCTCTAGGAGGCCCGTCCTCAAGTCCATTCTCTAGGAGGCCCGTCCTCAAGTCCATTCTCTAGGAGGCCCGTCCTCAAGTCCATTCTCTAGGAGGCCCGTCCTCAAGTCCATTCTCTAGGAGGCCCGTCCTCAAGTCCATTCTCTAGGAGGCCCGTCCTCAAGTCCATTCTCTAGGAGGCCCGTCCTCAAGTCCATTCTCTAGGAGGCCCGTCCTCAAGTCCATTCTCTAGGAGGCCCGTCCTCAAGTCCATTCTCTAGGAGGCCCGTCCTCAAGTCCATTCTCTAGGAGGCCCGTCCTCAAGTCCATTCTCTAGGAGGCCCGTCCTCAAGTCCATTCTCTAGGAGGCCCGTCCTCAAGTCCATTCTCTAGGAGGCCCGTCCTCAAGTCCATTCTCTAGGAGGCCCGTCCTCAAGTCCATTCTCTAGGAGGCCCGTCCTCAAGTCCATTCTCTAGGAGGCCCGTCCTCAAGTCCATTCTCTAGGAGGCCCGTTCTCAAGTCCATTCTCTAGGAGGCCCGTCCTCAAGTCCATTCTCTAGGAGGCCCGTCCTCAAGTCCATTCTCTAGGAGGCCCGTCCTCAAGTCCATTCTCTAGGAGGCCCGTCCTCAAGTCCATTCTCTAGGAGGCCCGTCCTCAAGTCCATTCTCTAGGAGGCCCGTCCTCAAGTCCATTCTCTAGGAGGCCCGTCCTCAAGTCCATTCTCTAGGAGGCCCGTCCTCAAGTCCATTCTCTAGGAGGCCCGTCCTCAAGTCCATTCTCTAGGAGGCCCGTCCTCAAGTCCATTCTCTAGGAGGCCCGTCCTCAAGTCCATTCTCTAGGAGGCCCGTCCTCAAGTCCATTCTCTAGGAGGCCCGTCCTCAAGTCCATTCTCTAGGAGGCCCGTCCTCAAGTCCATTCTCTAGGAGGCCCGTCCTCAAGTCCATTCTCTAGGAGGCCCGTCCTCAAGTCCATTCTCTAGGAGGCCCGTCCTCAAGTCCATTCTCTAGGAGGCCCGTCCTCAAGTCCATTCTCTAGGAGGCCCGTCCTCAAGTCCATTCTCTAGGAGGCCCGTCCTCAAGTCCATTCTCTAGGAGGCCCGTCCTCAAGTCCATTCTCTAGGAGGCCCGTCCTCAAGTCCATTCTCTAGGAGGCCCGTCCTCAAGTCCATTCTCTAGGAGGCCCGTCCTCAAGTCCATTCTCTAGGAGGCCCGTCCTCAAGTCCATTCTCTAGGAGGCCCGTCCTCAAGTCCATTCTCTAGGAGGCCCGTCCTCAAGTCCATTCTCTAGGAGGCCCGTCCTCAAGTCCATTCTCTAGGAGGCCCGTCCTCAAGTCCATTCTCTAGGAGGCCCGTCCTCAAGTCCATTCTCTAGGAGGCCCGTCCTCAAGTCCATTCTCTAGGAGGCCCGTCCTCAAGTCCATTCTCTAGGAGGCCCGTCCTCAAGTCCATTCTCTAGGAGGCCCGTCCTCAAGTCCATTCTCTAGGAGGCCCGTCCTCAAGTCCATTCTCTAGGAGGCCCGTTCTCAAGTCCATTCTCTAGGAGGCCCGTCCTCAAGTCCATTCTCTAGGAGGCCCGTCCTCAAGTCCATTCTCTAGGAGGCCCGTCCTCAAGTCCATTCTCTAGGAGGTCTGTGTCTTTATTCTCGTCTTGCCACTAGGTTCTTCATGACCTTTTTTTTTTTTTTTTCCCTTAGATTCCACATATATGTGTTAGCATACTGTATTTGTTTTTCTCTTTCTGACTTACTTCACTCTGTATGACAGACTCTAACTCCATCCACCTCACTAAAGAAGATGTGGCACATATATACAATGGAGTATTACTCAGCCATAAAAAGAAACGAAATGGAGTTATTTGTAGTCAGTAAACAATTTTTAAGCAACTACTACGTGCCAGGCACTATAGAAGACACTAGAGGCACAAAGCCTGGTGAGGCTAGGCCCTGCTCGAGGGGAATCTTGAAGTACAGGATGCAAAGAAGACATAAAAAGGAGTGGGACACTGCAGTGAGGACTGTGATACCGTAGCTGATCCTGAAATTGCAGCGGATACTCTCTGGGCAGATTAGTTGCGGGAGGCACTCCAGAGGAAGGGGAGAAGCAGAGGCTTATGCAGCTAGAGAGAGTTCCTGGAACTGCAAATAGCCCAGCCCCTGAGAAAGGAAGCTCCAGGAGGGCAAGGACTTTGTTTTCTTCACTGCTGAATCCCCAGTGCCTGGAACAGGACCTGCACTTCGCAGATCGGGAATGCCGGAAGATTTGGGGAAAGAGGGTAAGTTTAGAAACAAGGCTGGAGAGGAGGTGGGGACTGGATAAGAGGAGGGATCAGAGAGCCCCGATGGGGACAAGATCACATTTGCATTTTACAAAAACACTCTGGTTGCAAGGTGGGTGAAGGGGTGTGACAGCAGAGGAGTTCCTCAGGAGATGACTGCAATGGCCTGGGCCCCAGGTGAGAGGAAATGAAAATTGAAATAAGGGGGCTGGTTGGGGGGGCGGGTGTAGAATGAAAATCACAGGATTCAGGAACTATTTGGGTTGGCCCAAAAGTTTGTTTGGGTGTTACCATAAGATGTTCTGGAAAAACCCGAACGAACTTTTTGGCCAATCCAATACATGGGGGGAGCGGGACTCAGAGGGCTTGTGATGGTTTTATATATAAAGGAAGAAGGGGAGTCTAAGATGACTCTTATATTTAAGGAAAAGCAAACTGGGAGAAAAAACAGTAATCCAATTTTGCATAGGTAACATTTGGGATGCTTGAGGGTTTTCCGAGAGGAAATGTCCAAAAGGCAGCTGGGCATGCAGGTGTGATGCTCCAGGGAGAGGCCCGGTCTGGGCTCAGAAATGGAAGAACAGCATCCAGGTGACAGCTAATGTCATGGGAATGAAAGAAACTGCCCAAACGTGGCCAGCATGTACTGCTGCACAAGTTTCACACTGCACAACTCCTGAGGTGCCAGTTACCCCAGGTCACTGCAGTTTTGTACCCTTATCATGGCACTTCTCTGGTAGATAACTGTCATACATTATCTGGAGAGAAGGGCATCGTTCTCTAATTCATCAGAGTTATTGTGTGGATGAGCAAAAGGTTTGCCAAAAAAGAGCTGCTCCTGAACAAGCAGAGGCGGGAGGAAGGAAAGAGAACAAAAAGAAAGAAGGCAGGTGGGGTGAGAAAAGGGATAAAGCAAATCCATTTTGTTTTGGTACCATTTCAAAAGTGATCTCTAAAAATCTTCTATATCCTCTACATTGAAGATTGCAACAATTTTATTAACCTCTAAACTTTCATGGTCTCACTGGGTTCTGTTACTATAGGGAATACCAGGAGTTTACTAAAAACAATCATGGCCCTGCTTGCTCATGAGATCTCATTTGGGTCTTCCTTCAGCTCACGGGTTCCAGGGCTGCATTTTCTGTGTAAAATGATGATGATGATGATAAAGAAAACACCCCTACACATATACACTCGCCTACACACGATTAACAATTCTTCTCTGGCCTAGAATAAAAAATCACTTCAGGGTATTTCCAAATGGCTTTTCCAAAATTAGAAATAAACGTAAGTAATTGAAAACCTGTAATGGCATGGAATGCTGCTGAGTTTCTACAGCAAGATGCTCTGAGTCAAACCAGTGGTTCTGCAGTGGGGGTGATTTTGCTTCTCCCCCAAGGGACATTTAACCATATTGAGACATTTTTGGTTGTCACAACAGGGAAACGGGGTGGGGGGAGTTCTACTGGCCCCTGGTGGGTAGAGGCCAGGGATGCTGTTAAACATCCTACGATGCACGGCTCAGCTCCCACCACAAAGAATCAGCTGGCCCAAGATGTCAGTGGTGTCCAGGTTGAGAAAAATTCTGTTAAACTATAAGCTTCTTGAGGCCTAGGACCACTAAGTACTTCTGATGCCCAAAAGTGTTTGATAAGACAAAATTAAATGGAAGACAGTTATTACACTATATTGCAGAAAGGGGCAACAAATTCATTTATTTTTCTCTCCTGCTATGACTGCCTTCCGTTTAGGCTCCCAATTCAGATTACAGAAAAAGCCAATAAGAAGTGTTAGAAAGCTAAATGATATACACAGTTTAAGTGCTTTCTGATAAAGCAAAGTCTATAATTTCTGTCAAATGCCTATAGATTAAATTTCTGCCCCGAATAAAATCATTAAGAGCAAATAAATCTTCCTATGTAAAATTCCATTATTATTTTTCAAAGAGTCACCTAAGTAATAAGAATAATAATGGTCCACTATAAAATACAAACAAACACCTCTTCATCATTGTTCTACATATTGAGAAATGCAATTCTGGCAGTTAATTTAGATTGATTAAAAAACCAAAGAGTGAAATAAAAGTGAAAGCTAAATATAGATGATCTAAGTTAATCTATTCGGAGTCCTTTTACCCCATTACTAATTACTGCTTTCCACGCCTAACCTCAATAGCCATTCATTTGTTTTCCCAAAATTTAAACGAAAGTAAACAACATTCACACATTTTGTAATGAGGCAGCTGATTTAACTTCCACCATTTGCTTGGGTCCTGACACTAAAACTGACTGTGTTCCTAATTTTTAAGGTTCTATTTTAATTTCCACTGTAACTAAATGAGAACGAACAAAAGCTTTTTTCTTTTAAAAACCCTAGACAATCATGCTCCTGCCCTTATGGAAAAGGAGACAGGATATCACTACCCCAAACCAGCACCCTTTGGTAACTGAAGGCTTTTTGTCCCTCCAATGTCAAGACAATGGCTCCCTTAAGCATCAGATGCCCTGAGCGTGTTACAACTGCTGAATGGATTTTCATGGAACATAAATCACTTTCCCACTACCTGCCACTTACAAACCTGCTTCTCATGAACCTTGGACCCTGCACAATATGGCTCATCGTGTCCTTTGTGACAGCTAGGAGCAAGGGAACTGTTTGCATGAGTAGATAAAGGGTATTTCTTCCTTTTGACACTTAGTTTTTTTTTTCCCCTTGTGCAGTGAAATTTTTTAAATTAAAATCACAGGAACATCTAATTCCCCCATGCCAATTAAATTTTAAAATGTCTAAGTACTTGCATGGTTCATATAACTGTTGAGCATTTTAATAGGATTTTAGAAACATATTTATCTGATCATTTCCTAATATATCTCCATGTGGATCAGATCTCCTTCTCTTGTGAGTTTGCGTGAGAACTTCTGAGCAACTTTTCATCCCCTTTTGGGGGTCTTTAAGGATTGAGGAGGATACAGACACACAGCAGACCTCACATTTACTGGCTGAGAAATTTTTCCCCATATGAATTTCCGAAATTCACTTAATCCTCTTGAAACAGAATTGTTGAGAATAACGATTAAAGATACCATCGTTGATGTGACATCATTCATATACATCTAATTCCATGGCTCTGCATGAAATTCAGCCTGCTTTAAAGTAGGAAAGTTATATACTTCCCAGAGGGACGGAAGTTGCCTGCTTTTTTGTAGCCCTTATCGCAAGCAGCTGAGGACCCCAGGGGCTGTTTGAAAGTCACCTAAGCAACATCTCTGCTGAGTAGGTCACAGCTGCCAGCAGTCAGCTTGGATGCCTGGGCTCTCTCCTTTTCCACTGGCCCGGAGCACACATACCTCACCTGCTTGCCCGACTCAGACAAAAGCAGATGCCTCTGCAGTGAAGTGGTCCAAACGCAAAAAAAAAACACTTCTCTGAGCCAGGTTACGCCAAAGGCTCTCCGGGCACGAAATCACGAAGCAATTTAATACAAGCTTGGATACAAAGCTAAGTGAGCAATTTAGAAGCTGAAAGGAAACACAGGGGAAAGTTCTTTGGCTTTAGTGAGAAGAGAAGAAAAGAGGCAGAGAGCATCTTGGATCCATTTGGATGGGAAATGAGAGGAGAGGTGGGGCAACAGCTGTCTGCTCGGTCTGTTTGGGGCAAATGGCTTAAAACAGTTTTCCTTACTCTGGCTCCTGAGGTTCTGAGTGCTTAGGATCCTAAACCTGTAATTCTAAACTCTTTCTAGGGTCAGAAGCAAGTGACATTTAATGGAACTGAAGAAGAACAAGAGTTATGTATGCCGGTTGTGCTAAAACCAAAGTGAAGCCAAAGCAGTTTTCTGAAGGTGGCTGCAAATCAGTCTTTGACTTGGCATGGAAAATCCTTGCGGGGCTAGGGCAGGGGTGGGGGAACCTCAGCCTCAACAGGTCTCGAAGGGAAAAACGTCTGTCAATGAAAATACCTTTGCATCAGAGAAAGATGGCCGTAGGGATGTATGCCGACAACTCTGAGAACAATACCAGCGGCTGGAGCCAGAACATGTGATTCCAAAGTCAGGCCAGAGCCCAGCTGGAGCAGCCAGGGAAAGAAAGATTGCATACAGAGGAGAAGCCGGGGGCCAGCGCCGAGTGAAGTGGGTGACAGATTGGTGCAGGGGCACCACAAGCGGCAGCCTTGTTTTCTCCGGCCCGAGGATGTAAGCTGTGAGAGGCTTTCACCCTGGAAGCCTGGATGCTGGGGAGACCAGCAGGCGGCATAGACACAGCTGAGCCTTGCTGAGGCTGAGGCAGGCTGTCCCCGCCAGCCCAGCAGGGAAGACACGAAGCAAACAGAGATGCTAGCCTCGGAGATGGGTGGGTGTGGGACCCTGAGGAAAGGCAGAGCCTGCAGGGCAGGAGATCCGAAATCCAGCACAGCACACATCCCCCCAGGCCAACGAACGTGCCTGGGCCGGGATAGGAGGAATCAAACACTGTAGTCGGTTGTCGCAGAAACAGCTGTGCTGCGGCCAAGTGGGGGGACGCCGGCACGATGTCTTCAAGAGGGTGCAGGCTCCTGAGTGGAGCAGAAACAAAGCTGCCCAAGCATCTTGTTGGCTGAGTCTTGCAAAGGGGCACTCAATAAATGACCGTATGATTGGCTCAAGTCTCCTCCGCCCTCCCCCTCAGATGAAAACCCATCAACCAGACCCAGCTGAGGTTCTCATAACCTGTTAGGCCTGTGAGAATACAGATTGAGGAAATACTCTCTCTGCCCTCAAAGGGCTTATTGTCATCTGAGCCAGATGGTTTTTTCCAAACTGTGGGTGGCCTTCCATAGTGGGTAGTCAAAGTCAATTAAATGGGTCAAAATCAGCATTGTTTTTCACACACACACATACAAGAATAAAAGAGAAAACTCTTGTGGGACTTTTGATTCAAATGTGTGTATTCACCACCACCAAGTCCTAGTGTTAAAATATACTCCTTTCTGTAGGTCAAAATAAAAATACGTTTGAAAGTAGGTGATCTAGTGAGGAAGACGGGAACAGCTAGCCATTTACAAAGAACTTTCACACGTACTCCTATGAAATCATCCAGAAACACCATAAGGAAACTGCCCATTTTTTCAGTGACTCAGAGATGTTAACCAACTTGTTCAAAGCAGCACAGCAGAGCCTGGATGTAATCCCAGATGGTCTGACTCTAGTACATCCTCAAGTACCACAGGAGTTCAGGGGTAACAGTGAGCAAAGAGGGCTGGAGAGGAAAGGAAGGGAGTGAGAGAAGGTACAATCTGAAAGAGACTTGGAAAAGTGACTAGGTCTTGGCTGGGATGGAAAGGCAGAAATGCAGAAATAGGCTGGGTTGGTTCGGGGGTGAGTGGAGAGTCCGGCCTGATGTAGCAGACAATACGGGAAGTTCAGAGTGGATTAAAGGAGTTGGACAGATTCTGGCAGCCCCTATCAGTCCTGAGACTTTGAGCTTTACCTTCCTCATCTGTAAAATGGGGATTATAATAGTACCTACTAAGTGAAACTGTGTATATAAAGTACTTGTGCTCAACACATGATAGCTTAAAAAAAGAAGTCGCCTCACCCATGCAGAATCCTGCACTGATAAATCAATGATCAGACATTATTTTATTTGGCCATGACAGCACTTCTGTGAAACAGGCAGGACAGTTTTAGAGCTCAAGAAACTTCAGCAGAGACACAGAAGGATGTGCGCTGGGGCTTCTGCTCTGGGCCCTTATTCAACAGGGAGAAGAGCAGATAATGGTGCAATAGAGGCTGAAGGACTTCGAAGGCGAAGCACAGAAATTCAGAGAGGGAGGGAGGGAGGGAGGCTCTCGAGGGAGGGGATATGGGGACATACGTATACATGTAGCTGATTCACTTTGTTGTACAGCAGAAACAATCACAACACTGTAAAGCAAGCATACTCCAATGAAGATATATTTAAAAAAGAGAAATTCAGACTTCCACCAAGAGGCAGGGAGCTTACAAGGTTTCTGAGGAAAAGAGCTATGGGGTAGTGGGGGTGTGGTTAGATAATAGTAAGGCTCTGAAATTAGGGAAATAGTGCTGTTCTCAGAGCTAAACTTTGAAAGTCAAGATCCACAAAGACATCCTAGAGAAACAGCTCCAAAGCCGACAAACTTGAAATCCAGGGGCAAGAAGGTCAATCAGATGGGGCCTGGTCAGACCTGAAAGGGGAGATTTAAAGAGACTCACAATGGCCTTGCCACTCCAAGCAATAGACAGAGAGAGCCACAGGCAACCTCCTTAGTCCCTGGAGGGTTCAGGACCTACTGGCAAAGTCAGCCTCACTGCGGAGCAGGACGCGGGCAGCTGAAGCCAGCTCCCTCTGGGTATTCCCGCTGGCAAGCCTTCTGACCGTGAAATGGACGCCTCGGACTTAACCTGATGCCATTTGACACTTAACTTCTCTTTGTTTTTATTCCATACTGGCCAGCGAAGCATCTGATTATGATTTGGCTTCCCACACAGGCCTGGCCACAGGAAGAGAATATGTACCAGTTGTTCCCACACTGGAATCCCAGGCCATGAAATGGAAATAGCAACAGTTCTCTTCTCATTTTAAGTCAGTAAAGCTGGCAATCTGGTTTTATATATCCACTTCCTGAACCGGGTTAACAAGATGCAGAGATGAACCCTTGTTACGCGCCTCAAATCCGTTTCTGAGCCTTCAGAGCTGAGGGTCATCAAGGGAACAAGGATGCCTATTGGGAGAGGCTGCTTTGCACAACTTCCTGGGAAAACCCACTTTGACCACCTCCAGGGGGGACCTCAGAGAGGGATATCAGAGGCAGCCAGTCTGCCTGTGGTGGGGTGAGCAAGGGAGACTTGTGTCAGCAAAGCTAGCCTGCAAGCCACAGAAGTTAGGTGACCAAAAGTGTAAACTAGAGTAGAGGCAATAGGAATGGGATGGGAAGCGGGGAAGGAAAATACAAGAGAAAATTAAGGGGACGAAAGAAATACAAAGATGACTCTAAGATTTTCAACTCAGAGGAACTCAGAGTAGGACCCCCGCTTCTAAAGCACAGGGCGAAGGTTTATTGAACTGGATTTGGCTTGAGATGTTCCTTTGAGATGACACGATAGTAGCTATGTCCAATCCAATGACTGGCTGGGACCATAAAGGTATTTATTACATTGCTGGTCACTCTTCATTCCACAAAGGTTTACTGACTGTCTACAATACGCCAGGTTATTACTCCATCAGTCACCAGGGATTCCTGCCTTCAAAAAGCTTACAGTCTAGTGGTGTTGACAGGTTAATTTACTATTTTAGTAAATGTTAAGTGCTATGATGGGGGTACGCACAGATGATGATGGGAACGTCTAAAATAATGAACACCATGGGGGAGGAACACCAAACTTTTTCAGCCAAAAGAGATAAATCATTTTTCAAAGAAAAGAATCAACGTTGTTTTTTCACCTTCTTGTATTTCTGAATCCCCTGAAATGTTGAATTTTAAATCAGACATCAAATCACATCTAATTTTACTTCCTTTCATCTTATAAGTGGTGAAAAAGAAATAGCAAGAGGATTGAAAAATATGACCTTAGCTGAGAGATTGCAGCAACATGTGTAGAAAACTCCCAATAATAAAATAAAGGTAGATGCCAGATCTATGACAGCCCATGAAAAGGCAAACATCCAATATTCAGGCCAAAAGCCAAACCTGTAAGACACTGCCTACATAAAGACCACACACCCATCCAGTTTCATCATCTGGTACAAAATTCCCAAATGCAATTCATATTAACAATTTAATCTTCCAGGATATTATTATCTTGCAACCCAATGGACTTTTCCAAAAAAGTAATGATGTCCAGTGTATAAACCAAAGAAAATATTCCAGGGTCACCAAAAACCGGAAATTTTGGAAAGACATAGGATCTTCCTCAATCACCACGATAGAGTTGACAGAGGTACATAGGAAAATACATAGCTAAGAGCACTGAATGACAGACATAAAAAAATGCGGAGACAGATGTCAAAAAGCAGAAATAAAGACAGTCTTGGTTAGAGCTCATAACTCCTGCCTACATTTTTTCCCCTATCCCCACACTCCACCAGTCTTAGTATAAAGTATAAATATATACTTACATTAGTATAAAGTACTAATTACTGTGTATAATGTACTGTTTGCAGAAGGATGAAACTGGAAGATCCGGGAACAAATATTTCCATTACACATTCTATAGAATACACCTTCCAAACTACTTTGTCCCTGGTGGACTGCTCTTATTGAGATGCATTTTTTTGGTTGTCCCAGTGGCCAACACTGAGGGATATTATAGGAGGCCGTTCTAAAAATTCCTTTTTGTGTGTACTGCAGGGATTTTGCTAAAGCTGTTTTCCACTTTATCACAAAGTATCCATTCTACCAGGCCCTGTGACTTCTCTAAGCAGTATCACATTATTTTGTAACATGAGGCTGACATGTTTCCCTTTTTGCACTGGCTAATAGGAAGCTCAGAAAACATTTGCAGCACACTTGCAGCAAGTTCAACCACCTGCCAGTGTAAAAGTATTACTTTTATCCCTGATTTTCCCTTCACACATATTCTCCTAATTAAAAACAATAAACAAAAGCAAAAAAAAGTATAAGAGTTAATAGCAAATATTTATGGAGTGCTTATTATTAGACATTCTAATATCCACACATCCCTTATGTTATGACTCCTTAAACCACGTATTTTTAATAGATATTAAATTTCATATATTTAAATATATTAAATTTTGTTTCTGGAAAAATCAAGGTACGAAGAGATGGCAGGTGGATGAATGAACTGAAAGGTGGAGAAATAGATCAGTGTTTCACATCTGTGGTGGCTTTTCAACCAAATCATGGAGAAAGGGCACTAACGCTGGCAAACGGCTAGATACACCAGGTAGGACTTGGTACATCCTGGGGTGCAGAGCGGAAACTCCCACATTAATGGCAGTTTTAGCTTTGGTCTGTGAGGAAGAACAAAGCAAAACAAAAACTACCACTCCCCTGTAGTAGTAGAAAGGCTACAATCCACGGCAGCATCTTATTTGTACCCCTAATTTGCCTTGTTTATAGGGCATATATAAATCCTGACTGCAAATTTCAGCCCTCTGCAAGGTGAGAGGAAAAAAGCGTGTATCTGAAAAGCCACAGGACAGCATCTGCACTGCTGAGAGCCAGGGTAGCTTAGGCGGAGGGAGAGGGGTTTGAGGCGGCATTGACATGAAGCCGACTTGCCCAGGGCCGTGCTCTTTCATCTCACCGCTCCTTTCTCCCTCTCTACTCTTTCTACCCATCTCCCTTAGATGAAGAGCCCACTTCCCACAGAACCGAGCAGAACTGGCTGGTGTGCGGTGAGTGCCCGGGCGACCCCTGGCAGCAGGGACCCTGAAAGGGCGCAAGATCCGGGCCTCTCAGGGCTGAAGCCAGACTCGACATAACAAATCCCATGTCGCACGGGTCCCTGCAGCTCCCTCAGAGCCCACCTGCCTGTTTTCCTCATTCTTACAAGTTCCAGCAGGCTTGATTACCTGCCTTTCAAACCAGAGGCTTATGACAGAGCAGCAAATTAGGAGTGAGAAAAGGGGCCGGCCACGAGCTATACTGACAAAAGGAAACCCGACAGTCGAGGAGACACCACATCCTGAAAGGCGGTGCACAGACTACGCTGGCCCAGAAGTCTGCGGCCGCTCATGGAGGGGAGGTCGCACAGGGGGTGCAGAGGTGGCTGAGAGGTGGGCCCAGGGCTGCCAGGCAGACACAGAGTTACTGCAAGAAGCTGGCAGACTCTAGGGAGCACCAAGCATCATCACATATGAGAAGGCTTCCCACATAGTAGGCCATCTACTTTCCAAATTTATGTTAGTATAACTCATAAAACTATTAAGTAAAAGCACTACTGATCTTATAGCATTGCTATATTTTTTACTTATCTGATCAAAAAACTGTATCTACTATAATGATGGATACATGTCATTATATGTTTGTTCAAACCCATAGAACGTGCAACACCAAGAGTGAACCTGAAGGTAAACCACGGACTTTGGGTGCTATGGTAGCGTAAGTTCATCCTTGGTTAAAAATGTACCACTCTGAAAAAGAAAAAGAAAAAAAAAGACCCGTAATGAAGGGACTTAACACACACACACACACACACACACACACACACACACACACACACACAAATGTACCACTCTGGTGAGTGATGCTGATAACAGAGGAGGTTATCAAAAGGCATGTTGGGGAGCAGGAGGTATATGGGGAATCTCTGTCCCATCCTCTCAATTTTATTATAAACCTAAAACTGCCCTAAAAAAATAAAAGTATTTTAAAATAATAATAAATTAATTAAAATTAAAACAAAGTACATCTGCCATCATGTGTGAGGTTTCAGAAATCTGACAATGAAAAGAGAGTCTTTGTGCTTGAAAAGGCTGGGAATTACCAACATATTCAAAGATGGGCCCTGAAGTCAGACAAATCTGGATTCAAATCATGGCTGCTTCTTTCAGTTAAGCATCTGTGAAATGGGCATGAAACCACCTACCGCATAGGGTTTTGTGAAGGAAAGAGCCCAGGGTAGCGACTATTTCCCTTGGTGAATTAGTTTATTCATACAGTCAATAAACAAGTACCAGTACCACTGGGCATTGTGGACACAATGGTGAACCCGTACTATTTCCACTGTCAAGGATGAGACAGTCCAACGAGGGAGACAGACCAGAAAAGGCATTAACAATATAGTGAGCCGAACACGAGAACCGTTAAGCTCAGAAGCACTGCATGAGAGGGTCATCTGACCAGCGCACAGACAAGAGAGAACAAGGCCTACTGTGCGGCACCGTGGTGAAGATTAACAGAATTTTAATCGATCGATTAATTTTTTCAGCAAATATGTTAAAGCTGCTATGTGCCAGCACCGTTCCAGGGCTCGAGGTCACAGCAGAGAGCAGTCCAAGACCCCTGTCCTCATGAAGCTTACATTTGGGGAAAGAGCTGTAAAATTCACACACGTTTAAGTAAAAAAAAAATATATATAATCTGTCAGATGACTGAAAAGTGTGGTGTAGGAAACTGAAGTCAGGGAGAGGGAGAGCCCGGAAGTGGGTGCAATCTTAGAGCGGGGATGGGCCCAAGGGAACCGTGAGCCTTGGGAGCACCGCTCACTCCAGGGGGCGGGGTGCTCATCTCAGAACTTATTTCTGCTCCCAGTGGTATGTTTTCAGAGCTCAACAAAGCCTTCAAAAAGGGCTCCATTCAAAGCGATGAAAAGACAAATGTTGATGTTTAACGAGGAAAACCCTAAGCTCTCCAGAGTCAGCTGTCCAAAATAGCACAATGGTAGCATAAGCTGAGGTTTTGTTTTAACTGCTTCTCTTAACCTGTTCTCTGCTTTTTTCCCTTTAGCCACTAAAATGAATATGAAGATGAAAAGAAGTTGCAAATATACTCCCCTCTTGTAGCACCTTTTCCCCATTCACCTGGAACATGTTTACCTAGTGTGACAATAAACAGTCCAGATTGTCTAACTCCTGAGAAAGAGCCAGGTCACAATCACGGTGATTTGTTTAAAGAATCTTGCCCACTGCATAATTAGCCCATAGGTCACCATCTGTCTCTAAGTCCTCATAAAACTAACCATATGTTGTTTTCATCAACAGGCTGAACCAGGGCAACATACACCCCTCCCCAAGAAAAATGCTACAGACCCATTTTTCCTCTGGTGCAGGGGGTTTTGGGGGGACACTTACTCCACCTTTACCACGTTTTTTTAATTTAAAAAATTGTTATTTTGTTCTGTTTATGCTTTGTCCATGGCTACCAACCCAAACAACCCCAACAATTTCTAGGAATTTCTGTAAAGGCTCTTCTAGGAGACACAGGGTGAACAGGATTAGAGCCCCAGAATTTTGGTTCTCTTCTGTGGTTTGACCTGGTCATGTGAAGAGACCTGGTCATGTGAAGAGAAACACACACAGGCAGATGCATCTTACAAACAATCCTTCATATCTATTGTCTGCTGCATTGTAGAACTCCAAGTCACCAAATATCAACTTTTCCATCAGAGTAACTCCACTCTAAAGTAGGTAACGACTATAAATGATTTTAAATCATCATCTGAAGCAGTACAAAATCTGTCATCCAACAGTCTTGATTTATGAGAGAATTCTCAAACTGTTGAATACTGTTCTCTTCATATCCCCCACCAATGACTAAACAATCTTAATAAGAAGCAGCCGTACAAAATGTTCTGGATTTTAGTTTGGTTTAGTTTATTTTTTAAGGAAAATATGAATAAGATTTATCCCCAAAATGTGCCTATGATTTAAAATTATATGGCAGGGAACACTAAAGCATTTAGATAACTGAAGAACGTCAGAATCTCATGGTAGAAATGGGTCATTAATGCTGCCGGTAAGATGCAGAGAAACCAGTTCTCCATCAACCAGCTTCCCCTAGGGCATCACAAAATTCATCTGATCCATAGTCTACAGAGTCAAGCATAAATTATATTTACAAAACTGGCCACAATTTCATCATTTAAAAAAAGGCCAAGACCTTCCTACAAGGCTAATGATTCCATTTGGCCTAGGAAAGTATTTGTTGAACTGAACTGAACGGTGCAAAGATATTTTCACTTTGTAGCTCTCTTGACTCATTAATCCTTAAGTTAACCCTTGTCACCAAAACAATCAACCTATTCAACCTTTAAAGGTTAGTACATCACATTTCATGGACTTACTGAACTAGAGGTGCATTTCTTTATTTTTTTAAATGTACCAACTGTTAACGACGGGTAGGGTTTCTCCTCAGAGAGCAGAGATTTTGTTAAAGGCTATTTTCCCTTCTGTGCCAAGATCATTTACCTTACACACAAGTAGCATAAGACTAATTCTTAGATTTCTAACAGTTATCCCTCAGAGATCTTCAACATTCTCCCAGAGACTTCCTTAACTTAAGGTATTTCAGGACTAGATCTTTTAACAAACACCATTTCCACTCCAACAGAGCCTTGTTAATGGTTAGCACAGCTGTGGTGGTTCATCAAGTCCCCTATCAAGATTTCTCCCACTCTACTGAGGGCCATGTCCTAGTGAGTCACAATTAAATAATAGGATCAAATGACAAAGAGACAGAGGTGGCTTCCAGTCCTGGCTCCGCCTCATACCTTACTTCCAGCCTTGGTTTCATCTTTTCTAAAATGAGAAGGCCACCGCCCAGCCAGGGTAACTATGAACATAATATGAAAGCATGAAGGGTGCTTAGCAAGGGGCCTGACCACACCCCAAAGGGACACACAATACATGATAACATTATTGAAAAGGTTAGAGATTGTCCAACCCAAAGAAGCCTACTTTTTGTCATCCAGTGAAAATGGTCTTTGCCCACTTTCCCAACGCATTAAAATCCATCTAAATTAAAAAAAAAAAAAAAAAAACCATGAAGATTAAAAGCAGAGAATGCGAGGAGCCAAGATGGGGGAGTAGAAGGATGTGCTCTCATTCCCTCTTGTGAGAACACCAGAATCACAACTAGCTGCTGGACAATCATTGACAGTAAGACACTGGAACGCACCAAAAAAGATATCCCACATCCAAAGACAAAGGAGGGGCCACAATGAAACGGTAGGAGGGGCGAAATCACAGTAAAATCAAATCCCATAACTGCTGGGTGGGTGACTCACAGACTGGAGAACACTTATGCCAAAGAAGCCCACCCACTGGAGTGAAGGTTCTGAGCGCCACACCAGGCTTCCCAACCTAGGGGTCCAGAAACGGGAGGAGGAATTCCTAGAGAATCAGACTTTGAAGCCTAGTGGGAATTGATTGCAGGACCTCAACAGGACTGGGGAAAACAGAGACTCCACTCTTGGAGGGCACACACAAAGTAGTGTGTGCATCGGGACCCAGGGGAAGGAGCAGTGACCCCAGGGGAGACTGAACCAGACCTACCTGCTAGTGTTGGAGGGTCTCCTGAAGAGACAGGGGGTGGCTGTGGCTCACCATGAGGACAAGGACACTGGCAGCAGAAGTTCTTGGAAGTACTCCTTGGTGTGACCCCTCCCAGAGTCAGTCATTAGCCCCACCAAAGAGCCCAGGTAAGCTCCAGTGTTGGGTTGCCTCAGGCCAAACAACCAACAGGGAGGGAACCCAGCCCCACCCATCAACAGTCAAGTGGATTAAAGTTTTTCTGAGCTCCGCCCACCAGAGCAACACTCAGCTCTACCCACCACCAGTCCCTCCCATCAAGCCTCTTAGATAGCCACATCCACCAGAGGGCAGACAGCAGAAGCAAGAAGAACTACAATCCTGCAGCCTGTGGAACAAAAACCACATTCACAGAAAGACAGACAAAATGAAAAGGCAGAGGACTATGTACCAGATGAAGGAACAAGATAAAACCCCAGAAAAAAAACTAAACGAAGTGGAGATAGGCAACCTTCCAGAAAAAGAATTCAGAAAAATGATAGTGAAGATGATCCAGGACCTCAGAAAAAGAATGGAGGCAAAGATCGAGAAGATGCAAGAAATGTTTAACAAAGACCTAGAAGAATTAAAGAACAAACAAACAGAGATGAACAATAAATAACTGAAATGAAAACTATATGAGAAGCAATCAATAGCAGAATAACTGAGGCAGAAGAACGGATAAGTGACCTGGAAGACAGAATGGTGGAATTCACTGCTGCGGAACAGAATAAAGAAAAAAGAATGAAAAGAAATGAAGACAGACCAAGAGACCCCTGGGACAACATTAAACACAACAACATTCACATTATAGGGGTCCCAGAAGGAGAAGAGAGAGAGAAAGGACCAGAGAAAATATTTGAAGAGATTATAGTTGAAAACAGCCCTAACATGGGAAAGGAAATAGCCACCCAAGTCCAGGAAGCACAGAGAGTCCCATACAGGATAAACCCAAGGAGAAACACGTCGAGACACATAGTAATCAAATTGGCAAAAATTAAAGACAAAGAAAAATTATAGAAAGCAGCAAGGAAAAAATGACAAATAACATACAAGGGAACTCCCATAAGGTTAACAGCTGATTTCTCAGCAGAAACTTCACAAGCCAGAAAGGAGTGGCATGACATATTTAAAGTGATGAAAGGGAAGAACCTACAACCAAGATACTCTACCCGGCAAGGATCTCATTCAGATTCGATGGAGAAAGGACAAGCAAAAGCAAAAAGAATTCAGCACCACCAAACCAGCTCTACAACAAATGCTAAAGGAACTTCTCTAAGTGGGAAACACAAGAGAAGAAAAGTACCTACAAAAACAAACTCAAAACAATTAAGAAAATGGTCATAGGAACATACATATCAATAATTACCTTAAACGTGAATGGATTAAATGCTCCAACCAAAAGACACAGGCTTGCTGAATGGATACAAACACAAGACCCATATATATGCTGTCTACAAGAGACCCATTTCAGACATAGGGACACATTCAGACTGAAAGTGAGGGGATGGAAAAAGATATTCCATGCAAATGGAGATCAGAAGAAAGCTGGAGTAGCTATACTCATATCAGATAAATAGACTTTAAAATAAAGAATGTTACAAGAGACAAAGAAGGACACTAAATAATGATCAAGGGATCAATCCAAGAAGAAGATATAACAATTATAAATATATATGCACCCAACATAGGAGCACCTCAATACGTAAGGCAACTGCTAACACCTATAAAAGAGGAAATTGACAGTAACACAACAATAGTGGGGGACTTTAACACCTCACTTACACCGATGGACAGATCATCCAAAATGAAAATAAATAAGGAAACAGAAGCTTTAAATAACACAATAGACCAGATAGATTTAATTGATATTTATAGGACATTCTACCCAAAAACAGCAGATTACACTTTCTTCTCAAGTGTGCACGGAACATTCTCCAGGGTAGATCACATCTTGGGTCACAAATCAAGCCTCAGTAAATTTAAGAAAATTGATATCATATCAAGCATCTTTTCTGACAACAACGCTATGAGATTACAAATGAAATACAGGGAAAAAATGTAAAAAACACAAACACATGGAGGCTAAACAATACGTTACTAAATAACCAAGAGATCACTGAAGAAATCAAAGAGGAAAGCAAAAAATACCTAGAGACAAATGCCAATGAAAACACGACGATCCAAAACCTATGGGATGCAGCAAAAGCAATTCTAAGAGGGAAGTTTATAGCTATACAAACCTACCTCAAGAAACAAGAAAAATCTCAAGTAAACAATCTAACCTTACACCTAAAAGAACTAGAGAAAGAAGAACAAACAAAACCCAAAGTAAGCAGAAGGAAAGAAATCATAAAGATCAGAGCAGAAATAAATGAAATACAAACAAAGAAAACAATAGCAAAGATCAATAAAACTAAAAGCTGGTTCTTTGAGAAGATAAACAAAATTGATAAACCATTAGCCAGACTCATCAAGAAAAAGAGGAAGAGGACTCAAATCAATAAAACGAGAAATGAAAAAGGAGAAGTTACAACAGACACTGCAGAAATACAAAGCATGCTAAGAGACTACTACAAGCAACTCTATGCCAATTAAATGGACAACCTGGAAGATATGGACAAATTCTTAGAAAGGTATAACCTTCCAAGAATGAACCAGGAAGAAACAGAAAATATGAACAGACCGATCACAAGTAATGAAATTGAAACTGTGATTAAAAATCTTCCAACAAACAAAAGTCCAGGACCAGATGGCTTCACAGGTGAATTCTATCAAACATTTAGAGAAGAGCTAACACCCATCCTTCTCAAACTCTTCCAAAAAATTGCAGAGGAAGGAACACTCCCAAACTCATTCTATGAGGCCACCATCACCCTGATACCAAAACCAGACAAAGATACTACAAAAAAAGAAAATTACAGACCAATATCACTGATGAATATAGATGCAAAAATCCTCAACAAAATACTAGCAAACAGAATCCAACAACACATTAAAAGGATCATACACCACGATCAAGTGGGATTTATCCCAGGGACGCAAGGATTCTTCAATATACGCAAATCAATCAATGTGATACACCATATTAACAAATTGAAGAATAAAAACCATATGATCATCTCAATAGATGCAGAAAAAGCTTTTGACAAAATTCAACACCCATTTATGATAAAAACTCTCCAGAAAGTGGGCATAGAGGGAACCTATGTCAACATAATAAATGCCATATATGACAAACCCACAGCAAACATCATTCTCAATGGTGAAAAACTGAAAGCATTTCCTCTAAGATCAGGAATGAGACAAGGATGTCCACTCTCACCACTATTTTTCAACATAGTTTTGGAAGTCCTAGCCACGGCAATCAGAGAAGAAAAAGAAATAAAAGGAATACAAATTGGAAAAGAAGAAGTAAAACTGTCACTGTTTGCAGACGACATGATACTATACATAGAGAATCCTAAAAATGCCACCAGAAAACTACTAGAGTTAATCAATGAATTTGGTAAAGCTGCAGGATACAAAATGAATGCACAGAAATCTCTTGCATTCCTATACACTAATGATGAAAAATCTGAAAGAGAAATTAAGAAACACTCCCATTTACCATTGCAACAAAGAGAATAAAATACCTAGGAATAAACCTACCTAGGGAAACAAAAGACCTGTATGCAGAAAACTATAAGACACTGATGAAAGAAATTAAAGATGATACCAACAGACGGAGAGATATACCATGTTCTTGGATTGGAAGAATCAATATTGTGAAAATGACTATACTACCCAAAGCAATCTACAGATTCAATGCAATCCCTATCAAATTACCAATGGCATCTTTTACGGAACTAGAACAAATCACCTTAAAATTTGTATGGAGACACAAAAGACCACGAATAGCCAAAGCAGTCTTGAGGGAAAAAAACGTACCTGGAGGAATCAGACTCCCTGACTTCAGACTATACTACAAAGCTACAGTAATCAAGACAATATGGTACTGGCACAAAAACAGAAACATAGATCAATGGAACAAGATAGAAAGCCCAGAGATAACCCCACGCACCTATGGTCAACTAATCTATGACAAAGGAGGCAAAGATATACAATGGAGAAAAGACAGTCTCTTCAATAAGTGGTGCTGGGAAAACTGGACAGCTACATATGAAAGAATGAAATTAGAACACTCTCTAACACCATACACAAAAATAAACTCAAAATGGGTTCGAGACCTAAATGTAAGGACAGACACTATAAAACTCTTAGAGGAAAACATAGGAAGAACACTCTTTGACATAAACCACAGCAAGATCTTTTTTGATCCACCTCCTAGAGTAATGGAAATAAAAACAAAACTAAACAAATGGGACCTAATGAAACTTCAAAGCTTTTGCACAGCAAAGGAAACCATAAACAAGACAAAAAGACAACCTGCATAATGGGAGAAAATATTCGCAAACGAATCAACGGACAAAGGATTAATCTCCAAAATATATAAACAGCTCATGCAGCTCAATATTAAAGAAACAAACAACCCAATCCAAAAATGGGCTGAAAACCTAAATAGACATTTCTCCAAAGAAGACATACAGATGGCCAAGAAGCACATGAAAAGCTGCTCAACATCACTAATTATTAGAGAAATGCAAATCAAAACTACAATGAGGTATCACCTCACACCAGTTAGAATGGGCATCATCAGAAAATCTACAAACAACAAATGCTGGAGAGGGTGTGGAGAAAAGGGAACCCTCTTGCACTGTTGCTGGGAATGTAAATTGATACAGCCACTATGGAGAACAGTATGGAGGTTCCTTAAAAAACTAAAAATAGAATTACCATATGATCCAGCAATCCCACTACTGGGCACATACCCAGAGAAAACCATAATTCAAAAAGACACATTCACCCCAATGTTCAGTGCAACACTATTTACAATAGCCAGGTCATGGAAGCAACCTAAATGCCCACTGACAGACAAATGGATAAAGAAGTTGTGGTACATATATAGAATGGAATATTACTCAGCCATAAAAAGGAACGAAATTGGGTCATTTGTTGAGACGTAGATGGATCTAGAGACTGTCATACAGAGTGAAGTAAGTCAGAAAGAGAAAAACAAATATCGTATATTAACACATGTATGTGGAACCTAGAAAAAATAGTACAGATGAACCGGTTTGCAGGGCAGAAGTTGAGACACAGATGTAGAGAAGAAACGTATGGATACCAAGGGGGGAAAACCGCGGTGGGGTGGGGATGGTGGTGTGCTGAATTGGGCAATTGGGATTGACATGTATACACTGATGTGTATAAAATTGATGACTAATAAGATCCTGCAGTATAAAAAAACAAACAAACAAAAAAAACAACTAATACTAAACTTTCTTTGGGTTATTTGTATGGAAATATGTTCATATAAATGTTTCAGACATTAAAAAAAAAAGCAGAGAATGCAGGAGCTGAGAGCAGAGTAGACGCTGGAACACTGAGTGCCGAGTGGAGATGGACAAATCAGGGCTCACCAAACTCACACAACTGCAAAGCTTACAAATTGCTTATTCAAAGAATATCTAGTGACACAGGGGAAAAGCTCACTACATACTGGTACAGTGAAAAAAACAAAGCACAAACTAAATATAAAAATAAATATAATTTTACATTTTATAAATTTATAAAAATAAATATAATTTTATATTTAAAATATATAATATATATAATTATATATTTTATATATAATATATAATTTATAATATATAATATGTATTATATATAATTATAAATATAATTATATATATTATAATTATATATAACTAATATATTATATATAATTATAATATATTATAATTATGTATAATTATAATTATATATTTATATATAATATAAAATATATTTATTATATATAATAAAATATAATATATATTTTATATTTTATATATAAATGTATATAAATATATAATTTTATATCTAAAATAAATATTATTTTATATTTTATATAAATATAAAAAGGTGTGGATACATGTATACAAATATTTGAAAAACAAATATGGAAAAGTGTTTAAAAATATAGATCAGCAGGGACAACCACTACAAACACAAACACACACACACACACACACACACACACTCTCTCTCTCTCTCTCTCTCTCTCTGTCATATTCATATACAAGTTTGAAGTTTTCCGGAATGATTTGAACACAGAGTATTATCTATAATGGGGGTGGGGAGTGAGTTTGTTTTGAAAGAAGAAAGAGCCCACGCTGTCATTCCTCTTCCCAATGAGACAAGAGAAATGCTAACCTTTGAGATCTAAACTCTTCAATACACGTATGACCTGAGAGTCTGCGAGCCCTCAAAGCATGTTGTTCCCTTGCTCCTTCTACTTATTTCTTCTCTTCCTACTTATAAAGGTGTCTGTGATTACTTACTGAGTGATTTGGCCAGTCAGAGCCATTGGGGTTTATCCCTGGGTTTCTTCAGATTGCAAAGGAGGGTCAGGAATAATATCTAAACTCTTTTACATACCCTAACTAATGAAAAAAAAAAATCTCAGCATTTAAATTTTTTTCTAAATAATCAGCACTTAAAACAATATTTACACAATATTCTGGGAACTTCTACTCTTTCATTCAAAACTACAATACCCTGAATATTGTATCCAATGCCATCCCCTTGAAAGAAAAAAAAATGTCATTTTGTTTCTGAAGGTGATCAGAAGGTGATCTTCTCACCTTCTGGATATTTACATTATTTACAAGAGGATTGTTTTAAAAACCAAACAGTATTATTTTTTTCTTTTCCCCTAAATTTATGTGCACACACCCACTTTCCCAATGTTATTAAAACTTCAAACTGTTCAATTAACTCAAAATCAACCTGTAATGCTAGAAAAGTTATCTAAAGTTGTACTGCCAGGACTTCCCTGATAGTGCAGTGGTTAAGAATCCACCTGCCAATGTAGGGGAGACGGGTTCGAGCCCTGGTCCAGGAAGATCCCACATGCCCCGGAGCAACTAAGCCTGTGCGCCACAACTACCGAGCCTGAGCTCTAGAGGCCCCGAGCCACAACTACTGAAGCCCGAGTGCCTAGAGCCCGTGCTCCGCAGCAAGAGAAGCCACCGCAATGAAGAGTAGCCCCCGCTCGCCACAACTAGAGAAAGCCCGCACGCAGCAATGAAGACCCAATGCAGACAAAAATAAAAAATAAATAAATAAAATAAAAAAATAAAGTACTGCCAAGTCTATAACATGCACAAAATTTGCCTTTTATAAAAAAAGGAAAATAAGTCGTACATCAAATTAGATTATCTGAATACACTGATTATCTTTGATTATCTAGACACTTTGATCCAAAAAATGTCATGACTAATGATTTTTTTTTCTACCATAAAGTTATTGTTTTTTATTAAGTCTTTTATCCTGGTATTCAACTGTTTTATATTCTGCTTTACCAAAATCTAAAACTCAATTTTAAAAAAATTCATCTTCTGTCATTTTCATATTTCTGTTAACACAGAAGAGAGAATTGGTGTCATCCCCACTTACCAACCACAATGCTCACACATTAAACTTAAGTGTTGTGAAGTACCTGGAACACCTCATTGAAAAGTTACTGATGTACTGAATGTAAAACGTTTACTACTCTTAAATTTTCCAAGAGACTTGCCAACCAGAATCCTTAATCTTTTCCCCCTTGAAACCCCAAGTCCCCTCATCATGTGGCTTCTCCCAGCCCAAAGGTCTCTGCAGGTGTAAATCACACACCTTTTCCTCACAGTATTGCCCCAAAACTGGCCTCCAGCGCACTACGTGATCATGACCTACCTTTATACAAGTGATGTGATTTGCCAAAATCTTTCTTAAACTGTGTTATGGCCTCGGGGGTCTGTTAATGTAGGACCTGTGCCATACCCTCTTAAATGCTATTTATCACATCTGACAGGAGTATCAGAATGACAGAAGCTATGAGGAAGCTCTAAGGAAAACAGAAATGCCCAGGAGAAAGAAGCTATGTCGCCTGGCCTTTAGGAGCCCGACGGTTTCAACTCAAATCCAGTTCTACTATTTACTGGCTGTGTCAACTTGGAGTGACTTCGTCACTTTGAGAGTCTGTTCTCACAGCTAGAAATGGAGATACTCATGGTGCTAATTCTTAGAGTGTCTGAGATGATTTTAAAAAAGATAATCAAAGGAGGTAATTAGGTGAAGCCCTCAGAACAATGCCTGGCCCATGGTAAACAATAAATACCAGCTTTTTCAGAGACCTGTTTACCAACTCAGGAACTAAGAATGCCCCGAGATTCAAGATCATTAATTATACCTTTTCGAGGAGCTGGGGTGTATCACATCAGATCACAAGATTCAACACACATCCTGGCTTTTGGCACTTATTAATTCCAGATAGTCCATTAGAAAATGAAATTTATTTTAGGAAAGAAATGCAAACAGCTCTGCAGTGTTAATCAATTATGCAAAGCTGTGTGGTCAGAGGAGGCAGCCCTAAGTCTCACTGAACCTCCCCCTGAGACATGAACTTGGAACATGAGCTGAAAACCCCACCCCCTTTATCCCTGCGGAGCCAACCCACCTGCAAAGGAAGTTCATCCCAGTCCCCTCAAACGCTTAAAGAGAAAATAACCCTGAAATTATATTCAGTTTATCTACTCAAAACTGAATTCCTCTCTTAGCTCTTTCCCAAATTATAACCCCTAGACTTTTTTCCTTCTTTCCACCAGTATTTATTAGCACTCATTATATGTCAAACCCTGTGCTGGGCTTTGGGGATAGGATGCAAACAAAACAGCCACAGTCCCTTCCCTTTTCTGAAAGCTGAGAAGAATTTTCCCCTTTAGAAAATCCATACCCACTAGATTTAAGTTTTTAAAAATTCACTTCAGAGTAATGTGAAGTTATGTGGAATAGATAGGACTGCTGGGCTATTGGGTGAAACAAGCATTGACAAAAGGGTCCTCATGGCATACAAAACTATACATCCCAAACTATACGTCCACACATACCTGAACATTCGTCCCCAATCTTCCCTTTGAGGAAGGGAATGTTCCCTTTGTTAGGGACCCACCCGACCATGGAAGATATTTGTTTCTGCTACCATTTTCTCAGGTGGACAGTGCCACCTCTTTCCTTCCAGATCTGTTGCAAGCTCTCACCTCCTCCCCCAGTCCTCCTCAGGAATCCTTTCCTCTCATCCAAATATAGCACTTCCTTAAGGCACACCTCCCCCGACACACACCAGCTGAAAGCTTTGAAGGGGTAAGGATGTCTATTTTTTCACCTCTGTATGCCCCGTAACATGGACCCCATTGTCCTGTGTTCTTTCATACATAAATATATATCCCTGATATGGTATGAATGTCAAGACAATGAGGGGATGTGCTGAGGTGGGGGGCAGCTTTCCTTCTCATAAAGTGGCTGAAGCAGAACAGCTGCCTCCCCAGGTCCCCAGAAAGGGTACCATCAACTGCCACAGGACATCTACAATGGTACTGCTTTCCCAGGGAGCCGAAGCTGGCTCTGGTCCCTCCGTGCTCCTGGCTTCATCTTGACATTCTCCAGCATCCTCTTCCCATGTCAGAACCTCTATAAATCCAAGTGGAAGGTGGGTAGGGGGAGGGATAAATTGGGAGATTGGGATTGACATATACACACTACTATATATAAACTAGATAACTAATAAGAACCTACTGTAGAGCCCAGGGGACTCTTCTCAATACTCTGTAATGACCTATATGGGAAAAGAATCTAAAAAAGGGTGGATATATGTATATGTATAACTGATTCACTTTGCTGTACAGCAGAAACTAACTCAACATTTTAAATCAACTATACTCCAATAAAAATTTAAAAAGAAAAAAAAAAATTGGAGGAAGGAAATAAATTCTCAACCCGACAAACCTATACCAAGTGCAGCATTTCACACATGAACCAGGAGCAAGTTAAATCTCTGGAGTCCCAAACCAAAGAGCAACCTGAGAAAGAGTTAACACCAATCTATGCAACTGCGCACAAAAACGATCCATGGTTCTGTTTTTTAAAGAGAGGGAGAGAGAGAGAGAAGTAAATGAATGTTTAACCAAAGGCTAGAGCTCCATTTTCTGTTAAATTTGATTATTTTTTAACCACATCTTTGAAATAACATTGTTGGTAGTTTTCCCACTAAAATTGTAGGATAACAAGGAGGACAAGAAAAATGCATTACAAGAACATACTTCAACATTAAGGCTTTCACACACAGCTATCGCTCCCCATTACCAATCTTGCTTTTCAAGAGTTCTTCTAATCCTAGCTATTTTATGCAGCATCAGGATGGCATTTCGGCTTATCTATATAAAGCAAAAGCTCCCAAGGTTGTGTTTATTCAAGTCAGATCTTCAGAAACAATGTGAAAGGCAAGACGTTTAAAAAAAAAAAAAAAAAAAGCAAATAATTTAGTTGCAATTATTATGTGAAATTTTATGTGAGAATTTATGTAAAATTGTTCATACATTTGTATTTAGGTGCCAGGTAAAGATATTTTTTAAAACGCTATAAATCCAAAGGGATGATTAAATCATCCTTTAAAAGAATTTATATGGTTATACGATAACTGGCTAGGGTATCTGATTTGTGACATTTTAACAGTACACAACAGCATTTTTTTCCATTAGTGATTCCCTCCAGGTTTTTGTCTAGGAAAAAAAAAATTCATACCTATTTTCCCAGAGGAAAATAGGAAACAATTGGGAAAAAAACTGGAAACAAATTTTCATTTTCCTTTTTAAGAAAAATAAGCTCTTGTACATCACGATTGTAAACATACATGTCTAGATGTAGGTTTTACATGCAGAAGTCTCTGAGAAACATTATAGGTAGTGACCACCCACTATGACCAGGCTAGTGCAGATGGGGGCTGAGGAGGCTGGCTAGACAGACAAGCCCATCTGTCCCAACAAAACAGTCCATGCAAGCATCACCTGGCTGAACTGCTTGGGTCCAGTGAGGGTGAGCTGTCCAGCTGACCTCCTTGACTCTGATGCCAACTGTGGAAAGATTTTTGAGGGTAAAATTACTCTGGGCTCAGACTTCCAGGGTAGGCGGGAAGCCCCTGAACCTGTACCTGCTCCAACCTTCCTGCACGGAGCAGTGGGGGACAGCACAACAACCAACGTGGAGAAGGCTGCTTGCAGCAGTGCCAAGGAGAGGAGGAGTGCAGACACCTGAACATCAAGACGATCGCCAAAAAGGCCGAGATGAACAACACGGCGGGGAGGAAGGGTAAAAAATTAACAGAAAGCTAAAACTAATGTCTAATTCATCTGTGAACAAGTTATTTGATTTTAAAGCTAAACCACAGAATTTTTAATAACTTAATACGAAAGCCTATTTTTCAATTCAAAAATGAGAATCCTGCCACTAAAGAATATTTACCATGCTTTGCTGTATACCTGAAACTAACACAACATGGTAAATCAATTATACTTCAATTAAAAAAATAATAATCTATTAAAAAAACCCACTCTTTTACTCAACATAATTATTAGAGAAATGCAAATCAAAACTACAATGCAGTATCACCTCACATTAATCAGAATAGCCATCTTCAAAAAGTCTACACATAATATGGGACGTCCCTGGCGGTCCAGTGGTTAAGACTCCAAGCTTCCACTGTAGGGGGCATGGGTTCGATCCCTGGTTGGGGAACTCAGATCCCTCATGCCGTGCAGCGTGGCCAAAAAAAAAAAAAAAGTCCACAAATAATAAATTCTGGAGAGGGTGTGGAGAAAAAGAAACTCTCCTACACTGTTGGTGGGAATGCAAACTGGTACAGCCATCACAGAGAACAGTATGAAGGTTCCTTAGAAAACTAAAAACAGAGTTACCACATGATCCTGCAATCCCACTCCTGGGCATAGATCTGGAGAAAACTATAATTTGAAAAAATACATACACCTCAATGCTCATTGCAGCACTATTTACAATAGCCAAGACATGGAAGCAACCCAAGTGTCCACGGACAGATGAATGGATAAAGAAGACATGAGATATATAAAGAAATATATAGATAGATACACACATACATATATACATACACATACAATGGAATATTACTCAGCCATAAAAAAGTGAAATAATGCCATTTTCAGCAACATGGATGAACCTAGAGATTATCATACTAAGTGAAGTAAGTCAGACAAAGACAGATATATGATATCGCTTATCTGCAGAATCTAAAAAAAATTGATACAAATGAACGTATGTACAAAACAGAAATAGACCCACAGACATAGAAAACAAACTTACGGTTACCAAAGGGGAAAGGAGGGGGCAGGGAGGGATAAATTAGGAGTTTGGGATTAACATATACACACTACTATATAAAACAGATAACCAACAAGGACCTACTGTATAGCACAGGGAACTGTACTCAATATTTTGTAATAACCTATAAGGAAAAAGAATCTGAAAAAGAATATACACACATATATATACACACACATATATCTATGTGTGTATAACTGAATAACTTTGCTGTACACCTGAAACTAACACAACATTGTAAATCAACTATACTTCTATTTTAAAAAAATATTTACCATGTCAGCCAGGTGGAGACAAGTATAGAAAGAACTTGCCCTCTGCTTCCAGCACAGGGGCTGGGAGGGAAGGGCAAGGCTCACCTAATCTGGTTCCTAGAGTTTTTTCCAACTGCACTTATTTCTGTGGAAAACAAGAAATTCCAGCTAGATCTCCACCTTCTCCTCTCTACTGCTGCTGCTTCTTCTCAAATACGTTTCGTTTGGGTCCAAGTTAATGATTTCAATGTGAAGCACAGGCTTACCACGAGAAACTCCAGAGCCAATAAAAGGGGCAAGAAAAATTAACTGGAACAATTTGTTGGCCCTGAGAGGCCCACCATGCTCTGATAGAAAACCGAGGGACCGAGTACTCGTTTAGGAGAACTCTTCCTGATTTTCTAAGATTTGTGTAGATGAGATAATGACCCAAAAGATATTTTAATAACAAAATAACAAAAACATGTAAATTACAGAGATGAGAAAACCTTTGAGAAGATAGCCGAGGCCCAGCTGAGGGCCGGTGGCCTGGCTGGAACATCATTCTTGCTGATGCATCCCAGGACTCCATCATTTCTAATACGTTTTACCTGTCTAGCCCAGCTGATTATCACTAGCAGACAGGAAAATGTATACGGTAATTAGAGTCAGGAAAGCCTAAAATCACCCTCAGGAAATTCCATGTCTCAGCACTTTCTAAACTCCCCTGTCTTCTAGACAGCTCAGTCCTTCTTGTCTCCTTGTTCTTTTATCTCAACCGCTAATCCCTCTGTAGGGTATTAATTACTCTGTCACAATTACATTACTCCACAAACAAGGACAACACAAGAAAGTCCAAAATGGATTAACTCTGTATTTATTGTATTAACTTAATATACTGTAATTGTATCATTAGTGCATATTTTGTTGGACATTGAAAAGAAAAATATAATTCTTTCCCTTTGCCTTCAGCTCCACTGGCTTTCTGATTTTTTTAAAGCACTAAAAATATTTCAAAGTAACCTACACAGCCAGTAAATTTGCCTATACATGTGATTTTTGCCTAAGAGACCTGCTGTGTGAAACCAAATTATACTATTTTTCATAAGACTGGTTAGCAGTTGAGGTCACTTAGGGGCCCAGTAGGGAAAAACTCAAATGCTGACCAGGATGACTCAGATGCCTTGAATGATTACCACTAAAATCTTGTTCAAATTGTGATGCTATCTAGGACCAAATTCATGCAAACCAGCAAGGACAATAAATGCACACTACATATGCACTAACAAAGGAAATGAGATGGAAAAGGATGCAGAAGAGACTGGTTTGCAGTTTGCAAACCAGAGAAGCCTCACTGACAAAGAAATCTCACCATGATCAACCCTGAATCACAACTGAAAATCACAAGTCTTAGGGCAAACGATTCTGCAGAACAATTTTTTTTTAGGAGTTCCTCAAGCTCCTTGTAAAATGAAGTCCAAAATACCTTTCCACTAGCTTGTTTTCCACATCACTAAAGTTTAAATATGAATTCACACTATGTTTATCAGTGCCTCCCCAGCACTAATCCCACTACATTGTAATCACACATCCCCTACAAACTCTCTAAAGACAGGGATTATGTTGGCTTTACTGTATCAAAGCATGAGTCCCTAGAATGAAGAAAAGTGTGCATGGTAGCATGGTACCCACTAAAGAGGTAAAAATAACTACCATTAATTATGAACTCCCTATGTGAGAAGAAAGCAAAACACAGTCCTTGGGACCATACAAAAAGAGGGGGCAGACCTACTTCCATCTAGAACACAGAAAGTTGTATTTATCCAGAACTCACCAGCTCCTTGTTGACTGAAATAACTTCAGGCAAAGTGGGTTTGGAAGTCAAAGCTATGGATGTGATTCCTTTCATGTCTACTTCATTTTACCAGTTTGGTCTTAGATTTTCACTTCTATTTTTAACACTGCAGTGTCATTTTCCTTCAGTCTGTTTCCCCTTCAGGGTCCACAGAGATCCCATTTTAATGATTAAAAGGAGGGAAAGAATTAGCCCCATGGTCCTGACAAACTTCCAACTTATTAAGAGAGTTGGAAGTGTTGTATGAAGGCAAGAGCTGGTGGGCTCGGAGAGCAGAGAGCCCCGGGTTAAACACCTGCTCCGCCACGTAGCCACAGGACCCCGTCCATGTTGTTGATCCTCACAGCACCAGCGTCCTCACCAGCAATACAGGAATGTGCAACCAGCTCACCCGCACAGGGTTGTTAAGAGAAAGAAGTGGGAGAATATATATATATAAAGCGCCTAGCATGGAGCCTGGATCATGGCAGGTGTCAGAGTAAATGGCACTGGACGTTGCCTCTATTCATCGCTTCCCCGTCCCTGTTCCCACCTCTGTGGTATTTACACTCATACATCCTCGGGAACTCTGCCATACTTGACCCTGGCTCCTCCTACCCCTACCTTCCAATCTCAAATAACCCCCTCAGCCAAAGGCCATGGGACCCCGTATACCCTGTGGCACCAGATCTTGTTTTGAGGAAAATGAGTGGTGAGATCTTACAAAGAAAGACCTTCTGAATAATTCTCGGTATCATAACGATGCTTGAACCACTGCCATCTTTTAAAAGGTTACTCAGTCCCTCACATTAAATGTGAGCAGTCAAAACGCTCATCTCTTTTTAAAATTGTCCAGTTGCTGAACAAGCATATGCCTCCGTATTATTGAAGCCAGAGACTGTGTATAATACTCAACTCTGCTTCCCAAGCACCTTCATGGTATGTAGCACTTCACGTCAATACAAGCTGAATACCTGTTGAATGAATAAATAACCAGCAGGTAAGAAAACATTTATAAATGAGGAACGAATATATGAAAGGTATTATACACGGTTCCTACTCTTACCTGCAGACTTCCCAGTTCACAGTCAAAGACCAGAATCCTGTGTCCTACTGAAAAAAAAACATTTCCTAGCTAAAAGTCTCTTTTTAAAGATTCTGTGATTGCCTCGGGCTAACTTGTCCATATTCAAGTTTTCAAGAGAAAAAGCCTAAGGGACATCTTGTCTCCTCAAACTACGGCCATGGCAAAGCGTGGTCAACGGGACTTCAGGGAAGACAGAGTTACCAAGAGAACCAAATGTGCCTTGAATGGCAAGGCACACTTTTGACAATTCATCCTCAGAGCACCCACGGTTCCAGACTCGATCTAATTCCGTCTATTAACAACAAATACCAACAGGAAGAGATTTAAAATTTGAGGACACAGTGCCTCCTCCTTCCCAAGTTTCCCAAGTTGACTGGTGGCTGGTATCCTTCTCACACTTCCTTCACACAACTTTACCTCGGACAGAACTCAGAGCAAGTGATTTAATAGGTCCGGACTGACGCTGAAAGAGCCCTACACGTGGAGTCAAGAAGTCTGATGTATAATCCAGACTCTGCCCCAACCTCTGGTTGCCACGGGTGATCTCCTCACCAGGGTGCTGAGACCGCAGAAGATTGTGAAGGCTCCGTGCTGCACCATGACATGCAGCCTACATATTGAGCTGGGAAAATGGGCCAATTTTGCTCTCTGGCTGCTGACTGAATCCTATTTTTAAATCTTGCTTCTCAGTCTCCTGAAAAAGTTGGCCTGAGAAAATAAGATGCCATGAAACAATATGGAAGAACAGTGCTATTAAACAAAGCAGTGAGAGGCGAGACTCCCTAATGGTAGGTTTGGAATCCAGTGTCAACTGGTAGCTGATCTTCCTATGCCAGTGCTGCCAAAGGCACTGGAAGGTTCCTCTTTAAAAGCAGTCTCATGTGATCAGAGGCCATAGTCTGACTTTCTTTGGAAATCTAGGTAAACTGCCTGCAATTAATTTAAAAGTAGTATTCTGGAAATACTACCAGAAGAATAAACCTCTCTCATTTTTTCTCCTTCCTCTCTCTTCTCTATTTACCACTGAAGACACTCTGGAAAAATCCAACCTTTCCCCATTAACTGCCTTCTCAGCGCGCAGAAGCCATACGGAAGGTCTGCAGCATGCCTCGCACAATTCCTGAGCCAGGGCACTGTCTCCAAGGTAACAAGTAAGGGAAAAAAACAGAGATAGGTCTAGCACATTTAATATGCAGATGAACTAGGTCCCTCAGTAGTATTTCACTAACAGGCAAGAAGATAGATTAAAGCCTTCTATTCTGTCTTCTCCGTTTATAGGAGGAAGAATTTATTTGAGGCATTTACCACAGACACAGTGATTCTTCTCTGGCAACGTTGTTTCCAAAACACAAAACTCCAAAGAGAGTTGGCTACAGTTAATCAAGTGAAAAGGAGCTTCTGTTGAGAAAGTCTAAACGGAAAAAGGAAGGGGGGTCCCGGAGCAATGGATCTAATCCTAGACACTTGTTTCTGCAGTTTGCTTACAGATAACAAACAACGGCACAGCACATGCATCCTCGCCCACTCTCCACACAACAGGCGGCCAGAACCCTGATCTTCCCACCAAACCAGTGGCATTCACAAGAGACTCACAGTTCCCGAGCCGAAGGAGTGACTCTGGCTTCCACATGGGAAAGGGGAGCCAAGGAGGTGGCGCTGTGTCCTGCGCCTGCTCAAAGGCAGGGAGCTGAATGTGCTGGCAGTTGGGAGGCAGAGGGGGGCCCAAAGCCAAGGGTGAGGGGCCGAGGGGGAGCAGCTTTTCCTTTGATGGATATCCTCCGATGGCCAGCCTGCAGCGCTGCCATCACACACGCCAACGGCTGCTTCCCAGCCCTCCTTCAAGAAGAATGAAAGAAGCCACAGAAAGTAAGGGGGGCATTGGGCGCGATGGGTCAATTCACAATACTGCAGTAACAAAAACAAATAGATGCTCTGGAGAGACGGGGGCAGAGATGATGAAGAAACATGTGTGTGTACCAATTAGAGGGCCCTGCTTCACACAGGCAGGGCCGGGCTCCCCACCGCGACAGGACCCCGAAGCACTGGGACACCATGATTTCTAGTGTTCTTAGTTGAAAACAAAGACCCGTTGTGTTTTCCCGGGCAGCCATGCTGCCAATTTGTCTCACACCTTCCAAAGAGGCCTAATTATTAGTCTCTTCCTCGGCTGTCTGCCTTTTTCTCAGCTTCGTGAAGAGTAAGCATATTTCACTACTCTAAAGGCGGTGGGCAGGGGTCGGGGAGACACGGTCAAGTCAGGAAGAGGAACGCCTTCCGTCCAGACCTCAGTGAAGCAAGGCGCTCATGCCATCTTCACAGAGACCAGGGCGCTTGGACCCTGGTCTCCGAGGCCCAGCCATTTCCAACTTTTCTAACAATAATCAGCCCCGTTGGCATTTCCCTGAAGGCATTCCCCACATTTTCCACCGTGCCCTTTTACTTGGAGTTCTTAAGTGAAACCCATGGCCGGCCGCCCTCCAGCCGAGCGCAGGCCTGTACTGTCTATTCTGCAAACTGGATATTCTGTGTCTCACTTTTGAAAGTCCTTTCATTTTCCTGTTTTGTAAAAAAGTGGTCGAACGTTGAAAAGGAATTAGCTTCACCATATCCTGCAGGACGAAAAAATAAAATAGAGAGTCATAAGGCTTCCAAGACATCACTAAGTCTTTTAAATGAGCCAACTGTGCCAGTAGTCACATGAATGCGGTGACCGGTAACGGAGCCCGCAGAGGATCACAAAATTTGTTTCTACCATATGTCTCACTAAGTAAAGAAAGGGCAGTGCTGGGTGTTGACTTAAAAAAAAAATTTTTTTAAATCAACTCTGTTCCTGAGTCTGTCACTTCTGAAAAAATAAATTTTTAAATTACCATTGCCCAATTTAAAAAAATCTCTTTTCTCTTCCCAGAGGTCTTTCAACTTATTCTTCACTATTTGTAAAAATCTTCCAGTTTTCCCATTATTCCCAATGCTTGGAAATAAAGGACAGAGATAATAGGATTAAACAACAGAAAAAGAAAGCCAAAGAAAATTCAGTTATGATATTCACAGAGATGAGTTTGCCCTACAGCATATCGATCTGTCCTAAAAGAGCCTCACCAAAGGGAAATTTAAACTTCACAATTATTTGTGTGCTCTCAGAAGTCTTCAAATATTGTTTCTCCAATGTGAGCATTGAAATAATGTCATTGAATTTACATTTAATAACATCTTACATTTGTAGAGTGCTTTGATTTTTAAGGTGTCTTCATCTATAATGTATCATTATAAATGTCACATTTATTTTTTGATAAAAACCGTAGAAGGTTGGCAGGAAAGTAAGCTACTACTATCACCTTCTACGGATGAGAAAAGTGAGGCCCAGAACAGGTAAGAGGCCTGGAAAATGATACACAGCTAGAAGGTGACTCAACTTCACAGCCTTGACCCCTAATCCAGAGCTCGTTCTGCAACAACTCCTCCACCACCACCAGCAATGCTCTCTAGGCGGGGAGAAATCACCCTGGACTGGTCCATGCTGGAAACAAGACGCACCTTACCTTTAACACCGGCCAATTGTAGGCCACCACATTGTGAATTCCTGCGCACTGATCGGAAAATTAGGGTGGCCATATATTTGCATTATAATATTTCTTAAGGGTCAACTAATCCCCTAGAAATAAAACCAATCCTGGCCTGGAAGCACCACTGAAGCCCCCGGCCCCATCCCCATCCAAGTGCGTGTTTGACAGCCTGATCGCTGGCCTGACTTAGAGAAGAGGCCGGAAATACTCCCAGGGCTTTCGCTTGAGGCCTCTGATGATGGCGCTAACAGACAAAGGAAGAGAGCAGGCGATTATCAAAGAATTTAATTCTCTAGAAACACGAATTTCGAGTAATTGATGAGAGGGTGAGGGGCACCTTTCTTTCCTCCGTAGCAGGATTTCTTTACATTAGCTGGATAATTGCTTCCGTTCTCCAATGGCCTAGACCCACAACTAGGGATTGGCACGCCATCCACATGCGGACTACCAGAATTAGACTCAGAACGGAAACACCCATGACGGATTTAATAATTAAGTTTTCTACAAATACTTTGCCCTGGCACAAAAATATTCATTACCTTGTGTTAAGTGTGTTTTCTCTGACCAAATTGTAAAATGTTGGAGCAAAATACACGGAATCTCTATGTGGCGTTGCAGTGTCAGTAGAAGCATATCAAGAAAATGTTGCCATGGAAGGCGAGGTTTTCCTCCCTCTTTTTCTTTTAAGAATCTGAGTTATTTCATTAGCACATCAAGCTCCATTTACACAGTCGCACCTCCTCTCTCCCGCACTGCAGTCACAAGTAACGAGCCTCCAATGATCGGATTTATTCTCCGCATCCCAGCCTGCTGTCCGCAATTCCAGTCACATCGCTGCATATCGTGAAGGCGAAGTACACAACACAGGCCAGGAAATGAAGGTGCACCACCTCCATTTCCAAAGGCACTACATATTAACAAACATTTAGCACGTGGTCTAAAACTCTTCTCACTTCATTCTCATCATTCAAGCATTTTATAAAATGAATATGGTGCTACTGGACATATAGTTGTACGTATGTAACAGGGACCAGAGTCAGAAAGAGCTACTCAACAAAGAAAGGAAACAGACTCAGGTTTACCAACTGCCTATTGTGTGCCAGGCACAATGCCAAGCACTGTCTCTTCTTGCATCTCATTTTCCAGAAAACTCTGTGAAGTTGATATCTCCGTTTTACAGATGAGGACACTGAGGCTCAAAAGATGAATTAATTTGTCCAAAGTTACAGTGCTGGCCAGTGTCATGATTTGAACATGGGTCAAACTCCAGGTCTAGTGCAATTTCTACTCATTTCCTAAACCAGGGTGTAGTGGTTTAACCTAGCGACCAGCATGAAGAAAGACTGGAGTTGATCTTGAAGAAGCTGAGAACTGCCTGTGATCTAATCTGCTTCTATGAGGGTGGGATAACTCTGGGCCATAAACAGTCTGGCAATACAGTTGGACTTGGTCTTGGACGCCAAATATTATCTAAATCAACAGACCTCATCCCCTTGAAAATTCAACAACCCGTCCCAACCACCTCAACTCATGTTTTCCATGCCAAACATACAACATACTGATTTCTTCCGACATTTCCCTTTAATTTGGGGTTCATCAAATTTAGGTTTACCTTGACAAGATAACAGCTATGAAATTTTGAGGTCTTCAAATAACTGACTCTCCAAATAACCAGCCATCGATGCAGGAAACGGAGAAGGCAAGAAGGAACACACATTTTGGGAAATTCAGTAAACCTCAAATATCTGTGTGTGGATCAGGTAGGAAATCAACTTCCCTTGTTTTTTGCCGTCAGTGATAGCTCATTAGAAACTGGCATCTCTGCCCTGCCAAGCTTCTCCTGTATTTTGTGTTTTCTCTTAATTTCAGGGGTATGAGAGATGGCCTGTTTTTCTGAGTTCAAAGGCAGGAGCAACAGGAACTGAAGAGTTACTTAACAGAAAAGAATCAGGACAAGAGGAAGATGTGCCAGCAAATGATTCTGTCCTGTTGTTATTTATACTCCTCAAACAATAGAAGTGTAACATTTGCCAAAGACCTACAGGAAAATCCTGTTAAAACATACACTTTAAAAAGTCTCCAAAAGCTTTCTGAAAATAGCACATAATCCAGAAGGCTATTTAAAAAGAATCAAAATGGACCAATAATATAAAGTGCAGACAATCCCCAATTTCATACAGATTATAATCTAAAAAGTCATTTTTAAATTGACTTTTTGACTTGGAAAGTAATATGTCTATAGAGCAAGGTAATAAGGAGTAGTAATATTTACAAAAAAAAACAAAACCATGAATGTCTTCACTTTTGAACAGAAACTTTTAAAAAAGCAACTCTGAGGTATATTTATTTAGAACACACTCATTCAGGAGGCACAGTAAAGGGTGTTTTGACAACTATATACACCATGTAGTCATTCCACATCAAGATATAGATCACTTCCACCACCCAAAAAAATTCCGTTGTTAATTCTGCCATGCCAAGCCCCAGGCAACAATTGATCTGCTTTCTATAAATACAGGCTGCTTTTGCCTATGCCAGAACTTCATATAAATGGATTCATGTAGTATGTATTCCTTTGTGCCTCACTGCTTTGACTAGGCACACAACATTTCTGAGACTCAGGCATGTCACTGTCTATACCCATAAGTTCAGTCCTTTTTTTTTTTTTTTTTGCTGAGCAGGGTTCTGTTGTATGGATATATCACAATTTGTTTCACTGGGTGATGATACTTGGGTTGTTTCCAGTTTTGAGCTATTATGAATAATGCTGCTGTGAATATTCACACACAAGTCTTTTTGTGGACATATGTTTTAATTACTTTGGAAACTCTAAATGGTTTTCCAACATGACTGTACCATTTTACATTGCAATTAATGGTAAAGTTTAAAAGCTGACCCACAAATGTCTTTTCAATCTGCTCTGTGCCTGATACTATCCTAGCTTAAAAAAAAAAAAAAAGGTCTGCAGTATAAGAGAGTTGTTGAGAAGAAATTCCTCCCTATTTTTCTATTGGCAAAACTCTTTTGGCAAAACTAGAAGCACTTCGCCCATTTCAAAAAAAAATTTTTTTTGACAAAGCGCCATTTATGCACTTCTCCCTCACTCCTTCTCCATAGATGCCTTAGTGCTCACAGCCCTTATACTAACCTTACTCTAAATCCCTGATGAAGCTACAGAACTGGCCCAGCTCACTTCCAAAGTGTTCCATTTTCCAAAGCTACGTTCTTCCCCTTGCCTTCCTCTCCCATTACAAATCAAAACTTCTGCTCCTCTGTTTAACTGCTCGCATTTAGGAATTAGGAAGGCAATCTCATTAAATGGACCTTTGCATGAAGGACTGGTTAAATGAAGATGTTCAAAAAAAGATTAGAGGGTGGCGCAGTGGTTGAGAATCTGCCTGCTAATGCAGGGAACACGGGTTCGAGCCCTGGTCTGGGAAGATCTCACATGCCGCGGAGCAACTAGGCCCGTGAGCCACAACTACTGAGCCTGCGCGTCTGGAGCCTGTGCTCCGCAACAAGAGAGGCTGCGACAGTGAAGAGGCCCGCACACCGCGATGAAGAGTGGCCCCCGCTTGCCGCAACTAGAGAAAGCCCTCACACAGAAACGAAGACCCAACACAGCCATAAAAATAAATAAATAAATAAATAAATAGGCCAAAAAAAAAAAAAGATTAGAGATGGCTGTCTATAATTCTACAATATTGTTCTTATTCCAAATGAGTCCCTAACAGCAGTGCAATAAAGTAGAGTGAAATAATGAAAGGTGGGTGTACAAGTTAAGGCAGGAGAAGATATTTTATCATTTTAGGATAGAAAGTTCACTGTGTTTATAAACTAGACCTGCCTAGTGATATTCTGTCCCCCAAAATTATTTCTGGTTTTCACCATTTCTTTCCTTCCTCTGTATCTCTGAACTCACAAATTCTCAAGAAGTCTCAGATTCTTTTTACGCTAAACCCGTAGTAACAGCAAGCATGATGGTGGCAAGGGGCTGTCATTTGTAAGCTGGATGCTGCCATCTATACTAGAATAAGATCTTGAACAATCATTTTACCTACTAGTTCCTTTAGCCTTCATCCTACCAGGTACTTTGCTATATGGCATTCTTGCAACAAATACACACATACCTTGTTGAAGAATCCCCCAGCCACATCATTAACATCACATGTTTTCATGATGTTCTGAAAGGACATTTGCCATGGGCCTATTGTAAAGGATCAGATTTCAGAAACTCAAGCCTGAAAGCAGTTTTACTATCAAAACAAGTCTGTTATCAATAGATGGCAAGCCTGAAACCATTCCTAGGTAGCCAGCTCGGCACTAGGGCACGGAAGAAAAACCCAGTGGCTTTCATACACCCATGCCACTGTGGTTTTTGTCTTCTCCTACCTCAACTCTCATGAACAAAGTTACCCACAGAGCTTAGATGGACAGCCAGGAAATGGATAAACCACCTCTGGCTTACGCAACCGTCTTAGAGTTCTAGTGGAGCAAACACTTTCAAGTGGATGAGAACTCTTTCAATTAAATAGTGTAAAGTGAGTGTACCACACAAGAGTCCAGTTTAATGTGGCAGGCTGATTCTGTGGCAGGTTACAGACACAGCTCTCCTTCACGATGGCAAAGACAATCGGTGCCGCACTGTCTCCTCAGCATTTCTTATCTCCCTCCCCTACTACTTACTCTAGAGTCTGAAGCCAGCTCCAGCCAGCAGAGAACAGAAAAGCCACAAAACCCCTCCAATCACTTCCAAGTTGTGCAGACTCTAAGGCAGCCCAATCCTTACAGGCACTTGAGAAACAATTACTTTCTTGAATTTGGGGAATTATTTGGCCGTTCTGAACTACCACTCAGTTCGCCTGCCATTTCCTTTTCCCTGTCTGACGCTTACTTAGCCTTTGGAGCTGTATGAAAATAGCGTGAGCCAGGATGAAAAGAGAGAGGATATTAGCACCCTCAATCATCCAGCATCGCGCAAGCTCTGGGTGGCTCCGTGATTCGGGGGTGCTGCAGCACCAGGTCAACTCATTACCATCACTCCAGGAAACGAGGCCAAAACAGTTCACATAATCACTCTCCCCATCACCAACCACCCGAACTTCAAATATGTTCTCTTCTTAAGTCTAAACCAAAACAGTTATTTTAGTCAATTCCTGGGCTTCGTGAAGATTTCTTTCCACAAAAATGAGTGTTTTGTAATGCTACGCAGATTCTCACACTGAAAAATCATTCTAACATCTCCTCATCAAAATGACAGAGTCACTGCATCCTTGACACTATGCCGTCCTGGAACTGAAGAGCTGAGATGAATCAGCAATGAATCAACTTATAAAACAGCTAACATGACATCAGACGTATTAGTAGGAAGAAGGCATGCAAGGACTAGGAAGCAATCGCCCTACCACACCACATGCCGTCTGAGGTTCCAACTTTCAAGATACTGGGACAAGCCCAGGAGGTTTATTACATTTAGAGAAAGATGTGTTCCCAAATGTGTAAAAAAGTTTACAATGATCCTCAAAACCCAAAGAGAAGGGAAATGGAAAAGAGCGTATTTCTTGAGCACATACTATGTGCTTAGTACTCTTTACATGACTCTGTTTAATCTCTAATACAATCCTAAAAAGCAGTCTTCATGCTTTTTGTACAAACTGTGGAAACCAGGGCTCAAAGATATGAAGCAGCTTGCTCAGAGACACCCAACTAGGACTCCTCATCCCTCTCTCCCACTCAGACTCACTCTTACAACATCCAGCTACTCCCAGGCAGTGCAAATTCAGCAGGTCCAAAACGGAATTCACATCCCATTTGCTCCACATTTTAATTAGGATGTATACTAAATATTTTACATAAATATTTCCATGAAGGAAGACAGTTCACGATGGTTTAACAATCAATAATAGCAGGTTACTGCTTAATGTGTCTTCACGTCTGGGTTTTTAAAAATTTTTTTGGTGATTTTTTTTGGGGGGGGGTTTAAAACAAAGAACTATTTCACAAAGTCTAATGATCTACTGACATCATCATAAACCCTAAGGCTTGAAAGAGCCAAACAAACATTTTAACAGAACCTCGAAGCAATAACTGGATTATCAGCATGTCAGGGAAAAAAAAATGCCAATTATCAAGCAACGACTTGGCTAAAGTTCAACTGTGGGGACGCTAATTAATTCACCCCAAAAAAGTTGCATCACCCTTCCAAAGCTGGAACCAGGACCGACTTGTGGACAATGCCCCTGACATACAGCTACAGCAGCTGAGAAAAGCAAAGGCCCCTTTGTCCTCCTACCTCTTCCCATGGCAGCTGCTCTCACCGTGCTCTCCTGTAGGACACTTGGAGCCTTTAACACGAAGAACACCCAGAAGACAACAAGCACACAATTTTTAAGCAAAGTATTCTACAGGACACCGCACTTCATTTATAAATGAACTAGTTTAAAATGCCTCCTGTTTGGGGACTTCCCTGGCGGTCCAGTGGTTTAGACGCCGCGCTTCCAATGCAGGGGGCGTGGGTTCCATCCCTGGTTGGGGAACTAAGATCCCACATGCTGTGTGGGGTGGCAAAACAAACAAACGAACAGGACAAACACAAAATACTCACACAACGAAACCTTCCAAAGCAATATTAGGTTCTCCTCATGAGCTACTCCAGGAAGATAAGGAAACATCTGTCTGCACCACATACTATTTCTGGATAAAATCATAATGGAGATAGATAATACTTAAAAACTATGTAAGTATTTAAATATTTTCCACTCCCTACCTCATCCTCTACCCCTCACTCCAGATCAAACACTATAATCAAGGAAATACATTTTGAAGTATTCATGTATTAAGAAATTTTTTTTCTTAGTTTTCCAAAAAAACATAAAAGCTATTATTAGTAATGGCTTAAGTGCCAAAGTTTACCCAACTATTGAACACATACGGAAGGAAATGAGGAATTGAATAAAACATCTTTTGTATTCCTGAATTTTTATGACTTTCGTAAGGAGGAAAAGGAGCAGAAAATGAAAGCCTTGAAGTTCGGTAATTTGATTCTAAAGAGGTTTTATTGTGATTCGCATTCCAAATTTTAAAATGTATTTTCAACTTCATGAGGCGTTTATGAACAGTCATGAAGTGAATGTCCTTTGCAAGAAGGTGAGAGAAACAGTTCTTCGTAAGGGGCAAGGGGCAGACTGGCCATAACAAAGGGCCTTCACGCAGCTCAGCTCCCTGATATTCTGGTCAAGATCCTGAATTCCCATAGCAGAAAATCATCACTGATGCTGGTAGGTCCTGAAGGAAAGAACACTATCACGCCCTGGGCAGTTCCAGAGTATAATCTTGCACTGTCAGCTATTACAATTGCTGGCAGCTAAGACAACTAAGTTCTCAGGAAGATGAGAGACAAAACTCAGAGATCACATGCTGGCATCTCATTAGCTAGGTATCCCACACAAAGACTTTCCCTATAAAACAATTGTTGAAGTGGAAAAAGAAGCATTTCCAAATGTTTGGTAAAAGTGCAGAGGATGACACATACATGGAGACAAGCTGTAAAATCTTAGACATTAACCACAGACAGTATCTCACCTACTGAAATAATTTGCTTTCTTTAAATAAGAAAACTCTAATACCCACCATGTTTCTTTTTTAACCTTGGTTTCCAGGAAGCTCAGATTTAAATGTAATGCTCATTTGCAATAACTTCACTAGCCTAAGTTATTTGGTACAATTATTTCCCCCTTCCTCTATGTGGTTTTTATCACTTATTTGTATTTTATCAGTCCTTTTGTCTACAGTTACATTGTTATAATCTTCCTTAAATATTTTTTGCCTACAATAAGAGTACAGTTTGAAAAATTTTTGTAACGCCTGAAATAAAATTTATATACACTGTAACTATTAATAAAATGGCATCTTATTTTCTGAGAAAGCGTCAGAAAGAGTTTAACTTTGGAACCTTATCCATTATAGAGTAACATGCTAGACATAAGCTGCCAGTGTGTGTGACTGAGAAAAAAAAAAACCCTGTTTGAATTCACGGGATTCTCTACTACATTATACAGACATCCCCTTCTCCCCACACAGACATACACACCTATGATAGGAATCCTTCTCTTAAAAGTCAGTTGAACCCCTTTAGGATTCCGATTTTTAAAAGCCATGAGACTTGTTCCCCAGAAAAACATGAGCCCTCGAATCCACACACACAACGTTTAACACATAATTTAAGGTGTTCACAGACCACTCACCCCATCTGGGTTCCTTCTTGCCAGAGAAATGACAGGGAAGATGGTCAGTTTCTACTGCAGGAAGCCACATGGAGTCCTTCCTGCACCCAACATGCCCAGCAGTGCGGCTGCACGTGGAGCTAACCCCCCGTCCCTGTCCCAGTGAATCACCACCAAGAGGACCAGTCTTCTGTGAGAGACCAGAGTCCCAACACTGGTGGGTGACAGTGGCAGAATGAAGCCCCGGTCTCCTGACCCCACCAGGAGCTCTAATGATTTTCACCATCTTTACCATTAAGTGATATAGATTTTCTTTTCCTGAAGAGATGCATTCTAACACTTTACCGCTGTTGTGGAAGAAACAGATTAGATATATGCAGCATCTTATTTTTAACCACAAAAAAATTCACACAGTGCTTCCCTCAGTCTCTCCCCTGAGTATTTCTCCCTGATTTGAACCATTTATTTTCCAGTTTTGAGAAATAATGGACCTACATCACTGTATAAGTTTAAGACCTACAGTATAATGGTTTGATTTACATATGTCAATGATTACCACAATAGGTTCAACTAACATGCAACTTCTCATACATAGATACAATAAAAAGGAAAAAAAAAAGGAAAACAATTTCTCCTTGTGATGAGAACTCACAGCATTTACACTCTCAACAACTTTCCTATATATATATATAGCAGCGTTAGCTCTGGTCATCATGTTGTACGTTACATCCCTAGTACCTCATTGTCTTATAACTGGAAATTTATGCCTTTTGACCACCCTCCTCCAGGCACTGGTAACCACAACTCTGGTCCTTTTTCTCTAAGTTTGGGTTTTTTTTTGGTTAAGATTCCACATATAATGAGATCACACAGTATTTGTCTTTCTCTGTGTGATTTATTTCACTTTGCTTAATGCCTTCACGGCCCATCCATGTTGTTGCAAATGGAAGGGTTTCCTCATTTTTTTATAGCCGAATAATATTCCATTGTATATTCATAAAAATATATTGGCCTATAGTTCTCTTTTCTGGGAGTGTCCTTTCGTGGTTTTGGTATCAGGATAACAGTGGCCTCATAAAATGAGTTTGGAATTTTTTGGAAGAGTATAAGAAGGATTGGGGTTAATTCTTCTTTAAATGTTTGATAAAATTCACCAATGATTTGAATTTTTTGAAGACTTTTTCCACTAAGTCCGAAACCTTAGTACTCACCCTCAAAGACAGCTGTTTGTTTCTTCTTTCCCCCATCACTGCCTTAAAATCTTTCCTGTTGTTCCCTCAGATACAATTGCAGTTATCAATAAATGGTACTTATTTCTTTTTATTGAGCAAGGTATCTCTTACCATAAATCAAAGCTTACATCACTCCCTCGTGTAAGACATAAATTTAGAGGGTTTTATATAGCATGTTAGGGTAGACTAGTAAATCACAATGGTCTTGAGGGTAGTAAAACAAATGGATGCAAAAAGAAAGGGAGGGAGGGAGGGAGACAAAGAAAGGAAAAAAACCACCAACACTGAACAGTCCACCTAGACCAGAATTTTCAATCCCAATCATAATATTAAATTCAACTAAAAAGAACTTTTTTTTTTTTAAAGAAATACTGTTGCCCAAGCCTCATCTGTAACTAATTTACTCAGAATTGCCAGAGGTGGGAGCTGGACATTGGATATTTTAAAGCTCCTGTGTTACTCCACTGTGGAGGCCAGAGCAGAGAAACACCCAACCCAGCCCTTTTGCTAAGGGAAGTGGGGGGCAGGAAAGAGCGTCAGGGCAAAAGCAGAGGTGGTGCCTGGAATGCTAAAGGGAAAAATCAGACTGTCCCTGTGTGTCCCTTTTTGCTGGTCCTCCCAGTAACAATCACTAAGTTGACACAACGCCAGGTGTTTGCAGGGCATCTGTTCTCTGAGCAATCGTGGGGACAGACAGCAGCCCATGTAGCACAGGGGACAAGAACATGGCCCCCAACCTAGTCTCCACCCTCTGGGGTTCTGGGTGCAGATGTCCCTTTCACTCATGGGTGTGTTAAAGGACAACACTTCCAGCAGCTGTTCACCATCACTACCACCTCTCACTTCAGAGCATTCCTGATGCCCCAAACTCCCCCTCCCTGAAGATCAAGGTGGAATTTGTGCCCTACCTTAACGAGGCAGGAAGCCCCCCTGCCCCCCAAAACACAGGCCTGGGACAGACCAGGGGAGACAGAGCCAAGACTGAGGGAAAGTGAGCATGACAGCCGGCTCCAGCTTAAGGGTTCTGAGCAGAAAAAGCACATGCAGTAAGTCAGAGGCTAACTCTCTGATCTCTGTGGCTTTGTGAGCACCCTGCCTTCATGGAACAAGCAGGAGGGCCCCTCATTCAACACAAACAAGCTAAAAGAATTTGCAGTCATTAGCCCAGCTGCAGTACAGGAAACGCCCCAGGCCGACACAGCCCTCCCTCCTTCTCAAGCTCCACTCAGCTGCTAACAGTTGCAAAAATCTTTCTTTTAAAACTTGATGACAGGTAAGCCAACCTCCTTCCTTCCTATGGTTCAAAATTAGCTGCCAAAGCAGGACCTTTGTCATGAGTCGTGAGCAGGGCTGTTCCAGGCTATCTTTCAGGTACCATCAATCACTGGACCTTTCACGAAGTGTCAATACTTAACATGTATTTGTTGAGTGAATGAACTGGACCCCAAGAAACACATTCAAGTATATGTATAAAAAGCAGTCTGCTAAATTTACAGCTACAGTACAACCATCATAAAATGTTCTGTTGAAGCCTTTCATTATATATCTTTATTAGCGAACCACTCACCTAGTGTCTCTCACTCACCCTCATGTTACATCAAGAAGGGATGAGGACTTGAATAGACATTTTTCCAAAGAAGACATACAGATGACTAATGTGCACATGAAAAGATGCTCAAAACTATAAGACACTGATGAAAGAAATTAAAGATGATACAAATAGATGGAGAGATATACCATGTTCCTGGGTTGGAAAAATCAGCATTGTGAAAATGACTATACTACCCAAAGCAATCTACAGATTCAATGCAATCCCTATCAAACTACCACTGGCGTTTTTCACAGAACTAGAACAAAAAATTTCACAATTTGTACGAAACACAAAAGACCCCGAATAGCCAAAGAAATCTTGAGAAAGGAAAACGGAGCTGTAGGAATCAGGCTCCCTGACTTCAGACTATACAACAAAGCTACAGTAATCAAGACAGTATGGTACTGGCACAAAAACAGAAATATAGATCAGTGGAACAGGATAGAAAGCCCAGAGATAAACCCACACACATATGGTCAACTTATTTTTGATAAAGGAGGCAAGAATATACAATGGAGAAAAGACAGCCTCTTCAGTAAGTGGTGCTGGGAAAACTGAACAGCTACATGTAAAAGAATGAAATTAGAACACTCCCTAATACCATACACAAAAATAAACTCAAAATGGATTAAAGACCTAAATGTAAGGCCAGACACTCTAAAACTCTTAGAGGAAAACATAGGCAGAACACTCTATGACATAAATCACAACAAGATCCTTTTTGACCCACCTCCTAGAGAAATGGAAATAAAAACAAAAATAAACAAATGGAACCTAATGAAACTTAAAAACTTTTGCACAGCAAAGGAAACCATAAACAAGACAAAAAGACAACCCTCAGAATGGGAGAAAATATTTGCAAGTGAAGCAAATGACAAAGGATTAATCTCCAAAAGTTACAAGCAGCTCATGCAGCTCAACATCAAAAACACAAACAACCCAATCCAAAAATGGGCAGAAGACCTAAATAGACATTTCTCCAAAGAAGATATACAGACTGCCAACAAACACATGAAAGAATGCGCATTATCATTAATCATTAGAGAAATGCAAATCAAAACTACAATGAGATATCATCTCACAGCAGTCAGAATGGCCATGATCAAAAAATCTACCAACAATAAATGCTGGAGAGGGTGTGGAGAATAGGGAACCCTCTTGCACTGTTGGTGGGAATGTAAATTGATACAGCCACTATGGAGAACAGTATGGAGGTTCCTTAAAAAACTAAAAATAGAACTACCATACGACCCAGCAATCCCACCACTGGGCATATACCCTGAGAAAACCATAATTCAAAAAGAGTCATGTACCACAATGTTCACTGCAGCACTATTTACAACAGCCAGGATATGGAAGCAACCTAAGTGTCCATCAACAGATGAATGGATAAAGAAGACGTGCCACATATATACAATGGAATATTACTCAGCCATAAAAAGAAATGAAATTGAGTTATCTGTAGTGAGGTGGATGGACCTAGAGTCTGTCATACAGTGAAGTAAGTCAGAAAGAGAAAAACAAATACTGTATGCTAACACATATATATGGAATCTAAAAAAAAAAAAAAAAACGTCATGAAGAACCTAGGGGCAGGACGGGAATAAAGACGCAGATGTAGAGAATGGACTTGAAGATATGGGGAGGGGGAAGGGTAAGCTGGGACAAAGTGAGAGAGTGGCATTGACATATATACACTACCAAATGTAAAATAGATAGCTAGTGGGAAGCAGCTGCATAGCACAGGGAGATTAGCTCGGTGCTTTGTGACCACCTAGAGGGGTGGGATAGGGAGGGTGGGAGGGAGGCTCAAGAGGGAGGGGATATGGGGATATATGTATACGTATAGCTGATTCACTTTGTTATAAAGCAGAAACTAACACACCATTGTAAAGCAATTATACTCCAATAAAGATGTTAAAAAAAAAAAAGATGCTCAACATCACTAATTATTAGAGAAATGCAAATCAGAACCACATCAGGTATCACCTCACATCTGTCAGAATGGCTATCATCCGTAAGTCTACAAGTGGGGGACTTCCCTGGTGGTCCAGTGGTTAAAACTTCGTCTTCCAATGCAGGGGGTGTGGGTTTGATCCCTGCTCGGGAAGCTAAGATCCATATGCCTCGCGGCCAAAAAACCAAAACATAAAAAAACAGAAGCAATATTGTAACAAATTCAATAGGACTTTAAAAATGGTCCACATCCAAAAAAAGCTTTTAAAAAAAAAGAAAGACTACAAGTAACAAATGCTGGAGAGGGTGTGGAGAAAAAGGAACCCTCCTACACTGTTGGTGGGAATGCAAATTGATACAGCCACTATGAGAACAGTATGGAGAGGTTCCCTAAAAAACTAAAAATAGAGCTACCATATGACCTAGCAATTCCACTCCTGGGCATATATCCAGAAGAAAAAGAAAACACGTACATACATATATGTGTGTGTGTGTTTGTGTGTGTGTGTATACATATACGTACATACATATATACATACACATATGCACACAGTGGAATATTACTCAGCCATAAGAACGACTGAAATAATGCCATTTGCAGCAATGTGGATGGACCCAGAGAGAATATTATGCTTAGTGAAATAAGTCAGACAGAGAGAGAGAGAAATACTATATATCATATGTGGAATCCAAAAAATAATACAAATGAAAGTATATGCAAAAAAGAAACAGGCTCACAGACACAGAAAACAAACTTGTGGTTACCAAAGAGGAGAGGGGAAGGGGGAGGGACAAATTAGGGGTATGGGATTAACAAATACAAACTACTGTATATAAAATAGATAAGTAACAAGGATACACTGCATAGCACAGGGAACTATACCCATTATCTTGTAATAACCTCTAATGGAATATAATCTACAAAAATAGTGAATCACTATGTTGTACACCTGAAACTAACACAATATTATAAATCAACTATACTTCAATTTAAAAAAAGGGATGAGGGATTGACATATACACACTACTATATGTAAAATAGATAAGTAATAAGGACCTACTGTATAGCACAGGGAACTCTACTCAATACTCTGTAATGACCTATATGGGAATATAGTCTAAAAAAGAGTGGATATATGTATGTGTATAACTGATTCACTTTGCTGTGCAGAAACTAACACAACATTGTACATCAACTGTACTCCAATAAAAATTAATTTTAAAAAATAAGAATAAAAAAAGGAGATGAGGACTAATGTGGGAGATGGTCTCCCAGCATCCCCCTCTTGCTCCTTTTGGTAATAAGCCCCCCTACTGTTAATCAGGCTCGTGGCCCCCCTGGTAAAGACTACATTTCCCCGGCTCCCTTGAAGCTGGGTAGCTCCTATGACTAAGTGATATGATATGACTTAAAGTGATATGTCATCTTTGGGGTCACTTTCTTAAAGACACAGCCACTTGCACCACTGGCTGAGACACGGTAGCAAGTGGAGCTATCTGCGCCAGGAGTGGAAGAAGGCAGAGCCAGCCCTCCAGCCCTTACTACTCACCTCTGCACTATGATCTGAGGACCACTGTACTTGGAGGTACCCTTGTCACAAAAAGGTATTAAACCACATCATGACTAATTCCAGAAGGAAGCAGAGAACCCATCTTCTAGCCCTAACTCCAACCTTTAATTTGTTCGGGGCAAGCCTCTTAAACCTCTCCCCTTCCACAGTTTCCTCCTTTATAAAGAAGGGGACAAAACTACCTGCTCAATCTTATTAATAAGAAGAATCAAATGCAATATTAAAGTATAAATGCTTTGGAAAGTTATATGAGGCGGCCTCTGAATGAAGATGATATAACTGGAATCCAGGCACGACACACTTGTGGAAAGTACTGCCCCAAAGGAAATGAGGTTTGAGTCATACCACACTACTACAATTTTGGACAAGCTAAAATGGGAGTTCAGCATAGTGATGAAAATATTTTAAAATATACTGAGTACTTACAAATATGATTTATATGCACTGACTGCACAATTATGTCCATTAAAACTAGTGACACACCAGGAGAGATAAGTGAGGCGGCCCTGTGTGGTGTAACAAGGACTAAACATGGTTCTAGCCCCCTCTCAGCAGGTCAGGGCAGGGCATTCCTGGGAAGGAAGGCAGGGTCCTGAGGTTTCTCCCAGTCAGGGCCACTGCCAGCCCTTAAGGCACCTCTGGGGCATTTTAGAAATAGGCTTGGCTTGCTCGGTTGCTTTCATGACAAACAGAAAAAGGCAACCCCTTCCTCCAGGCTGACCCATCTCCACGGCCTTGGAGGTTGGAGAGTGGGCTACGTTTCAGTGGATTCAGCCAGGGGGCCCTTTTGCCAAAAAACACCCTACAACTGTACACAGGGCCCTGTCGCAAATTTAAAGTGCATATGGCATCATTATCAATAAATGTAGTTGTACCTAATGTTTCCTGGGGATTCCAATTCTGGAGGGAATCCACTACTTGTCACTAAATCTGCCAGAATTCCTTCACTGGAAACTGAGGTATATTCCATTTCAAAGAAGAATAGCTTCTCTGAAATGGAATAAAGTGAACGCTTTTTCCCATCTCCCTTCCGTGTGCTAGGGGGAAAAAAAGGAAAGCTGCAAGCATTACAAAAAGGCAGGTTGGAGGTGAAGGCTTACCGTCCAGTACTCCAAGCAGAGTGAACACTGAATGAAAAGGCTAGAAGACAATGGCCAAGCATCAAAGTATTTGCAAGAACAATGATGCGCCCTTCAATTAAATTCTTTTGCTTAAACTAATCTTTCAGTTCTTGTAATGTTCTCAAGTGAAATCCATTTACAACTCCCAAAACAAAGCCAACAGACACCTAGAATTTTGCTTAACGGACCTAAAAGGTGAGTGTAGAATAGGCACAGCGCAGCCATCTCTCCCAGAAAGACACTCCTCTCTCACTCCCCCCTCTCCCTCCACAAGGCCCCCATCTCAGCCCTTCTAACTCCCTGAGCCTCCTCCCACTTCAGGGCCTTCCAGAAGGGTACCCCTCCCCTCGAAGGGCCAATCCTCTGGATCCCTGGATCAGCTGCCAGTATCACTTCCTCAGAGAGGCCTTCCCTCCCGCCTAAACTGCTCTTCCTGTCATTCTCTTTCATTGCCCCCGTGCTTTGTTTCTCTCTCCACCGCAATGTATAAATTTGTTTCCTGCAGTATTTATGTATTTATTCCCTGCTCCCTTGGAGACGTAAACACCAATAAGCCAAGAATCATTTTGGTTTTATTTACCGTTTTATACCCAGCTCAGTGACAGTCACCAAGTATGTATTCACTGAAGGAACGGAGGCCGGAAGAGACCTGAGAATGAAAAGGACAGAGATGGGCCCAGCCCTAGAGATTTAAGTCAAACAGCTCAGGGCTGAGCCCCTTTTTAAGTTCCACAGGTGACTGAGATGCATAATGCCCTACTGAGAGGAGTACTAACCCGACATTTTCCTGGCAAAATAGTATACTGAAATACCAAGTCAATTGCTCTATTTGAAAGAAGTCTGAAGAAAAATTTACAGTAATGCAACAATTTCTGATAAGCACAATGTGTCCAGAAAGCAGCAGGCTTACAAGTGGTGCCTATGCTCTACTCTCTTATACTATTTCCAGACATGTTGACTACACCACAAATGACTGTAATAAAACCCACCCAGGATATTATAGTTTCCACAGGCACACTGAAAACCTATTTTGTGAATGAACGAGAATCCACATATACTGGCTAATTTAGTTCTTACAACCGTTTTGCCCACAAATAATCCTGCGCTCCCTAATCATGCAAATGTGTCTCTGCAAAACACCAAGGTCCAAAATCCCTTCCTTCATAATGCAACAAGGTCCCAGACTGCTTACCTCAATGTCTGTTAACATGCCAATTTTTCCCCATAAAATTTTCTACTTCTAGTCCCTACTACAGACATCAAAGCTTCGGTGTAACAACAACAAAAATGGTGACTGATGCAATCCAGCCCTGCCTATGGCATCTCGTGGTGATCGTTACAACATAAATCATTACAGGTTGATAAAGACAAATGGGGGTGGGGAGGCAGACTTATGAATTTAAAATGCACGGTCACTACTACTACTAAATACCAGGTTTTCATTTCAGAGTTCCCTCCAACAATGACTCAAGCTGCATTTTTACATTGCTTTCCAATTTTTTTTTTTTAATATAAATTTATTTATTTATTTTTGGCTGCACTGGGTCTTTGTTGCTGCGTGCAGGCTTTCTCTAGTTGCGTTGAGCGGAGGCTACTCTTCACTGGGGTGCGCGGGTCTCTCTTCGTCGCAAAGCACAGGCTCTAGGTGCATGGGCCTCAGCAGTTGTGGCTCACGGGCTCACTAGTTGTGGCTCGCGGGCTCTAGAGCACAGGCTCAGTAGTTGTGGCGCATGGGCTTAGTTGCTCTGCAGCATGTGGGATCTTCCCGGACCAGGGATCGAACCCGTGTCCCCTGCATTGGCAGGCAGATTCTTAACCACTGCACCACCAGGGAAGTCCCTGCTTTCCAATTTTATCCCTCCCTAAGCACAACAAATTATCACTTCCAGCCTTCATCTAGCTGACTAAATGGCCCCTTGCATCTCTTTATCCCCTTTTTATTTCTGGAACTGTTTTTCTCATAGAGCCATTCACTCTGAAATTTTACCAAAACAACTGCCAACTGCCTGAACAATTACTTCATTTTTAAGAAAGCATTTTAGCAGTGGCTTGATATCTCAAAGCACAAATGAGTTTTACAGTCTTCAGTTTCCAGAAGTCATTTGGTGTCATTCATCTGTAGTTTACAAGAAGAGATGCAGAGAAATGAGCTGAGCTGCCTAAAACTTTAGGAATCTCCTGCCTAAATCAGAGTTCTGCTGAGGGCCTTATTCTTCAGTCTTATAAGTCAGACTCCCAGGTTCCTCATCTTCAGTTCAGTCATGAGCCTGCCATACCCGCAGCACTTTCGGAAGGAAAAAGGTCCCAGGCTGGTCCATGTACCCAGGAGGCAAAGTTTTCTGTATCAGGTGACGGCCCTGCTCCCAGCTGATTGGACCAGAAGTGAGCGTGTGACCCAGGACAGCCAATGTGAAGACAGTTCAGCAGGGCCTTTCAGAGTCAAGAGGATGGAGCGACGCTCAACTGCTAACGCTCCCAGTTACTTTAAAAATAAAGAGATGACAAGACATTTTAATGCCTACATTGAATAAATTAACATTTCTAACACCCAAACACTTCTGACTAATTATGCTCTTCATAAGACAGTTACGAGATTTATAAAACACATTAATTCATAGGGCACTACAGGCAGAATGACTATTAATGAGAAACAAATTTAAATTTGGATGATGAATGCCATCTTCTTTCAATCTTGCCAGTTTGTCTCTGTGACTGAATGTATAAGTTCCTGCGGAGGTGACACTAAAGGGATAAATTTGAGGCCCTTCAAGAATGTGAGGCCCCAGCTGAATGGTCTTGCAGCCAACCACCTCCACCATCCTCCCTGACCACACACACACACACACACACACACACACACACACGCTGAGGCCCCCATGGCCAGCAACGGAGGACAACGCATTTAAGTCAAAGTTCTCCTTACACGGAGATGCTGGTAATTAGCGAGACGCACCATAAGTCATCCCAGCAGGTTTCAAGGAGGAAACGTTAGTCACAAACCCCTGCTGATGACATCCCCAATGCTGCCTTGGGTCTAAAACAACCTGTCAGCCCAGTACTGTAACACCGTTTATACCCTTAGACAGTCCTGAGAGTCCCACCTCCCTTGCCACATGTAACCTGTATGATAACCCAGGCGCCTTGGGACCAGGAGAGCCTAATGCCACAGCTTTTCTGAAAACCCTTGAGAGGCTGCCCCTTTGCAAAATTTACACAAGCTGGAAAACCTCAGAGGCCAAACAGAACACAGTGCTTTTCCATTTCACTTAGCGGATCATCCCCACCTTTATGGTTTTCTTGCCCTTTCCTTCTAATCGTTTTGCTCTCAATCCCCCTGCTTCTCTCTTCACTAAGAAAGTCCAGTGCGTAACTCTTGCTATTTCCGGATTCTCAGATGCAGAGATTTCCTAACAGTGTTTCTAGGGACAAGAAAAACACTACACTAAATATACACATTGATTCTTAGACTCACCGGAATTTCAGACATGTTTTTTTTACAGTTAATGTCTTAGAATGAAGAAAATAAGGTAAGTGTGTCTATTTCAGTTAGGGAGAAGGGGTGGAATTAAAGCAGGAATGACCAAATCTGGCTGGCAGCAGAGTCCTAGGAAATGTCACGCAGGGCATTTGACGGCTGCAGCAAGGTAAGAAGTAAAACAATGAGAATCAAAAGGAAGCAAGACAAAGACCTTGGAACTCTAGACAATGCACATGCAATCTCTAGAGAATGTTTCCAATTTCCCAGAGCCCTGCACAAGAACTTGATCCAAACACTAGGTAGATTTGCAAGGCCTTTCTGGTTGCACTTTTCCCTCACAATGGTTTCTTAGTTCCATATTAACCCAACCCACTTAGCTCTTGCTTCTCTTGCATTCCATAGAATCTGCATCACTCCTCAGAACTGTACCTCTGCTTTCCTCTTACAAATTAAAACCCCAGAGGAAAAAAGGAATTGTGGAGGAGGAGGAGGTAAGAAGTGACCTCTCATGAAGAGCACTTCCAGGGCCTGAGCCCAGCTCCTGAGAAGCAGCCCATGTTTACACAGACCATACGGAAGAAGAAACCCAAGGCTCCTGGAGTTGGCTCTACCTTGAGATAATTCTTTGGAACATGGGTGATTTGACATTTCAGAACCTAATGGGTCAGGGAAGAATTTATTGTGAAGCATCTTTACCTAAGGTCATTCTGACAAGCACTGATAAAGAAATTAGCTGGATGTGATGCCCAAGAGACACTGGGGATGTCAAGATGAACCAAGTACAGCCTCGGTCCTCATGGGGTCCAGATGCACAGTCTCAGACAGGTGGTGAAACCTTTCTGGGCCTCAGTCCTCTCTCAACATGATAGGGTTGATCAGATGGCCTCTACTGCCATTGCCATAAGACACCTCTATAATTCTATACCATGCTTTCTATACTTTACTTCCCCAATGGCAATTTTGATCAGTATTGTCCCAACAACAAATGGGAAGAGATCATTTCCACGCTGCAGAAAGAGATAAAATCTGGGTCCCTCTTTCCACGAGATAATGATACAGACTCTAATTTCCAAACTTTTGAATACTAGATATGGGGAAGGACCACCTGAATCTTTAAGGAAGAATTAAAGAGCAAAAGAAAAGGTGTATGTTTCACTTTATACCAAAGTAAGTGTGTGGAGCCCACTATTCAAAGAAGCAAATACCAAAATATATGAATAGATACATAAAATTATTTAATTAGAGTTGGACATTAAAGGTCATCTCATACCTATGACTTCATCTAGTCTGGTCTCTTCATTTTATAGATAAAGTTAGGCACAGAAAGATAAAGTAATTTTCCCAAGGCCACCCAGCCAGTGAAAGGCAGGCCAAATACTAGAACCCAGCCAAGAATGATCTAATCATTCCAAAAAGGTATCAGAGGATGCTAGCAGAGTCTGGGATAAGCTCCTAGTCTCTGGAGGCTAATGTCAAAGAGGAGAGACAAGCCCTCCCACAAAGCACGGCTTACTGTCCCACACACGCCAGAACACTGGGCTGATTGGTGCAGGACACATATATCTTTGGCTTCCATATTCACACATTTCCATCTGTGCCAAAGGTGGCCCAAGTCCCATAAGGCCCAGTAGCTGACACTCCTTCCAAAACAGGCCAACAGCTTCCAAGTGGTTATGACCTTCTCAGGTTCCAGGCTGGGTTTCCCACCTCATCGCTGTTATCACACCACATACAATGACCTCACCAAACCTCAGCAAGCCTGTGCTGCCGTGCCAGCCCACCAGCTTGGCGGCAGCAGCTGCCCAAAGACACCACCCTAGGCCCTCACTTGCTGTTCCGGCAATCGGGACTGTATCTGTGCGTGTTCGGGGTCTAGCCCATACGTCTTCAAAGCTTAGAGCTGGATAGGCCCCAGATATCCAAGAAACCATCTGTTACAAAACCCTCCCTCCTCCAACTTCACGTCAAAACACACCACAAAAAAAAAAACACACACACACCACGGCATCTCCCACCGTCCCTGGTTACGCAAGTGGGAATTAGCGAGAGCCTTTTGAACCGAGGATGTGGAGCTTTCACGGGCGACCTTGGAGAGGACACCACCCACGCTGACCTTGTCCAGAAACAAGGGAGCCACCAGTTTGACATCAGACATCCTGAAACAAACACCTTCATGTAGTCTGTCTGGAGGCATTAACCACAGCAGATGCTATAAAAATACATTCAATTTGCTAAGTCCTAGAATTTGAACCATGTCTCCATTTCAATTTACATTTATTTTTCTTTAATAGTCACTTTTCAAAGCAAAAGTCACAAGTATTAAAGACAAGGTAGGAATGATCACACTAATAATACACTAATATCCCAGACCTAAAACAGCAAAAACTTAACTTTCCAATTAAGAGCAAAACCAGAATGAGACAGAGCATTCTTTGAAAGCCACTCCAATCGTATTACATTTAAATTCCAAGTAAACCCCAAGCAGTTACATTTGTATAATAATTTGTATACGTGCCAGACTGCACTAGCATCTTTATATGTATGATCTCACTGAAGGTTTCTAACAGCTCTATTATCATCTCCCCCATTTTTTAAGTGAAGGAGGCATATGGAGGTAACTAACTTGCCAAAGGTCACATCAATAAAAAGCAGCAGGGTCAAGGTTCAAACCTAGGTCCCCGTGACTCCAAAGCTGGTGTTCTTAACTTTACTCCGCTCGGGCTTGGGGTCTTTGGTGTCTAGGAGCAAAAACTAAAACTGCATTTTAATTTATTGAACCGCATCCCTCTGCATTTTAAGAGGTTCTGTGTAAATGACTGCCCTGAAAATTTTTATAGGCAAGGAAGGGAAATTGGCACTCCTCTACCAAGTCTGTAGCACAGATGTCAAGCAGCTGTGCAGGAGCTGGGGGACGAGTGAACTGTGTGCCTGGCAAAGTTATATGCGCCTCTGTCTCAGGCTTGAAATTTTTAAAAGAAATGAGAAGCCAAGGAGATGGGAGGGAGACTCTCATTCTAAATTCTGCAGAGAATGTTAAATAAACATGATCGGCCCCATACGGCTCTGATAGGCAGTCGGTTAAAAATAAAAAATAAGAAACCGTATCCCCTACTAACCTTCCCTTCTTCCCCTAATGAGCACAGAAGTCCATGAACACACACACAAACCCTATTAATATTAGCCTATTTAAACCTTAAATTTTTAATTCTGTTTATTCTCTTTGGGGGGATTCATTCGACAAACATTTGGCTTCACTTTTACTTCTGTTGCTATGTTTTACTGCAGGCGTCAATATGACGTTCTCCTGGGTAGCAGCTCTCAGACAATATCAATAGTCACAAGGCAGCCACAGATTTACTGCTGAACAACTCAGATCAGAAGGATGGAACAATAAAGCTACAGGCCACTGGGCCTACTTACTGCTGATCAGATCACGTGCTTGTGATGTTTACGATCTAAGCCAATGTCTTTCCTTGCTCTCTACGTTTTCTAATTCTTCACAGTTGACTTTCATTTCATAGAGTCTTACCAAGCACCTATTCTGTGCTGTCTGCAGTGTTAGAGGCTGGGAATATTACGGTGAGTGAAATAAGCTTATTGCTTAGTTGGAAAGGCAGAAATGAACCAAATAAGAACACAAAGGAGTGAGTGATTTACAAAGGAGCACTGCGAAGGAGCACAGATCGGTGAGTACCGTGGCAGCCTTTACACACGGCTGCAGATTCTGATACTCCTCCCACTGAGAGGGGAGGTCTGTGTCCCCTCCTCGTGAACCTGGGTAGGCTCTGACAGCTTCAATCATTAGAGTAGGGTGCAAACGATGCTATGTAACTTCCAAAGCAAGGTCACAAAAGTCATGTTGCCTCTCGCTCCTTTTTATTTAATGCTCAGTCTTGGAGCCCTGAACTGCCGTGTAAGCAGTCTGACTATCCCGAGGACACCCTGCTGTGAGGAGGTCTAAGCCACATGAAGGAACCCTGGGTAGGAGCTCTGGTTAACAGTCCCAGCCGAGCCTGGTCTTTGAGTCGCCCCAGTCTAGGCCCCAGACACACGAGTGGAGATGTGCCCAGATTATTGCAGCCCCCAGCTATTCAGATCTTCCCAGCTGAGGCTTGTCTTCCCAGAGGAGAAACAAGCCCTCTTCAGTGTGTCCGAGTTCCTGGCCCACAGAATCCAAGAGCATAACAGAATGGTTGTTTAACACCAGGAAGCTTTGGAGTGCTTTGCTACCCAGTGGTAGACAACCCAATCAAAGGTAGTGTCTATAATAAAAGAGCCTGCCTTATCCTGGCAAGTCATACAAGCACTCTCGATGAAAGTAACACTGGAGCTGAGAGCTGAAGGGTGAAAAGGCTTCCAACAAACAGAAGGGGAGGGGATGGTCCAAAAGGAATAAAAGTAGGTTGTAGCACAGGCCCTGCGGTCAGAGGGAGCATGGCTGGCACAGGAAAAAAGCCAGCTGGCCAGAGCACAGAGGGAGAAGAGAGCAAAAGGCTGGCGAGCTAGGCAGGGGCCAGACGGTGTTCAGGGCTCTGGTCTCTTACTCGTCAGCAGTTACAAGTTCCTGAAGGGTTGGTTTCTGGTTTTTTATAATTGAGGCAAAATTCACATAACATAGAAGTCACTTTTATGGTTGAATTATGTCTCCCCAAAATGCATACGAAGTCAAAACCAGAACTTCAAAATGTGACCTTATTTGGAAATAGGGTCACGGTAGATATAAGTAGTTAAGATGAGGTACTTAAGGTAAGTCCTAATCCAATAGGACTGTGCCCTTATAAAAAGGGAACATTTGGACCCAGACAAGCACACAGGGAGAATGTCACGTGAAGATGAAGGCAGAGATTGGCGTGATGGGTCTACGAGCCAAGGATGCCAAGGACTGCCAGCAAACACCAGAAGACAGGGGAGAGGCATGGGACAGATTAACCCTCACAGCCCTCAGAGGAAACTGCCAACCTTGATCTCAGACGTGTGGCCTCCAGAACTGTGAGACAATAGATGCCTGCTTTTTACATCACCCAGGTTGTGGTACTTTGTTACAGCAGCCCTGGGGAACTAATATAATCACCATTTTAAACCACTTTAAAGTGTGTGATTCAGTGATTTTTAGTATCTTCAAAATATAGTGCAACAATTACTGCTATCCAATTCCAGAACATTTTCATATTGGAAAAGGAAATCCTGTTCCCTTCTCTCCCCAGCCGTGGCAACCATTAATCTCCTTTCTGTCGCTGTGGATTTGCCTCTTCTGGACTTTTCATATAAATGGCATCATACAACATGTGGTCTTTTGTGTCTTGCTTCTTTCACAAGAAAGATGTTTTCAAGGTTCATCCATGTTGTAGCATGCATCAGTACTTCATTTCTCTATATAGCAGAATAATATTCCATTGTGTGTATTTTATTTATCCATTCATTAGTTGATGGACATTTGAATTGTTTCCATTTTTTGGCTATTATGTATAACAGTGCTATTGAACACTCCTAGACACATTTTATATGAACATCAGTTTTCAGTTCTCTGGGGCATATACCTAGGAGTGGAATTGCCAAGTCAAATGGCAACTCTATGTTTAACTTTTTGAGGAACCACCAAAGTGTCCTCCACAGTGGCTACACCATTTTCATTGCCACCAGCAATGTCTTAGGGTTCCCTGGAAAGTTTTAAGCATAAGGGGTAAACATCAGAACTGTGCTTTGAAAAAATAGGAATCAGCTTTTCCAAAAGAATGTGAGTTGATTTGGTACTGCTGGGTCTGACATGCCTTTTAAAACATTCAAGTGGAAACGTCAGGTAGGAGAGGCTTAGACAAGAGGTCAGTCAGCTCTGAGTTAAAATTCGAGACTCAGCAGCCTAGAGCATGGACAAGATTCCTTAAGAGAAAATACAGAACGTAGAAAAAGAGAAGCTTGGTCTGATCTTTTAGGAGCTCCAAATGAATGGTGGGAGAGAGGAAAATTGAGTCTGAAAAAGGAGCATGATAAATCAATGGAACAAAACTGTAAAACTGGTAGATTAAGAAAGAGGAAGGAGACAAAACAAACAAACCACCAAAAAAAAAAAAAAAAAGAAAGAAAAAAAAAGAGACACAATTGTAATAAGAAACAGAAGATCTGAAAAGAGACTAAATCCTGATACTTTAAGAATCAGATAAATACCATTTTACATTTTACTTCTTCCTACATTTTTCCTTTTTTTTCCTTTTTTTTGGAAAGGGGAGCATAGTGGAGAGGAAGCAGTTTAGTTCCCTCAGTCTTAATGTTGTAAGAGGTTAAACTACTTGACTTTTTATCAGAACTGGTGAATAAATGCTTTTCTGTCTGGACATCACACCTAATTTAAAATAGACCTCCTGTAAGGGAGCTGTGTGGAAAGAATCTGGTTACATACTTAACAAGTTCCTATTTCATCAAAGCATCTGCAAGCCACGGAAGACAGTCACACACCACTTCAAAGTAAGAAATCCACAGAGATTAAAGTGGGAGAAAAATCATTCCCCTACACACTCTCCCTGCCGACAAGTACGTATTTAATGACAGAGGCAAATCAAAAGATGAGAATCCTAAGAATAAACCTATAATAACATCTTCTGTCCCATTTCAAAATTACAGTTTAGATTATTTTGTTCCTCAAAAGCCATATCCAGAGATTATAAAGCTCTCTTGCAGCTAATCCTTTCAGGCCTACATTGCAAGGAACTGAATTTTAACTTTGTAACTAGGTGAACAAAGGACTTTTGGGGTTAAATAAACATTGCCTTTAGAGGAGCAAAGGAATGAGTCTCTGCTGAGTCCATGGCCCTCTTTGGATACATTTGAATACAGGCCTGTGCCCTAGGTTAGCTACACCTTTGGTGACCTGCAACACTAATACAAAATAGGGGAATGTAAAATTGCATTACACTGAATTACTTTATTTGAATAAAACGCACAATTCCCATGTTCACTCTATATTCACATCCTTTGAAAGATTTAAAGTTATCAATTGATAGAAGAGGTATCCTCCCAGGGTAAGTTTGGAAACTAGCTATTTAAGATAAGTCCATGTCAGGCAGAAATCCAACTGACATTAGGACCTAGAAGATATCTTCTTTTGCTTTATATAAAAACTATGAAATTGGTTCCAGTTACATTAGAAAAATGAATCACATTGGAAAAAGTAATAAAATCACTGCAAGTATCAACCACAATCAGCCACGTACGCTGGTATTTGTGCCTGATACTTGACATGTGTTATTCCAAAGGTATCATTATCCCTGTTTTACAGACAAAGGTCCGGAAGTGCAGAAACTCCAAATCTTGCCTCTGGTAACACAGAATTGAAATACAAACTTTTTTTTTTTTTTTTTTAAACCAGAATACAACTGCCCCTACCACACTAGGCCTTCAAAGACCTGTTGTGGGAATTTTCAGAATGTTATTGCTAAGTACAAATAGAACTGCTGCATGACGATGAGAAAATAAAGTCAAAAATGAAAGACGGTGATCTTCCAGAGGAAAAAATAATGACTTAATACTTATTTAATAAAGCAATATTTTACTACTAAGAGCTCTACAAGAAGTTGTTACATGATTTAAGTTTTGTTTTTGCTGTTGGGAGGTATAAACATTTTAGATATGGGGAGTAATTTTCATGTTGTTTTAGATGTGGGAAGTAATGAAACAGCCAACGTGTTATAAAACACCATTTCCCACAGTACATAAGGAGAAGGCCTCTCGATGCCCCTAGTTCAGAGAATCAGTTTGATGTTGGTACTTAGACTATAAAAGAGCAGTAACTAAGGCTAATTAGTACTTAATGGGGTAGAGCCACAAATATTAACTCATTCATTAATTCTCACCACATGTCCCTGAAGCAAGTATGAGCATCCCTCTTTCACAGAGGGAAAAAAAAACAATGTTACAAAAACGATGGCAACCTACACCCAGAAAAGTGTCGTCCCAAATACAAAGGACAAACACTCCACTGAAGACTTTAAATTCTTCATATATACAGAGGCATGGGTGAGCATCTTTTTAGACACAATAACTACACTCATCCCCAAACAACAGTGACTGAAAATCTGTGGTATTCCAGAAGGCAAAATATGATTTGAAAGCACTGAAATATAATAATAATAGTAATAATAATAGAGGGTGGAGGAAAACTGTTAATAATTGTTGAATGTGTACAATCTGCCTGACACCATTTCATTCTACGTACCTTGTGAGGACTAACACATTAATGCCCATTATGAGCTTGTGAGGCAGGTACTATTACTTCCCTCCTGGATCTGGGAGTTGCCCAGAGTCACACTGAGAGTTCAGAGCAGGATTCAGAGCTAGTCCGGCTCCAAAGTCCATGCTCTTGACCACGCCATTCTACAGTTAAACAAGGCACAACTTGTTTTCACGTTCAACCTGGGATTAACCACACAGGACTGAACTTATTTCACCAAGGAGAGGAAACAAAAATCCCTTAATGCTTTGCACTCAACCCTGTTTCCAGGGCTCCTTCTGACACACGTCCCGTGGATCTCTGGTACGATAAAATGCCAAGCCAGATCTGGTCCACTCCAGCTCTAAAATACTCATTTGTATCAAAAATACTCATTCACACTTTAATGGCTTCATCCAACCTACTACTCCCTGAATGCAATTTCCTCTTGAATACATTTAATAGCTTCTTTGTGAATGAATCCTATTAGCACAATTTATTCATTCCTTCTGAAACCCTGTGTTTGGAGGCAGAAAAATAGCTTGTTGGAATAGTATGTTTATTTCATACAATACACATCTTCTCTTAAAAGAAAAAAATAGCCTTGCCTAGTTAGATCTTTACATACCAGATAAGTCATAAGAGGAGACTTATACTACCACATATAATTTTTTGGAGTAATATGTTTATAAGAAATAAATCAGTAAGAGTGGAAACACTTCATATCTAAGTGTCTCTAAAGGATATTCCATAAACCAATTATTCACTCAATCCAAAATCACTTGTTACTCTATTTATCAACCTGTGGTTCAAGGACCATCCACATGACAATCACCTGGAGGCTGCTGTTAACACAGGTGAGGCCTAATGAGTTCTATTCCTGGTGAAGAATTCTGTGCCGCTCACAGACAGCGCACACAAGTCTTAGGTATCCTAAAGTTCGAGAACCACGGTCCTCTATGGCACATCGACAGGATTCAAACAACTATGCACAGCGCTTATCTCAGCCCCTTAATTGCTCTCCCTGGTTCTACCCTTCTCCCTATCCCCACACACCTGCTATTCTCTATAAACAGAGGGCTCCTTTTTAAAGGTCAGGTCATGTCGCTTCTCTGCTCAAAACTCCCCAAGCGCTTCTCATCCCCTTCATGGCCACAGCTCTGAATGATCTCTCGCTTTGTCTTTCTGACCCCTTTCCTACCACGCTCCCCTCCCCTCGGCCAGTCACCAACCTGCTTCCTCTCACACCTGGCCACCTGAGGCGGAGCCTTTGTGCCCTGCAGGTTCCCTCTGCCCAGACTGCTCTCCTGCAGGTACCTGCACGGCCTGTCACCTCACTTCCTGGGGAGTCTTGTTCCAGTATCACCTGGCCACCCTATCAAGGACCACTCCCCCCATGCCCACACGTACACTCTTTCCTGATTGTATCCTCTTTAGCACTTACCAGTAACTGAAATACTTACCAATTTACAATACTTCTGTATCTTTATTAGTTGTCTGTTACCCTCACTAAAATGTAAGCTTCAAAAGAAGCAGGGATTTTTTTTTTCAATCTCTTTTGTTCTTAAATGTAACCCATTTGGCAGAAGTCAAAAAGTACTCATTGAAAGAATGAATGAATATCATAAATGCTCGAATAAAGGTATCAATGGAGTGTTGTAGGAATCTAGGGGAGAGACAACCAATTCCTCATGGCAACAGCCCACCTCCTCTCACAGAAGGTAACACAAGCTGGGTTTTGAAGGAAGAACAGAGAACACCCTCTAAGAAAAGGAAGGATATTCTACATGGCAACTGGTCTGCAATCTTCAAAAACGTCAACGTTGGACTTCCCTAGTGGCGCAGTGGTTAAGAATCCGCCTGCCAATGCAGGGGACATGGGTTCGAGCCCTGGTCCGGGAAGATCCCACGTGCCATGGAGCAACTAAGCCCGTGGGCCACAACTACTGAGCCCGCGTGCCACAACTACTGAAGCCCACGTGCCTAGAGCCCATGCTCCGCAACAAGAGAAGCCACTGCAATGAGAAGCCCGCACACCGCAACGAAGAGTAGCCCCAGCTCACTGCAACTAGAGCAAAGTCCGCGCACAGCAACAAAAACCCAACGCAGCCAAAAATAAATACAATAAGTAAATAAAAAATTTAAAAAGAAAAAAACCGTCAATGTCATGAAAGACAAGGAAAGAACGAGCAACTCTTCGAGACTGAAGGAGACTAGAAAGACATGACAGCTGGGTGTGGTGCTCGATTCTGAACTGGATCCTTTCACTCTAAGGACATTATTGGGAAAACTAGAGAAACCTGGAGTCCATCGTTAAAGGTATATATAGCAGTTCTTTTTTAGTATTCTTGCAACTTTCCTATACGTTTGAAATTGTTTCAAAAGAAGAAAAATGGTGGGAGAGGGAGGCTAGGAAAACACAAAAAGAACCAGAATTATATGAGTAAGTGTAATGCATTAAATAATCTGTGAATTAAATGCCCAATGAATAAAATACGAGGAAAAAGGACTACTTCTTCCAAATGTTTCTATTCCCCTTGCTCCCCCATTCCTCCAAGAAAAACTTTGGGCCTATATCATCTTGGCTTAGAGTCAGGCCAAATATGGTCATTTTTCTTTAATGTAACACAGATAAACCCCCTGGATTACAATGGAAACACAGCATGCAGCAGGACATCTGTCTGTATAAACTCTGTAGTAAATGACATCTCTCTTCTCCCTACAGAGCAGAGGCTTGATCCCCATGAATTGCTGTAACTCAAAACATACTTTTTACATAAAAATAATGATGGGGTTGGAAATAGAAAAAGTAAATCTTTGGACTGGATTGCTGTTGTGAGCCAAAGAGAATGATTAAATATAAAACGGGGAAGGGGGGGCGAGCAGGAATAGCACTGGGATATAAAGAAACAGATTGACATAGATTTTTTTTTTTTGGAAACTGGAAGTTACAGGCAACATGCCTAGAATTTAGATACCAGTATTAAGGACCGAACGCTCTTCCAAGCGGCTACAGCTCCCGTGACAGGTCAAATATCATTACAGCAAACACCACAGCCACAAGAATTTCTGAGTAACCCAAAGCATACCTAACTAATGACTTCCTTAACTCAAGCAGTGTATGATAGCTAACAGCGTTCCCCATTTTAAACACATTAGTACAAACATACAAAAGAAATACACTGACTATACAAAGGACTCACCAGAAGTTCCCCGATCTTCCATAATAAGGTACAAGTCTATTTTAAAATACAGAAAAGAAATGAAATTAGTTTACATACAACTTCTCAGGGAGGCAGCTACGCACTGTACAACCAAAACATCAATAGGCAAGTGAAAGCAGAAGTTCAGTGCCACAGGAGGGGTCTACGGAGACATGCAGAGCCCCTTCCAAGTTCCCTACTCTCCTCTGTATGTGGAGTCCACCATGCTCTCTGGGATTGGTTGGTTTTGATTTAAATTTTCTTCCAAAGCAGTAACGTTGAGAAATTGCTTATTTAAAAAACATGAAGTTTCAACTGGTCCTGGGAAATGGTTAGATCTGGCAACACCGGCTCATATTCTCTGGTCAACCAACAGCTGGAGGAAAGCAGCTCCACCCACACTGGGCAGAAGCATGGTTGACCCTTTACCACACTCCCACCTCTGACCCTCAATGGCTTGTCTTTTGCCTGGTCCCTCAAAGCAGAGGAATCTGCAACCCCAGCTTTGAAAAAATCCAGAACAACGACAGTGACGACAAAACACCCCACACTTCAGAGGATACCAAAACTGAACTGTATCTTACACATTCTGCTCTAATAAGACTTCAGAGAGAAAGCATACGTTAATAACATTATGTATAATAAATTACACTCACATTCTTCCAAAGGCATTCTCACAAGCATCACTGGCAGAGGCAAAGTTTATCATTTGAAACCACTTTGCTGTGGAAACAGGAATGCTTTGAAAGTCTCTTAGCTTATCAAAACGTGAAGTTGTTTGTTTTAGAAGCCCTCTACATGAGTTCAAAACTAACCATCATAGTTATGTATATCTTACCACAATTTAGAAAAGAAAAAATAATAACCATCATAAACACATACATACTGTAATGGAAACAATTTAACAAACATAATTGTCCTAAACTGTCAAAAGAATGACTATTTATTTACTATAAGTTTATTTATTTATTTTTGGCTGCGTTGGGTCTTTGTTGCTGTGCACGGGCTTTTCTCTAGTTGCGGCGAGCGGGGGCTACTCTTCATTGCAGTGCGTGGGCTTCTCACTACGGTGGCTTCTCTTGTTGCGGAGCACGGGCTCTAGGCACTCGGGCTTCAGTAGTTGTGGCTCGCGGGCTCTAGAGCACAGGCTCAGTAGTTGTGGCGCACGGGCTTAGTTGCTCCGTGGCATGTGGGATCTTCCTGGACCAGGGCTCAAACCCGTGTTCCCAGCGTTGGCAGGCGGATTCTTAACCACTGCGCCACCAGGGACGTCCCAAGAATGACTACTTTAATTTCTTTCTGAATATTTCCCAACTTTCCAGTTGCATACTGTATGAAATCAGAACATCTTTAGTCCCAGAGGGATTGTCTGTGGGCACACAACCATGCCCACGGACAAGTCACACACTTTCTGTGCCCCAGTGCCCTCATCAGTACAATGTGAAGAACAGCACAGACACCGCATGGGGTCACTGGGAAGATTAAATGAGTTAATACACAAGCAGCACTTCAGAACAGTGCCTACCACGTCGTAAGCGCCATGTAAGAATTAAAAAGAAACAATCACTATTGCCCGGCCTTGTATTACTTGACACAATGACCTAAATTACTGATAAGTTATGTTCTCTTGCCGGAAGCATCCTCATCTCTGCCCTGGTTTGCAGAGTGAAACACTGTCTGATACAGTTTTCTACCCAAAGCACATTCCATTTTTATCAATTTAAGTTGCTGCCAAATCTCAAAAGTCATTAATAAAAGTACTGATATCTCAAATGGTTTATGGTAAACCACTCTCAAAAGTACTTAATAGAAAAGAATTAGGTCTAAGCCAGTATCCAAGAGATAGAGATTTACTGAAACAATTATCAAGTTCGAAGAATAAAATCCCCATGCAGTAAAAACGTAGCATTCAAAAAAAAAAAAAAAGCCTCAATGCAGGAAAAGACAAGTATTATTCAAAGGTAGAGCCTGTAAGTGAATGAATGAATTAAAAAGTAAATGAATGACCATGAATGAACATCAAACTGGTGATATGCTGCTGATCACAAACTTGTGCTATCCTTAACAACAACAACAACAACAACAAAAAAAAACACTGCTTATACTTAAGAGTCAATGCCGAACTGTTCTGTCATACTTACAGAGCCAGGTAATAATGATGTATGAAAAATACTCAACTAGCATTCCCTCAATGCTTCCTATATGCGCTGATGCATTTGTGCTTAATGTTGATGGCGTGGTCCCCGCTCTGAATCTAAAATCTAGTTGGGGAACAAAACTAACAGAGACCAAGTTGTAACCTCTGAGTATCCGCTGTAAGAGTTCTCAGAGAGGTGCACCCAGCGGATGCTGCAAGTGCCCTCAAAGTGAATGGGAACCGGATCCACACAAAGCAGGAGGCTCCCAGAGTAACAGCACTGCAGCCGTCCCCGTCCACCAGGCTACACACAGCAAAGTGTAACACGCGTTACTCATGCTGCATCCTAGCAAGCTGGGCCGGCTCGGTGGGGGGCTGGGGGGGGGTGTTTGCTATTTTTGGAAAAAAATACAGCAAGCGTTGTTCTGCTCCGCAATTCCCTAACCCTTCTCAAAACACACAGCAACACCACCTCCTCGGAGCACTCCCTGACCACTCCTTCCTCGGGCTTACACACCGCTTCCCTTGATGTGTATTGATTTACACGTCTTTCCTCCACTGGACCGAGAGCTCCAAGAATGACGTGAAACCACCTGGTCCTGCAGCCCCAGGTCTGCAGGCTCAGCGAACATCCCTGGAGTGAGAGAGTGACGGGGAGGACGCCTGAGCCAGGGAAGGGTCCTACACACACGGGGAGGCACTGAGGTGGGGCCCACGGGTTCCAGCGCCAAGCTCCCCTGCACACTGGTGCTGCGCAGCAGAAGGGAGAGCCTCTGTCCTCAAGGATCTTAGAGTCCCCTTAGCCTCCAAAAAGCTGTCTGAGAAAGCACCTTAAGCGCTCTCTCGAGACAGCCATTCATCACCAGTAACGTGAAGAACGTGAACCCTCCCCTTAAAATGAGGGGTAGTGGTTTTCAAAGACCCTGCAGGGCTGAGGACTTCAGGACACCATACAAAGAGCGAGTGAGAGTTCACTGGGTCACACCAAGGAAGGGAATCAACTTGCTCATAAATCTCCAATGCTCCACTCCCTCTTTTGCTTACTGGCTGAGCAACTGCCATCTGGAAGGCTTAGCACATGAAAGGCATTATCACGGTTCTGCTGGAATATTTCTGGTAGGCAGAGAACACAGGATGCCAGAACTTTAAAAAAAGAAGAATAAATCCTATAATTCCGATTACCTTATTTCACCTTTCTTTCCAGCCAATCCAAATTCCGCCTGCTGTAGATAGGTAACTAGTAGAGAAACCTTGCAAGTGCTTTGCTGAAATCATTCAACCGGCAAAATCTCCACAAGGCCTCACATCTCCCACATTCTGATGGTCAGGCCTAAGCTGACTGGGCAAGCAAAGAGAGACCCCTTGCACACAACCTTCCAACTGAAAGACAGCAGAAAAGCAAGGCAGGCTGTGTTCAATTTCACGGAGCCCATGGCGGACTCTGGTTAGGTCCACCTGAACATCCCAGAAGCCTGGGACCTTAACACGCATTTCCCACCCCTGGCTCTGGCTGGCTGTGCCTACATCCCTTAATGACCCCACCTGCGCTCTCCTCTGTGGTTCCGTTGTCTGTCTTGTTCTCCGGCACCTCTGCCTGCCTGGGCCTCTGAGGGCCTTCAGGGGCTGCCCGGCCCTGCGGGGCCAGCATGAAGGAAGCCACCGCTTCAAGGTTCAGCCTGTCTACTGTGCAGAAGCCAGGCCTGAGAGGGGCTCCTAGCTGTTTTGTTTTGAGACCTCGGGCTATGGAATCTGATAAAAATTTTCTTCAGTCTAGTGTCACAAAAAGCCCTTTTCCCCTAAAGGGACCCAGCAATCTGAAAGTGTCTTGCAAAGCATGTTCTTGCTCTAGTCTTCAGAGCCTTCCCTGAGGCAGGCATGTGGCAGCTCCAAGTCAGACAGAAGGATACTGAGTCTCCGGGGGCCTGGTCCATAACAGACCGTACAACAAACCAGGGCCTCCTTCATGCTGCCTTCTAGGTTTTTGTTTTTTTAATTCAACAAGATCGCTTGATACTGTCCGCGTCACCTGCTGAGTCTACAGATGGGGAGGGAAGCTGGAGCACAGACAATCTCTGTGCTTCCCACCAGGTCCCCGCAGACACACTGCCCACTAGAGACCAGCTCACCCTAACCTGAGGGCAGCAAGGACTTCGCTTGCTGGCCAAACAAAAGGCAAAAGCATTCTCAACCCCTTCCGATCAAAAGTTTGTCAGCCTCTGACCGGAGGAAGCACCTACCTGTCGCTACCCTGTGTTTATTTTCCATTTCTTTAACAGCCTTGACGCCTCTGCTATCATATTCTAAAATCCCAGGTGCACAGGGAATGTTCTCACTTCTTCAAAATGTTAAAAAAAAAAAAAAACCACAACAAACATGCATATCTGCATATGCTGCCCAGGTTTCAAAAACATAAATTATCTTCAGCCAGAATCAGAACTCAGCAACAGCTCCCTCCTGCCCACACCCTGTGCGAGGGTCTCCTGCTCTAGGAGCCTGACAGTGGAACCCTTTCCTGGAGTGACTTAACATCCTTGGGCTTCCAGTAGGATCACTATGCATGCTGTCATCCAAAATGAATAATTTTCAAAGTCAAAGGGGACACTATTAATCATTACCTGGGGACTACAGGTATAAACCAAAACTGTTGCAGAAAACCAAGACCCAGTAAGCACTTTAAAGATGCAACCCTGGGTGCTGAGGTTACCATCAAAGTTGCATTAAATGGGTAGCCCTCACCCTCTCAAAGCTGACTGACTAGTGCAGTATACAAACAAATAATCACGCAAATAAGTAATGATGATCTAACCTAATTATGATGGGTGCTGGGAAGGAAAAGTCCTGGGTGTTATGAGAGAACATTTCAAGGCTTAACCCGATTTGGGGGGGCGGGGCGCAATCCCATGTGCTCTGGGAAGAGCATATGCAAAGGCTCTGAAGTAGGAAGGAATACCAGGGAGACAAGAAAGGCCAGAGGGCTGGAGTGGGAGAGGAGGAAGGAGGGGATAAGGCCACAAGGTGGGCACTGGAGAAGGAAAAGATGACAGGGAGGATTTCAGGTGAGACCAAGGGCAGTGGGAAGCCGGGGAGATCACTCAAAGTCTGGAGTGTCATGATCAGACCTGGGACTGGACCACTCTGGCTCAGGGCAAAGTGGACCACAGGCAGATAAGAGACAGCAGGAGGCCAGGGCAGTCGGGAGGATAAAGGCTTAGACCAGCACAATGGTTGTACAGATGGATTAATGAGGGCAGATGTGAAAAAAATTGAGATGTAACGTCCAACGATGCTGGTGATGGGGGAGAAGGTTGCCAAGATTCTGGCTCAGCCAGAAAAAAATGCGCCTGAACGTAAGACAGCAAAGCCAGTTCCTTACACAACCCTAAACTGCCTAGGCTTGCCTTGTAACCTTGTTCACACAGCCTCAAAAACCCTGAGCAACATAATGTTAAAATGAAATGCAAATGCTAAAGCTACCCTACCACAGTTTTCTCTCTCCCACAAATCAATGAATCGTTCAACAAATCTAAACAAGACAGATCTCAACAACTCAATATTCTCAGTTTGTCGTGACCTCTTCAGTTATGTCACCCAATAATACAATTGAAAATGAAGTTATTAAGAGTTCTGAGTGACACGGGAAGTTTGCCTTTCATCTTCAGAGATGGTGTTCAAATTGCAGATCCTTTCTAGGATTGAAAATCTGTGAAATCACATCTGGTCCCCATTTATTTCGATGTTCATCACTTCGATGAACAGAATTAAAAATGACTGGTAGTCACCCTTTGAGAGGATATGATAAATAAATGGAAAGGAATCATTTTGGTTACAGTGGTTATACCGTCCTGTACCCCTAAAGATTAGCTTTTCATGAAATATATCACAAATAGAAAATAGAACAGTGCCTAGCCTCTCCTGTATGTCAAGAATTACCATGCACATAACTAAAAACGATCACAGTAAAAATTACTTACAACTTATATTCATGTCATACCCTCTAGTTTGCAAAGCTCTAACTTTTTTCAGTGACCTTGAAAGCACAAGCAGGCAAATATGCACTTGACTATCAAGATTTTTCACAAGGGCCCTATATGAGCCAACAAAGGAAAACTGTCTGGGACCAAAGTCTGGATTACAGTACATAAAGTTTCCCTATCTGAGAGTGCTGTGACCCAGATTTCAAATAGTCAAATACTGTCAACTGACACATACATATGTGCACTTTTTTTTTTCCTTTTTTGAGTAACTGTATTCTTTGCAATAATACCAATTCATTAAATGCGGTTTAATCTGTATGTGATTATAACGTGTTTGTTATAAAAGCAGTCCACAGACAGGAGGGGAAAAAATCTGTGTGGATGCTTTGTCCCAATTTGAATTTTTAAAAATATATAGTCACCACTCTCTTATCTTACTAGACATACCCTAACTCACTGCGAAACAGAAAGGCCCTAGAACACAAAGGAGGGCTCTGTGGTTCTGGAAGGGACACGCAAAACGGCATCAGAGCCTCTGCAGGTGGAGGTCGGAACACAGGTGGAGAGAAGTAAGGGACTAAAGGGGTTATAAACCCAACTGGGAGGAGTGGGAGAAGAGACAAAAGATGCCCAATCTTTGGAAAGTCCTGTAGGCCTGAGCTAGAACGGATCACAGAAGTCAGGACCACAGCACTGAGGCCTTCCTCCACAGCCAGGCTTGCTGAGCTTTCAGGGAGAGGGGTAAAAGGCGGACGGGAGCACAGCAGAGAGAAAGCCAAGTAAAACAGGCATTTCCCATCACCCCAAATCTCCGCTGTCAGGCCCCACTCCCGAACCAGCACATCTTTCCACATCAGAGAAGTGGGAACAAAGTAGTTCGCGTTGGGCTAATGGTTTACAGCTAACTAAGCACTCTCACATTTTCTTATTTAGTCATTCATGCATTCAAAACAATTTCTGGAATGCCTTCTAAGAGCCAGGCCCTGCCAAGACCTGGAACGAAACCCCATTCAGGTGCTGTCCCACAAGGACCTCAAAGACCAGTGGAAACGGGCCCCCTAACCGAATTGGCACCAAATACAACCACTGTGGCAAGCACCCCATGGAGGTGCAATTCCACCAGCCTAATCCCTACACAAGGGAGGGATTTACTGCCTGATGTCTTCATCTTTTCACCATTGTTTAAAATGGTTCCAAGAGTGGACCTAGCTAGACAGAACACAATCCATATGATTTGACAGCTTGTAAAACTCACAATAGCCAGTTTGTATTTTAACCATTTAAACCCACCTTTGATGTATCCTTTTAAAAACAAACAATTTGCTGTGAATCAAAGACAATGAGGTAAAAAACAGCGTGTTAAAAGGGAAAAAAAGAGACTACAAAACAAAACAGATTGCCCAGAACCACTCAAACTGAGAAAGGCAGAGTGCCAGGCTGGAACTCTGTAGCTAAGAGCATCCCACAGCCGTCCTCTATATACGCCATCCAGCTGGCCAGAAGCAAGATATATAAGCTCTTTCTTTTCAGTATTATAGTAGATTTTGGTGTATTTTTAATGGTTTTGAAAATGTTTCTGAAAAAGAGCTATAAGGAATTTATGCTGAAGGCAAAACAGCTAAACGGAATATAGCTAAATGATGGGGTGGGGCGGGGGTAGAGGAAGTTTAGCAAAGAGTTCTCAAAGGTTGTAATTCCAGAACCAGCTCTTGTAAGAACAATTACAGCAGCACTAGCAGCAGCTACCCAGGCCCCGAGATAAGTGCTTTGCACTCACGGCCTCTTTGCTTTTTACAACTTTTAATGGTAGATACCACACCTTTGGTAGAAGGTAGACAGAAATGGTGGACACATCATTGAAAGCAGAGGTTAAGTGCAAAGTTACAGTCAGAAAACATAAATAAGCTCACAATCTGGGGCCAGCTCCCGAGCCCCTATTCCCACAGGGTGACGGGGAGAGAACCCAGTGACACCTGCATACACCACAGACTGCATCACAGCAGAGGACCCCTGAACTTAGGGAACCCGAATTTTATAACGGACATCATATATGCCTATCCCTTTGCTCCATACAAGTATGGCTGGGGAACAGACTGTGGATGAGAGGTGGGAAATAGGCAAGGTCCCTATAATGGAGTTTACCTTTAATCCTGACCAAATTAAGAGCCACTTAAGAATTTAAAGCAGGCAATGTGACACAATCAGATTTACCACTGGAGAACTCTCCCCGCAGGAGAATGGAGTGTTGGGGAAGGAAGGGAGTACTGCAATCCTGCAAGTGAAAAATGCTGATGGCCTGAACCAAGGCAGGGAAAAGTGGTGGAGAGGAGGATGAGAGAACACACTGACTGAGTTAAGACTGAGCAGGTATTACTGCTGACAGTAATATTCAGGGTCCGAGATTTCAACCTACTAGTAAGCTAACAAGTCAGCCTACCACCGTTTCACAGATGCTGGCAGGACTCGTGCAATTCCTGGGTCAAAGGCAAAGACTGGTTTATTACTCACAGCAATACAGTAGCCATAGTATCAGCATCTGTACCAGTTCCCCGAGCAACAGTTCCCACAGGACCATGCAGAGGGATCACACCGTGAACTGCACTGCAAGAGAGGACCCTTGAACTTAGGGAGCCCAAATATTTTTTTTCACATGTGTCTGTCTTCCAAGGCTTTTCACTCTACAAATATCCTTGAAAAGGTGGTCCAGAACAAAGGCAGTCAGTACCTCAGCTTGCAAGATATACAGAAACATGAGAGATTTATTGAGAACTGCTTTCCAACATACTCACTTTGCCTGTGAGGATTAACTGAGACTCAAAAAGCTTAAGATGAGTCAGGGTAACATAGCTAGAAGGTAACAGAAGTAAGATTCAAACCCAGACCTTATGACGCCAAGCCCCACTACCCTTCATTATTCAAAATCCTATTACGGAAAACATACAGGCTTCTGCTAGGGGAAGGGGGTATGGGGGTGATAAATAGGTCCTCCAGGTTTTCCTGGAGGTTGTCAGCTCACATGGGAAGGGAAAAGGGACATACTAGTGGCTGGTAATTCTGCCTAGCTATAAGGATATAGGTTCTCCTTGGGTCATAGGGCTCAAAACTCGAATGACAGAACAGAACTAGGCTGCTATAGGAGACAGGAGTGGTGCATCTCTATGTGGCGGTACAGTTCTACTCCCAAGTCTTTCGTTAGCCCCTTCCTAAATCCACCCGGCAAAATTTTAAATTTTAATGAGAATGCATTCAGAATGGTGAAGAAACGTTTATATGTGAATACTTGGCCTTTATTTCCTAAAACTACTTACAGAGGTATGCAATAAAATAACATTCCATATAAAAATGATCTCTCTTCATCTGTGCATTTAAACTAGCTAACACTTCACATACATAATTAAAAGAAAGTAAAGTAACTGTATTAAGAAACTGAAAAGAATTTGGTTGGCAGCCTCTTCATTTTGATAACAAACATACCGGATTCAAGAATCAAAGGTAGGGGCTTCCCTGGCGGTGCAACGGTTGAGAATCCACCTGCCAATGCAGGGGACACGGGTTCGAGACCTGGTCCCGGAAGATCCCACATGCCGCGGAGCAACTAAGCCCGTGCACCACAACTACTGAGCCTGTGCTCTAGAGCCCGCGAGCCACAGCTACTGAAGTCCGTGAGTCTAGAGCCCCTGCTCCGCAACAAGAGAAGCCACCGCAATGAGAAGCCCGCGCACCACAACGAAGAGTAGCCCCCGCTCGCCGCAACTAGAGAAAGCCCGCACGCAGCAACGAAGACCCAACGCAGCCAAAAATAAATAAATAAACTTTTTAAAAAAAGAATCAAAGGTAACTGCAGACAATTACTTTTTAAATGGGGTTCATTATTTTGAACATGAGTGATCGAGTTCATTTATTAACATAAAAGTAAACAAATGACTTGCTTGGCTTCAAGGGGACAATAACAGAGGTTCAGCACTTGCAGGTCTTTTGGCCTCCCTGGGCTCAATGGAGACCAGCTGGACTGCGGACACTAGTCTGAGGTTTCTTAGCTCAGTCTGCAAGGTCCCAAGGTCTCTGAGCAGTCCTTGTCAGCCGGGGGGACCCTCTCGCTTGGCAGGGAGCTCCCAGCTCCACATGAGAAGCCTCCACCCTCACCACCATCACCACCAGGTTTCTCCACCAGGAGTGAAAGGCACAGGTGATACTTATCACACTAACAGAAAGTCTGAATCCACTCAGCTTAAGGATAAAATGTATAGGCCACTTTATAGGCCACTTATTTTTTTTTAACATCTTTATTGGAGTATAATTGCTTTACAATGGTGTGTTAGTTTCTGCTGTATAACAAAGTGAATCAGCTATACATATACATATATCCCCATATCCCCTCCCTCTTGCGTCTTCCTCCCACCCTCCCTATCCCACTCCTCTAGGTGGTCACAAAGCACCAAGCTGATCTCCCTGTGCTATGCGGCTGCTTCCCACTAGCTATCTATTTTACATTTGGTAGTGTGTATATGTCCATGCCACTCTCTCACTTTGTCCCAGCTTACCCTTCCCCCTTCCCGTGTCCTCAAGTCCATTCTCTACGTCTGCATCTTTATTCCTGTCCTGCCCCTAGGTTCATCAGAACCACTTTTTTTTTAGATTCCATATATGTGTGTTAGCATACAGTATGTGTTCTCTTTCTGACTTACTTCACTCTGTATGACAGACTCTAGGTCCATCCAGCTCACTACAAATAACTCAATTTCATTTCTTTTTATGGCTGAGCAATATTCCATTGTATATATGTGCCACGTCTTCTTTATCCATTCATCTGTTGATGGACACTTAGGTTGCTTCCATGTCCTGACTAGTGTAAATAGAGCTGCAATGAACATTGTGGTACATGACTCTTTTTGAATTATGGTTTTCTCAGGGTATATGCCCAGTAGTGGGATTGCTGGGTCATATGGTAGTTCAATTTCTAGTTTTTTAAGGAAGCTCCATACTGTTCTCCATAGTGGCTGTATCAATTTACATTCCCACCAACAGTGCAAGAGGGTTCCCTTTTCTCCACACCCTCTCCAGCATTTATTGTTGGTAGATTTTTTGATGACGGCCATTCTGACTGGTGTGAGGTGATACCTCACTGTAGTTTTGATTTGCATTTCTCTAATGATTAGTGATGTTGAGCATCCTTTCATGTGTTTTATTGGCAACCTGTATATCTTCTTTGGAGAAATGTCTATTTAGGTCTTCTGCCCATTTTTGGATTGGGTTGTTTGTTTTTTTGATATTGAGCTGCATGAGCTGCTTGTATATTTTGCAGATTAATCCTTTGTCACTTGCTTTGTTTGCAAATATTTTCTCCCATTCTGAGGGTTGTCTTTTCGTCTTGTTTATGGTTTCCTTTGCTGTGCAAAAGCTTTCAAGTTTCATTAGGTCCCATTTGTTTATTTTTGTTTTTATTTCCACTTCTCTAGGAGGTGGGTCAAAGAGGATCTTGCTGTGATTTATGTCATGGGGTGTTCTGCCTATGTTTTCCTCTAAGGGTTTTATAGTGTCTGGCCTTACATTTAGGTCTTTAATCCATTTTGAGTTTATTTTTGTGTATGGTGTTAGGGAGTGTTTTAATTTCATTCTTTTACATGTAGCTGTCCAGTTTTCCCAGCACCACTTATTGAAGAGACTGTCTTTTCTCCATTGTGTATTCTTGCCTCCTTTATCAAAAATAAGGTGGCCATATGTGCGTGGGTTTATCTCTGGGCTTTCTATCCTGTAGGCCACTTATTTAAACCTTTGGATGGCTGCCCAATGCACACAAGCTGCCACACTGCACAATCCAGGGAGCAAGCACCATGCACGTCCCGGGGAGTTATACAGTTCACAACCTGTGTAGCTATGTGTGGCGGCAACCCTCAGGGATAGGGGATCACTCCCACAGAAATTCCCCCTCAAAATCCACTTCCTGACCCATGAATTTTTTTACCTAATCCGTGAATCCCCAGATTTCAGCAGTCATCATGGATCTCAATTGATGGCTGCAGGAAGTTAATCATTTTCACATATCATTAAGTGAATGAAAAATATTATTTAGAATTTGGTTCTCACTGCCAGTAAGATTCACACTGGAAACACCAGGAGTGGGGCTTCAACATCTCATGTATTTGAGCCCTGAGAGCCCTCTCTCCATCAAGAATCTTAATGTCGGGCCTAATCACCACACAGACATATTAGTCTTTTGATGGGGGAAGAACTAAATACCTACTGCAGATAACCGGTAAATACACTTTTACAGATACATTTTAAAAAACACATACACACAAAAATTATTGTTCTGAACAAATGTCGTTACTTGGCTCTCATCAGCTGCACGACTGTTCATTATAAACGCTTCTCTACATTGCCTATACCAGCTTGGAGGTGATCTCAGTGTCATTCTCCAAGAGGCTGGTTAACTGACTGCTTGAAAACAATTCATTGCACAAGTATCAAAAAGCACCCAGAAAGTCTCTTCCCCAGTCCAGTTCAACAGGGCCAGGCTGCTCCTCCTCAGCTCCAGCCCACTGCCTTGGCCTGGACTTTCCCGCCTCTCTTCTTTCAGGGCCAGACATCTCACGATCTCTGCATCTTGCCCTGTCTGTGCCCTCTGGGGCTGCCCAGGCTCCCAATATTCTGTGCTCTCCCCCACTGCCACCAAAAATTCTGGATCCTGTTGCTTGGCACTCTCAAAATCAGCCCCTCACGTGTGTCAGCTCTGCCTCTTACCTCAATCAGGATGCAACAATTCTTGGTAAGGATGTGTTGGTCTCCTTGGTTCCCTGGAGTCGCACTGACCAGTGGCACAGCTGTGAAGTGCCTGAGAAGCCCTCATCGGGTCTTAGAAATCTGAGAAGGAAGCTCTGCGGAGCCACCCACTGTCGCCTTCCTAAACACATTCTTTGTAGGTGAGGCCCAACTGATTATGTTCTAAACAGGACACATCTGAACACATTTAACAGGCTATGTATTCAACTTATATACAGTACACCTGTGTCTGGTCTTGATTTGCCTTTACCCTACTTCCAGGGTAATACATTAGCCTCAGTACTGTTTCATGGAAGCTGGCAGAAGACACAAGACTCCTGGGTCAGAGACAAAGGACAGTATTAGCAGCAGCACAGCAGGCAGCATGGGCGCCATGTTTGTCAGTTCTCCTCACCCCAAAGTCCAACAGCGGTGGCACTGAGGGGCCCAGATGGAAGGTGCACGTGCTGCTTTATGTTTGCGGCACAGCTGTGGAACCTGTGCTTTGGGGACCTGCTGCTTTATAACAAGTGTACGTGAGGTTGCTCTTTGCCCCAGGGAGAGACATTACCTCATCCTTCAAGGCTGCTCACCACAAACACAACCCTAAGAAATGGCCCAAGTGAAGAGCATTTTCCGCCCACCCAGCAAGACATGGCGAAGCACAAGAGACCCACTGAGGAGTGTCTCTGAGCAACCTGTGTACATTCCTCAATTTTCACGACTGTCCTTACGGGGTTCCTGGTCCCAAAAACTCCTCCACATGAGCCCCCCTGCACTCTTCATGTCATGGGTTACAAAAGCAGCAGCATTACGCCCCTCATTGGAAAGGTACTTGGAAACACTCCAGAGTTTAATTGTTCAACACCACAGTCTGGGATCCCCCCAAGCATATACTTCCCTCAATACAGTGGCCCAATACCACCTCTGCTTCTCCTCTCCCTTTCTGTTTCACCTCCCCCACTTTTTGAAACTTTTCTATATTTAGAAATGCACAGAGGGGCTTCCCTGGTGGCGCAGTGGTTGAGGGTCTGCCTGCCAGTGCAGGGGACGCGGGTTCGAGCCCTGGTCTGGGAGGATCCCACATGCTGCGGAGCAACTGGGCCCGTGAGCCACAATTGCTGAGCCTGCGCGTCTGGAGCCTGTGCTCCGCAGCAGGAGAGGCCGCGATAGTGGGGGGCCCGCGCACCGCGATGAGGAGTGGCCCCCGCTTGCCGCAACTGGAGAGAGCCCTCGCGCGGAGACGAAGGCCCAACGCAGCCATAAATAAATAAATAAATTTAAGAAATGCACAAGAAATCAAAACATAAACTATATATATATACATAAATATACACACATTTACATATATACACACATATATACACATACACACACACACACGTATATATAGTGAACAAGATAGAAGCTAGTCTCAATCTGGGCAAAACTTCAGTTCCAGAAATCTTCATCTATATAGCTGAAGGAAGAGAAACCACTTACGATAGTTCAGAAAATGAAAACCAAGATAAAAATCCACTTGAAAAATACACTCTGAAAAGAACTAACTTCGGGGAGGGAAGCTGCTTTCTTTTACTATAATGTCAATGATTTTTCAGCCTTATATTTTTTTATTTCCCAAACAGTGAAAAGCAATTTAAAATGCCAGATTCCTTAAAGTTCAGCAGCCAATAAAACACCATTTGTAACAAAAACTTGCAAGCATCTAAATATAAATTCAGTTAGAAAATTTGTAATTACAATCAGAATTATATATTAATAAATTAAACTTTATAAACATACCTACTTGTGTATAACAAATTTTTGCAGAGGGGCCCAGATGAATGCTACTCTTGTTACTAAACGGAGAAAATTAATACAGATGGCCAACAGGCACATGAAAACATGTTCAATATCGCTAATTAGAGAAATGCAAATCAAAACTACAATGAGGTATCACCTCACACCAGTCAGAATGGCCATCATCAAAAAGTCTACAAATAATAAATGCTGGAGAGGGTGTGGAGAAAAGGGAACCCTCCTATACTGTTGGTGGGAATGTAAATTGGTACAGCTACTATGGAGAATAGTACGGAGGTTCCTTAGAAAACTAAAAATAGAATTACCATATGATCCTGCAATCCTACTCCTGGGCATATATCCAGAGAAAACTCTTAATTCAAAAAGATACATGCACGCCAATGTTCACAGCAGCATCATTTACAATAGCCAACATTTGGAAGAAACCTAAGTGTCCATCAACAGATGAATGGATAAAGAAAACGTGGTATTTATATACGATGGAATATTACTCAGCAACAAAAGAGAATGCCATTTGCAGCAACATGGATGGACCTAGAGATTATCACACTAAGTGAAGTAAGTCAAAGACAAATATCATATGCTATCACTTATATGTGGAATCTGAAAAAATGATGTAAATGAACTTATTTACAAAACAGAAATAGACTCACAGACATAGAAAACAAACTCATGGTTACCAAAGGTAATGGCGAGGAGTGGGGAGGATAAATTAGGATTCTGGGATTAACAGATACTGACTACTATATATAAAACAGATAACAAGGACCTACTGCACAGCACAAGGAATTATATTCAATATCTTGTAATAACCTATAATGGAAAAAAATCTGAAAAAGGATAGATATATATCAAGATATGTATAACTGAATCACCTTGTTGTACACCTGAAACTAACATTGTAAATTAATTATACTTCAATTAAAAAATGGTTATTAAAAAAAGAAAATTACTTTAGATTCAACTAACTTATTTCAATTAATAATTACTGGGTACCTCCTATATTTTAGGTATTTTTCCAGGCATATTTCTATTACTAGAATTATTATTTTATTGTAACTGTAATATTCTGCATATACTACCATTAAAAAAAAAAAAAAAATGTAGGTTCGTGGCCTCAAAATGACCCTCTAGGCAAGACACGAGAAATGCTGGCATTTGTGATAAAGAAACAGAGGGCTGATCAGGTCATGCCAGCAATGGACATGGTGAACAGCTGCAGCTAAACGTGAGAAGAAATCAGGGTCCAGGAGGCAGGGGAATGGAGCAGCTGCCCCAGCTAGAAAACTAAACTCTCAGATCTAGTTGCCGAAGGAAAGTGTGGAGATGCAATCTCCTCCAGTTAGGTGAAGCACCAAAGGAAACAAAGTCTGACGTGAGAGAACAGTGCTATTATACAGACAGCGCTTCCCTAATAAGGAAAGTTGAGGTTCCTGGACTCCGACAACACCTTTCCCGGGTGACACCGAATCAAAAGCCTGCACCTGTCCCAAGCAGTCAGCTATTCCACACCTGATTCCAAGGTCAGCAGTCACGGAGCGCTCACCCCGCTCAGGCTTGGCACATGCATCATCGCATTGAATCTTTACAGTTATCCTAGAGGTAGGCTTACTGTTACCCACTTTTTGCCCAAAAGAAACAGTCCAGAATGATGACATAACTGTCCATGGTCACACAGCTTGGAAGTGCCAAGGCCAATATTCGAACCCAAGTAGTCTCACTCTTAACCACTATCTTAAACACTGCAATATTCTCTACCTAACTTGGCTGGGGTGGACGTGTGGGGATAAAGAGCAAATGTACCGGTTTTTTTTCCTTTTAAATGTCACCTCATACTATCTGGAGTACATCAGTGCAAACCAAATAACAAATACCATGGGTATCTGCTTTCAATAATAAAAAAACCCAAACAGGACGCGTGAATTCGTAGGTTAAGTTCATCACCACAGAATCTTCCAACACCTAATAGTTTAAATGAAATATGAACAATATTAGAGATGACAAAGAATTTCAGATAATACCTATGCCATCAAGATTAATCTATTCAATATGCAACTTCACGTGCAATATAATTGGAAGCCTTTGCGTCTCTGCTAACTTAAAAGCCACATATGGAATCCATATGAAGCAGGAGTTTTCGAGTCTGCTCATTCCAAAGGCAAGAGTAATGCATAATAAATAACCTGAATACTTACTTAACATAAGCAAGTTGATGTTAATCAAAATGACTACGCCAAAGCTGTTTAGTAGAACCAAATGCGGTCAAAGCAGAGGGACTTGGAAACTTGGGCAATTCAGCCAGCACACAGCCTACTAGGCCAAATGCCGACTTCAGCCTCGTTCAACGCGTAAATGGTACACAGATACCTTCTCCACCGTCCTCAGCACGACAACAAATCCTCCAGGACACCCGCCGTCCCCTCTGCACGCTCTTCCCACGCAGCGAGGCTGGGAACCGCGGAGGCCACGGAGACGCGCAGAGCCGACGGAGACGCGCGGAGCCCAAAGAGACGCTCTGCGCCCATAGCACCAGCTGCGGCTGCTTTATAAATTGGGGGCTTTGCGGAAAAGTTTGGATGGAAAAAAAAAAAAAAAAGGATTCCACTATTAAGAGGGGAAAAAAGGTGAGGAAGGGGGGTAAAAACTAGAAGCCTAACTGATTTTTGAGGTCCGTTTCAACATATGTTTTGAGATTATATAATCAAGAATGCAAAAGACCAATTAAAGGATAGTTCCAATACTCGAGCACGAAAAGACTTGCCAAAGAACACTCAGTTAAATATTTGCACAGCCATTCCTGTTCAAAATAATTCCAACCTTCTATGCTTTCATCAGCAGGTTAACGTTGTTAAAGAGTAAGATAGAGATTTAGTTACCCCCAAAGCAAAAAGCCCTATCTTCTCCGTTCTGGAATTAAACTCACGGAAAAAGGGGGTCGGGGGGAAGGATGGGATTCAATAGCAAGGATATTTGAAATTTAAAAACTGCATTCTGAAAGGTTCTTAGCAATAATTAATGATCTGTTGGTGCCTCCAGCTAGGCTGTAGTAATTTCATAATTCAAAAGAGTTTATTTTCTAGTCTTCATCTAAGAACCAAAAAAGCAAGAATAGTGTTTTTTCCTGCTTATGTCTTAGGTACTAAGACTGATCTCTGGTTTTTATTTTTAACTTACAAAAAGTTTCATTTAGTTTGCATATTTATAGGATCATGTAATAAGGAAATTTTAATCTTTTATCACAAATAAAATTGTTTGGAGGTCATATGGTCATTTAGGTAGTTTTTCTTTCTTTATCCAAAGAAAAGCATATATCTACTCATAAAAAAAAAATCCAAGGATATAAATCAATATTTAATATGCATGAAGGATATACACTGATAATATATATTTTAAATATCCAAGGATATATGTTAATTTTAAATGGAATGTACGTATTTCACAAAATATAAAAGATATTTCAGTCCTCTTTTTAGTGAAACCAATCCTTTTATTTCTAAAATATTGACTCTTTATCTTAAAGAAAGATGAATGAGTAAAAAACATTATTTTCAAACTTTCATGCAATTGTTTCAGACCCTCACTGGAGAGCAACTTTAAAACTCACAAAGCATACAGTAAAAATATTAGGGACTATTAAATCTTTGCAGACTTGCAAAAACCTTAAATGCCACATATCATCTAGGCACCTCTTCATTCAATTTATTCTTTCAAAAACCCCAACAGACAAAGCTAAAAAGAACTGGTACCAAAAAAACACTACTTTCCATAGGATTCCAGTTATGAGATTAGAAAAAAAATACTAAGTAAAACTTCTCACATGAGTTGCCATGTGGGCAGTTGCTATCCATCCTTGAATAAGCAGGCACCAACAATGAAACAGGTGTTCAGAAAGTTCCAACTACATTTTTCTAAGTAAAGGTCATGCTGAAGAACATTTAAAGCTAAGAGCCTGGGTTTTCGGGGGTTTTGTTTTTCAGTTACTTAACACTATAACTCCTTCCTTTAAAAGTACAGGGTTTTTCAAATGCCTAAAGCAGATTTATTGATTTTTTTTTTCGTTGTGTGAAATTGATGTTTATTCACAAGGTATTTGTTCTGTATGTTGAAACACTTATTCTAAATGTTGTCCTGAGGGGCGAAATACTGGTACAAGTCAGAAGAAATGCTTAAAAGCTAGTGATGGAAAAGCACATTTTTCCTTTACAAAGTTAAGTAACTGCGGTTTGCTAAATTTGAATCCTTGTGACTACCACTGAAACTCTAAAATGGGCTGTTTGTTTGTTTGTTTTGGGGTGTTTGTTCACTGCTCTCAGAGCACTTGACTGAGTCTCTACTTTTAATATAATTGAACTGAAAGTTATTGGAATGTGGTGAATTTCTTTAAAAAAAAGGTATATTAATGTTGCTGTATTGTTTTTACAATAAAAAAGTATAAAGAAAGTATTCTAAAAAAAGTATTCTAAAAAAGTATAAAAAGTATAAAAAGTATTCTAAAAAAGTATAAAGAAAGTATTCTAAAAAATGCATCAAATAAATGGATTCATTCCAAATTGAACATGATCAATAGTAAGTTGAAGGAAGAGGAGATGGGGGGAGTAGGGGAAGAAACCCACTGAGAGAGATTTCCTAAGTATTTCAGATTGACTTTCTGTTCGCCTGAAATCCAATTTTCCAAAGCATTTTCCCTTTTATACCTAAGATGTAATTACTCACTGGGCCTGGGGGTAGCAATTTTTCAGAAATTGGGGGTACCCCTCTTTTTTCCCAATAGGAAACAGAACCTGGAGTAGGCAAGAATTTGAACACATCCCCCCAATCATTTTACCTCTAGCGATTCGCCCATCTTGCTAATAGGTTTCAGCTTATAAATGCATGTCTTCCTGCAAATTACTTAAAAGCAGTGTTCCCCAAAGTGAGATTCCTTGGTGACCTGGGGTGCCAGAGGAGACAATTTTAGAATACAGCATTAAATAACCTTAAATAAGAAAGTCATTTCCTTTTCAATTCTCTTTTAATCCTCTGGTCTAGTCAAGGAGAAAGTCTCCATTTGATCCCAGGATGTTGAATGCTTTTTACACTTGTTAACTTCCACTGTAACAAAGGAAAATAAGCCTCCGAGTCAGGCCTGCCAGCAGGCACCAAGAGCTACCTAGAAGTTAACAAGCCATATTATTGTCATTGTATGTATTTGAATAGTGATATTTTTCAAGTTTCCTTTTTAAATAAATGTATTTAAGGTTTAAAAATGGAGTCGATTTAAAGGGAAAGAATACATTTGAAATGGTCTAGATCCTTGAAACGGAAAATGAGATTAGTGGACCAGGAATACCAGCCTCACCTGGGAGCGTGTTAAGGTACCGGATCTTCGGCCCCTCTCACACCTACCGAATCAGAATCTGCATTTTAAACGAGATTCCCACGTGACTTAAATTTTACAAAACTCTGGGGTGGCACAAAAGTTTGTCCAGAACCATGCAGGCAGTTTGCAAATGACTAAGCTTTGAGATTCACTGCTTTGGCTAATCAGGTGGCCATCCTTCAGACACTCAGCGAAACCAGCTAGCAGAGGGCTGGGGACGAGGAGGAAACTCCCCACGGGGAGTCACAAACCATCAGTGGATTGTGAGGTCAGTGAGTGGGCCTAAAGTGGCAGCGTTGGGGATGCTACAGTAAGCTAAAATGACTTTAAATACGCTCCTATAATGTCCTATCATGCCACATAAATCATCTTTTTTACTAATGAATACTACCGTAAAAATTCTACCTAACCCTCCCCTTCATCCCTCCTCTCCCCCTTCCAGGGCTGGGGCTTTCTGCACATCTTCAGCATGGGAATGAGTGCCAAGGCTCCTTGGACCTACTGAATTAGCATGTCCTGGCCTTTTCTCCCGGAGCTGAGCCCCGTTAGAGAGAGAATTATGCTTTGGAAATAGGGCAGCCCAGGTCTTCCGCGTCAGGTGACAGTACTGGAAGCAAAAGAGCACAGCTCTCAGGGCATCCCAGTAACGCTTCAAAGGAGAAGCCAGGCGGTCACTCATTCCCAAGATGGGTGGCCCAGTTAGTCAATGATCCAGGTAGCTCAGGCCAAAATCCTACTCCTTCATCAGTTGGAAAGACATCCAAGGGGAAAGCCTGAATTATCCGTGTTGCTGACTCAGTGTTCACCTTCACAGACTAAAGAATGTGTCGGAAATACAGAGGAAAACAATGACCAAAATATACAGGACTTATGACACCATAAAAGCTAAATATATATACTTACAGCCATCTAGGTATTTCCAAAATATCCAGATTTAACAGATTTTAATAAACTGTTTCTAATTCTCCCAGGTGTTAGGCCTAACACCAGAGTCCAACATCAGAAACTCAACTTCCCAGTACAAAACACCAATATGAGACAGTTTCAGTTTGCAAAGAAAATGAAGAAGAGTGAAGCTAACGGGTAAAGAAAAATGGGAAAATTAACAACAAACAATAGACATGAATTCATGGTCTGGTATCCATGATAAGAATTACATGCTATTCATTACAATGAAAAGAACATTGTGAACATTTGTTAGATCCTTTTTTTCCTTTAGTTATTTTGGGAATGTACTTATGTAGGCAGAACATTACAGAGAATAAAAAATATATGTTACAATGTAAGATTACTGTAATGGTTCTGAAAGAAGTCAAGAAAAAAACCACCAAATGAAATTATGGGTGTTGAGGAGAATAGAGTAATAATTGCTAATACCTATTGATTATTCCAAGCAGTTTATACATATTAACTCCTCTAATCCTCATGACTCTGAGGTAGATGTTGGGTCTTAATATTACTGATAACAACATTAATACTACTGCTAAGAATGCCATTTTGCAGTTGGGGAGACATAACCTTAAGGTGAGTAAGTAGCCTGTCTAAGATCACAAGCCTGCGAATGGAGCTGGGTAAAAATCCAGACGTACTCAAAATCCAAACTCCTTAACACCAGACTTCTGCCTGCCTACCACCAGAGCACCAGAATGCCCAACTCAGCATAAACCTTTTATCACTCTCTAATACTAGACCCTATAAAGAATTTTCCTTAAAGGTCAGTGGCTGTGGAATCTTCACAAGTTAAGGGACTGAGCTATATTGATAGGACTGTACCTTAAAACAGGAAAACTGAGTTTGGGCATTAAATGCTTCAGGAGTGATTAGAACTACTTACTTGGCAGAATTAAGTTTTAAGGCTGCTTTGGGGGAAATATTAACAGTTGGGGGAAATTTTTGTTGGAAGCAAAACATTATACTTTGAGAAATGCTTAAGTCAAGTATTCCTTTTTTATTAGGATGACTTAAGTACAAAGCATTAAAATAGCTGGCCTGAATATTTATTAGAGCAACAGCTGTTCCCTCCAGATTTTTAGAAATTCGGGACTAAGTGCCAAGTATAATTTAGAAAGAAATTTTTCAACAAGTAAAAAGAGCCCTATGTCTTGCAATACTTATCCAAATAGTAAATAGTAGCTGGAAGAGGTATAGAACATCACTATGCCTTTTCAATGAGAAGAGCCAAAATGTTTGGCCAAACACTTCCAAATACTATTGATATTTTGCTATTGAGGTTGGTGATTACATTACTTAAAAATTATACCTTACATTTCATAATTAACAATCCTTTATGTACAGACAGATAATACCATAGCGCTAACCACAGGGTGTGTACGCCATTCTGGGTACGTTTGTTTAAGAGTGCTTATAACTATGCCCCAGTAAAACATCTCAGAGAAATCATTTAGATTTTTATTCAAAATTTTATTTCTTTCAAAAGATTTCCACTTTAGGTGCCTAGCCGTAATTGAATACCTCATTTTTTTGTTTCTAACGGGGGCAGATGGAAAGGAAGAAGTCAGGGGAAAAAATGGAAAACTTGACTGTGCTCACTCCGAATGTTCTACGTTGAAACTTTTCTTTGTAAGGAAAACTGACAAATATCAGGTTTGAGTCTCCTGTGTTTGCTTTACTGTCAGCTCTCCGTGACAGTGCTGCAAACTTGGATACGAGAGAAGAAATGTCCCTGCTTGGCATGACAGCAGAGGGAAGTCAACGGAACTGCCACAGAGGTGCAGAAAGCAACTCCCCTTCTCCCCACCACCAGATCGAGATACTCAGGGCTGGGGGCACAGAAGGAAGCCTCTGGAAACAGCCTGCAAGGAAGGGCACCTTGGACAGGGAGGCTGGTTCGTGGAGGGGAGGACCGTTCGCTGTCTTGCATCTGTGGTTAGACCCAGCCCACTGTGCTGAAGTGTGCAGGACAGCAAGGGCAAAGGAACAAATGTCTATTTCTTCAATGTTCCTGTCGAATAAACAACTAGCTCCTATCCCTATATGATGCTAATTTTTAGCCTACTAATTGCAGCACAAGAGGTTCTCTTTAGCAGAGATTTTCTCATTTTGTTTTTAGGGCTTTCAGGTTTAAAAATAAACTGGCATTTTTGGATTAATAAAAAAAATTCCATGAGGGATAAAATAGGCCACATTATTTTTTTCTCATAAGCAAAGAACACTAGCTTCATGTGCTGGTGAAATCAGTCACCATTTGGTCATAGCCCTGTACCACCCACTCCCAGCTCCCCCTCCAGAGAGTAATGGCAAGAGATGCCACATCTTGCCAAGAAAAACAAGCTAGAGCTTCTCCACCTCAGCTGGGCATCAAAATCACCTGCAGGGATTAAAAACAAAAAAATCCCCACTAAGTCCAGGGCCCCATCCCGGACCTACAGAATCAGATTCCCTGGACCTACAGAATCAGACTCCCTGGTGGACCTACAGAATGAGTCCAGGGCCCCATCCCGGACCTACAGAATCAGAATCAGACTGAAATTTCCTAACAATTCACTGATTATGCTGCTGTGTCTATAAAGGCACCTGAAATATCAACTAATCCTACAGAAGTCACCCCTGATCAGGGAGAGGGACGTCCTATGCATGAAGAAAAACCCATAGGAGAAAAACCCATATGAGGAATAATTTTTTCTAAACATGCCTTGACCTTCAAGATTTAAAATTATCTGAAGGCTAGAATGGTGGTTTTCAATTGTTCGTTTAAGCAGTAAACCCCTTTTTGCAAGCAAAACCCTTCAGGATCTCTCAAAATATCAAACCTACTGGCTGAGCTTCTCCAGGGGAAAGAGGGCAGAAACCCACTCAGGCCCCGGTACACCTCAAGGAAGCCTAGTGCAGCTGGTAGCATGGTTTGAAAACCACCGGGTCAGAATAAGACATTTAAATGGAATAAATATGTAGTACTAAACCTAAATTCAAATAATTAACTGGAGGGTTAGGGCTTCTGATTAGCACTTAGTCTAGGGAGATGGGTTTAACAGAAGTTCACTTGAAAAAGAGATGAAGGTTTCATTTCACTAGAAATGCAACTTGAGCCAACTATGTTCTCTGGCTGCCAGGAAAAGCATGTGCAGTTTAGCCTGGGTTAATAACTACTATTTGTACTGACAGATTTACCTTGTAGAAAGCACCTTCATATGCATGATCTCATTTAATACTGGATAACAACTCTGCAAGCTATTGGAATTATTTTCACCATATTTTAGATGAGCAACTGAGAAAATAATGTGTGAGAGTAACTTACTCAAAGATGAATCCAGGCTTCTGCCTCCTGGGCTACAGACTTAAGGGGGAGTTTGAGAATAACAACCCACCACTCTCTGGATGGTAGGAATGGTGTGTGAAAAACGTGTTTCATTCTGGTCGCTACGTTAATGGAGGTGTGTCCAAATGGGACCACAGGCAGAGTACCTTAATCAGGGCAAAGAACAATCTGGAAATAGTGTATGAATAAGACATGGAAAAACCAAGAGCCTTTAAAGATGGAAAGCAGAGGGTTTAGGAATGACATCATGGCTATTTTTAAATAACGAAGGTCTATGCACAGGGAGATAAGTCTTATATTGTATCGCATAAGAGTAACCTAGGCACTTCCCCTTCTCCTTCCTGAAAAATTCAGTCCTAAAGTGGGGACAAGGGAAGGTAAGCCTTTGTCCAGGAACAGGTATGGGGAGGGATGTGGAAGCCCAGAGCAGGGTATCAGAGAAAGGTGTTCACGGTGGGAAGTAGGTTGTGGCACGGCATGCTGGAGCAAAAGCAGTTAAGAAGGGCAACCACGTGAGGGGCAGGGGCAGCAGTGGAAGACTGCCTACATAAGGGGAGATTTAATCAAATAAGTAAATCGTTAAGAACAATGGGAGCTAGGATTCTCACTGTCAAAGAAGGTAGTTATAAATATGGAAAAGGAAAAACCTAAAATAAACCCTGTCGTGTCAGATAGGGATTTGAGATACCAGTGTGAACTCGTGGTTTTCAAAGTATGTAGCTGGATATAGAAATGCAGATGTAAACGTGTGTATGTGTACATATGTGTATATACATACACATATTCCATAGTCCTGTCCACTGAGAGGCCCCAGGGGTGGTGATAGCCTCAAAGCAATGAGCACGCTTAGCAACCAGATCTTGGCTACTAAATATCATTCTCTATGCAAAGGAACCAGGGCTCATTGGGGAAATGGCTGATACAAAAGATGAGCTTGGAACATGTTGTTCTGCCAGAAAGCAAAGAAGGGCTCAAAGAGTGATGGGAGTTAAAGGGCATGAAAAGACTGCCAAACCTGGAACTAATGGGAACATCAAAGTAAGTAATGAGAGTAACAGTTTAATTAAAACACACTGGAAAAAAAGAGACCAAAAGTTCTTACTGATATTAATTAATTAATTAATTAATCAATCAAAATTCTGTTGAGGAATGGGCTTTTTAATACATAATTTCACAATAACTTGCCACAAAATATGTATAAATTACAAAAGGGAAAAGAGTCATACTTTATGGTGGAGAAATTTGGCAGACAACACTTTAATCAAGTAACCATCATCAGTAACGGAACAAACACAAACAGAAATCAGTGCCACTTGATGGATGCAATGAGAGGAATGTAGCACCATTTCTGTAATTCTCCTGCCAATGACGCACAGCCTGAATCTAAGAATGAAAAAATGGCAGACCAACACAAATTGAGGGACATTCTACAAAATAACTAGTTTAAAATCTTCGAAAGTGTCAAGAAACTGACAGTGAAAGACTGAAAGAGACTAAAAAGATCCAACTAAATACAATGTGTCTTCTGAACTGAATTTCTTTGCTTTAGAAGACATGATTAGAACAACCGAGAAACTTGAATGAGATCTAAGATTTAGATGGTGGTAATGTATCAGTGGTAATTTCCTGGCTTTGATGGCTATACTGTGGTTATCTAGGAGAACATCCTAGAACATATACACTGAAGTATTGGTGTTATAGCCATCATGCTGGCAACTTTTTCTCAGATGATTCAGGATAAAAATAAATTGTACTACTTGCAATTTCTCTGCAGGTATGAGACAGTTTCAAAATAAAATTAAAAATCAACAACAGTATATTAGGAAGATGGAAGTTCCAAGGGAAAACTACACCTAGTTTGCAGGAAAGAGGAAACTCTCAAATGATTAAAGTGGTCCCCAAACAGATCCATCCTAAGGAGGGTTGGAAGGATGTTAGAAAATGCCTCACTGAATAGTAAGTTAGAGGAGATGATGCCTATGTACTCTCCAATGATTTCATAATTCATTCATTCAACAAACATTTATTAAACACCTACTGTTTCAGACAATATGCTAGACACTGAGCTTATGAAAATAACTGAGAGACAGTCCCTGCAGCTGGAGACCTTATATTCTAGTGAAGGATGGTGATTCAGAAGCCTGCAGTTAGAATTTTAAGACAGGCATCAGTGTTACATATAGAAAGAAGCATGTGACTCAAGAACACTTTAATACTTTAATAACACTTTAATAACAGTCTTTAATACTCCATTTTTCATTTATGAATTTTCAGTAGACTACACAATAGTTTATTATTCTATCATACTCTTTAACATTTTCATCCTAACTTTCGTGTGCTTGCGGGTGGTGTTGAGACATATGCAAAAACTTTATCACTTTTCAATTATGAACAGATGTAAATGACTTACTTGATGTTTTATTTTATAATAACAAGCATCTTCTAAAATAAGATTCAAATGAGAAGCTAGGGCTATAGTTATTGAAAGAGACTTAACACTCCAAAAGTGAACCCTGTTATGTTCTTCAAAAGTCACTCCACATCTCTGTTCTCCAATTTCTACATCTGTCACAATATGCTTGTAAGATGCTTTGAGATGCTTAGAAGAAAGACGTCGTAATTATAAAGCTCTGTTAAAATACAGGTTACTTTCACCTTTTGCCAGGGACTAACATACTGTGGACATAAGTAAGACAGAGTGATCCATCTAAATGAGCTCACCTTGGCAATTTTATGGTGGGTGAAACATTATTTGGTTTTCCAACTTTTCCCCTTGGCTTTATTTCAATCTTCCAGGCATATCATCAAGTGAGAATGCTTCAGTGCCTTCTCACTGACCCAGGAGTGAGAGGCCAGAGCAAGCAAGTCAGTATTCAATTACTTTCCCCACTTAGGTCTATACACCCTACTTACACTTTTCCCATTTGACACTTTCATAACCATATTTAGCTTTCTTCCTACCATCTCCTTTCAATTCAAAAGGCAGTTTAGACTCCCATATGGTTGCCATCGAAGCTAACAGATGTCTAGCAAATTAAAACAAAAATTATGACTTATAAACTGCTGATGTATCATCATTCCAGAACATCTTACAATTTATAGTGAATCATAAGATAAGACTTCCTACTTATGCCCCCGGCAAGGTTCCCTAAATCTCCTCTCTGAATTTAAACCCTGTGGAAACAAATGAGATGCAACATTGTGCCATCAAACCTGGATAAACCTCCACTTAAAGATACAATGTAATATTTGCAAGCACATCAAAGAGAAATTTGGCCTCAAGGATCCAAGGCTTTCTAATCTTTGTACAGCAAAGAGAAGAGAAAAATGACTTGGTTCTCCCAAGTCATTCAAGGCTTCCACTGATCCATAGTGCTTTTTTCAAATACATGACGATCCAATCTATGGAATCCATTCGCCTCATCTCCTTGGCAGATATTAAGAGGAGCATAATTACCTGGTAGTAATGATGCCAAAGTACCAGGCTAAGGTATTCTAGAAGTTTTACAGCCAAGATGGAACTAGTATAAAATCTGGAGACAATGACACAGACCATATTCACCATTTGTTAAATACTGAGACACCGTGCTGGGTAATATCTTATCTGATTGCATCCTTGAATCTACAACTCTATTGCATAATGTTATCTTTCCTTTATAAATGAAATTAAGGCTCAGTGCAGAAGACTGTATTTTCCAAAGATGGCCACAACCCACACGACCCTGACACTTGTCTGACAAAAGAGGGAATTTCCTTCTTCAGCACTTCGAAATTGAGCAGGCTCCACTCTTTCTTAAACCAGTGGAATAGATGAAACTGACACTGGGCCAGTTCGGGGAGTAGCCTTCACTGGCTGGAAGTTTCTTCTGCCAGTCTCAGAGACAGGAAGAAGCCACGTTTAGGTGCTCTAGCCAACAAATTTGGCTGAGCTCTCAGCATCAACTGCCAGTCATGTGAGGGTACCATCTTGGGTATCCCACTGCAGTGAGCCTTCAGTTAACTCCAGCCCAGCCAGCCACATCTCACTGCAACTGCATGGGCAATTCCAAGTGCAAATCACCCAGATGAGCCTGGTCAAATCACAGAACTGTCAGATATAATAAAGTTTTATTTTAAACCACTAAGCTTTGGGGTTTTTTGTTACGTAGCAAAAACAAATTTACAGAATTTGTAATAGCAATAACAAATTTACAGAAGCAGGATGCCCATTCCTGACCCCAGTTCTTCAGTCAATAACATCTTAGTCTGAGTTACTGTGATCAAGTATCATGACTACCTTCCTGCTGATCATCACTCTAGAGACCAGGGTACTAAAAACTCAGAGATTCCAATATGGGGTAATTTTGAAGCAGACAACAGGATAGGAAAGGTATGAGGGCGTATATGAGTGGAAGGCTTTAGGCACAGAAAGGAGGGACAAGGTGTGTAGAAAGCAGAGTAAGAGAAGGGCCCTTGTAACAAAGGCATCTACATAACAATTCTGCCTGGGGCAGCTGGTTTAGTTCCACAGCCTACATCTCTTTTCAGGCTTCCCATAAAACTTCCCCCAAGAGAGAAAGACCTTCAAAATGAGACAAGACATGACTCTCTTCTGGAACTCTCTATGCAAGCACTCTGCAATTCTTTGAAGCTCTCCACAATTCCAGAGGTTTTGCTACAACCTAATCCACAGAAAATACTCAATGTGCCTCTGTACACTACAAAATTACACCAAACTGTCAGGGAAACAGGCCCAAATCCCTTTATTTCTTTTCCACCTCCTGCTATGAAACTGCAGAGAAAGCCCCTGGGTACTTTCTGTTGCCTAGTAGCTGAAATGTGCAACTTTTGGAAGTGTTCAAGTAGAATCAAGAGGTTTGGACTCACTACGCCAATAAGATCCAGTCTCAATGCGGTAGTCCTTGACTCTCAAAGTCATGAAAGTTTCAAGTTCAGATAAAATCAAAATGCCTCACCCAGAAATGTGACTTTTAAACATTTCCAACAAGGGTTGAAAAAAAGGAAGCAAGGAAAGAAAATAATTTCTTCCTCCTATATTTGTAGCAGTGTTTGACTGCAGGGAGGGGGGTGACTGCTGACAGGAATCATGTCCATTCCCTGGCAAAAATGGCCTGTGAAAGACTAGATCTGATATTTATTCATGTGTCCCCCCTCATCATCAGTCCTGAGGCCAGATGACATGCTGACACAGAAAGTGGTCTCCAATCCCTTCCATTTCCTTTTGCAAAACATGCATGAGCAGTGCAAGGTACTCCTACAGAAAACAGAAAATAAAAATAAAATAGCCTAGTAAATGTGTGGCAGAAAAAAGAATATAAAGAGCTGTATTGACAACTATTCTCATCGATGTATATGTTTACAGCGTATGGCCAAAATTAAAGGAGAATCAAAATAAATATACCCTGTGTTCAGACTGTTGTGGATTATTATTGATCCCACCACTGGATTATTGTTTATCTCACACTGAACCTACACTGAAGAGCAACTTGGAGAACCACCCCCCCCAGACAGCCACCATCTTTACTTTCCATGGGGGGAAGAATGGGGGGCAGGAGGAGTGCCCAGTAAGGAAAAGGACGGGATGGGACGGGATGGGACGGGATGGGATGGGATGGAAAGGAAAAATAACACGGTCTTTGAACCAACGTTTTCCTCTTGTCCTAGTGAACTCTTTGTCTGGTTGCTGAACATGTTTGTGAGATCAAGGAAAAGAATTCAAACAAAACAAAAGAGTAGGCATCCCAGCCTAATTACAATAGGTGCCCAGCACATTGTAGTGCCAGCAGAGCATGGTTTGAATCTTTCCTTCAAGCATTTGCTCTCCCGGTAGCCCCATAAAACACGTCTCGTACACCTTCTCCTCTGCATTTCTCCAAGGTTTCCCCAAAACGGCCCGCTCTATGTCACTCCTCAAAAAGGAGGACGTGAGGCACGAACACACTGAAACATATGTTGATGGTGACTTCTTATTATCCTGACAATAATACAGAGAGAGAAATAAATCCCTCCACCCCACACGCCCACTGGTCAGTCCATTACGCAAAAGGAGCGCTTTCCAGATGAAGGGGAAGAGCGTGCAGGAAGCGTTATTTACGTGCACATTACAGAACGATATACCACTGCATCTGCATCCTACACAAAGCCCGAGATGGTGCAAGAAGATACACGCTGAACATGGCACAGACCAGCCGCGGCAACACGGAGCCAAGCCCTCGTCCAATCAGATCCTTGTTAGAAGGTGGACCTCAGGGTCGGGTCTGCCCGATTAGCCTTCCCTGTTATGACACCACGCTCAGCCCAACATCCATATCCCACCAGGAGCAAATCTCATTCGAGTGGTTGCTCATCTCTCAAACTGCCGAGCCCTTTCTTTCATCTGCATCCACGCTATTCCTCCCTTAAAAAGCCACCCCAAGGCCTGGGTGCCCCCTTTCCGGCTCGGTTTTTCTTTTTACCTCTTCGCGTTCCTAGAAAGGATTAAATGTTTATCTCTCCAACGCGCAGGCTGAAAAGGCAGGCTGAAAAGGCGGAAGGCAAATGCCTCTCCGTGCTCCGGCAAGCGCCCGAGGGGCTGCGAAAAGTAAAGGCAGAGAGCAACGTGGGGGAAATCGTCGCGAATCGATCGGCCACGATAGTCGAAATCCCAGAAGCGCTCCAACTTACCCAAAATATGACATTGAAGCCAAATATGAAATATTTGATGCAACAACTGACTTCAGGACCCTTGTAATGCTTCCCGGACATCCTCTGGGTTCATGAAGACACTTGCCCCGGCAGCCCGAGTTTGGAGCCCCGGAGCACCGTTGCTCGGAGCAGCACGTTGGGGAGCTGGGGCTCAGGGACGCCGCTCGGGGGCCGCGGCGCAGCGCAGCGGCCGGGGCTGAGCAGCGCAGGGACCGACCTGCGGAGAGCGGCTCCCGCACCTCCAGCCCCTCGCGCGCCGAGGCCGCCGGAGCCGGGGTGGCCGCGAGCGGGCGGGGAAGCGCGTGCTGCAAGCCCCGAGCTTCGCTGGAGCTGGCCCCGAGCACAAGGCGAGCTCCCAAGCCCGTCCGCCAGACGATCTGTCCGTCGGTCAGTCTCCGGGCAAACGCGGCCGCGGCAGATGCTGGAGGAGACGCTCCTCGCCCGCCTGCCGGCTCGCGAGCTCCCTCCCACCCCTCGCTCCGCCCGCCGATCGCTCCGCCCGCGCCGCCCGCCTCCCGCCGCCGGAGCCTCGGCGAGGTGCGCGCGCGCACGGGCCCGGGCTCTCCCGGGTGGCGGTGGGACGAAGTGTGCGCGCCGCCCCCTCCTTCCAGCGCTCTCCGCTCCTCCGGCTCCCTCCATCCTCGCCCCGCCTCAGGCCAGCCCGGAGCGCCGCCGACCCGCGAGCACTGCAGCGGGGTAGGTGGGGAGGATGGCAGGGCGGAGGGAGAAGTACGGGTGCCCGGGGAGCACGCCCATTGGGAGCGGCCTGGAGGAGTGACGGGGGTTGATGAGTAGCGGGTCCCCCTCTGCCACCGGCAGCAGCAGGCAGCTTCTGGAGGGACGCGGGGGAAAGGGTCGCTTTGGGGCGACAGTAGGGATCCTGAGTGAGAATCCTCCCCGCTACCCCCGGACGAGCCTCCGTTCTGGGTGTAGCCACACTCACGCCCCCTGCTCCACCACCCGGTTTTGTGGCAAGAGAAGACGCCGGGCCACTGAGCCGGAGAGGAAAGGGGTCGTAGACTTTGCTGGGAGCAAAGGGGAAGGATAAGGTGTTAGGGAAGGGGGAGAAAAGAGAGGTGGGAAATGGGGGGAGCGACTCGGGAGGGTTGCATAGGAAAGGCCCCCGAATCCCAATGCGGCTCCAACCCAACCTCCCCACCTGCGGGAGAAATAGGCTTATCCTAGAAACGGGGACGAGGAAGGAGAGATGGCCCAAAGGAATCCTGACCCGGCATACAATCCTTGCCCTAGGGCCAGTTGCCAACAACAGAAACCCGGAATAGTGCCGAAGGAACTTGACTGGTCTTAACTCTAAGAAGGAATCCAGCAAGGCGTTCCAGGACGGTCTTCCAGGGCATCCGAATTGAGTTTATAGATCATGAACGGTTAAGCTTTTGACCTCTGAGGAAGGATGGAACGTGCCTGGAAATTATATTGAAGCCCTACCTGAGAAGGTGTGCCCGTTAGTTGTGTATCTGCCTCCCGCCTGGAGCACTTTCACAGGTGCTGACAAGCGGGTACCAGTATTTCATGGAAAAAGAATGAAGAACCGCTCAGAACTGTGTGTAAACATCTGTGGGAATTTTTTTAAGGCTTCGGAAAGCTACAAAGAGATGAGATCAGGAAATTTTTCCAGTACCACCCCGTGTAACCTGGTACTGGGCACAGGAATCTGCATGTTTCCTAAGCTCTCACGTGATACTTAAGTATGCTTGAGAACCTTTGTCGTAGGGCTTCCCTGGTTAACTACTTCTCACTTTTCTCAAAAACTAGCTAGCTAGGTGACAGCCGGTTACGTGGAGGAGCAAGAAGTTACTTTTTCTTGCAATAAATTGCACTTAAGTAGGCTTGGCCTTGAGAGGGGTTGGGGCTATATTGAGGCTACAGGTAGGAGCCAGGGTCCCCACAAAGGTGGAAGAACCAGGAGATTCTAGAATTATGACACTGGTTAACAGTGACTTGAGCCCTTTGGATGAAATAACCCTCTTTACCTCAAAGGTGTCCTCCACCCACCCAAAACACACAGCATAGTACTACCACCAACCTGGTGGGCTTCAAAGGTAAAGTCTGCTCTTAGCTGCAGATTCCCTACTAACAGGAAGGCACTGACAAGCTTTACCTAAGCCTACTGGTGCTATATTGTAATTCTTTCTGTACATAAATAAAACAGTTCCTGCAGATTCCTGGATAAATCAAAGGAAATGTCTATCTTAAGCTGATATGACACAACTCAGAAAAGGACTAGAAATTAGATCCAATTGGTGACTGAGTTGATCCCTAAGCAGGATTTACCTTTGAAATAAAACTCAACAGAGAAGGGTAAGTTCAGATAACTCACTGGTAATTTGGGGCAGGGGGGCTAGTTGAATTCTCATTTCATATGTCAAAAGCAAGTTCAAGGAGGATTTATGAGTTAAATGTATTTTTTAAAGCAAACCAGAAAATACTATTTGTTAAACCTCTGGCTAGATGTATTCCTCAACTTAGAAGCAATAGAAGGAAATGATCAATGGATATGACTGGGTAATACCTAAAACTTCTATGTGTCAAACATTGTTTTAGACAGAAACCTAAACCAAAAAAAGAAAAAAAGTGACAGTAAATATAAAAAAAAAAGTATGAATATCTATAAGTAGGGCTCATACAGCTAAAGTAAAATGTAGAATCTGTTATTGACTATAAACAGAAAACAAACAAATCACATACAAAGACATCAAATAGTAATAAATATATGGTGAAAATTAACCTTATAGTAACTAAAGAAATAGATGTTAAAACAAACCAGTGATAAAGATATAGAGATAATAAGCAATGGTTTGCTCATACATTGCAAGTGTCATTATAAAATGATACTGTCCATTTGGAGAGCATTTTGACTATATGTCGTAGGTCAGGGTGCTCCTACATTTTGATTCAGAGGTCCCACTTCTGGGAATCTAGCCAGAGACATACTCCAAAATATGGGGAAAGTTATATGCTGCAAGTTGTATATCACAGCATTATTTATATTGAAGACTAGGCCACAACTTAAAGATGCTAGAGGTAGGGGCTATACCCAACTCCCTGTAGCCACCTGGACCACGATGCTACTTCATGTTTCTCTGCTTTACACATATCATTCCTGGTCTCTACCTGAAAGACTCTCCTTGCCCTGTGTCTGTGAGCTGAGCTCTCTTCTCTCACTTATCCTCAACACTTTTGATCAGCATTTTCCAGGCTCCCTCTTTCATCCCCACAAGGCCTCCTAAACTCTCCCATTTTGGCCCTTGGAGACTACCTGTAATTACTCCTTTCCCTCCCTGTCTCTTCCACTCTGCTACGTCTCCTTCAAGGGTGTGCTCCATTTCCTTTTAATCTTAGAATTACTAGCATCCTGCCAATGTTTCAGGTACTTGATAAATATTTATTTAAAAATGGATGAATCAGGGACTTCCCTGGTGGTCCAGTGGTTAAGACTGTGGGCTCCCAATGCAGGAGGCATGGGTTCGACCCCCGGTCGGGGAACTAGGATCCAGCATGCCGCATGGCACAGCCAAAAAAAAAAAAGGATAAATCATTTACTCAAAACTTTTACAGACATTAAGGATGATGATTCTAATCGCTTATATGTGGAATCTAGAAAAATGGTACAGATGAACTTATTTGCAAAGCAGAAATAGAGACACAGATGTAGAGACCAAACTTAAGGATACCAAGGGGGGAAGGGGGAGTGGGATGAATTGGGAGATCGGGATTGACATATATACACTAATATGTATAAAATAAATAACTAATGAGAACTACTGTATAGCACAGGAAACTCTACTCAGTGCTCTGTGGTGACCTAAATCAGAAGGAAATCCAAAAAAAGAGGGGATATATATATACATATAACTGATTCACTTTGCTGTGCAGTAGAAACTAACACATCGTAAAGCAACTATATGCCAATAAAAATTAATTTTAAAAAAGGATGATTATAAAGAGTATGTGGCAATGTGTGAATACATTATAATGTTCAATTTTAATTTTGTGGAAATATCTCAAAGTAATATAAAAGTTAGATGAAAAAAGCAAGGGGCAAAATAGTATACAGAGTAGGCTACCATTTTGTAAAAAATAATAATAATAAAGCATGTTGCAAAGGGGAGTGGAAAATTTATATATGCACATATTTCCTTGTTAATGGGTAGGCTATGTATAGAAGAAAATAAACTGGTGGTAGTGGTTTGAGGGGCAGGGGGCAGACTAGAGGCCTAAAGATATGATGGGAGGGAGGCCTGCTTTATTTTTCAATATATAAAAAATATATATATATTTTGTTTGTTTTCAAAATTTGTACCATGTATATGATATACCTGTTTTGAAAACAAATCAATCTACAAAATTGTATGCAATTATGTGAAAAAAGTTAGGCGTGAATTCTTGACAAATAATGGTTGTTCAACTGTGGGATTGTGGGTGATTTTGTTTACACGTTTCTGGTTTCTTTTTTATTTAATGTGGTTATACTGCTTTTACAATGACAAAGATAAAATTATAAATAAAGACATGAACAAATAACTAAGTAATCATTATATTTATTTCAGCACCACCTTTCATGACTCAATAAATTCTGGCCTATTTTAAGGAGGAGAAAAAAGGAGAGTAATTTTCTCCCTGGAGACAGCTACAGCCATCTCCTTCATAATTCTGAGGCTGAAAAAATGGTTAATAAGTTTAATTACTGAAAAGTTAATCAGCCTTTCAAATGGCAGTAAGAACAGGTAAAGCACGTTCTTCTAATAGTTGCCTAAACAGCAAGATATGACAAGAGCGTTTTAACCTAAGACACCAAATTGAGTGAGCTTGACTCCCTCTCTGTATTTCACTCTCCCCACCGACTTTCTGCCTCCCTCCTCTCTCTCTTTCACTGTCTGTCTCTCTGCTCCTCTAGTCCTGTATTTTTCTTTTCCTTCTCTGTGGCCAGCACTGGTGGTTGTCTACCCACCTAATGTTCCAATGTCCCCCCTCTTTTCACAGCCATAGGCCTGGGAAGGTCAGCTCCAATGGGTGAGCCAAACCTGGCCCTTGCCAGTGTTCAGTTCAGAAATGGGCATGAGATACAATTCTGACCAATGAGGAGAATCTTCTGGGAGTTTCCTCACATCTTAAGAGATGTTTTCTTTTTGGCCTTGGATGTAATTGTGTTTGGATGTGACACCTGGGTCCTCTACAGCCTGACAATAATAAAGACCATACCAAGCATGGCAGAGTGAGAAAGTGAAAAGAACCTAGGCTTCGTGCCATCATTGCCTGGCTGACTTCAGCCTATTCAGGACTTCCTGTCACAGGAGAGAACTTGTTAGTTAAGGCACTGTGAGAGAGGTTTTCAGTTTCACGCAGCTCAAAGTATTCTGTTTTAAACACTCTCCTTCTGGTGTTCTCTCCTGACCCTTTGATTTTCTCTTCTTGAATCACCACCAGTGTTTCCACGTTTCTCTCAGTACCACCCTTCTTCTCCTTTTCCCTCCCCTCTCCTCTCTTCCCCAACTGTTCCTGTCCGTCTTCAACAATACAGGGGGAACCTTTAGCACAGTCTGACCAGCTTACATCCACCCCTTTCTCTCACTTTCTCAACCACAAAATGCTTTCCCACCTCCGACCACACTCATACTTCACGGCTGACAGGCCTGGGTGGATCCACGCCAGGCCAGCCCCAGAGTCTGTCTCTCTCCATGTTGGGATTCCTTAACAAAGGAATCCCTGCATGTGCCTGAAATGGAGGCGATGATTTTTAGGAGAGCTGAGGGGCCTGTGTTTCCAGGAGGAAGACTGTCACTCTCTCTCTGCAGAAAGAGGAAGGAAGCACAAACACCAAGAGAAACAGGCAGAGTCTCTGACAACGTGGGCCACACAAACCGTTGTACATTTTGTGCTCTGAAAAGCTTCCGGCCCTGCTAAAGGCTTTCTATTTCTGGATTTCTTCAAGAGGACCCTATCCTTGAGGTTTAAGAAGTTTTTAGATAGAATTCTTCCATTGCACCCCATTTTGGCTTTAGCTACTTTGGAGTGGGCATCTCATATTTGCAAATCGAAGAACCTTGATTAAAAGAACTCATCCCACCTCAAATCCATTATCTAATGAGGTCAACTAAAAACATTTTTAATTGGCCATAATATAAATATTTGTTGTAATTAATGAATCAAATATTGTGCCTACTGTTCTTTCATCAAAAAGTGAGTAAATTAAAATATTATATTTTGGGCTTCCCTGGTGGCGCAGTGGTTGAGAATCTGCCTGCTAATGCAGGGGACACGGGTTCGAGCCCTGGTCTGGGAAGATCCCACATGCCACGGAGCAACTAAGCCCATGAGCCACAACTACTGAGCCTGCGCATCTGGAGCCTGTGCTCCGCAACAAGAGAGGCCACGATAGTGAGAGGCCCGCGCACTGCAATGAAGAGTGGCCCCCACTTGCCGCAACTAGAGAAAGCCCTCTCACAGAAACGAAGACCCAACACAGCCAAAAATAAATAAATTAATTAAAAATATATATATATTATATTTCTCTAAAAAACAAAGGATCCCCCAGAATCAGTATCACCCTGTGCCCCTCTCGCCCCACGCCCACACATATCCCTTAAAGAAGTCTAGTTTTCAGGGCCCCAGGAAGAACATAAAAAGAAAGCATATCTGCCTCATAAATATGATTAAACAAGCATATGTAGAACACAGTTGTTTCACTTTTAAAAATCAATTATAATTGCTTGCGTAATAAAATGAATTCTATCTTTCACAAAACATGACAGCGCAGGCATTGATTTTGTTGATGTTGCTGTTCCACCTTCTTTTGGAAATATCACCTCAATTTCCTACTGCTTTGGAAATAGTCAGCGAGGCCTCCCTCTGAATCAAGGTGCCAGGCCCTACCCTCACCTTACCAGGGGCAGGTGCATGACACACATTTGGCCAGTCAGAAGCTCCCTTCATGCTACTGCACAGAGGGAGGAAAAGACCAAAAACTACCTGGAGTTCATTCATTGCAGCCCCTGGACAAGTCTGAGGCTGCCCTTGGGACCTTCGGGGTCCTCCTAGCTCTTCTGCCCTCCCTCTAGTTCCCTAAGCTAGCTTATTTCCTCCGAGTAAATTTCCCTCCTGATTAAATCAGCCTGTTTCAATGGCTTAGACCAAAAAATTCCTAATCAACACTTGGTGAACTTTTTTTTTTTTTATAACTTATTTATTTTATTTTTGACTGCGTTGGGTCTTCGTTGCTGCGCGTGGGCTTTCTCTAGTTGCGGCGAGCGGGGCTACTCTTCATCGCCGTGCGCGGGCTTCTCATTGCGGTGGCTTCTCCTGTTGCAGAGCACGGGCTCTAGGCACATGGGCTCAGTAGTTGTGGCGCACGGGCTTAGTTGCTCCGCGGCATGTGGGATCTTCCCGGACCAGGGCTCGAACCCGTGTCCCTTGCATTGGCAGGAGGATTCTCAACCACTGTGCCACCAGGGAAGTCCTAGGTGAACTTCTGAAACTGCACTTTCAGAGGAAAATGTTAACTTTTTTTCTGATTTCCAAAGTAGGATATCCTTATTATACAATATTTAGAAAATTCAGAAAAAAGTTTTAAAGACTCCCACATGACAACATTTCCAAAGAAAACTACTGTCAATATTTTGATATATTTTCTTCATTAACAAATATTTTTGTATGATTGATCTCATTCTGTAGAGAAAAAAACTTAAACCTACTACATTTTCCATTTGCCAGTGCCCCCAAATAGTGCGGAGAAATCCTCCATCAGAATAGAAACAAGTCCATCTCATTTTCCAGGCTGTGGTTATCCGTTAAGATTCTAACCTCGTTGCCCTGTATCTCTAACCCTTGAGTGTTTTCCTTTTCCACCACGTATCGGTCTTTGTTTCCTTTCTCATAAGGCAAACATTCTTGCATGCTCCCTTACATTCCTAACTCACTCCTACCTCCAAACAATCTCAAACTTCCATTCCCACCTCACAAACTCTACCCTTCTTTTCATCCATCACCAAATCAAATTATATTGCAGTTAAGCATTTCAACTCCTTATAAAAATCTGCCCCCATTTAACACTAGGCATGCTAATCATATCTAGTAATTTCCTCTTTCACCATTTGGTTTCTTTTACCGTCTAAAAACTTTGCTTCTGTGATACATCTCTTTCCAATGGAACTATAATTGGTGGAACATTGAACTTAATGTCCAGAAGCAGGGAATAGATATTAGCAGATTCATCAGATATCCATTTAGGTTTTATTAGGCAGAAATCAATCGATTCAACAACAAATATTTATTGAGCCCATCTCCCGTTAAGGCACCTGTAGTGATAATTTCTGCCCTAAGAGTGAACTGGAAGAAATGGACACACAGAGGTAAGGACACAGGTCAGAATGGACTAAGTGCTACAATTCCAACGAAGTACAGTGTGATACAGAGTCATAAAAAAACTTCTTCTAGTTCTATTTTTCCTTTTCTTTCTTTCTTTCTTTTCTTTTCTGTAGTAGTAGCATTAAGGTGCAACTACTAGGGACAAAAACTAGTTCCATTTATGAAGACTGAATGCCTTATATCTGAATCATTTATTTGAATGAGTTCAGGACTCTGAAAGAATAAGTTTTAAAATTTATAATTAACCATAATGGTATAACCATTGTGGAAAACAGTTTGGCAGTTCCTCAAAAAGTTAAACAGAATTAACATATGATTCAGCAATTCCATTCTCAGGTATATACCCAAAAGAAATGAAAGCAGGGAACCAAAGAGATACTTGTTTACCAATGCTCATAGCAGCAGGAGAGCCAAAATGTGGAAACAGCCCAGTGTCCCTCAATAGATGAATGGATAAACAAAATACAGTATAGATACAATGGAATATTACTCAGCCTTAAAAAGGAAGGACATTTTGATACATGCTATAGCATGGCTGAATCTTGAAAACATTATGCTAAGTGAAATAAGACGGACACATACGGACACATATTGTATGATTCTACTTATATGAAGTACCTAAAAAAGGCAAATTCATAGAGACACAAAGTAGAATAGAGATTACTAGGGACTGAGGGGAAAGAGAATGAAGAGTTATTGTTTAATAGATACAGAGTTTCTGTTTGAGATGATGAAAAATTCTGGAAATGAATAGTGGTGATGGTTGCAGAACACTGTGACTACTTAATGCCACTGAACTATATGCTTAGAAATGGTTAAAATGGTAAATTTTATGTTCTATATATTTTAGCACAATTAAAAAAGTCTACACTTATAACAAATAACAAACTGAAGAATAGTTCAAAATATAGAAATAAGTTACTCAAGTCTAAATATGATCAAAATTAAATGTCCAATATATGCATTCTAAGGCTATGAGTTGTGTGTGTCCTCACTTTAGGAAATCTAATAGAAGTGTAAAAATAAATGTAGAGATGATTGCATATAAAAGGATCTGTTTTACAGAGGGATTTATCCAAGCATTCCTTTAAACAAGGAGCTTCCCCTGTAAACTTAATTGTTTGCTAATTGATCAGGAGAAACACAACAAAGGCTGTTGAGGGCAGAAACACTCTCTGGAAAGATGTATCAGGAAGCTGGGGCCCCTCTCTAGTGCACAGTCTCACACAGGAGACCAGCCACCTGTGTTTCTCTCTTCCCAGAGGAGCTCTGGGCCCTCTCAAGCCTTCTAGGAGAATCCAACATGGCTGAGGTGAGCTGGGGATACAGTGGTGAGAGGATTAGCTACCTTCTAAGCTGATGATCTGAGGTTTTATATCAATCACTCAGCAACCTTTTCTATTAGACCACAAACTCCTTGAGGGCAGGGATCAAATTTCTGTGTAGTGTGTTGCCTTGCAAGTATGCCACACGTGCTGGGTGTATCATATTATTTACTGAATAAATGAGTGAATGAATGAATAACTTTAGTACAAAATGGCAATGGAAGGTCAAACAAAAATAGTTATAAAGCAGCTCTGAAATTCTAATATACAAGAAATCCACTTGAGTCATAAAAGTTCAAATGACACATACAATCTTAGAGAAACACTCCTCAAAGCATAAAGTGAGCAAAATCTGTGTCCACGCTTATCCTATCTTCTCCTACAAAAGGGACCTATTTTCTACTGTGTTTGTAACTCTGTCTTGTACCCAAATGCACCACATTCACTGGGTTCACCATAAATACTGTCAACAGAATGAGTGACAAGGCATAAAATAGCTCGCAGTACTTTTCATTTTTTACAAGTGTGGAAAGCATATTAAACCATCTGCTGATTAAAAATATGCACGTTTTGACTTGCATATGAATCAAATTAACATACATAAATCCAGCACCTCCACATCACTAGATTCACAGCCACAGCCAATAAATTTCCATGTTTCTTCAAATTCATCAATCCCAGAGTGACATGATTGTGATTAGAAATAAAATACACAGTAATGGTTTATAACTAAAAGCTAACTTTTGTTTTATTTCAATTCAATGGTCATTTATCCTCTAAAAATAAAAAAGGCATAAGATCATTGGGAATCTAAAATTTTATGCTCAAATTTGCTCTATAAATACCTAATATCACCATGGGAAACTAAACTTTGAGGTTTAGAACAGGAACCATCCTCCTTCAGTATGATGAATTAGGATTAACCAAAGTACAACAGGTTGAACCCTAGCACCTTGCTGCCTTATATAACCCCAGAAATGTGAAAGGTCTCAAGTTGCAGCTTCTAGAACTTCAGCTTCTACCTGCCCCTCTGCTCCCACAGGTCCATCACCACCACATTCTCTCCAAGACTATCTGAAGCAGGGAAGATTCTCTGGGAAGTAGAGGAAGAGCTCTGTATACTGTTATACTAATGGACCTGTCAACCCTCCCGGGAGGAAGAACACCTCCAAACTACAAACCTAGGTTGGGCCCAAGACTATTAAGAGGGGGTCAAGGGAATTCCCTGGTGCTCCAGTGGTTGGGACTCCGGGCTTCCACTGCCCGGGGCCGGGTTCGATTAGCTGGTCAGGGAACTAAGATCCTGCAAGCCACGTGGCACAGCCAGAAAAAAAAGGGGTGTCAATCGCTGTTGCTGAGAGACACCCTGCCCCTTCCTCTTAACTCCTCAGTCCCTCAGGATTCACCACCATCTGGAGTACTGCGCTAGGACCAAGGATGTAGCCTGGGTAGAATCTCTGGCACCCAGCCTCTCTTTGCACCCGGCTGTTGACATACCTCTGGCAACATATAAATGCCCAGCACTTTGGTCATTGGGTCCTCCCAGGACTGCCGGCACTGAGCCACTGAGGACAATGGAAATCTTTCCAGAGCAGTGTTTTCTAGCCTTGTCTGGTGATGAGAATCATCTAGGGCTATTGTCATAAACACAGATTCCCAGGCCCTTTCCCTAGATGTTCGTTTTTAGTAGGTCTATACGGGGTGCAGGAATCTGGTTATTTAACAAGGGCTCAGGTAATGCTCTTCACCAGGGAATGTGGGGAAATACTAAGTTCAGCACATTCTTCAAAGTGTTCCTTGAGTCTCCTGGTAGGAGGGAGTTGCCCTGTGTGGATTCAAGCCTTGTCATCTCTGGGGATAATGAAGGTGAGTGTACTTTGTACACTGGGAAGTCTCTGTAAATCCAAGATGTGCTATCATTATCATAATTATATACCTCTAGCCACAGCCCCCGGACAACATGTATAGCTGGGGTAAACGTCTCCTCAGTGTGCAGGGCTAAGGCACCAGCCCCAGTCTCTGCGGATAAGGAGTGGCCAAAAGCAGAGGAGAAAGGGAGGAGGAGGAGCAAAGGCTGGAATCCGGAAATTAATACATATGTATTTCAATCCACAGCTGCTCTGGCTGCTGATATAAATTAAAGGAAGAAGGAGGGAGAGTCAGGGAGAAAATGTTAACAGCATGAATTTTCCAGATATTAAAGACTGAATGTGTTAGCTGAATTATTCATTTATTAAACTTTTAATTTTATTTTTTAGTACTACTACGTGAATAAATGTTAGTTGGACGCAGAGACACAACTCAGTACTAAGATAAGCACCTGCATGATGGGTCGCCACGCAAAGTAGCCTGTGAGGTTTAGTCATCTACATGAGGTTGCCACAGCTGGGGAAAAGCCTCTAAGCTGGCAGTTTTGCTGCTGACTTACCATAAATTAAAGATGGATCTGTAGTTAGAGCACTGCCTCCCCCATGGACACAAAGACCAGGCCCTTCCTTACAATATTGATGAAGAAAATTTGCAATGATGCCAGAAATGAAAGAAGTGCATATTCTTACAGGATGCTGGGAGATAATTTAGAAATAACAACAACTCTTTTCTGAGACTTGAACAAGAAGTTGTGAGTTAAATAGCAGCCTGTAGAATCACCTGGCACTAAGAAAAGGAACATCACGCTCCAAGCCTCCTTAAAAAGATGAATGCTGTCTTCTGTGATTGAATATTTTCCTGCATAGTAACAGAGAAATGGACTAGCTTTTCATGATCTCATCTAAAGCCATGATTATACGACTAAATATTAGCAACTCAACTCAACAAAGGCACATAGTACAAATAAATAGCATAACAGTTAAATCTCCTCGATGCAATTGTTTGGGAAGAATCCTTCAAGTTTCTGATTAAATTTTAGAAGATACAGGACTTCAAAGTTAACGCTCCTCAAAGTCAGAAAGGTACTTCAGCCTCTTTAGAATTTTTGGTTCCTCCTGTTGTGACAAACATTCCCAAGGAGTTGAGTTGCAGCCAGGAGATGGCTTTGGGATAATTAGGAATACATTAGATGCAAAAGTATATTAAATGCCCAATACGCCTCAGAGTAGCCTCTTTTGAGAGTCACATAAAATATGCAAGAGACACTTAACCATTCTCATCTTCAATTATAATTCCTTAGGCCTCATCACTTTTTTCCTCAGATATGTATAAAAAAAGGTTTTTCATGCCCATCCTGCTGACAAAATTTCAACCACTGAAACTTTCCCTTTAAAATAAACAAGGCTTTTTATCTCCCTGAGTTGGCCAGATAACGAGTTTACAGGCCACTCAGAATCACCAGAGAGAGCGGAAACTGGAGCAGTACAGACAGATGAGATCCTCGCAGATAAAGCACATCATCCAGGGCAGTCAGGAGCTGCAGCCTCTTCCCTCGCTTAACCTTGTACCAAAGCTGCTGTGGGTAATTTGATTCCCTGCGCCCCTTTCTCTGTTGAAATGGAACATGGATTTTTAGGGTGATGTTAGAGGGGGAGACCCTGTGAAGGAAGGAAAACTGTATAAGGACTTCCTATCTACCCTAACTCATTTGCCACGTGAGATCAGTTACTTCACTACTCAAAAACCTGTCTCCTTACCTGAAATGGGGGAGGTTAGATCAAACCGGTGGGATAAAGATAAAGATCTTGATCTGGAAGAATTCTCTAAAGTCCCCACTTGGGGCGAGCGGGAAAAATAAGTGGGTTCTAGGCTGTGGTTCTCTCAGAACACTTCTACTTTTCTCTGTTTCCACGTTGGTGTTTCATATAAGATTTCATTTTCTGAAAGGTATCCCGTGCTAAAGAAACTTTGCAAACCCCTGGACTAAAACAACTGTTTCCTTCCAGCTCTCACACCCTCTGATTCTTTAACATTCAATGATAAGAGGGATGCATGCCTGCTAAAGCAACCAGAAGGTTCTCAGTTAGAGTAGTACCTAGATATTGATCGAAATTGAAGAGATGCTTGAAGGATGTGAAAGAGGAAATTTAGAGAAACCCAGATGGCGCATCTCTTTTCCAGGTTAGGAAGGAGACCTGTATCACTCTTTCTTCCTTCCCTACTTACAGCCAATATCTACCCCTTACTCAGTGGTTCTCAATTCTAACTGTCTAACAGATTAGCCTATTAAATTATTCAGGGATCTGGGCTCCTGAGATTCTGAGTCAACAGATGTAGAGACGGAGTCTTTTCAGCTACTTCATTTTAGTTTGGTTTTGTTTTAAGATCCATAGGTCATTTTGGTGTGCAACTAGGACTGAGAATCTCTGCTTGGCTTCAGCTCTCCAACCTTCATAAGGCCATTCCCTTAAAAGACATTAATGACCTCCCACAATGTCAGTTATCATTTTTAGGCAGATGACCCCAAATTGAACTCTCAAGAGACATCCATCTTCCATCTTGGTGTTTCAGAAGCTCTTCGTCCACCAACTAGCCTTGTCTCCAGTATCTCTCATTCTGTTAGTGGCCCAGCCCTTCTTCGAGTGTCTAAATCTTCCAGTGACCTGAAGGCATCTTTGATTCTGCCACTCCTGTGCTCCCAGCATCCTATCTGCACAAACTTAACAAACCTACCCTGTATCTGACCCTAAATCAGATCCCAGTCTCCTATTCCTACTGCCACTCTTCAACCACATTCCCTTTATATCTTATCTATATTGTTTATAGCCACTTACAGTACTCTCATTTTCCCATCTTTACCCTCTTCGATCCATATTAATCTGACTTTGTTAACCCCTTGTTTAAATAATTACAATGGTTCCCTATGGCCTACCCTTAAAAAAATAAACCCCTTCATCTTTTAGGTTCCACAGTAGAAACCCAATCTAAGTTTCCAGCCTCATCTTGAATTACATAGCAGCATGAACACAATACACCAACCAAAGAGCATGGCTCTGTCTTCTGTACACATGTCCTAGGCTTTCCTGATTACGTGCCTTCACCCTTAACCACTCTCTCAGCCCAGAAGACCCTCCTCCCCATTCTATGCCACTGCCTTCCTAAAGGCTCTCCACAGTCTCCAAGTGAATCTGAAGCACAACGGAAAACACTGTGCTTGGCCCTCTTTCATGGCAGTCATTATATCCTGTCTTGTAGTGTAGTTATCTATGGCCATATCTTAACCCCTTTACTGAGCCGTTGCTTCTTCAGAGAATGTCCTGTGAGCCTTGTAGCTATATAGAAAGAGAGTGGACTTTGGAGCCAGAGAGCCCTGCGTTGCAATTCCAGCTCTGCCACCCAACAGCTGTTTGAACTGGTTCATATTATTTAACCCTTCCCTCCTTTAGTTTCCCCATCTGTAAAATGGGAATATTAATATGCAGTTCCTAGGATAGGTGTGAAGTTTTAATAGTATAGTACATGTAAGGTGCCTGACACAAGAAAGGCCTTCAACAAATTGTGGTTCCCATTAGCAAATGTCAAATGGAGGCTGGTCAGGCCTTCATCTATAATGGAAGGTGATGTCCTGCTAACCCGGCTTGATGGGAAACTTCCTCTATAGATATTCACCACCTGGTACTTTTTACTCATTAAGATGATAACAAGGCTATTTTAAATTTTGAGACAAGGTTCGGAACAGAGTATTGGTTTCTTCCCTTTTATCTATTGGCCAATAATAATAAGTGTTGGTAGAAATAGTGAAATGGCTGGTACACAGGAAAGGGAAGAAAGAGCAGCAAGAAAACCCTGGATTAAGGTAACCAGCAATACATACAGAGAGATATAAAATGGCCACAATTTTGCCAAGCAAATATTTTCAAGTTACATTATGCAGCATGTAAAGGAATAAGCCACCATAGTCAGGGGGGTAGAAATCATTAAATAAAAGGAGAGTTATTAATACAATACATCAAATCATTACATCAAACACAAAAAAAATTCCTTCTATAGATGCTTAAAGTGTATTTGATAAGATTCAACACCACTCCATAGTAACATTATTTGAAGAGTAGAAATAGAAAACATATTTCTTTAATAGAAGAAAAAGTAAGGGCAGACAGCAGAAGCAAGAAGAGCTACAATCCTGCAGCCTGTGGAACAAAAACCACATTCACAAAAAGATAGACAAGATGAAAAGCCAGAGGGCTATGTACCAGATGAAGGAACACAATAAAACCCCAGAAAAACAACTAAATGAAGTGGAGATAGGCAACCTTCCAGAAAAAGAATTCAGAATAATGATAGTGAAGATGATCCAGGACCTCGGAAAAAGAATAGAGGCAAAGATCGAGAAGATGCAAGAAATGTTTAACAAAGACCTAGAAGAATTAAAGAACAAACAAACAGAGATGAACAATACAATAACTGAGATGAAAAATACACTAGAAGGAATCAATAGCAGAATAACTGAGGCAGAAGAACGGATAAGTGACCTGGAAGACAGAATGGTAAAAATCACTGCTGCGCAACAGAATAAAGAAAAAAGAATGAAAGAAATGAAGACAGCCTAAGAGACCTCTGGGACAACATTAAACGCAACAACATTCGCATTATAGGGGTCCCAGAAGGAGAAGAGAGAGAGAAAGGACCAGAGAAAATATTTGAAGAGATTATACTCGAAAACTTCCCTAACATGGGAAAGGAAATAGCCACCCAAGTCCAGGAAGAGAGTCCCATACAGGATAAACCCAAGGAGAAACACGTCGAGACACACAATAATCAAACTGGCAAAAATTAAAGACAAAGAAAAATTATTGAAAGCAGCAAGGAAAAAATGACAAATAACATACAAGGGAACTCCCATAAGGTTAACAGCTGATTTCTCAGCAGAAACTTTACAAGCCAGAAGGGAGTGGCATGACATATTTAAAGTGATGAAAGGGAAGAACCTACAACCAAGATTACTCTACCCAGCAAGGATCTCATTCAGATTCGATGGAGAAATCAAAAGCTTTACAGACAAGCAAAAACTAAAAGAATTCAGCACCACCAAACCAGCTCTACAACAAATGCTAAAAGAACTTCTCTAAGTGGGAAACACAAGAGGAGAAAAGGACCTACAAAAACAAACCCAAAACAATTAAGAAAATGGTCATAGGAACATACGTATCGATAATTACCTTAAACATGAATGGATTAAATGCTCCAACCAAAAGACACAGGCTTCCTGAATGGATACAAAAACAAGACCCATATATATCCTGTCTACAAGAGACCCACTTCAGACCTAAGGACACGTACAGACTGAAAGTAAGGGGATGGAAAAAGATATTCCATGCAAATGGAAATCAAAAGAAAGCTGGAGTACCAATACTCATATCAGATAAAATAGACTTTAAAATAAAGAATGTTACAAGAGACAAGGAAGGACACTACATAATGATCAAGGGATCAATCCAAGAAGAAGATATAAAAATTATAAATATATATGCACCCAATATAGGAGCACCTCAATACATAAGGCAACTGCTAACAGCTATAAAAGAGGAAATCGACAGTAACACAATAATAGTGGGGGACTTTAACACCTCACTTACACCAATGGACAGATCATCAAAACAGAAAATGAATAAGGAAGCACAAGTTTTAAATGACACAATAGACCAGAAAAATTTAATTTATATTTATAGGACATTCCATCCAAAACAGCAGATTACACTTTCTTCTCAAGTGCGCATGGAACATTCTCCAAGATAGATCACATCTTGGGTCACAAATCAAGCCTCAGTAAATTTAAGAAAATTTAAATCATATCAAGAATCTTTTCTGACCACAATGCTATGAGATTAGAAATGAATTACAGGGAAAAGAGCGTAAAAAACACAAACACATGGAGGCTAAACAATAAGTTACTAAATAACCAAGAGATCACTGAAGAAATCAAAGAGGAAATCAAAAAACACCTAGAGACAAATGACAATGAAAACACGATGATCCAAAGCCTATGGGATGCAGCAAAAGCAGTTCTAGGAGGGAAGTTTATAGCAATACAAGCCTACCTCAAGAAACAACAAACACCTCAAATAAACAATCTAACCTTACACCTAAAGGAATTAGAGAAAGAAGAACAAACAAAACCCAAAGTTAGTAGAAGGAAAGAAATCATAAAGATCAGAGCAGAAATAAATGAAATAGAAACAGAGAAAACAATAGCAAAGATCAATAAAACTAAAAGCTGGTTCTTTGAGAAGATAAAAAAAATTCATAAACCATTAGCCAGACTCATCAAGGAAAAGAGGGAGAGGACTCAAATCAATAAAATTAGAAATGAAAAAGAAGAAGTCATAACAGACACTGCAGAAATACAAAGCATCCTAAGAGACTACTACAAGCAATTCTAAGCCAATAAAATGGGCAAATTCTTAGAAAGGTATAACCTTCCAAGACTGAACCAGGAAGACATAGAAAATATGAACAGACCAATCACAAGGAATGAAATTGAAACTGTGATTAAAAATCTACCAACAAACAAAAGTCCAGGACCAGATGGCTTCACAGGTAAATTCTATCAAACATTTAGAGAAGAGCTAACACCCATCTTTCTCAAACACTTCCAAAAAATTGCAGAGGAAAGAACACTCCCAAACTCATTCTATGAGGCCACCATCACCCTGATACCAAAACAAGACAAAGATACTACAAAAAAAGAAAGTTACAGACCAGTATCACTGATGAATACAGATGCAAAAATCCTCAACAAAATACTAGGAAACAGAATCCAACACCACACTAAAAGGATCATACACCATGATCAAGTGGGATTTATCCCAGGGATGCAAGGATTCTTCAATATATGCAAATCAATCAATGTGATACACCATATTAACAAATTGAAGAAGAAAAACCATATGATCTTCTCAGTAGATGCAGAAAAAGCTTTTGACAAAATTTAACACCCATTTATGATAAAAACTCTCCAGAAAGTGGGCATAGAGAGAACCTCCCTCAACATAATAAAGGCCATATACAACAAACCCACAGCAAACATCATTCTCAGTGATGAAAACTGAAACCATTTCCTCTAAGATCAGGAACAAGACAAGAATGTCCACTCTCACCACTATTATTCAACATACTTTTGGAAGTCCTATCCATGGCAATCAGAGAAGGAAAAGAAATAAAAGGGATACAAATTGGAAAAGAAGAAGTAAAACTGTCACTGTTTGCAGATAACATGATACTATACATAGAGAATCCTAAAAATGCCACCAGAAAACTACTAGAGCTAATCAATGAATTCGGTAAAGTTGCAGGATACAAAATGAATGCACAGAAATCTCTTGCATTCCTATACACTAATGATGAAAAATCTGAAAGAGAATTTAAGGAAACACTCCCATGTACCATTGCAACAAAAAGAATAAAATACCTAGGAAAAAACCTACCTAGGGAGACAAAAGACCTGTATGCAGAAAACTATAAGACATTGATGAAAGAAATTAAAGATGATACAAACAGAGGGAGAGATATACCATGTTCTTGGATTGGAAGAATCAACAGTGTGAAAATGACTATACTGCCCAAAGCAATCTACAGATTCAATGCAATCCGTATCAAATTACCAATGGCATTTTTTACAGAACTCGAAATTTGTATGGAGACACAAAAGACCCCGAAGAGCCAAAGCCATCTTGAGGGAAAAAAACGGAGCTGGAGGAATCAGACTCCCTGACTTCAGACTATACTACAAAGCTACAGTAATCAAGACAATATGGTACTGGCACAAAAACAGAAATATAGATCAATGGAACAGGATAGAATGCCCAGAGATAAACCCATGCATGTAAGGTCAACTAATCTATGACAAAGGAGGCAAGGATATACAATGGAGAAAAGACAGTCTCTTCAATAAGTGGTGCTGGGAACACTGGACAGCTACATGTAAAAGAATGAAATTAGAACCCTCCGTAGCACCATACACAAAAATAAACTCAAAATGGATTAGAGACCTAAATGGAAGACTGGACACTATAAAACTCTTAGAGGAAAACATAGGAAGAACACTCTTTGATGTAAATCACAGCAAGATCTTTTTTGATCCACCTCCTAGAGTAATGGAAATAAAAACAAAAAGAAACAAATGGGACCTAATGAAACTTAAAAGCTTTTGCACAGCAAAGGAAACTACAAACAAGAGGAAAAGACAACCCTCAGAATGGGAGAAAATATTTCCAAACGAATCAATGGACAAAGGATTAATCTCCAAAATATATAAACAGCTCATGCAGCTCAATATGAAAGAAACAAACAAACCAGTGCAAAAATGGGCAGAAGACCTAAATAGACATTTCTCCAAAGAGGACATACAGATGGCCAAGAAGCAGATGAAAAGTTGCTCAACATCACTAATTATTAGAGAAATGCAAATCAAAACTACAATGAGGTATCACCTCACACCAGTTAGAATGGGCATCATCAGAAAATCTACAAACAACAAATGCTGGAGAGGGTGTGGAGAAAAGGGAACCCTCTTGCACTGTTGATGGGAATGTAAGCTGATACAGCCACTATGGAAAACAGTATGGAGGTTCCTTGAAAAACTAAAAATAGAATTACCATATGACTCAGCAATCCCACTACTGGGCATATACCCAGAGAAAACCATAACTCAGAAAGACACATGTACCCCAATGTTCATTGCAACACTATTTACAATAGCCACAACATGGAAGCAACCTAAATGCCCATCGACAGACAAATGGGTAAAGAAGATGTGCAATGGAATATTACTCAGCCTTAAAAGGGAACGAAATTGGGTCATTTGTACAGACGTGGATGGATCTAGAGACTGTCATACAGAGTGAAGTGAGTCAGAAAGAGAAAAACAAATATCATATATTAATGCATATATGTGGAACCTAGAAAAATGATATAGATGAACCGGTTTGCAGGGCAGAAATTGAGACACAGATGTAGAGAACAAACTTATGGACACCAAGGGGAGGAAAGTGGTGGGCAGGGGGAGGGGGGTGATGGGATGAACTGGGAGATTGGGATTGACATATATACACTAATATGTATAAAATGGATAACTAATAAGAAGCTGCTGTAATAAAAAATAAATAAAATAAAATTCAAAATTTCAAAAAAAAAAAAAGTCTGATATTCCTCTAACACATGTAATAGAAGAAAATCTGACTCTTAATATTCAGCTTTTTGTAGAAAAACTACATTAAAACAGAAATGTGTACAAATGATAAATGTATAGCTCAATACATTTTTCAAAAATTAAATGTGAATCCAGAATAAAAGACAGATAATGCTCTATACTTAAGGTGCTGCCTTCATGTTTCCATTCCATTCTCTAGCTGCATCCATGCAAAGACCTGACTTCTGTCAACATTGAATAAATGTATCTCTTTTTGAGGTTTTTACAGATGTAATCATGTTATCTGAATTACTTTGTTCAACATTATGTTTTTGACATTTTTTCATATTTTGTGTCTAATTATGACTAGTAAATTCTATTGATGGATAGTCTTCTAAAAAAAAAAAGAAAGAAAAAGTATAAGATTAAGACTAACCGCCAGCATTATATGTAATAATAAAACATTAAAAATATGTACAAAAGGGGCTTCCTGGTGGTTCAGTGGTTAAGAATCTGCCTGCCAATGCAGGGGACACAGGTTCGAGTCCTGGTCCGGGAAGATCCCACATGCCGCGGAGCAACTAAGCCCATGTGCCACAACTACTGAGCCCATGCGCCACAACTATTGAAGCCCACGCGCCTAGAGACTGTACTCTGCAACAAGAGAAGCCACCGCATGAGAAGCCCGCACACTGCAACAAAGAGTAGCCCCCGCTCACCGCAACTAAAAGAAAGCCCGCGTGCAGCAACGAGGACCCAACACAGCCAAAAATAAATAAATAAATAAATATATTTAAAAATATATATGTACAAAAGAAGGAATATTACTTAATATTGTTCTGAAAGTTATAGCCAATGCAATATGACATAATACAAAATTAAAAGTATATTTTTAATAATGAAGAGATAAAAAGACATTTATTTGGGGATGAAGTCATTATATAGGTCCAAAGAAATAATTTAAAAATTGATTAAACGCAAGGGGATGAATGTAAGATAAACACACAGAAATCAAAAGCATTCCAATATAATTGAAATTATAAGCTAGAAACTTTTAAAATATATATTTATATGCAATTCTAAAAAAAGATTTGAGATGGTTGTGAGAAAAAATGACTATAGAGAGCCCATGCACAGTAACAACAAAAATATAAAACATCTTAGAAATAGCCTTAATGCATAATTTCTTTCCTCTATGCAAAGAAAAGAGCAAAATTTTATTGAGATATATTTAGTGAAGCTTGAGAAAATGGAAAAATATACTGTGTTTCTGAGCAGGAGGACATTGTTACAAATATTTAACGTATTTTCAAAATAATATAGGTTTAATCACGACTGTCATCAGTCAATCTACTATATGCCTAACAAAGTTCTAGGTACTGAGGATAACCATGCAAGGAGTAAGTAACACAAAGACTCTGCCCACATGGTGTTTAGATATTTATGGAGCTGACACACCAAACAAATAAAGTCTTACTTTAATACAACGTCAGGAAATGATACATGCATTGAATAAAAATAAAACAGGGTCAAGTGAGAATGAAGGGCAGGGATGCTGTTTAGAATAGAGGGGTCGTTAAAAGCCTCTGAAGAAGTAACATTTAAACAGATATTTGAATAAAGTGCAGTGGAGAGCCATGTGGCTGTCCCGAGGAATAGCGTTTCTTGCAGAGGGAACAGCAAATGCAAAGACCCAGACATGGAACCATGTTTGACGCCTTCCAGGAATAAAAAGTAATCCAGTGTTGCTGAAGCAGAGCGAGTGAGGTGGTCATTGGTAGGGGATGAGGACAGAGGTAATGAGGGACAGATCATATGTGGGCCTTGTAGACCACATAGGGACTTTGGGTTTTGTCCTAAGTCTGATGGTAGCCATTGGTAGATTTTGATCAGGTGAGAATGTGATCTAATTACATTTTTTAAAAAGATTTGTCTGGCCTCAGTGCTGAGAATAGTTAAGGTAGAGGTGAGGGGGGAATAGTGAGATCAATGAGGAGGGTATTTCAATGATTCAGGCTGGAAAAAATAGGCCTGTATTGGGTAGTGGGGTAGAGTAATCAAAAGTGGAATCCAGATATAGGTTGGAGGTAGACATAAAAGATTTGCTGATGGGTTGAGTAAGAGGCGTAAGAGAAAGAGAAGAATCAAGGTTGGCCACTAGGTTTTTGTCTTGAAGCAACTGGCTGGATCATAGTGTTACTTAATGAGGTGAGGTGAAGACTGGAAAAGGAGCAGGTGTTGGGGGATTGAAATCAAGAGCTGTGTTTTGAAGATGTCAAATTTGAAACTTCCATCAGACTCCAAGTGGAGATGCTGAGCAGGCAGTTTCCATGAATCTGAAACTCAGGGGAACTTCTCAGGCCATCAGCCTGTAGCTGGAATGTAAAGGCAGAAGACTGGATGAGGTCATCTATGGAGAGAATGCACAGAGAGACACCCAGGGCCCACCAGTGTTTAGAGTTTGAGACAAGGAAGAAGATCCTGCAGAGAAGACTGAAAGGAAGCAGCTATAAAATAGGGGAGAACCTGGGAGAGTTTGGAGTTTCAGAAGCCAAATAAGTAGTTTAATATAACTCCCATCAAAAATATCAATGATTTATTTTTATTAACTGACAGCATCATTCTAAAACATATCAGCAAAGCTTAATGCACACCTGGGATAATGGACCATCTTGCCACATATTTCTTTTTTAACAACTGATATGGACATGATGTTTTTATGACCTTGTAAAATGAAAAGGAAATCTTTCTTACTTAAAAATAATCTATTTGCTTATGTAAGCATTCTGTCTTCCACTATACAGCCCCTCCATTTTATACTGGCACACTTGTATCAGTCACCTTGCTGGTGTCCTTGCAGCAAGTTAATAAAATGTAGCAGGAGTTTGAGAAAAATTTGTCTAAAAAATTTTACTTTTGATACTTGGAAATTGATCCTATTTTATATAAGAATCTATTATGCCATTAGAAAGCATATTAAACCATTGCGCAGGCATAAATTATTCAATAAATAGTGTTGGGACAAGTGTTGAGAAATATGAAAACTAAATTGTTTTCTCACTTCATTCTACACCCCAAAGTAAATTCTAGATTGATTAAAAGTTAAATCTTTAGGGAGTTGCCTGGTGGCCTAATGGTTAGGATTCTGAGTTTTCACTGCCATGGCCCAGGTTCAATACATATAAATGAATCACTGTGCTGTACACCTGAAACGAACATGATACTGTAAATCAACTATACTTCAATTTAAAAATAAGTAAAAAAAAAAAAAAAGAGAGAAAATTTTAAAAAAAAGAAAATATAACATCTATTTATAAAACTTCGACAAGGGGGAAGATTTCCTAAGCTTAGAAATAACAGAAGACATTATAAAGCAAAAGACCAGCAGTTTGAATATATAAAAATAAAAAATGCTATGCATGAAAAACCATACAGTAAATGTTAAAATGGGAAAATGTTTTCAATAAAATGTCAAAGTTGATATATTTTCTACATAAAGAGTTTATGCAAACTGATAAGAAAAGCAATAGGATATAAAAATAGATAACTAATAGGGACCTACTGTATAGCACAGGGAACTCTACTTAGTACTCTGCAATGACCTGTATGGGAAATGAATCTAAAAAAGAATGGATATATGTGTATGCACAACTGATTCACTTTGCTGTACACCTGACAATAACACAACATTGTAAATCAACTCTACTCCAATACCTCTGTTTTGCCCACCCCCCCCCAACTGGTAACCACTAGTTTGTTCTCTATTATCTGTGTCTGTTTCTTTTTTGTATATTTACTAGTTTGTTTTATTTTTTAGATTCCACATATAAGTGATATCATACAATATGTCTTTAAGAGAGCCCTCTTTTGTTCTGATGGTATACATTTAGACAAGCAACTTGAATTTGTATCAGGATCCTTAAAAAAGGTCCAGACTCAATGGATGGCCCAGCATTTCTACTTGTAGACTATCTTAAAGAAATAATTCTTACATGGAGAAAGCGTTTTACCAAAAAAAAAAATAATAATAATAAATAGGATTATTTATAATAGCTTCAAAATGGAAATAATAGAAAAGTTTTGCAGATACAGTGGACATGAAATGGTTAAATTAGAAAAACAGCTTTCCCTGTTACAGCCAGAAGCAATTCTTAATGCTACAAAGGAAGTTTCACTGTGTGCATATTTCTGCCCAGTGGGGATCTCTTTGTAGCTCTGACCCTAATCAGTAAATCAGTCCACCAAAAGAAGAATTTAACTTCCATCCACACAATGTGCACGGACCAGGGAACACAGAGAACCCAGATTAAAGGACTAGAAACCCCCAGGGTGTTACAATTGAAAGGGAGGTTCCTCTGATAACAAATAAGCAGCAGGAGACCTTTTGCAGAGTTTACTGAAGGAAAACAAAGTTTCCTTCGAGTTTTTGTGATAAAATTGATAAAGACCATTATTTTGAGCAAACTCAAAGCAAAGACAGACTTTCTGCAGAGAAATAAGGGCTACAATAAAAGAAAATGACATTCTTGCAAAACTAGCATAGGAAAGAAGGTGAAGATCAGTAGCAGAACTCAGGTGAAGTTCAAAGTGGAGGAATCTGGACCAGACTGGAGACTGCTTCCTCAGTCACACTTCCATGCATATTCCTTTATTCACTCATTCACTCTTTCATTAATTTATTAGTTGATTCATCAACTATTTATTGAGCAGCAAATATATGCCAGGCACTAAGCAAGTATTGGAGGTTACCTTAGTGAAAAAGACAAAGAAGATCTTTCATAGGACACATAATAGTTGCAAAGCTAAGATTGAAACAATAATAACACAAATTATCATTTAAGTTCAAATGTGCTAAGTACTAACAAAAAAGAAGTTTTGAAATCTGTGAGAGTAAGTAGCAGGAGAACCTAATCTAACTCAGAAGATCAGAGAATCCTTCTTTGGGTTTCTATGAGATTTGAAATTTTAAGTAAAGTTTGAAAAGTGAAAAAAGATTTAGCTAGGGTAAGGATTTTTACCAATTCCTTAGTGGGGAAGGAATTGGAAATCTTATTTGTGGTTTACTGAATATATGGTGCACATACAGTGAAATTAAGTGTAATTATAGCTTTTGTTCCATTGTATGAATTCCATCATATTCAACAAATTCTATTATTTTTATAAAGACCTAAATTATTCATCTGGATAGATTTTTAGGCTGTGTGACCCTTTCCATCTATTTAGTCAAGATTCTGGTATTTAGCAGCACTTCTGTCTGGGTTTCTAACCATTACCAAACCTTAACCATTTAGTATAGGCTTATTAAGATCATACTTTCATTTAAAACAAATATGTGTTGAGCACCTGTTGTGTGCTAAGCTCTATTTTTGCAGCTGAAGTTACAGTGGAAAGGAAGACAGAAAAGGCCCCTGACTTTATGGAGTTCACATTCTAGTATGAACTTAAATTCTATGCTTCTAATGTTCTAATTAACATTCCCAATAGCAATACATAGGATGACCACTTCATTGTATTGCATTGGGCATTACTGTTCTTGCTTTTATAATGAAGAAAAGTACAAAAAAAATTAGGGCATTGTTACAGGTTGAACTATGTCCCTGCAAAAACATATGTTAAAGTCCTAACCCCCATTACCTCAGAATGTGACCTTACTTGGAAGTAGGGTTTTTGTAGATGTAATTAGTTACCATGAAGTCATCAGGGTGGGCCCTTATCTAGTATGACTGGTGTCCTTATAAAAAGGGGAAATTTGGACACAGAGACCTATACACAGGGAGAATGCCATGGGAAGATGAAGATAGAGATCAGGGCTATGCAACTACAAGCCAGGGGATGACAATGACCACAGCAAACCACCAGAAGATAGGAGAGGGGTGTAGAGCAGATTCTCCCTCACAACACTCAGAAGAAACCAGCTCTGCCAACCCATCAATCTCAGACTTTCAGCCTCCAGACAATACCTTTCTGTTGTTTAAGCCACCCAGTCTGTGGTACTTTGTTATGGCCGCCCTAGCAAACAAATACAGGTATATTTCTTACTTTGGGCTCCCCTAAAAGCAAAGATTGAGAAAAGGACTTGGGTGTATCAATGTTGTTTGACAACTGTGCACAGGATATAAACCTTGCTCTCAGAAGTATCGCAATGTTTTGTTAGTTTGTTTTCTCTTATTTTCCCAGGGGGTTTAGACCTAAAAGATAACCAAGCAAACCAAAGGCCTTCAATGAACAATAAAGGTCTCCACCACACACTGCCAAATTTGGGTACTCAATGATTAGAATGGGATGCAGGAGTGGATCTAGGTTTTGTAGGGACTGAAGTTAATCTTCTCTAAAAGCATCAAATGATAAACTAAAAATTAGGTACAAAAGTCAATATTTATTTATAATAAAAGGGAATTAAAACAAATTACAAATATTAGAAAGATGATAAACACTACAAATACCCCTAAATCTTGAAATATATAACATTCTTGTTTCTTAATTATCTCATACCCTTTCACAATGCTTTTTTCCTACATATTTTGACTGCATGTTTTTTGATCACCTCTTCATATGGCACCAAGTTTGTCACATGATTTTCAATAGAGAGAAAAGAAAATTCTCTTCCTTTAGCATTTGTGTTTCATTATTGACAATGCGATGCATAAAACATGCAACTTCACACACAGATGTACTCACTGCTACAGGATTTTGAGCCAGAAAGACAGGAATTCTAATAAATCTATTTTAGATTATTTCCAGAAAAAACGTATTTGGAGTTTATATATAATGTATTATCAAGTATATATATTCCTGACAGGAGAGAATTTCTGCCTTGACGAGGCATTGATGATAACTGAATCCTCTGCTTATAATTTTACACATCTGATGCTTGGAGGAATTTTCCACAGAATTGCTTCTGGCTCTGATCATTGCAAGCCTTGCTCTCTCTATTCCCCACATACTTCCAGTGTTAGGTGCTGCAGGACACATCCTTATCCTGACATGACTTCTGACCCTGGTCCTTCAAGTCACAATGCCTGGTAAGTTGGCTCAAGGGCATGAAGAGTATCCAGAAGCCATTTCTATAGTAGGTCAGCCAGGAATGGCTTAACTATATAAAGGAGTGACTGGGACCTCATAAATATATCCCACTGAGCCAAAACTTACTATGCTCCCAACTCAACTTGCCCCGTAACCAGATCCCCAAAATGCTTGTGTCCTTGACTTGACTGCAGTGTGATACATAAAAGTATTTTACTTTTTTACAAAGTTCACAAAAATCTATAACTGTGTGAATGTGTCAGGATCTTTCCCAGGACCTTAGAAGGAGCCCATACATGAAAGGACCCCTTCATGAGAGGGATCGGGAAGCTTAAATTTCATTTGCTTCATGGTAAACCTACCTTTCACGATGCTAAAATGAATGATCAAAAGCTTCATCACAGGTATGTTTTTTACATAGTTAATTTTTGATCATTTGTCCTTTGGCAGCAGGGAATAAAGTTTAGACAACCCCTCTGGGGCAATGGTTGGCTGTGATGAAGTAGAAAGAGAGTGGGTAAATGAGAGAGGAATCGTTAGAAGAATTGGAAAGTGGTACTGATAGTGATAGAATAGGATAATTAAGTAGTTTAGAAATCCCACTAGGGGATTAAAGACAGAAAGGGAATTTTAACAGAGTTTGGGAGACTGTTGTAAGCTAATGACCAATCCAGAAAAGATCCAGTAACCTAGCAATAATCTACTCTACCTTGAATGAAGACCAGGCGCATTCAAGTACCAGGCTTACTCAAGCCACAAATCCTGATAGTTAAAACACAAGACAGTACATATGGGGTCTATGTCTTGTTACATGAAGTCAGGGAGTTAATGGTCCTTGAAGAATAGCATTTCTGCATGTAGCCAAGACAGAAATATAGGTGAAAGGGGAAAGAAACTAGGTGAAAGGGGACATTATACCTAAACCTGAGATGAATGACCACATTTTAGTTTATGTTACCACCCTTCTGCTAATATACATATGATTTAAATAGTGCCATGACAGTCCAGTTAGGCCATATAGGGGCAAAGGAGAAACTAATGATCTAAGCCTTGACATCTACCCAAAATGAGGAAGATGGTCTTCTCTTCTCCCCACTTTTTCTTTGATTATAAAAATGTAGCCCCCTTTGTTCTCGGGGCTGTGCTCCCTTGTCTGCCCACTTGTATCTCTCACAAGCATCCTATGCTAATAAACTGACTCTTTGCCTATCACTTTGCCTCACGTTGAATTCTTTCTCTGCGGAGACAAAAGAAGCTGAGCTTCAGTAAATCCTGACACCAGGTGAGCAGTTTCAATTAAAAGACAGTGGGTTGGGGCTTCCCTGGTGGTGCAGTGGTTGAGAATCCGCCTGCCAATGCAGGGTACTCGGGTTCGAGCCCTGGTCCAGGAGGATTCCAGGAGCAACTGGGCCCGTGCGCCACAGCTACTGAGCCTGTGCTCTGGAGCCCGCGAGCCACAACTGCTGAAGCCCGTGCGCCTAGAGCCCGTGCTCCACAGCAAGAGAAGCCCCCACAATGAGAAGCCCATGCACCACAACGAAGAGTAGTCCCTGCTAGCCGCAACTAAAGAAAGTCCGTGCGCAGCAATGAAGACCCAACACAGCCAAAAATTAAAAAATAATAAAAAATAATTTTAAAAAAAGGACAGTGGGTCTGAGTCCCCTCCTAAGTCAGGGATCATGGGTTCAAGTCCCAATCTGAGGTGTGGCTGGGTGCGAGTTCCATCCGAGAAGGAGTGCAGTTTCAGTAGTGTGGATGGAAATAATAAGCTACGAGTCCAAAATATAAGCATTTTCTCTGTCCTTTACATCTAACATAAAGGCTAGAAGATGATCCTCAAAGACAAGATGTCTACCTGATTTTTTTAAGCGAGGGAGTCAGAGAACTTCATTTTGTTCAATCCAGAAATGTCTGTGATATAAGAACCTATCCACTGAAATTAATATGAGTTATTACTTTGTATCTTATTTTCATGTGGGCTTCAGACCAAATGATTTTCCTAACATGTTTATAAATGGAAAGTACACAAGGTTTGTTTTTAGCATTGGTGATAATAAATTGGAAAATGCCTAAGTCTGTATTTGTCACAGTGACAAGAACGATAATGTTTGTAGGCCCACTAAATTCTGTTTGGTTTTGTATTCTTTGGTTCAACTGAAGGCATCGGCATTAAGGTAAGAAGAGACCTTAGCTATTGGGTAGATTTCTTTATAATAACAGGAGTACTCTTCTGGTTAATAATTAAATTACACTATTAAATCTTCAGATAGAGGAAAGGCACAAAAATAAATCTCAAAGGCATTAACGTGTAATCTGTTTTTAGTGAGTATAAAAAACAAAGACTCTAGTAGATCAATAAAAGTAACAACGATGTTAATAGGTTTTGACTTTGGTCTAAGCAGCTAGAGATTATGGGGTGTTCTTCCCCACCAAGAAGTATCCCACTGCTGGAGCTGTAAGGCTGAGGAATATGCTGATAAAGGGGTCCAATTCTCTAACTGCCTTGATTTGTTCTCTCCTGTATTTATTTTCGCATGCTTTTGGAACAAATTACCTCTGTACTATCTTACAGTTCTGCAGATTAGAAGTCCAACATGGGCTCATGTGTTAAAATCAAGGTGTCAGCAGGCCTATGTTCCTTTCAGGAGGCTCTAGGAAATAATTCATTTTCTTGGATTTTCCAGATTCTAGGGGCTGCTCATACTCCTTGGCTTGTGGCCACTTTTCTCTATCTTCAAGGCCAGCAATGTAGCATTTCTTCCATCAGCACATCTCTTTCTGACCACAGCTGGGAAAGTTTCTTCACTTTTCAGGGCTTATGTGATTAAATCTGGCCCAACTGAATAACCCAGGATAATCTCCAATTTTGAGGTCCTTAAATTAGTCACATCTGCAAAGTCCCTTATGCCACAAAAGGTAACCTATTCACAAGTTCTGGGGATTAAAATCGGGATGTCTTTACAAGGGAGTCTTTATTCTGTCTACCACTGTTCCCTAGCCTAGAACGTGGAGTGGGGTGAGAGGTCAGCAGCCTTCCCACTCTTCTGCAAGGAACATTTCATGGAATATCTCCATTCTTAATCCGTCGAAGGGAAAGGTTTTCCAAAGTGGCAGTGCAAGAGTGAGATAGATAGGTATGGCTTTTCTCTTTTAAAATTAATAATAATAATAATAATAATACAGGAATACCTCAGAAATATTGAGGGTTCAGTTGCAGACCACCACAATAAACCAAATACTAATAAAGCAAATCACACAAGTTTTCTGGTTTCCCAGTACACATAAAATTATGTTTATGCCATACTGTAGTTTATTAAGTATGCAACAGCATTATGTCTAAAAAATGTACATACCTTAATTTAAAAATACTTTGTTGCGAGATTGGTTCAAGATGGCGGAGTAGAAGGACGTGTTCTCACTCCCTCTTGAAAGAACACCAGAGTCACAACTAACTGCTGAACAATCATTGACAGGAAGACACTGGAACTCACCAAAAAAGATACCCCACATCCAAAGACAAAGGATAAGCCACACTGAGACGGTAGGAGGGGCGCAATCACAATAAAATCAAATCCCATAACTGCTGGGTGGGTGACATACAAACTGGAGAACACTTATACCACACAAGTCCACCCACTGGAGTGAAGGTTCCGAGCCCCATGACAGGCTTCCCAGTCTGGGGGTCCGGCAACAGGAGGAGGAATTCCTAGAGAATCAGACTTTGAAGGCTAGCGGTATTTGATTGCAGGACTTCGACAGGACAGGGGGAAACAGAGACTCCACTTGTGGAGGCCACACAAAAAGTAGTGTGTTCAATGGGACCCAGGGGAAAGAGTAGTGACCCCATAGGAGACTGAACCAGACCTACCTGCTAGTGTTCGAGGGTCTCCTGCAGAGGCGGGGGCTGGCTGTGTGTCACCGTGAGGACAAGGACACTGGCAGCAGAAGCCCTAGGAAGTACTCCTTGGCGTGAGCCCTCCCAGAGTCTGCCATTAGCCCCACCAAAGAGGCCAGGTAGGCTCCAGTGCTGGGTCGCCTCAGGCCAAACAACCAACAGGGAGGGAACCCAACCCCACCCATCAGCAGACAAGTGGATTAAAGTTTTACTGAGCTCTGCCCACCAAAGCAACAGCCAGCTCTACCCACCACCAGTCCCTCCCATTAGGAAACATGCACAAGCCTCTTAGATAGCCTCATCCACCAGAGGGCAGACAGCAGAAGCAAGAAGATCTACAATCCTGCAGCCTATGGAACAAAAACCACATTCACAGAAAGATAGACAAGATGAAAAGGCAGAGGGCTATGTACCAGATGAAGGAACAAGATAAAACCCCAGAAAAATAACTAAATGAAGTGGAGATAGGCAACCTTCCAGAAAAAGAATTCAGAATAATGATAGGGAAGATGATACAGAACCTCGGAAAAAGAATGGAAGCAAAGATCGAGAAGATGCAAGAAATGTTTAACAAAGATCTAGAACAATTAAAGAACAAACAAACAGAGATGAGCAACACAATAACTGAAACGAAAACTACACTAGAAGGAATCAATAGCAGAATAACTGAGGCAGAAGAACGGAAAAGTGACCTGGAAGACAGAATGGTGGAATTCACTGCTGCGGAACACAATAAAGAAAAAAGAATGAAAAGAAATGAAGACAGCCTAAGAGACCTCTGGGACAACATTAAACACAACAACATTCGCATTATAGGGGTTCCAGAAGGAGAAGAGAGAGAGAAAGAACCAGAGAAAATATTTGAAAAGATTATAGTCAAAAACTATATGGGAACTAACTAACATGGGAAAGGAAATAGCCACCCAAGTCCAGGAAGTGCAGAGAGTCCCATACTGGATAAACCCAAGGAGAAACATGCTGAGACACACAGTAATCAAACTGGCAAAAATTAAAGACAAAGAAAAATTACTGAAAGCAACAAGGGAAAAATGACAACATACAAGGGAACTCCCATAAGGCTAACAGCTGATTTCTCAGCAGAAACTCTACAACCCAGAAGGGGGTGGCATGATATACTTAAAGTGATGAAAGGGAAAAACCTACAACCAAGATTACTCTACCTGGCAAGGATCTCATTCAGATTCCACAGAAAATCAAAAGGTTTACAGACAAGCAAAAGCTAAGAGAATTCAGCACCACCAAACCAGCTCTACAACAAATGCTAAAGGAACTTCTCTAAGTGGGAAACACAAGAGAAGAAAAGAACCTACAAAAACAAACTCAAAACAATTAAGAAAATGGTCATAGGAACATATATATCGATAATTACCTTAAATGTGAATGGATTAAATGCTCCAACCAAAAGACACAGGCTTCCTGAATGGATACAAAAACAAGACCCATATAAATGTTGTCTACAAGAGACCCACTTCAGACTTAAGGACACATTCAGACTGAAAGTGAGGGGACGGAAAAAGATATTCCATGCAAATGGAAATCAAAAGAAAGCTGGAGTAGTAATACTCATATCAGATAAAATAGACTTTAAAATAAAGAATGTTATAAGAGACAAGGAAGGACACTACATAATGATCAAGGGATCAATCCAAGAAGAAGATATAACAATTATAAATATATATGCACCCAACATAGGACCACCTCAATACATAAGGCAACTGCTAACAGCTATAAAAGAGGAAATCGACAGTAACACAATAATAGTGGGGGACATTAACACCTCACTTACACCAATGGACAGATCATCCAAACAGAAAACTAACAAAGAAACACAAGCTTTAAATGACATAACAGACCAGATAGATTTAATTGATATTTATAGGACATTCCATCCATAAACAGCAGATTACACTTTCTTCTCAAGTGTGCATGGAACATTCTCCAGGATAGATCACATCTTGGGTCACAAATCAAGCCTCAGTAAATTTAAAAAAACTGAAATCATATCAAGCATCTTTTCTGACCACAATGCTATGAGATTAGAAATCAATTACAGGGGAAAAAAACATAAAAAACACAAACACAGGGAGGCTAAACAATACGTTACTAAATAACCAAGAGATCACTGAAGAAATCAAAGAGGAGGTCAAAAAATACCTAGAGAAAAATGACATTGAAAACACGATGATCCAAAACCTGTGGGATGCAGCAAAAGCAGTTCTAAGAGGGAAGTTTATAGCTATACAAGCCTACCTTAAGAAACAAGAAACATCTCAAATAAACAATCTAATATTACACCTAAAGGAACTAGAGAAAGAAGAACAAACAAAACTGAAGTTAGCAGGAGGAAAGAAATCATAAAGATCAGAGCAGAAATAAATGAAATAGAAACAGAGAAAACAATAGCAAAGATCAATAAAACTAAAAGCTGGTTCTTTGAGAAGATAAACAAAATTGATGAACCATTAGCCAGACTCATTAAGAAAAAGAGGAAGAGGACTCAAATCAATAAAATTAGAAATGAAAAAGGAGAAGTTACAACAGACACCGCAGAAATACAAAGCATGCTAAAAGACTACTACAAGCAACTCTATGCCAATAAAGTCGACAACCTGGAAGAAATGGACAAATTCTTAGAAAGGTATAATACTTCGAAGTCTGAACCAGGAAGAAAGAGAAAATATGAACAGACCAATCACAAGGAATGAAATTGAAACTGTGATTAAAAATCTACCAACAAACAAAAGTCCAGGACCAGATGGCTTCACAGGTGAATTCTATCAAACATTTAGAGAAGAGCTAACACCCATCCTTCTCAAACTCTTCCAAAATTTGCAGAGGAAGGAACACTCTCAAACTCATTCCATGAGACCACCATCACCCTGATACCAAAACCAGACAAAGATAAAAAGAAAAAAGAAAGACAAAGAAAATTACAGACCAATATCACTGATGAATATAGATGCAAAAATCCTCAACAAAATACTAGGAAACAGAATCCAACACCACTTTAAAAGGATCATACACCATGATCAAGTGGGATTTATCCCAGGGATGCAAGGATTCTTCAATATACGCAAATCAGTCCATGTGATACACCATATTAACAAATTGAAAAAGAAAAACCATATGATCATCTCAGTAGATGCAGAAAAAGCTTTTGACAAAATTCAACACCCATTTATGATAAAAACTCTCCAGAAAGTGGGCATAGAGGGAACCTACCTCAGCATAATAAAGGCCATATACAACAAACCCACAGCAAACATCATTCTCAATGGTGAAAAACTGAAAGCATTTCCTCTAAGATCAGGAATAAGACAAGGACGTCCACTCTCGCCACTATTATTCAACAAAATTTTGGAAGTACTAGCCATGGCAATCAGAGAAGAAAAAGAAATGAAAGGAATACCAATTGGAAAAGAAGAAGAAAAACTGTCACTGTTTGCAGATGACATGTTACTATACATAGAGAATCCTAAAGATGCCACCAGAAAACTACTAGAGCTAATCAATGAATTTGGTAAAGTTGAAGGATACAAAATGAATGCACAGAAATCTCTTGCATTCCTATATACTAATGATGAAAAATCTGAAATAGAAATTATGGAAACACTCCCATTTACCATTGCAACAAAAAGAACAAAATACCTAGGAATAAACCTACCTAGGGAAACAAATGACCTGTATGCAGAAAACTATAAGACACTGATGAAAGAAATTAAAGATGATACCAACAGATGGAGAGATATACCATGTTCTTGGATTGGAAGAATCAATATTGTGAAAATGGCTATACTGCCCAAAGCAATCTACAGATTCAATGCAATCCCTATCAAATTACCAATGGCAGTTTTTACAGAACTAGAACAAAAAATCTTAAAATTTGTATGGAGACACAAAAGACCCCGAATAGCCAAAGCAGTCTTGAGGGAAGAAAATGGAGCTGGAGGAATCAGACTCCCTGACTTCAGACTATACTACAAAGCTACAGTAATCAAGACAATATTGTACTGGCACAAAAACAGAAACATAGATCAATGGCACAAGATAGATAGCCCAGAGATAAAGCCACGCACCTATGGTCAACTAATCTATGACAAAGGAGGCAGGGATATACCATGCCTGAGAAAAGACAGTCTCTTCAATAAGTGGTGCTGGGAAAACTGGACAGCTACATGTAAAAGAATGAAATTAGAACACTCCCTAATACCATACACAAAAATAAACTCAAAATGGATTAGAGACCTAAATGGAAGACTGGACACTATAAAACTCTTAGAGGAAAACATAGGAAGAACACTCTTTGACATAAATCACAGCAAGAACTTTTTTGATCCACCTCCTAGAGTAATGGAAATAAAAACAAAAAGAAACAAATGGACCTAATGAAACTTAAAAGCTTTTGCAAAGCAAAGGAAACTACAAACAAGATGAAAAGACAACCCTCAGAATGGGAAAAAATTTTTGCAAATGAATCAACGGACAAAGGATTAATCTCCAAAATATATAAACAGTTCATGCAGCTCAATATTAAATAAACAAACAACCCAATGCAAAAATGGGCAGAAGACCTAAATAGACATTTCTCCAAAGAGGACATACAGATGGCCAAGAAGCACATGAAAAGCTGCTCAACATCACTAATTATTAGAGAAATGCAAATCAAAACTACAATGAGGTATCACCTCATACCAGTTAGAATGGGCATCATCAGAAAATCTACAAACAACAAATGCTGGAGAGGGTGTGGAGAAAAGAGAACCCTCTTGCACTGTTGGTGGGAATGTAAATTGATACAGCCACTTTGGAGAACAGTATGGAGGTTCCTTAAAAAACTAAAAATAGAATTACCATATGACTCAGCAATCCCACTACTGGGCATATACCCAGAGAAAACCATAATTCAAAAAGACACATGCACCCCAATGTTCATTGCAGTGCTATTTACCATAGCCAGTTCATGGAAGCAACCTAAATGCCCATCGACAGATGAATGGATAAAGAAGATGTGGTACATATATACAATGGAATATTACCCAGCCATAAAAAGGAACAAAATTGGGTCATTTGTTGAGACGTGGATGAATCTAGAGACTGTCATACAGAGTGAAGTAAGTCAGAAAGAGAAAAACAAACATCGTATATTAACGCATGTATGTGGAACCTAGAAAAATGGTACAGATGAACTGGTTTGCAGGGCAGAAGTTGAGACACAGATGTAGAGAACAAATGTATGGACACCAAGGGGGGAAAGCCGCGGGGTGTGGTGGTGGTGGTGGTGTGATGAATTGGGCGATTGGGATTGACATGTATACACTGATGTGCATAAAATGGATGACTAATAAGAACCTGCTATATAAAGAAATAAATAAAATAAAATTCAAAAAAGATACTTTGTTGCTAAAATGCCATCAGCTGAGCCTTCAGTGAATCTTAGTAGTAACATCAAAGATCACTGGTCACAGATCATCATAACAAATAATAATAATAATGATATTAACAATAATAATAAAGTCTGAAATGTTGTAAGAATTACCAAAATGTGACAAGAGTCATGAAGTGAGCAAATGCTGTTGGAAAAATGGTGCCAATAGACTTGTTTGACACAGGGTTGCCACAAACCTTCAATCCGTAAAAAACACGATAACTGCGAGGCTCAATAAAGCAAACTGCAATACAACAAAGTACGCCTGTCGTGATAATAATAATAACAATAATAAAAAGTTCATTGGTGAGATCTGTCCTCTTAAGAAGAACTCTGAGAGCTGTAGTTTGTATGAGTTGAGTGGCTATCTAGCCTGCACAGGAGACTGAGAGATAAAATAATACTACTTTGGTTATTATTTGTCTTGGCTGATTATACAATAAAACCAAAGGGCATCAAAGTCCATACCCAGACTCCTGGGCGGTCCATTTCCCTTCACTGCTACTTTGTCATTTTGCACTTTCCTGATTTTGCCCAAATATTTGCAGTTTGGGTGGAGCCACAGCTTACCAGTCAACCCAGAGTTCTTTTCACCTGTATGCTATTATTCAACTTGTAAGTAAACTCTAGTCTAACAAAGTTCCTTTGAACTTTACATATCAAAGAAAAATCACTTTTTTAGACTAACATCTAAAGCAGCTCAGCACACATGTAGAGAGAGATGTCACGGCTGTGACTTAGAGACCCAAATGGGATGTTCTGGCAGGCTGTCACCTATTGACTAGAAATCTTTGATTTTAGAAAATGATTGCTTCTTATATAGATGTTGGCCTCTGCTAAGTAATCCTTTCCTTTTATGCCTTGCTGTTTAAACTGTTTACAATCAAGATGCTAACCTCTTACTTGTTCTTCCTTTGAATTGTTTTGTTAATTGTTACCCACAGATACTATCCCACAATCAAGGCAGTTCTTTGTACACCACAATCAGGACTGAACAGATGAATGAATGGACAAAGGAGATGATGTTGTGCTGTAGATAAACCCAGTTCTATCCAGTCTTGGCTCCACTGATAACATCTCTATGGCCTTGGGCAGTTTAGCTTCTGTGGGCCTCAGTTTCTCCATCTAGAAAATGTGTGTAATCATACCCACCTTGTACGTTTACTGTAAGAATTTGAGATAATATATGTAAAATCCCTGAAATAACAGCAACTGGCAGAAAATCTCTCTCAATAGGAATCATTACCCAGTGTTTTGCTCTTTGGGGATTACACAGCTAACACTCAATAATCCACATGTGGGTTATTCTCTTTGCAAATTAGCTCCAGCAAAATTTTGAAAGTAAGTAGATTTTCCCATGAACTCCTCGTTTACTCTTGGCTGACTTCCCACCACCAATCTCGTGCGTGTTTATAAAATGCACTCAATTTAAGAATAAGATACGTATACATGAGTAGAAAGGTAAATCTGTGGCCACAAATGGGATACATTATAAAACCAAACATTTGTGACATTTGGATTCTCTAGCTTGCAGTTACTTGCCAAGACTGCTGAACAAGCCAGGTGTAAAATTTTGAATTTCGTTGTATTAAATGGGGGGATAGGATGGCTAAATAATTGTGTGGTTTGTAAATTTTTAATTTTTTTTTTTTACTTAACACTCTGAGATCATGTCTATTGTATAAACACCAACATTAATTTTCAGCAAGTATCTTTTGTGACATCTAAAATGTTTGCTGTCACTGCCTCCATTGAGATCATCAGATCAGTCACATCTGACCTCAATCCCCTCTCTGGGCCCCCAGAGAAGAGGACTGATCATTGTGGCTGGCTGATGAGTTACTAGCCATGCCATGGAGCTGAATCCCATAGATAAATAGAGAAGGAGCAAGGTTCAAGCCACTGGAAAAAGGCTGAAATATAAATACGTGGGGATGGTTAATAAAAGCAGTGAAAGTTGAAATTGAGGGTCTTAGGTTATAGCCCAGAAGGGAAGGCATCACAATTCCAAACCAAATTAAAGATACCACACTTCAAATACATTACCAGAGGCTGATGGATAAAGATTTCAAAATAAGGAAAAAAATGACACTTAAGTGTTATTTCTGGTGTTTATGGATGAAGAAGAAAGAAAATGAACAGAAGGAAAAGAAGGCAAAGGCCAAGGACCTTCACAGGGAAGAGCAGGGCTGGGGTTGGCTGGCTCCAACACCAGGCGAGGAAGAATGGGGTGCCTGTCGTGTGCTCTGCTTTTTGTTTCTTTTTCAACAGCTTTATTGAGATAAAGTTCACATACCATAAAAGCCACCCACCTAAACTATACAATTCAAAGGTTTTTAGTATATTCACAGATATGTGCAACCATCACCACAGTCAATTTTAGAATATTTTCATCACTCCAAAAAGAAACTTTGTGACTTTTAGCTATGACCTCCCATCCTCCCTCCCCTAACCCTAAGCAACCACTAATCTATTTTCCGTCTCTATAGATTTGCCTATTCTAGACATTTCATATAAATAGAATTATATGTTGTTTTGTGTCTGGCTTATTTCACTTAGCATAGTGTTTTCAAGGTTCATCCATGCTGTAGCATGTATCCGTACTTCATTCCTTTTTATGGCCAAGTAATATTCCACTGTAAGGATATACCACATGAGTTAATCCATTTGTCAATTGATGGACATTTTGGTTGTTTCTACCTTTTGGCTATTATGATTATTATGAATAAACATTCATGCATAAGTTTTTGTGTGGACTTATGTTTTCATTTTTCTGATTATACACCTAGGAGTGGAATTGCCAGGTCATATGTTAACTCGATGTGTAGCCATTTGAGGAACTGTCAGATTGTTTTCCAAAGTGGCTACACCATTTACATATTTACCAGCAGTCATAGGATGTTGCTCCACAACCTCACCTGCCATTTACTCTCATCGTTTGGCTTTAAATAGTCTCGTCTAGTAAGTCAGATAGAGAAAGACAAATATCATATGATATTGCTATTATACGCAGAATCTAAAAAAAAAATGATACAAATGAACTTATTTACAAAACAGATACAGACTCACAGACTTAGAGGACAAGCTTATGGTTACTGGGGGGAAGGGTGGGAGGGAGAGATAGATTGGGAGTTTGGGATTGACATGTACATACAACTATATTTAAAATAAATAACCAACAAGGTCCTACTGTATAGCACAGGGAACTCTGCTCAATACTCTGTAATAACCTAAATGGGAAAAGAACTTGACAAAGAATAGATTCATGTCTATGTATAACTAAATCACTTTGCTGTACACCTGAAACTAACACAACATTGTTCATCAACTACACTCCAATAAAAAGTAAATTTTTAAAAAACAAATAGCTTCTTCTATGGGATAAAAGAAGTGAGATGAAAACACATGATTTGTTTCGGGCAAAAGAGCCCATTATTTTTAGTGTTCAAAGAAATGCTGATTTTCTACTTTTTAAAAAAATTTATTTTATTGAAGTATAGTTGATTTACAATGTGTTAATTTCTACTGTACAGCAAAGTGATTCAGTTATACATATATATACTTCTTTTTCATATTCTTTTCCATTAGGGTTTATCACAGGATATTGAATATAGTTCCCTGTGCTATACAGTAGGATCTTGTTGTTTGATTTTCTACTTTACGGCCGTGAGCTGTTTTTCAGCATGTGCTATAATAATTTGGATAGCGAAAGAAAAACCCAAAGCTGGATTGAACTATGTAAAAAATAATTCCTATATTACCACTTACATAATAAACAGCCCAAAGTCTGCTCCCACCCCACCACCTTGAACTGGTGACCTGTTACTCCTTTTTGGTCCTGTGGGTGCCTTCCCCAAGTCACCGGCTTGAATTAGGTCACCTGGGGCGAAGCTCCCATTGGGCTTCTACTCCCTCCGATGCAACATGCAACAGAATATACATATTAAAATATTTCTAATTGTATAATATTTTCATTATTAGATTAATATCTGTTTTTTCCTCTAGTCTGTAGAGCACTGGGGCAAAGTGACCTTGCCTATCTTTCCCCTGGCACCCCCAGCGTCCAGCACTTGTGTGCGCTCTGTAGGTATTTGTTGAATGAAGGAGCAGGAGGGTTTTACACTCAAGTTTTCCTGCTTAACGAAAATTTTCAGCAAGTGTGTACAAATTAAGCTTTACCAAGGTGTTTGCTTTGTTTAAATACAAAAAGCCCAAGCTGCATCTTAGCTTTTTGACATGCTCCAAGAGCAGGCTTATTTTACCAGCAAATTGCTCCCTGAGTCAGCCAATGCTAAGGTATGTTCAATACTTGTCTAAAAACTACCCTAATCTTCCCTAACAGAGGCCAGAGTAAAGCTGAAATAGCTCTTCTGACATTTGGGAAGCTCTGATTCTGTCAGTCATTTTCTGTTCTTTATTGTGTGGTTTTTTTTTTTTTTTCAAAGGAAAAAGCTGTTTTCCTGTGTGTGAGAACATTCTCTCCTATCTAATAATGCTCAGTTGTCTTTCTGTCCCATCAGTGTGCAGGAAACCACCTGTCCAATTGAGATCAGAGCTGGGCGTGTCCAAGTGTCTCATTTTATATAGATGTGCAGCTGTCAGATCAGGGATCAAAGCCTTGCTTTTAATGAAAACAAGTCATTTTTTACCAATATGACTGTAGAATTTCTATGAATGCAGCTATCTGGATCAAATGATTGGCATTTGTACTTCTCAGGCTCCAATCATTTTAACAATGACTTGGTTTTCCAAATAAAAGGACAAGGGAAACCTCTGCTCCCTCCCTTCCAATCCTGCTCCTTCTGCTGTGGTCTCTGAATGGTGGGTTGTCTCATGGGTCTTGCTTGAGAGATCTGTTTTATTTAACCAACAGCATTAAAAAAATGTCTTTTTGGATTAAAGGCCAGTATTTAAAAATGGGAAGATTTCACATAAAATTTTGACTTTTCAACTCTTCTTGAAAAATCAAGCACTAGCAATACTGGGTAATGTTCCCACAAGGCAAATAATGTAGCCTCTATGACGGTCCCCAATGATCCCACTTCCTGGTATGCATGCCCCTGTGAAATCTCTTCCCCTTGAGTGTGGGCTGAACCTGGTTTTTGTCTCTCCTGAGGTTAGGTTACAAAAGACTAATTTCCATCTTGTTTTCTCTCTTCCTTCTTTGCTTGCCCTGGAGGGAAGCTGGCTGGCATGTTGGGAGCTGCCCTAAGGAGAGACCCACGTGGCAAGGAACTGATGCCTCCAGCCAACAGCCACGCCATCAGTCTGGATGTGTGTCCTCTCCCAGCTGAACTTTAAGATGAAATCACGGACACAGCTGACACATTAATTACTGTCTGATGAGCAAACCTGGACCAGCAGACCCAGCTAAACGATGTTTGGATTCCTGGCCCACAATATACGTGTATAAATCAAGAAAATATACATTTGTTTTAAGAGAGTAAGTTTTGGGGTAATTTGTTACATAGTAATAATAGGTAACTAATTCAGTGAGCACAGCTATGCCCTTTGGAAGGTGTACATTCTCTTTGGTTTTTGCCTGTCCAGCCCTCCCCAGGGTGACTGAGACCCTGCCCCGCACTGTGCAGTAGGCCACCATTCACTGAGTCACCCCATCAGGACCTAGAGTCACCCCTCAGTCACCCAGTCGCCAAACCCTCTAGGATCGACCTCTGGTTTTCATTCCCCTTTCTTCACTCTGCCCTCTCTTCCCAGGGTTCAGCCCCTCACAATGTCTTGCTTGGGCTATGGCAACAGTCTCCTAATTCTCCTCTCGGCTCCCTGTCTCCCCACCATCAATTCATCTCGTCACACTGCTGACAGGGTGTTCTTTCTAAACTCTCTCCAGGATAAAATCCAAGCATCTGGGCTTGGCTTCCAAGGCCCTCTCTAACCAAGCCTGCCCCACACTCCAGCTGCACCTCTCCCACACCCCTCCTCGCTCCAGTCACCGGAAAGTCCTCGCTAATCCTTAAACGTGCCACGGTAAGCAAACGTCCCTTTGCCCACACTGATCCCTTGGCTCGCAAGGAAACATCTCTCCCCTACTCGGTGACCACACCTCCTCCATCGCCATCACCTCCTCTGTGAAGCCATTATTAACTCATACCCCAAGTGATTAACTGCTTCTTCCTTGCTGTCCCTACAGCCTTCAGTTCATGCACCTGCCTCCTTACCTGTCATTCTTCTCTTCCTGGTTAGTAAGCTCCTTGAGGAAGGGATGCTGAGATAGCCATCCTGCGTTTCCAACACAGTGTCCGGCACAAGGGAGGTACTCAATTCACAACATTGTTTCTACAAAACAACACCAACCAAAATGATTCTACTGTGTCCCCTTAATGTCACCCCTTTGACAGTCTTGCTCTCTGGAAGAGAAGCCACCCAACTTTCCCTCTTCTACTCATCCTTCAGGTCGCAGCTTGAATGGCACTCCCTCAAAGAACACTCCCTAATCCTTAGACCACACTGACATCCCTCTCAGTAAGACTCAACACCGTTGTAATCACTTACACAGCGTTTGTGCATTCCAGACACTGTTCGAAGTGATTTGTATATATATTAGTTCATTTAATCTTCACAGCAATCAATCTGGGTCACCCTGATTGAAATGGAGGCATTTCAACCCAAGCAGTCTGACTTGGGGTCCGTGTACCTAACAGCTTCTTTAATGCCTGTTTATCAGCACCTCCCTTTCCCTGCCACTCACAGAAACAAACCATTAGATAGTAGGCCCTAAGAGGGCAGGGTCAGGCCTACCTTGTCAGTGCTTCCCCAACCCCAAGCCGACTCTGGGCTCCTGAGAACGGACGGACAAAGGAACTTTTGGAACCCAGTAATTTGTACCTGGTCCCCCAGGCTGGGCTTTGCACCTGATCCCCTGGGTCAAGGGATGCACCTCTGAGTGGCCCACCTCAGACAGCCAACAGGAGTTTGCCACGTTTCATGACAAGGCCAGGTTTCTAAAACTTGATAACGCAGAGATTTGCAGCAGGTTGCAACCTTCTCAGAAAGCAGGAGACATCCAAGCTCTATATCTGGGCATGAACGCCTGGGGCCTGCTCTGCCACTGGCCACTGAGTGAGATCCAGGAACGACCCTTGTATCAACTGCTCACAATGAAAGAGCTGATGTCTAGTAAGCCCACCTACAGTGTTCCAGAAACTCCCCACTGCGATCTCAAATTCCCCACACTGCTTCAAGGAAACTATCATGTCAGAGTCTGAGATCACAAGGGCACACTTTCTGATGGCAGTGCTGCATCCCCAGCACCTAGAACAACCCAGAGTGGCCCAGAGTGGGTGCTAGATAAATACTGTCTGGTGAACTTTATAGATGAGGCTCAGCAAGCTCCAGTGACAAACCCATCGCCATATACAGCTGCAAGTTGTGCGGTTGGGATTTCAAAGTAAGTCTCTCTGAAGCTAAATCATGCTTTTCCCACTATTTCACACTGAATTTCCCATCCCCAGTCATTTCCCATTCCCAAGAAACTTCTCAGTACTGTTAGGGTCTTGATGGTTGAGAGGTGAGGGCCATGACACCCAGGGACCAAAATATGGCTCTTAAAAGTTGTACTTATTTATTTAGTTTTTTTTTGGCCGTGCCACACAGCATGCAGGATCTTGGTTCCCGGACCAGGGATACAACCCATGCCCCCTGCAGTGGAAGTGCGGAGTCCTAACCACTGGACTGCCAGGGAAGTCCCCTTAAAAGTTATACTTATGTGGCTTAGCCTGGTTGTGGATGTCACAGCACCTCAGAAGTTCTGTCTTATAGCAGATTGGGGCCATAGAAGTGTGGAAACCACACTCCCCTCCCTCATTATCCCTCAGGCCTGTCTTTTCCCTTTATTGTCATTGTTCGCAAAAAAAAAAAAAAAAAAAAAAACGTCAGAAAGCCTCTTTTTGCATTCTCTTTTTCCTGATCATTCATGTCAGCAGGTTTCTGCTTTTCCTGAACGTTCGTGAGTCACTGATGTCCCCTGTTAAATGCACTGCTTTCAGGGCTGACTTTCAGGCTGGATTAAAAGCTAGGCAGTCCTGTACAAGCGTTAACTCACCGTCGTGCGCTGCATTTTTAATAGCCCAGGAGCTGCTGAAGTATGAAATGACATATCTTCTAAAAACGACTGACCTCATTTCACTCCATAAAAATGCTGGGCTCGTTATTTATGCAGAGAACCTATCTCCTCACTATAAATATTGGAAAGAAATTTCCGTCTTCACCCTTTAATGTTACATATTTTTGAGATTCTATTTCTGTTACTTTCAAAAAAAATTAACAACAGGAGAAAGTGTTATGGATACCTTGGAAAAAGATGAGCTATTCTAACTAACTATGGAATCGGTGCTATCAGATAGGAATTGATCATCCTCCTCGCCTACTATGCCCTTTCTTGTTTGGTGTGTGTGTGTGCGTGTGTCTGTCTGTCTGTCTGTGAGGCTAGGAATGGGTAGAAAAGCCCTGCAAACATCTGAGCTGGTTGACCATAGCTCTCAATTTACAAATTTAAAAATTGCCGCTAAGTTCAGAAAATATGTGCCTCTGTAAGAAACTGATCATGCTGGCCTTGTATGCTGGTGGATGAAGCAGTTGCTTACTATATGGCACAGTTTGAGGTTCATCCTGAAAACCAACTACCTGAGTTTTAATACTGTTAGGGTCAGATTTGCTACCCTGGCTCCCATGCTATTAATCTGGGAGTTAAGAGGTAGCGTATAATCAAATGTGAGCAGACTAGACTGAAGAGACAGTATCCTGAAATGGAAACTGCGTAGGATTTAGAATCTCAGCTCTGCCATTAGTCACTGTGTGTCCTTTGCCAAATCACTCACCCTCTCGGAACCTCATTTGCCCCATCTCCAAAATAAGTTTAATGATATTTACTTCACAGGGTTGTAACAAGGGTGAAATGAGAGAATATGCGTGAAAGCCCTGGGGCCTCCCACCTACTCCCTTAAACTGGGGCTGGAAGCTCAGCTTAGCCCTCCTGAGGCTTAACTGATGATGACATAGTGCCCACAACAGCTCTGTCCCATGCTTAGTTAGCTTTCCTTGCCTTTCTCTCAGCCTAGGGCCTCTTGTGGTTTGTAGTTTCCTCTCATTCTCAATATTCTTGAGTGATCATGTGTTTGCAGGTCAGATGATGGGTAGAAAATGAATAAACACTACTGAAAAGTGGAAGCGCGGGGACGGAAAGCAAAATGCCATTCATGAGGTTTTTGCCAGTCCTCACACTATGCACATGTTGGTATCTTAAGGCGACCTCCAACCTGCTGTGCAGTTTTGGGAACCTTGAACCTTTACCTCCTCGGCACCCTGTAATGAGCTCTCAACAAAGAGCCACGGCCTCAGCCCCCCAACCTAGAGTGTGTGGGATCACAGGAACATGGGATGGAATGGCATAGAGGTTAAGTGCTCTGGAGCCAGACTTCCCACTCGCGAATCCTGCCCTACACTTGTCAGCCAGCGGACCACTGGCCTTGCCAAACATCCTTATGTCTCAGCTGTCTCATGTATGAGACAGGAATATGACTAATACTTCCTTGTTAAGTAATTTGCATTAATATTTGTTATGGACTAGATGTTTGTGTTCCCCCCAAATTCAAATGCTGAAATCCTAACCCTGAATGTGATGGTGTTAGGAGGTGGGGCATTTGAGAAGTGATTAGGTCATGGGGGTGCAACCCTCAGGAATGGGATTAGTGCCCTAATAAAAGAGACTCCAGAGAGCTCTCTCACCCCTTCCACCATGTGAGGACACAGGGAGGAGACAGCTATCTGTGAACCAGGAAACAGGTCCTCACCAGATACCAAATTTGCTAGCACCCTAGTCTTGGACTTCCCAGCCTCCAGAACTGTAAGAAACATATGTTTGCTGTTTAAGTCACCCAGTCTATGGTATTTTTGTTACAGCAGCCCTAAGGGACTAAGACAATATTAATATCAGCATTGGTGTTATTTTAGCTTTTTGGTCTTGGGAAATGAACTTGTTTAGTTCCACTGGTTACGAAGAACAGAAACTGCTTAAACAAAGGTAAGTAAAAAGGATCATGAAGAGATATGATAGAATCTCAGGGAAATGTAATGCAGGAAGTGTAGCCAAACCTCATGGGAACTGGAAACCCATCTGTCTTTCTATCTCTCTCCCTATACATACACACACATACAAAGAAAGAGAGTTTTTCAACATTGTTTCTCTCTTTGCACTTGCCCTTCACCAAGTGGCAGCTCAGCATCCCCTCTTTCTCATGGCTTCTGCCCTCCACACAACTTCAACTTGTATGTGGCATTAGCTCACCATAGGCCAACTCCCATCCTGACACCACTGGGCATCAAATGTCTAATTTCCATGGCCCTGTCACCGTATACATGGCACTGTATTTCCCAGCCAAATTCTAGAGAGAAGATGACTGGATTTTGGCTAGATCATGGATTGGTTCTTTGAGGGTCAGATATGGTAACCCCTGGTTTAATCGGCTGTGATTGGCAAATGTTGGTCACATAATACAAGAATCACTCTGTCCAAGGGATGTAGGTTGGGCTCATGAAGCTAGAAGGAGGAGTTCTACCATAAGTAAAAATTTCAGAACACAAATTTTACTTTAACCATGAAAACTGTTCAATTTTAATTTTTGTAGAAAAATGTTTTCATAATACTTTACTCATGTTCCCATGTTTATAAAACAGGTTTTTTGTTTAAAATTGATATATGACTCTTAGAAACTCTTATAACTCTTAGAGAATATACAAAAAGAATATTAAAGATAAAAATCAACTTCAATCTTCCTATTTAGAAATTAATCTGGTTAGCATGTTTATATATTTCTTCCTTTTTTCCCTTGTTATTTTGTTTTTTCACAGTTATGATATATTATTATTTTGTAACACAGTTTTTTTTGGGTTTTTTTGGTTCATTTGTTGGGTTTGGTTTTGGTTTGAGTTCCCCAGAAACAAATTCTGAAATAAAGATTCAAGAGCACATACTGGGGACTTCCCTGGTGGCACAGTGCTTAAGAATCTGCCTGCCAATGCAGGGGATATGGGTTCAATCCCTGGTCTGGGAAGATCCCACATGCCGCAGGGCAACTAAGCCCGTGTGCCACAACTACTGAGCCTGCGCTATGGAGCCCGCTCGCCACAACTACTAAAGCCCATGCGCCTAGAGCCCGTGTTCCGCAACAAGAGAAGCGACTGCAATGAGAAGCCCGTGCACCACAACGAAGAGTAGCCCCCGCTCGCCACAACTAGAGAAAGCCCGCGCACAGCAACGAAGACCCAACACAGCCAAAAATAAACAAAGAAACAAATAAATAAATAAAATTTTAAAAAAGAAAAGATAAAAAGAGCATATACTGTATTTTGAAGGCAATCCCAGGAAACACCAGAAGGAAAATGGGGAAGAGATACAGGGAAGGGGAATGTCCAGTCACTATTGCTATGTAATAAGTTATTCCTTAATGGTATAAAACAACGGAACCATTTATATTGCATTTAACTTTGTGCATCAGGAATTCAGGAAGAGCTCAGTGGAGAGATATCCACTGGGGCTGCAGGCATCTGAAGGCTCTGCTGGGCTGGGAGATCCAGATGGTCTGCTCACATAGCCATACACTTAATGGGAGTAATGCCAAAGAAGTTGGGACCGTTAAAAAAAATCATCACAGGAGGGAAGCCAATAAGTTGTGTGTAATTAATCCAGTTGGCACTGTGTTGCAACTGGAGTTGAGTTCTTCTGGAGGACGCTTAGAAACAGAGTACAAAACATCTCAAAATTGTCCCCAAGGAAGGCAGAGGAAGCTAAAGTATTTAACCTCCAACTTCCTATTAGTAATTGTTTAGGGCTGGGAAGTTTGGGGAGGGAACAATAATTCCCCTAGGAATCGATGGGCATTCCCCTAGTATTGACTTCTAAGCATGCTCCTCGGCCAGAGGAAAGCTTCAGGCAGAGAGCTTCATGTGATCACAGCAAGCAGCCTTTCAGGAGCAGAGATCTGAACAGAGATGAATGCCAGGAGGTTCTCAGGAAGCTACCAACACTATCTCCTACAGCGTATCTTAAGCGTTTTTCCTTGCCATTAAATATTCTTTGTGATGACTTTTAATGGTTACATAGATATCTTGTTGTTTAATTAACACCTCTGTGCATAAAGCTGAGGGCTGGGGGGAAAAATCACACCACACACCACTGTATCCACTAATGCCTGCCCATGTTCTCTAACTTTAGACAACTGTGAAAATTAATAGAGGAAACCACAACTAAAATTGGAGTTGGGAAGGACTGTAGAGGAGATCTCATGCCCTATCACTTGTCATCAATTCCCCCAGACGGGAAAGAAGTACCTTGCATCTCCAACAGGAAGGTGTCTCTACTTTACCACCTTAGGAGGAAGGAAGATTCTCTTCTTGCCCAGCAACAAGCCCAGCCAATGGAAAACACCACAGCTCAGCCAATAAGAAGCCATCATCACCCTGAACTCTTAGTTTCCTCCAATGAACTTTCATTTTTCTTTTGCTAATGACTTCCTTGTCCTACCCTTCTTTCTATAAAAGCCTTCCATTTTGTATAACTCCTTGGAGTATCTCCATTTGCTAGATGGATACATGAATTGTTTAATAAAGCCAATTAGATCTTCAAATTCACTCAGCTGAATTTTGGGTTTTTTAACACCACCAATTACTCATCTTTCTAATTCTCCTTGGTTACTCCCTCTCTTTACACCAAACTATCACCTCTTCCCAAGATCCGTTTTCAGCTTGTATCCCCTTTAGTTTCAGTAGATGGTTCAATCTGTTTCAATGAGAAATGGAAGTCATCAGAGATGACCAACCATGTTATCCCTTTCTACCTACCCATTTTTCTTTATCTAATCCCTTTCTCATTCCTTTTCTTCCCATCTCAGAATGTGAGTAGTCCGTCCTTCAGTTCTAGACCAACCCTCATGCTCCCTTCCTCCATATGAATCCTGGCCCCAACCCCACCTGAGTTGTCCCTGCCTCCTCCTACATCTTGTCCCTTTCGTTCTCCTCTCTCTCCTTTACCTTCCACCTCTCACTCACTCTTTGCTCCTCTCCACCTCCCTATAAACATGCCCAAGGCTTTCTTCAGGCTAAAATAACATGCCCTTAGCCATCTAGCAACTGTATGCTCTCTCTCCTCACTTTCCATCCATTCCACAATCTACTGCATTTGAGCCTCTGCCCGCACCACTCTTCTGAAGCTGCACTCACTATCAATCAACCACCAGTTGCCAACTCTGGAGGATAAGTCTTAACTTCCTGGCTCTTAGACCCCTGCTGCATGTTAATTCACTGACAGCTCTCCTCTTTCTTAAAGCTCTCTGTTCTCTTGGCCTCCAGGACTCCTCACTCTCCTGACTAACCATACCTTAGGAACATTTCTTCTCTCTCTCTTTTGTTGGCCACGCTTCCTTTGGCTAATCCAAAATCCTGTCTAGTGCTTGCTTTTTTATTTATACTTTCTCCCTAGGTGATCTTATCCTCTTTCATGTTCCCAGTTATAAGTCTACAGTGCTTCATCTGAAACTCTCAGGACCAGGTGGCTTAAGAATCCAGAATTTTTCAGATTTTGGAAAGGTTATAAGGAATATATACTGAAAATTATATACTGGGCCCAGTAGAGCCTGGGATAGCACCTTCTAATCAAACACAAGAATATTTCTGTAGCAAAACATGGAAATAGTCACACTAAGTAGGATTTTTAAAGGGGCTAGAAATAGTTTTTGATTTTTTAAAAAATATTTATTTATTTGGCTGCACTGGGTCTTAGCTGCAGCACACAGGATCTTCGTTGCCGCATGCAGGATCTTTTAGTTGCAGCATGCGGGCTCTTAGTTGCAGCATGTGGGATCTAGTTCCCTGACAAGGGGTCGAACCCAGCCCCTCTGCATTGGGAGCGTGGAGTCTTAACTGCTGGACCATCAGAGAACTCCCAGGGCTAGAAATAGTTTTCATGTACATTTAGGTTATGTTTTAGTGTCAAAAGTGCTCAGATCATATCAGCTTTTGCCAGCAAATGAATTTTTTAAAAGACTTCTGGTTTTTAGACTTTTTTTTTGGATCTGGAAATTGCAAGTAAGGGATTGCAGACCAGTACCACCAGTGTGCTGATATAACTCTCAGATCTTTATTTCCAGGCTGCAGCATTATATGGAGGTTTAGGCTTAGCTGTCTGAAACCTGTTAGATATCTCTACCTGGAGGTCTTATAGACATATCAAGCTCAACTCATTCAAAACTGAGTATCATCCCCTCTGCCTCAGGTCAAGTCCCCTGAGAAACAGAATCTGAGACAGGTATCTGTGAGCAGATTTACTGAGGAGTGCTTTAGGGTGTAGCACCTGGAGGCCAGTGAGGGAAGGAGGATTAGGCACAGGGAGAAGCTGAAGTGTGCTGCAGACACAACATGAGCCTCAGCTGATCTTCAAGGGAGCTCTGGGGCTGGAATGGCCCTTCAGAGTTTTCCTGAAATGAGAAAAGAGACCCAGTCTTTGCGTCCCTACATCAACCAGTCATTGAATATGGGCTTCACCTGGCAACGGGGCATATCCTTGAGCAAAGTAGCTCCCTTAGGCCAGAGAGGACTCCTCCATGAGCCATCAGCAGCCATTATTCCTGAAGGCTGAGGAAATGATGGCTTCCATCTTGAACACAGTGCACGATCTTGCAGTATCCATTGCAAGCTCTCCCTCTGGTTTCTGTGTCTGCCATCTAATCAGACACCCAACTTTATAGCTTCTAGTTGTCCTGGACTCCTCTCCACCCCATACAACTTCCACATCTGGTAACTCATCACATCCCACCAATTTAATCTTTAGATAAACTTTTAAAATCTGCCTCATCAGAGGAACCAAGATGGTGGAGTAGAAGGATGTGCTCTCATTCCCTCTTGTGAGAACACCAGAATCACAACTAGCTGCTGGACAATCATCGACAGGAAGACATTGGAACTCACCAAAAAAGATACCCCACACCCAAAGACAAAGGAGAAGCCACAATGAGACGGTAGGAGGGGCGCAAACACAGTAAAATCAAATCCCATAACTGCTGGGTGTGTGACTCACAGACTGGAGAACACTTATACCACAGAAGTCCACCCACTGGAGTCAAGGTTCTGAGCCCCACATCAGGCTTCCCAACCTGGGGGTCCGGCAATGGGAGGAGGAATGCCTAGAGAATCAGACTTTGAAGCCTACTGGGAATTGATTGTAGGACTTTGACAGGACTGGGGGAAACAGAGACTCCTCTCTTGGAGGGCACGCAAAAAGTAGTGTGTGCATCGGGACCCAGGGGAAGAAACAGTGACCCCAGGGGAGACTGAACCAGACCTACCTGCTAGTGTTCGAGGGTCTCCTGCAAAAGCAGGGGATGGCTGTGGCTCACTGCAGGGACAAGGACACTGGCAGCAGACGTTCTGAGAAGTACTCCTTGGTGTGACCCCATTAGCCTCACCAAAGCGTTTGTGGGCTCCAGTGCTAGGTCACCTCAGGCCAAAGAACCAACAGGGAAGGAACTCAGCCCCACCCATCAGCAGACAAGTGGATTAGAGTTTTACTGAGCTCTGCCTACCAGAACAACACCCAGCTCTACCCACCACCAGTCCTTCCTATCAGTAAGCCTGCACAAGCCTCTTAGATAACCTCATCCACCAGAGGGCAGACAGCAGAAGCAAGAAGAACTACAATCCTGCAGCCTGTGGAATGAAAACCACATTCACACAAAGATAGACAAGATGAAAAGGCAGAGGACTATGTACCAGATGATGGAACAAGATAAAACCCCCCAAAAATAACTAAATGAAGTGGAGATAGGCAACCTTCCAGAAAAACAATTCAGAATAATGATAGCAAAGATGATCCAGGACCTCGGAAAAAGAATGGAGGCAAAGACCGAGAAGATGCAAGAAATGTTTAACAGAGACCTAGAAGAATTAAAGAACAAACAAACAGAGATGAACAACACAATAACTGGAATGAAAACTACACTAGGAGGAATCAATAGCAGAATAACTGAGGCAGAAGAATGGAGAAGTGACCTGGAAGAAAGAATGGTGGAATTCACTGCTGCAGAACACAATAAAGAAAAAAGAATGAAAAGAAATGAAGACAGCCTAAGAGACCTCTGGGACAACATTAAACACAACAACATTCACATTATAGGGGTCCCAAAAGGAGAAGAGAGAGAGAAATGATCAGAGAAAATATCTGAAGAGAATATAGTCAAAAACTTCCCTAACATGGGAAAGGAAATAGCCACCCAAGTCCAGGAAGCGCAGCAAGTCCCATAAAGGATAAACCCAAGGAGAAACACGCCGAGACACATAGTAATCAAATTGGCAAAAATTAAAGACAAAGAAAAATTATTGAAAGCAGCAAGGGAAAAATGACAAATAACATAAAAGGGAACTCCCATAAGGTTAACAGCTGATTTCTCAGCAGAAACTCTACAACACAGAAGGGAGTGGCATGATATACTTAAAGTGATGAAAGGGAAGAACCTACAAACAAGATTACTCTACCCGGCAAGGATCTCATTCAGATACGATGGAGAAATCAAAAGCTTTACAGACAAGCAAAAGCTAAGAGAATTCAGCACCACCAAACCAGCTCTAAAACAAATGCTAAAGGAACTTTTCTAAGTGGGAAACACAAGAGAAGAAAAGGATCTACAAAAACAAACCCAAAACAATCAAGAAAATGGTCATAGGAACATACATATCGATAATTACCTTAAACGTGAATGGATTAAATGCTCCAACCAAAAGACACAGGCTTCCTGAATGGATACAAAAACAAGACCCACATATATGTTGTCTACAAGAGACCCACTACAGACCTAGAGAAACATACAGACTGAAAGTGATGGAAAAAGATATTCCATGCAAATGGAAATCAAAAGAAAGTTGGAGTAGCAATTCTCATATCAGATAAAATAGAGTTAAAACTAAAGAATGTTACAAGAGACAAGGAAGGACACTACATAATGATCAAGGGATCAATCCAAGAAGAAGTTAAAACAATTATAAATATATATGCACCCAACATAGGAGCACCTCAATACATAAGGCAACTGCTAACAGCTATAAAAGAGGAAATCGACAGTAACACAATAATAGTGGGGGACTTTAACACCTCACTTACACCAATGGACAGATCATCCAAAATGAAAATAAATAAGGAAACAGAAGCTTTAAATGACACAATAGACCAGATAGATTTAATTGATATTTAGAGGATATTCCATCCAAAAACAGCACATTACACTTTCTTCTCAAGTGCGCATGGAACATTCTCCAGGATAGATCACATCTTGGGTCACAAATCAAGCCTCAGTAAATTTAAGAAAATTGAAATCATAGCAAGTATCTTTTCTGACCACAACGCTATGAGATTAGAAATCAAATACAGGGAACACAACGTAAAAAACACAAACACATGGAAGCTAAACAATACGTTACTAAATAACCAAGAGATCACTGAAGAAATCAAAGAGGAAATCAAAAAATACCTAGAGACAAATGACAATGAAAACACGACGATCCAAAACCTATGGGATGCAGCAAAAGCAGTTCTAAGAGGGAACTTCATAGCTATATAAGCCTATCTCAAGAAACAAGAAAAATCTCAAGTAAACAATCCAACCTTACACCTAAAAGAACTAGAGAAAGAAGAACAAACAAAACCCAAAGTTAGCAGATGGAAAGAAATCATAAAGATCAGAGCAGAAATAAATGAAATAGAAACAAAGAAAACAACAGCAAAGATCAATAAAACTAAAAGCTGGTTCTTTGAGAAGATAAACAAAATTGATAAACCATTAGCCAGACTCATCAAGAAAAAGAGGGAGAGGACTCAAATCAATAAAATTAGAAATGAAAAAGGAGAAGTTAAAACAGACACCGCAGAAAAACAAAGCATGCTAAGAGACTACTACAAGCAACTCTATGCCAATAAAATGGACAACCTGGAAGAAATGGACAAATTCTTAGAAAGCTAAAACCTTCCAAGACTGAACCAGGAAGAAACAGAAAATATGAACAGACCAATCACAAATAATGAAATTGAAACTGTGATTAAAAATCTTCCAAGAAACAAAAGTCCTGGACCAGATGGCTTCACAGGTGAATTCTATCAAACATTTAGAGAAGAGCTAACACCCATCCGTCGCAAATTCTTCCAAAAAATTGCAGAGGGAGGAACACTCCAAAACTCATTCCATGAGGCCACCATCACCCTGATACCAAAACCAGACAACGATGCTACAAAAAAAGAAAGTTACAGACCAATATCACTGATGAACATATATACAAAAATCCTCAACAAAATACTAGCAAACAGAATCCACCACCACATTAAAAGGATCATACACCATGATCAAGTGGGATTTATCCCAGGGATGCAAGGATTCTTCAATATACACAAATCAATCAATGTGATACACCATATTAACAAATTGAAGAATAAAAACCATATGATCATCTCAATAGATGCAGAAAAAGCTTTCGACAAAATTCAACACCGATTTATGATAAAAGCCCTGCAGAAAGTAGGCATAGAGGGAACTTTCCTCAACATAATAAAGGCTATATAAGACAAACCCACAGCCAACATCATCGTCAATGGTGAAAAACTGAAACCATTTCCACTAAGATCAGGAACAAGACAAGGTTGCCCACTCTCACCACTATTATTCAACATAGTTTTGGAAGTTTTAGCCACAGCAATCAGAGAAGAAAAAGAAATAAAAGGAATCCAAATCGGAAAAGAAGAAGTAAAGCTGTCACTGTTTGCATATGACATGATACTACACATAGAGAATCCTAAAAATGCCACCAGAAAACTACTAGAGCTAATCAACGAATTTGGTAAAGTTGCAGGATGCAAAATGAATGCACAGAAATCTCTTGCATTCCTATACACTAATGAGGAAAAATCTGAAAGAGAAATTATGGAAACACTCCCATTTACCATTGCAACAAAAAGAACAAAATACCTAGGAATAAACCTACCTAGGGAGACAAATGACCTGTATGCAGAAAACTATAAGACACTGATGAAAGAAATTAAAGATGATACCAACAGATGGAGAGATATACCATGTTCTTGGATTGGAAGAATCAACATTGTGAAAATGACTATACTACCCAAAGCAATCTACAGATTCAATGCAATCCCTATCAAATTACCAATGGCATTTTTTACGGAACTAGAACAAATCATCTTAAAATTTGTATGGAGACACAGAAGACCCCGAATAGCCAAAGCAGTCTTGAGGGAAGAAAATGGAGCTGGAGGAATCAGACTCCCTGACTTCAGACTATACTACAAAGCTACAGTAATCAAGACAATATGGTACTGGCACAAAAACAGAAACATAGATCAATGGAACAAGATAGAAAGCCCAGAGATAAACCCATGCACCTATGGTCAACTAATCTATGACAAAGGAGGCAAAGATATACAATGGAGAAAAGACAGTCTCTTCAATAAGTGGTGCTGGGAACACTGGACAGCTACATGTAAAAGAATGAAATTAGAACACTCCCTAACACCATACACAAAAATAAACTCAAAATGGATTTGAGACCTAAAGGTAAGACCGGACACTATAAATCTCTTAGAGGAAAACATAGGAAGAACATTCTTTGACATAAATCACAGCAAGATCTTTTTTGATCCACCTCCTAGAGTAATGGAAATAAAAACAAAAAGAAACAAATGGGACCTAATGAAACTTAAAAGCTTTTGCACAACAAAGGAAACCATAAACAAGACGAAAAGAGAACCCTCAGAATGGGAGAAAATATTCACAAACGAATCAACAGACAAAGGATTAATCTCCAAAATATATAAACAGCTCATGCAGTTCAATATTAAAGAAACAAACAACCCAGTCCAAAAACGGGCAGAAGACCTAAATAGACATTTCTCCAAAGAAGACATACAGATGGCTAAGAAGCACATGAAAAGCTGTTCAACATCACTAATTATTAGAGAAATGCAAATCAAAACTACAATGAGGTATCACGTCACACCAGTTAGAATGGGCATCATCAGAAAATCTACAAACAGCAAATGCTGGAGAGGGTGTGGAGAAAAGGGAACCCTCTTGCACTGTTGGTGGGAATGTAAATTGATGCAGCCACTATGGAGAACAGTATGGAGGTTCCTTAAGAAACTAAAAATAGAATTACCATATGATCTAGCAATCCCACTACTGGGCATATACCCAGAGAAAACCATAATTCAAAAAGACACATGCACCCCAATGTTCATTGCAGCACTATTTACAATAGCCAGGTCACGGAAGCAACCTAAATGCCCATCGACAGATGAGTAGATAAAGAAGTTGTGGTACATATATACAATGGAATATTACTCAGCCATAAAAAGGAACGAAATTGGGTCATTTGTTGAGACGTGGATGGATCTATAGACTGTCATACAGAGTGAAGTAAGTCATAAAGAGAAAAACAAATATCGTATATGAACGCATATATGTGGAACCTAGAAAAATGGTACAGATGAACCGGTTTGCAGGGCACAAGTTGAGACGCAGATGTAGAGAACAAACATATGGACACCAAGGGGGGAAAACAGCGGTGGGGTGGGGATGGTGGTATGATGAATTTGGCAATTGGGATTGACATGTATACACTGATGTGTATAAAATTGATGACTAATAAGAACCTGCAGTATAAACAAACAAAGAAAAAAACAAGTAATACTAAACTTTCTTTGGGTTATTTGTATGGAAATATGTTAATATAAATGTTTCAGACATTACATGAAACTTCTAAAAATCTTATATGTTCTGGTATAATGTTATGTCATAATTCTAGTTATTACTTTAAACTGTGTATATCAGATATAACTAAATTCCTTGTCAATTGCATTATTATGAAGTTTCATCAAATCTTTAACCGTGGTCATTTTTAAGTCTTTTGTCATTTACAGAGTTCTGGGTGTACTCTGATGCTTTCGCAAAAATGTTCCTATAAAAGGGTTTCATCTTCAAGGAATTCATGTAAAAGACTCTGACAAGTACAGGTTTCTGGTAACTGACTATACTGCCGAACTGAATGAATAAGCATTTTCAGAACTCTAATGGAAAACTGATGAATTCATAAAAGTGCTAACAAAAGATCAAGATGAAAAAAAAAATTAATTACATGGGACTGAGTGAACTGATGAGGATGAGTATAATTTTTGTGACTTTCTGTTTGAATAACAAAAAAAAAAATCCCACAAGGACTCAGAGGCAAAAAATATACAAATCAATTTTCACTGCAAAGTAAAGGAGCTGTTACAGTGGAGGATTACTGGACTGAATGTCAATATTATGACATAGTAAGAGTGTGTTTCGTGTTTGGTAATTGCAATCACTGTTGCTTTTGTTGTGGTCATCCATTTACAATGCTTGGTGTCAGTTTATTTATCTCTTGTAAAAATAAAATACAGTGTGTGTGAAAAAATAAATAAATAAAAAATAAAATCTGCCTCATCTTCTCCATCCGTATGTCCAATGACCTTATTCAGACTCACACTGTCTCTTTCTTGCCTGGTTTACTGCAATTGCCTCCTACTTGTTTTCCTTTCTTTCATTCTTTTCCCAATTACATCCATTTTCTGCACATGCCAAGAATGAACTATCTAAAACTCAAGTCTGTACAGGGCTAGAAATCCTTCAATAGTTCACCATTGCCTACAGGGTAAACTCCAAGTTCCTCAGCCTATTATACAGGGATCTCTATGATCTCGCCCCTGTCTGGCTCTCCTGGGCCACCTATCCCAATGCTTAATATCCTGGCAGCCCCCGAACTGCAGCGTGTTCCCCTCTTGCACTCTATGCTGCTTCTTGTCTCCCTCCGTTCACTCATGTGGTCCTCTCTGCCTAGATGCCCTTCACCCCCCCCCCTCAATTCATCCTCTAAGACATGGCTCAGTTATCACTTGCTGTAGGGGGACTCTTCTACGTCCCCATCCCCAGTCTAGGTTGAGTGCACTTTCTCTGTGCATTTATCATGTCCTATCCTTACGTCTCCCCTTGCACTTAGCATTCTGTGTTGTAATTAGATGTGTTGCTGCTTCTTGAAAACCAGGACAATGGTCTCATCTTTTTAACCCTCTCACCTAGCTCAGAGCCAGGGACACAATATGCTCTCAATAAAAGCTTGTTGAATGAGTGAATGAAAGATTATAATAATTATAATAGCTAATGTTTATTAGAGTTTAATGTGTGCTAGGCACTGTGTTAAGGGATTCACATATATTTTTTCATCTTATCCTTAAACAATTTTAGGAAGAAAGTACCATTTTTTCCCATTTTCCTGATGAAGAAACTGAGGCTCTGAAGGCTTAAATCAGGGGTCCCCAACCCCCTGGTTCCCCTAGGAACCAGGCTGCACAGCAGGAGGTGAGCGGCGGGCAAGCGAGCGAAGCTTCACCTGCCGCTCCCCATCAATCCCATTACCGCCTGAGCCCCCACCACCCCTGCCCCCGCCCCATCCGTGGAAAAAGTGTCTTCCACGAAACCGGTCCCTGGTGCCAGAAAGGTTGGGGACCGCTAGCTTAAGTAACCTGTTTAAAATCACACCGCAAGTAGGTGGCAGAAGGGGGATTTGAATCCAAGTATACCTGACCCCAGAGCATGAGTCCTTAACCCTGCACAACGCGGCTTCCAGGAGCCAGTGACCCACAGCCCCGAAGCTGCAAGGGCTCCTGGGAAGACACCTAGTGAGCGGAAGCTTAGGTCAGTGTTTAGTCCAAAGCTCAGAGCATGCACTTCTCCCATGGAAAACTTCAACGGCCTCCTACTGAACACTGAATAAAATCCCAGATCTGAAAAGTGGCTTTATAAGGACCTGAACAACAAGGTGCCTACCTTATCCTCTCTGCGTCTGTGCCTCCCTTCTCCACCATCCAGTCACACTGCTGCCCCCTCCGCAACCTGAACACCCCAAGCTCTTTCCGGACTCCAGCCCTTTGCACATTTGCCACCCCTGCCTGGCTTGCTCTTTTCTATATTCTTTCTTTCCTCTTAGCTAGCTCTTTCATATCTCTATTTAAATGTCACTTCTTCATAAAAGGTTTTTTTCCCCCACAAGTAGGTCTCCATCATTATCTGCCTCATCCCTGTGTTTCCTTCATAGCATTTCTCAAGATCTGTAATTATTTTATTTCATTTTTTTGTTTTTGTCTGTTCTTCCCTCTAGAATTATAAACTCCATTAGAGCAGAGTCTGTTTGTCGTATTTCCAGTACCTAACACAGTGAATGGATGAACAGGTGCTAAATAAATATTGATTCAAAGCTGTATACCTGTAGGATGGTTACTATTTAAAAAACAAAAAACAAAAAAACAAAAACAAGGAACAGAAAATCACAAGTGTTTGTGAGTATGTGGAGACATCAGAACCCTTGTACATTGCAGATAGGTGAAGCCACTATGGAAAACAGGATGGTGGTTCCTTAAAAAATTAAAAGTAGAATTACCATGTGATCCAGCAATTGCACTTCTGGTTATATATCCAAAAGTATTGGAAGCAGGGACTTGAATATGATATTTGGATACCTATGTTCATAGCATTATTATTTGCGGTAGCCAAAAAGTGGAAGTAATCCAAGTGTGCATAGACAGATGAATGGATACAAAAAATGTGGTGTATACAAAAAGTGGAATATTATTCAACCTTTAAAAGGAAAGAAATTCTGAAACATGCTCAACATGGATGAACTCTGAGGACATTATGCTAAGTGAAATAAATCAGTCACAAAAAGACAAATATGTATGATTCCACTTATATGAGGTACCTAGAGTCAAAAAATTCAAAGAGACAAAAAGTAGAACAGTTGTTCCCAGGAGCTCAGGGGAGGGAAAACAGTGATTGTTTAATGGCCACAGAGTTTCAGTTTTGCAACATGAAAAGAGTTCTGTGGACAGATGGTAGTGGTGGTAGCACAGCAGTGTGAATATACTTAATGCCACTGAACTGTCCACTTAAAAATAGTTAAGATGGTAATTGTTATGTTATGTGTATTTTACTACAATTTTTTACGAAGAAAAAGAAAGTTGTACCCTATTTAGTAGCACTGCTGATCTCCTGGCTCCCAGTCCAATATCCTCTCATTTACATATGCTGGCTCCTATCAGAATACATTCTATCAACTAGGCATGAAAACCATCTCCTTTCTCAAAAGAAAAGATCTTTCTAGGACATATCAAAAAGGGATTCTACTTAGTTTAGGATTAGAAGAAACATTAGAATTTACCTAAACCCATATCTTCTGTATCAGAGTGCCCAGTGAGGATAGGGTTAACATAGGCAGGAAGCCATTGCTGACCTGGCTGAGGAAGGGTGAAGGGAGGGAGTGGTTCCTGGAACTTAAGAGCTGAGGCTGTAGGAGAGGCTACGACCTTTGGGAGAGGAATGTGGCTGTTGCCATGCACTGTGAACAAGGGAGCTGGTCAAATAAATATGCCTTCCTCTCCTCTGACCTTCTGCTGGTACCTCCCGTTGGTTGAACCCAACAGGAAGTCAGCAGGCAAGAGAACCACTGATGTGGTCCATAAAGACCCCAGGACACAGAGTAGAGGGGGAAAGGCGGAGAACGGATCTAGAGGTGCCTTCATTATACCACACTTCATTCTAAAAGTAAAAACACTCAGACTCGAAGAATTAAATGACTGACTTAAGGTCTCCCAGTGATAGATATGGGACTATCATGGTTTGTATGACTTAAGAAAGCTTCCACCCACACATCAGTAAGGAATGAGAACATTAGTCTAAATTTGGAAAATCTGCCACAAATAGAACAAACATCTAGAGGAAGTTTTGTTTTCAAAAAGGGGGTGGTATGCACCCCTTCCACAGAATTAACGTTATCAGGAGCTTCTGTGTTGTGGACTTTGCAAGTCTGATTCATCACATGTTACAAAGAAAACAATTTTAAGATCCTGAGTTTTTTTCCTGTTTCTGTCCTAACAATTATTACAGTTTATGGAACGTTTAGAAGAAGCTGAAGCAGAGTATTAAATTATAGATTTTGAGTTGAATAAAGTAAGATCGCTAAGTCAAAAAAAATGGTTGAAAAGATTCACAGAAGTACATCCTCAAACAAGGATTTTTTTCATAATTAAAGAACTTTGAGACAACTTTTCAGACTACTCGAAGTTCACATTACTTTAAAAAAAAAAATGGATGTGACAAGACCTTTGAACACAAAAAACTGAAACTTCAAGGGAATAAAACAAGAATGGTGCCCCTAATTTCCCCTCAAGGAAGTAATGCAGCATAGCATAGTAATTAAGAGTCTAAGTTGCAGAATCAAAATTCTTGGGTTCAAACCTGCTCCATCACTTAGCTGCACAACCTTGGGCAAGTGACTTTGTGTTTCTTTCTAAGCCATAGTTCTCCCATTTGTGACATAGGAATAATTGTAGCTAATTGATCAGGTGATGTGAGGCCTGGATAGAACGATAAATATAGATACTTAGCACATTGCCTCTCTGGCACCTACTAGGGTCTCAAAAAACCCTAACTAGTAGTATTATGCCACAATTTATTCTTTTTGCCACCAGAGGTGTTTATACAACTGCATTTAATGACTAATTTCTCACAGTTGCTTTGACTGCCATTGATCTGTTGATCTGTTAAGACCACCCTAAAGTCCAATTGAATTATGACAGTCTACAATTATGAAGATGCATCTTAAGTGAAAAACAGTGAATGGTAATGCTGAATTTGATGAGTGTGCAAGAAGAGGAGGGAAAGGAGGAAGAAAAAGAAGAGTAGGGGTGGAAGGAGAAGAAAGAGCCCCAAAGATGGATCTTTTGAAGGATGAAGAAGAGAGGATGTCAGTCTGCCACCATGGTGGTCCCAGGATCCACAGCTAGCTACATGTTGGACCAAGGCAGAAAAGTCAATGGAAATCAGTCTAAATGTTTAATGCATATAGGATATTATACCTAGGATGCCAACATTCAGAAAAGGATTTCCTTGAAGGGTTAATTACCACCTTCTCTCTGCAATTTGCTTGTGAAGTGCACAGGTCAGGGAAGGGCCTTCCTCTGACTCCACATCTTAATTTGCCTCCTTCGGTTGGTAGAAACAACTCTCTGGGGCTTCCCTGGTGGTGCAGTGGTTGAGAATCTGCCTGCCAATGCAGGGGACACGGGTTCGAGCCCTGGTCTGGGAAGATCCCACATGCCACGGAGCAACTAGGCCCGTGAGCCACAACTACTGAGCCTGCGCGCCTGGAGCCTGTGCTCTGCAACAAGAGAGGCCGTGATAGTGAGAGGCCCGCGCACCGCAATGAAGAGTGGCCCCCGCTTGCCACAACTAGAGAAAGCCCTCGCACAGAAACGAAGACCCAACACAGCCAAAAATAAATAAATAAATAAATAAATTTTTTAAAAAACCTAATAAAAAAAAAAAAAAAAGGAAACAACTCTCTGTGATCCTTGGGGTGAGGATGGTCCCAGGCCTCTAGGAACCCCTCCCTAATTCTCTTTTGAATGCCAGGTTCTATGGACTCTTCCCCCACATCCACAAGCTAGAGACTGAAGGATGTGAAAAGAGCACCAGATCGGTCCTTATCCTCAAGGAACTTTCAGCCTCAAGCTGCACGTTGAATTCCTTACACATTACATGTTTGGCAGATTTCTCCCTGGTCAAGGGTATCAACACAAACAGAAGAGTTGAAAAACAAACCACAGTCACTCCTGTTATTCTTCCCAAAGAAGAGAATGTACTATTTACATCATTTATGGCAGTAACAGAAAAGCAGGATAAAGAAAACTAAGCATTTGAGGTGTCTGTTCTGGAATTAGAATTAAGTTGTCTCAGCTCAATGTACCCATCATTGCTACATTTGGAAAGAGCTCACATTTTGATGGCAGTAAAACTGGCTGTGTTGCAGTTTCTTATTTATAAATCCAGATGACAGCCTTCCTAGGCCCCTTCTATCTCCCTTTGGGGAGGTGGAAGGAATTTTCCCACTGTTCATGATTTCCTTTACTTTTATTTGAGAAGTAAACAAAGTCAAATCTTGCTTGGACCATCAAGTTTCCAGTTTCCTAATTCCTTTGGCTGAGGTTTGAACCAATTCTCTAAGTTCTGTTTCCTTCTTTGCTCCCCTTCCTATGCCACCAACATTGCTCGTTCCAATGGTTTGTTATAATTATGGAGGTTTTGCGATCGTTTCTGGTAGGTCTCTTGCAGTTCTTGTATGGAAAACATTCTGCATGTGGGCATAACTTATTTACGTACTACGTTCCTAATGTGAAGCAACTTAATAATCTCCCTTCGAAGGATATCACATTTAGAAACGGAAACTTAAAAATATGAGTTCTAACATGTTTCAGGATAGGTGATCTAAGCAGGAATCTGTAAACTGTCAGGACAATGTTATTACTTGATGGGTTTTTAATAATCTAGAAGTTTCTTCAAATTGGAGAAGTTGTTCATTAATTCATTTAAAAGAATACTACATGAAATGAGCATCTAGTATTAGATTCTATACTGCTTTAAGTTATATTCTATGGGCTGTGTAGCCACTAGTAAAATAAAAGGCAATAGCTTTGATTAAGTTCACCATTATTCTGTAAAATAAGTTAAAAAATATCCTGAAAAATCAGAAGGTCGAGTCTAGTCATGTTAGTAATTGACAGCAATGGTGAGATAAGAGAGAAGTGCTATCATAATACAGAGAGATGACCGGAACCACGTGTTTTACAAGGGGAGGAGACAAGGACGTATACTCATTAAGTGCTTGCTGTGTGACTGGACCCTGCTAAGTGCTTTACATATGTTGTTTTATACAATACTCTCAAAATGCTATGAGACTTCCATTACCATGGCCTGTTTATAAAAGAGGAAATGGAGAAGTTAAATAATTTGCCCAAGGCCATATAGCTAGGAAGTGATGGAGCAGGAATCCTTACCAGTCAGATTCCTAAGTTTATCTTTTTGCCACTATATCTTTGGAGATATATAGATAGATGGAGATCGAGATAAGATAAAATTTTGTTTTCCTTACATTAAAACTTGCTTGGTACACCTTTTAGAATGATCAAACCCTGACAACAACAAATGCTGGTGGCTATGTGGAGCAACAGGAACTCTCATTCATTTCTGGTGGGAATGTAAAATGGTACAGTCACTTTGGAAGAAAGTTTGCTGGTTTCTTACAAAACTAAACATATTTTACCACCTGATATAGCAGTTGTGCTCCTTAGCATTTACCCAAAGGAGTTGAAAACTTATATCCACACAGAAACCTGCACACAGATGTTTATAGCAACTTGATTCATAGTTGTCAGAACTTGGAAGCAACCAAGATGTCCTTCAGTAGGTGAATGGATAAATATACTGTGGTACAGGCTTCCCTGGTGGCACAATGGTTGAGAATCTGCCTGCTAATGCAGGGGACACGGGTTCGAGCCCTGGTCTGGGAAGATCCCACATGCCATGGAGCAACTGAGCCCGTGAACCACAATTACTGAGCCTGCGCGTCTGGAGCCTGTGCTCTGCAACAAGAGAGGCCGCGATAGTAAGAGGCCCGTGCACCGCGATGAAGAGTGGCCCCCGCTTGCCACAACTAGAGAAAGCCCTCACACAGAAACGAAGACCCAACACAGCCATAAATAAATAAATAAATAAATAATGTGAAACCTTTAAAAAAAAAATTAACCAGCGTTGTGACTTTGAGCAAGTTACTTAACTTCCAAAAAAAAAAAAAAAAAAAATACTGTGGTACATCCAGACAATGGAATATTACTCAAAGCTAATAAGAAATGAACTATCAAGCCATGAAAAGACATGAAAGAATCTTAAATGCATATTGCTAAGGGAAATAAGCCAATCTGAAAAGACTACTCCAGGTTCTGGTACCAGTTTGAAAGTGGGCAGGGGGATGTTCCCCACGCCAACAAGCAATTCTCCAGACACCAGCTGGATGTCCTACAATTCAACTCAGTTCTGACACTATCTACCCAGAGAGAGCATCAGATCCCACAGCTTAAGGACTCAGTCCTACAAGACCATCCCCTACACTGTTTCAGACACCTGTTGCAAGTCCAGGTTGTCACCTGTGCTTCTGACCAACCAGCTAGAGATTGAAGCTTCCAGCCACCCCTCCTTGGGTTCCATCAATTTGCTAGAGTGGCTGGCTCACAGAACTCAGAGGAGCAGTTTCCTTACTAGACTACTGTTTTATTATGAAAGCATGTAACTCGGGAACAGCCAGATGGAAGTGATGCATAGGGCAAGCAATGGAGGAAGAGGTGAGGAGCTTCTATTCCCTCTCCAGCCGCCTTCCCAGCACCTCCACATAATCACCAACCCAGAAGCTCTCAGTACTTTAGAGATTTTTTATAGAGGCATCACTATTTAGGCATGAATGATTAAATCATTGACCATCGAACCACTGATTAAACCATTGGCGACTGAACTCAATCTCCAGCCCCTCTCCCCTCCCTGGAGGTCAGGGGTGGCACTAAAAGCTCCAACCCTCTAATCCCATGGCTGGTTCTCCTGGTAATCAGCCTTAGGTGCAGTCCGAGGGTCATTTCATTAACATAACAAAAGATCCATTTGTTGCTCTTATCACTTAGCAAATTCCAAGGGTTTTAGGAGCCCTGTGACAGAAACTGGATGAAGACCAAACATATATTTCTTATTATAAATCACAATATCACAGCTACATACTATATCATTTCAACCATATGACATTCTGGAAAAGGCGAAACTATTGAAACAGTAACAAGACTTTTGATTGCCAAGAGTTGGGAATGGGGAGAGATGAATAGGCGAAGCACAAAGGATTTTTAGGGCAGTGAAAATACTCTATATGATATCATATTGATAGATATGTGTCATTATGCATTTGTCCAAACCCATAGAATACACAACACCAAGAGTGAACCCTAATGTAAACCATGGACTTTGAGTGATAATGTAAGCAGATAAGGTAGGGGGTCCCAGAGAAAGAGAACCACTTCTCTTACGGCTTGACATAAGAGAAGCCATTTTTGGTCTAAGCCATTTTGTGAGCTAAATCTGGCCTCAATGCTTGCCTTTGAACAAATCTCAGTAATTAATGGTCTTAGGGAACAAAAGAATGCAATCAGGCAAGAGAAGTAACAATAGCAAAGATAATATATCAGTTGTAAAGACTCCCAGTTCTATTTCAATGGTAAAGATTAGCCTGAAGTGCTCAACCACCAGAACAACAGAAGCTAAGGGATAATGATATTGGCCTTCTCTGATCCTCCTGACTTCAATCAACTAAAGCTTGGACTCTGTGGACCAGCCAAGCCCCCTCATGAATATGCATGTACCCCTAGCTTAAAACTTCCCCGATTTTGCTGTTCGGGAGACACTGCTTTGGGAAAAATCCCCAGCGTTCTCCTTACTGGCTGCAAGTAATAAATGCTGCTTCTCCTGATCTTTGGCTTGGTTGTGTCTTTTGGCTCAACAAGCACCAAGAGGCGAACCCATTTTTCAGGTAAGAATGATGTGTCAATGTAGGTTCATCAATTATAACAAATGTACCATTCTGGTGGGGGAAGTTTATAACCAAAGAAAATATGTGTATGTAGGGGCAGGGTATAATCTCTGTACGAAACCGTGTAACTCACATTGGGACTTGAACCCACGGTCTTTTAATTGAGATCACACACCTGGTCTTAGGACTTAACGAAGCTCAGGTTCTTGATGTCTCATCGCAGAAAGAATTCAGTAAGAGACAAAGTGATAAATAAGAAGTGGATTTATTTAGAGAGAAACACACTCCACAGGGAGTATGGGCCATCTCAGAAGGTGAGAGCCACACCAGGGTATGTGGTTGTCAGTTTTTATAGGTGTGGGTAATTTCATAGGCTAATGAGTGGGAGGAATATTTCAGCTATTTTGGGGAAGGGGTGGGGATTTCCAGAAATTGGGCCACTGCCCACTTTTTGACCTTTATGGTCAGCCTTGGAACTGTCACGGCACCTGTGGATGTGTCATTTAGCTTGCTGATATGTTGCAATAAGGGTGTACTGAGGCTCAAGGTCTAGTGGAAGTCAACTCGTTGGCCATCTTGGACCTATTCGGTGGTTCTAATCAGTTTATGTCTTGTCCTTGGGCTGTGTCATTCTTCTAAAGGTTGTGCCCTGCCCCCTTCCCTCCTGTTTCATGTGCATTACCCTTAATTTTGCTGTGAACCTAAAACCACTTTTTAAAAATTGTCTTAAAAAAGAAATTGCTTTGTATTGGATAATGGGCAGCTCAATGTCAAAATGGATAGGTTTTATTACCTTGATGGAATACAGAACTCAATTTAGGATCGTATTAGTATGCATACAAGTAGAAGAGAAAGCATGTACTGTTTATTCTTCACTGAAGAATCCTAGCCCTGTGCTTTCTATGTAATGGGTGTTTATGAATGAATGAAATCTAAACAGTGTCCCTGTTGAGATTTTTATCCCTTGAGCTGAGTGCAAATATATTAAAGAAATACAGAAATATTTGTAGTTGTCATTATCTATGAAATTTATTGGTCAATTAGGTTATAAAAATCCCACTGTAACTCATATCTACCCTTTCTTTTAGAACAAAGCCGAATCAAAGATGTGGCTTTGGGGGACTTTCCTGGTGGTCCAGTGGTTAAAACTCCACACTTCCAATGCAGGGGGCCCATGTTCGATCTCTAGTCAGAGAACTAGATCCTGCATGCTGCAACTAAGAGCCCACATGCCACAACTAAAGATCCCGCATGCCGTAACTGAGACCCAGCACAGCCAAATAAATAAATATATTTTTTTAATCAAAAAAAAAAAAAGATATGGCTTTGGGAGCTGCTTCATTCTCCCAAAGAAGGCCCATGGAAGCTGTGTGACCTCGGGAAAGTCACTTAACATCTCTGAACCTCATTGCCTGTGTTAGTCAAATGGAGACAATTTCTTATTAGCCTAAAGACAGGGAGGCTGGGTAGATGGGTTTTTTATTTGGTTTTTCATTGTCAAAAATATTTGTTTTGATACAATCCATCATAAAGAAGTCAGTGGAGTTCCACTCTGCCACAGATGTATCTGTGAAGTAAGATCCCTGTGCCATCCAAGTGGTGAACATCTGAACAATGTGCCATTTCTTATCCTAATCAGAGCACACACCTTCCATGTTGTTCTTATTTATTGACTGCTTCCACATCCAGATGACCAAATGTCCTTTATCACCAAAGTAGGCTCAAAATGGTTGGTTTAGACATCTCAGGATCTGCATGCCTCTTAAATCCCAAGTAAATCACAAGAGGAATAAAGCCCCAGCACATGGCAAACTGACTGCCCTTGAAGAGCTGCCAAAGCTTTGGCTTGTCCTCTGCTCAGCTTCATCATGGCAATGACCAGGGTGGTGCAGCGGGCAGTAGATGTTTTCTGATAGCCCTGGAGGAGTATCCTCGCTGTGAAAGTCCCAACTCCTGACACGTGATATGGTCCCACCCTACTGTCTGCCCTGTTCTCTTATACTCCCTTTCCTGCAGTCCGTGGACTCCAGCCGAAACAGAGCCATGTTCGCTGACCCCCATGCATGCCCAGCATTCTCACTCCAGGTCTTTCTCGCATGAGGATCCCCTTCTGTCTACATCCGCCTGTCAACTCTCTCTCTGAGAACTCCAGGTTTCTTCAGGGCAGAGGCTGTGCCTTGTGCTTCTGCTTTGCCCCACGTCTAGCACACAGCCTGGTACATAATACGGGCTCGACAAATACTTTTTTGAATAAGACGAAATAGACAAAAAGAGAAACCTAGTGAATGGAGAAGATGACAATATCACCAGTTGATGCCAAAATGTCAGTGCTGCTTTTCTGTCTGGTGACACGAGCCCCTTCCACACACAGTCCACACACAAGTCACATGTTGTCCTTAACTGCCATCTTATCACTTTGCCCCCCTTTCAAAGCCACCCTTTCATGATTTCAGAAGTCAGAGCACGAGTGCACTTACCCCTCACCGTGGGGCCCTTTAGAAACAGCCTCTTAGCTTAATTTGATAAAAAAAAGAAAATGAAGTACAGTATATGAGAGAAATGACAGGGAAGGATAATTATTGACGTGGGATAGAATTTAGTTTAAGGAAAACTAGAGTGAAATAACATCTTTTTGATAGTTATTAAACCAAAGAAGTGGCTTGAAACCTTGACTGTTCAGAACTCATGTCCAAGGATATTCTTAAGAATGAGTTTGCAAAAGTATCTGTTGAAGCAGAGCTGCCCCAAGAGTTCAGGCGTGGGTCACCAAACCTGAGGGTCTAGAATGTGTGTCTAATTCCAAGTATGGATTTACTGAATAGTCATTGTGTGGAGGACACCATCCTAGGCTCATAGCTTCAAGCTACTGTATATTGAACCTGCCACGGTGCTAGGGAAATAATAAATATCATCTCATTTCATCCTTCCAGCAACCCAGTGAAGTAGGTATCACTATCCCTACTTTACAAATAAGCAAAGTGAGTCTCATGAAAGGTAATCAGCTGCACAAGATCCCACAAGTTTAAGTGGCAGAGCAGGATTTGAACCCAGGTTTTTCAGATAACAAATTCATTTCTTATCTACCTTACTTCATAAGGAAGACTTGACAATACGACCGAAGAAATGTTCTCATAAAACAGCCACAGGGCAGGATAATGCATAACAAAGCACTAATTTTAAGCATTGATAAAATTTGTTGATTTCCGACAGCTCTCTGAAGCAGAAATTAGGATCAATACACCCACACCTGAAAACAAATTAACAATGAGTCAATATTTATTTTGTGCTCTTCTGGCCAAATCCTATACAAGTGGCCTTCAGATACAGTAAGCAAACTTTCCTTACAGTGATCTGTGAAATAGGTATTATTATTAATGCCCTCAATCTACAGAAAAGGAAATTGACATTCAGGTTAATAATTTATTTGGGGCTGTGTTTTTAAAATTTGGCTTGAGTGTGGCTAGAAAGTTGTGGTAGGTTCTCTTCCTACCAGGTTGCTAGGACAGTAAATGTTAGTTGGAGCCATGGTGGCCATCATTGCCCCTGTTTGGTAAGAGTGTATCTGAGAATGAAGCCAATGCGGGGAAAAGCATGAGGGAAAGGTGGAGAGAAGCTGGCTCCTGAAGATATTTGAACCTCTAAATCCTGCTGGGCCTGGAGCTGGACCCGCTTTTACGTTTCTCCTGATTTGCTTAATTAGGTATGAATTAGGTTCCTGTCACTTTTAAATGAAAAGGTAACTAATGTAGCTCTCACATATCAGAAACCTACTCTGTACCAGGTCCTTCAAGTATATTAGAATATAAACTGTGTGATGTGAGGGACCTGTCTACTTTTATCCATAACACTTATCACCATCTACTCCACTACATATATTACTTATTTAATTGGCTTGTGTGTATCCCTACCCCTCAAAAGAAGGTAAGCCTCATGTCTGTTTCATTCACTCCTCCGTGTCCAGCTGTTGGTACAAAGCCTCAAGGCCGTGCTTAGTGAGCTGAGGAGTAATGAGGCTCTAAGCAGAGGAGTGACGTGACCCGACTTACTGTTTCAAGAAGGTTACTCTGTGTTGAGAAGAGACCAAAGGGGTGAAGAGAGGAAGAAAGGAAACCAATTTGGAGGCTATGGCAATATCCAGGCAGGAGATGATAGTGACTTGGATCAGGGTGAAGGCAAAGGAGACAGTGGGAAATGTTCTGATATTGGACATATTTAGAGGAAGAATCACCTGGATTTGGTATCAAATTAGATACGGAGGTGAGAAAAAGGGAGAAATTGAAGATAACTTCAGGGATTTTGACTTAGTTGTGCAGGTGTCTCTTTCGCCTCCATAAATTGATTTGTTTAAGGCTCATCACATCCTCCTTGACAGTTATTAATTTAGGAAAAGACATGTGACCTTCATGATAGCCAATGGGGTACGGCAGGACATCTGTTGGGAGCATCTCCATAAATGAACCACAGGAAGAGAGTCACTTTCTTTTTCCTCTGGATGAATTGTGTCTGGATGCGCTACCTGGAACATCTGTAGCATCTTGATACCAGCCTGAGAATGAAACCAACCTGGAGACTGGCAGAGCTGAGAGGTGGAAAGAACCAGCATCCTGGGTGACATCAGAAGGCCCCTGAGTCAACCAAGCCTAGCTCTGAACTTCCTCATTATGAGATGCTGTATTTGTATATTATTTCAGACAGTTTAAGGCAGGATTTCTGTTACTTACAACTTAAAGCATCCTGATGCAGGACCCTCATTTGTAAGTTTTATGGTTTTACAGGTTTCACTTTAGAATGAAGTACCAAAGGATTTAGAAATGTTTCCAGTGTGTCCAAAACAATATACCCTACATTATTACACTCTTGGCTGGAGGAAAAAGATTTGATAGGAGGGAAAAGGCTGGATAGGAAACCAATTCCACAGTTACAGCAGGCAACAAATTACACATACATTGATTTATGACATGAAAGGAAACAAATCAGTTGAGGAATTGTGAGTGCAAAGCTACAGTGCCCTAGAGCAGTGTTTTTCCAACTGCAGTATGTGACCTGCTCACCATAGGTCATATGAACAATTTAGTGAGTCTAGACTAACATTTAAAAAATGAAATAGAACAAATAGAATAGGACAGAATAGAAAAGAATAGAATAGAAATTACCAGAGCACATAGTAAGGATTATTACCTTGTGGACCTTTTGTTTCCGTTTTATACTTATGTATGTGTCTGCTGAGTCACCATGTAAAATGTGTGCCTTGTCGTGGGTCATGGCCAAAAAGGTTTGAGAAATACTATCCAAGAACACAGAGAGACGCTGACCATCTCTCTTTACACACAGCTCTCTAAACCACCAGCACTGACTGGTTGATTTGCTTTAATTATACAAATAAATTTAACATCTTTTCTAATGAAAAAATATTCTATTCATGTGACTGTAATAAAATCTTCCTTCTCAGATAAAAATGGTGCTCCAGATGCATGGAACAACAGGGGACCAGGACTACAGGTGAGCCCTTGCAAGGTCCTTGGGTGTCAGGCTGAGTTGCTCCATGGAGCTCGCTCTTGCGTTCTCCCCCAGGAGTCTCTCTGAACATCTTTGGTTTCTATGTGATCCTTGCTTCTTATGCTGACATGAGGGGAGGAGGCAAAAGAGGTTTATTTTCATCGCATTGTTGGTGAAAGTGCCCTCGTATTGGTGTTGATTCATATTAAAGCTGATTATTTTTAATTCCAAAGAGATTAGAAGCCACTCCCCAAATTTCAACTCCCAGTGCAATTAGCTGTTCATTAGGCAGCCCATCATGGGCACATGTTCCCATCAAGTGGCCCCACTTGTTCTGAGGGCTCTTATAAATCATACCTATTCATGATATGGAAGGCTTGTTAAGGTAAGGGGCCTGGGCTTTGGGTCGCATTTCCTCATCCCACCTCTAATTTCAGTGCAAGGCCGATGGACAGTTCCATGCAGGCTTGGACCTCCTCAGGTACCCACCTGTGGTACCCTCAGGGCCCAATATCTGCCAAAGAACACCTGCCTGTGCACTTGACCCTCCTGGGAGCAATCCTCAAAAAAGAAGGGATGGATGCTGACAGACATATACTCCAGCCTCCTGTCCTTCAAGGGACAATCCCAGGAGGAACTTCATGTGCTTCTCAAAGGCCCTTGAATCTCAGAAACTGAATCTCCATTGCCTGCAGCTGGACCTTGATAATACACCCTTATGTTGACTTTCCCTTCTTCCTTGTCCCACTCTCCCTTTTCCCTCCCTTCTGCTCCTTGGGATAAACTCCCAAACAAAATACCTGCACCCAAGTCCTTGGGTGGGACTCTGATTTTAGGGGAACTAAAAGAGAATCTAAACTAAGCAGAATCTAACTGACTTAAGGAAAAACACATCTAAAGAAATTATTTCATGAACCCAAACAAAGCCTTCATAATATGATATACATATATACAATGACTTTAAAAGAATAGGAAGGGATCTGGTAACAGAAATACTTGGGGGAGTCATCCTCAGAAGAACAAAAGAAAATGATGTGGAAATTTAGAAATCAGTAGCAAAATTTAGAAATCTTATAGAAAAGAGGTTAGTTGTCTCTGAATCCATTTCTTATCCACCTGGGAGCTGAAAAAGTCAAAAAGTGGGTGGGCAGCACTGGAGAACAGTGCAAAGTTACACCAGGGAGACCCTTAAAACCCAACCACTCGTTGGTTCTCTCCATCTCTCTTCATCTCATCTCTTCAGAGAGATGCCCACAAAGGCTAGTTACTTTTCACACTAGATCATATCTCCAGGTAAAACCAGGGAACTAGAATGTGAAAATCTATTCTGAGGAGCAATCTTCCACAAATAAAGATCCAAAATAAGAAAAGAGGGAAAAATTTATAAGATAAGTGATTTAAAATTTTTTATAAATATGACGTTATAAATATTTTTGATTCAGAAAAATCACTAATTTTAAGAAATTTGGAAGGCAATTTTAATCAATAAAAGCTCTAAGGTACAGATATATATTTGAGTGTCAAAATACAATATTACCTTCAAATACTCACAGAAATACAATCTAGTTTACTAAACCAATGCTTAAAAGAGTTCCTTACACAACTTGGTCTAGTAAAAAGTTAAAAACAGCTTATAATGTGTGATATCGGTTATTTTTCAGTTAATGAATGCTTAAAATAGTATTTTGTTGTAAGCATTTTAAATATCTTTCTGTGCATCTCTTTACATTTTCTCTGAAGAAAAAGATATTTTTAAAGTGGTAAATCCTTGTTCAACCGTGTTTTAAAATATCTCAAATGATGTTTTAGTGATGTCTGGATTAATGAATGTCTCTTGCCCTGACACGTACTGGCAGAGTATGACACACAAAGTCTGAGAACCTATCATTTTTTTCTGTATTTAATATTGGTCAGGCCCCTATTAATGTTGAGTCAAGTTTTGGTTTCTGAATTTCTAGAGAGCTGTAGAGGACTTGGAAAAGGTCCAAAGAGAAACAACAAAAACCATTAAAAGGATGGAGGAGAAGACCTCTGAGGAAATGTTAAAGACACTGAACTGGCTTCGCCTTGAAAATTGCAGGCCAAGGACTGATTTAATAACTTTCTTTGAGAACAGGATGGTTTATTTGGAGGAGGATGCTAGCTGGCTTTTCTCCATCTCTACAGAGATGAAAACCAGACAAAATTGGATTAGAATGCAACAAGAGAGTCCTCTTTGACCTAAGGCAGAACTCAGCTGCAAAGGTGATTAAACTCTGTCATTAGCAGCACTGGAGAGCTTTGAAAATATGTTCAACAACCTTTAGCTATGGGTAGTTTAGCCAACTCACTGGAGAAGGAAATCCCTTTCCTATGCTTCCATGTATTTGAATTCTCAAAAGCCAGGTTAAAAGATTTACCCAGTGCAGAGCGGAGACCAGATTTCCCTCACCTGGGAACAAGGTCACCAGAATATAACATCTTTCATTCTGAAGCTAGAAAGATTTTACATGAAATGAATGATATTAGCCATACACTGAAGTAATGCAACTCTGAGTTGGTTTGCAAATATTACTAATAAACGTAGTATTTCCCAAATTTCATAAAGAAATGAATGGAAACCATGTTGAAACATATCTAAGAGAAACTGTGATTTAATCATATTCCTTACACATCTATTGAACACCTGCTATGTTTCAAGCAGTGTGCCAGGCACTGGAGATTCCAAGTCAAATCTGACTTGGTCGCTGACCCCCGGAGGGGTTACAATCTGGTGAGGATGAGAGAGATGTTACTGGCTAATCCTATGATAGTGAGAAGGGCAGCCAGCTGTGGAGGCACCTGAGTAAAACTCCTAGTCCAGAAGGGATATTCTGGGAAGGTTTCCTGAGAAGGGGCCCTGAGGATGAGCTTTGGAAATAGATGTAAAATTGGCACAGGAAGGATTTCTTCTAGAGCAGAAGGTGGATTAAAGGAAGGATATAATACCCAAAGCGAGTCTGTGCTCGGTGCTATGTGCCAGGCACCATATCAAGTGCTTAATCAGCATGATTTCTTTGAATCATCATGACCTCCCTCATTTACTCATGCATCAGACTTCTGAGTGGCTGCTGTGTTCCAGGGAATGAACACAGATTCTGTTTTCCGAGAGCTTAGCCCAGTGGGGCATGCTATACAATAATCAAATAATTATAAAAGTGTGATGAATGGAAAAGGAAAAAAAGTTGTTAGTTGCAATATAGCAATTTCCTTCACTCTTTCAAAAATCAAAGAGAATTCTGCTTTTGCCTTCCAAGCTTCTCCCATCTCACTCCCTCCCCTGCCCCACTCCAAGAAAAATTCTTTCTCTGTCAGCTGGGTTCCTGAGCTGTTGTGATACCAAATATAATTAACGGGGGAAAAGAGACTAGACTTTAGAAGTAAGGCTGAGCTATTTGTTCAAGAAAAGAACAGAGGCAGATGGAAATAATTTATTAAAAAAATGAAATGTTATTTTATTTTATAACATAAAAAGTCGTCTCAAAAGACGACTTTTGAGATGGACATTTACGTGTGAGTAAGATTCTATGGTAGGGGAGGTATGAAAGTGGTGGAAGCAGTATTCAAAAAGGATGGATATGGGAAAGTGGATGGTGCTCAGAAAACTACAGGTTTTCCAGTTTGGCTGAGGCAGAGGGTACATGTTAGGAACATAAGACATAGAAGCTAGAATATTTGTTGACTATCATATAAGATGCCAAGCTGAGGAATGTCTACTTAATTGAAGGTTTTTGAGCAGGTATATAATAAAACTGGGGTTGTATTTTGGGAAAAGTCATCTGGCAGTCACATAGTATAAATTATCCTGGGAAAGACTGACTTTGCACTCACTGAGAAATCTTCTTGCTGGAAATTTTTTTCTTAAGTAGATTCTCATACTGGCAAGCAAGTACACTGACCAGCTGACAAAATATGCCTATTTGGCAGTCATATTTCTTAGGGTAAATTAATATAATCTACGGTTTATAAATCAGTCCATTCATCTATTCCTCAATCGACTTGCTTATTACTTTAAAATGCATTTCCTTCTAGATGGATCTAAGAACACTTATAAACATGTACAAAACATGTACATTTATTTACTGCAAATACAGCAGAAAATAAATCAGAAATGAAAATCAAAAACCACATAGGGGAAATGGAAAGGCAATTATCTAGGATCAGGATCTAGAATAAGATGGTAAACTCAAACATTACATTAGCTCTAGCTTCCTAAAAGCCCAGGCATAAAGGGAATCTGAATAGTGTAGTTCTTAATGCCTAATGAAAGAAATTTTATTAGTTTTTAAGGTAAGACACGCTTTTTCTTCCTGGAGTCTAATAGAAAATTAGCATATATTTTTAGTGAAGCCCAGTTTTTAGACAATGAAAAATCAAACTTCACATAGTCATTTCTTTTCTTTTTTTTAAAATTTGTTTATTTTATTTACTTATTTTTGGCTGCATTGTGTCTTCGTTGCTGCATGCGGACTTTCTCTAGTTGCGGTGAGCGGGGGCTACTCTTTGTTGAGGTGCACAGGCTTCTCATTGCAGTGGCTTCTCTTGTTGCGGAGCACGGGCTCTAGGCACACGGGCTTCAGTAGTTGTGGCATGTGGGCTCAGTAGTTGTGGCTCACAGGCTGTACAGCACAGGCTCAGTAGCTGTGGCGCTTGGGCTTAGTTGCTCCGCAGCATGTGGGATGTTCCCGGACCAGGGATCGAACCTGTGTCCCCTGCATTGGCAGGTGGATTCTTAACCACTGTGCCACCAAGGAAGTCCCACAGCTCACTGTTCTGATTTCCAGGATTATTAGTAAAGAATTTTATCTTTTCAAATGCTTTTTGGCCATTCAGGTATGCTCCTCTGTGAACTGCCTTAACAAATCCTTCACCCATTTTCATAACTGGTAATTTTTTTTCCCTACTGATTTGTATGAGTACAATTTTGTGGTCTTCTTATAATCTATATTTGGATTACATACATTTTAAATATGTTCTCTCGTCTGTGACTTGTTTTCAAAAATACTGGTGGTATCTTTGGTCTACAGAAGTTTCAAATGACACAACCCTGAAATCTAAAATAAGACAAAACTCACCCAACTGATACATATTTCCTACTTTTTGTTAGATAAACACAATCCTCCTTTTGCTAATTTCATTACTCTTGAGAGAGTAAAGTTTGGGATGAGACATTAGATGGGGCAAAGGAAATAAACCTGCCTTCAGGACTATCTACATAGAGCAGCCTGGGGTAGGGGCCTAGTGGGCTACAGCACCTGGGGATCTAAAGTTCCTTCTCATCAGCCTGAAAAGAAATTGCTGAAAAACACACCCTCAGGCATCAAAGAAGACCTGAAACTTTTTGCAAATTATATCATGCTCTAGAGAACATTGAAAAAAGTTGTTTTTCAGAAGCTGATGGCTCAGATTAGAAGGGCATAAATTTCAGTTTCCAGTAAGCTTGCACTTACCTTTCCTCAATAACAGGATGTGCCATATGGCAAGGTATGTTTACATTCACTTGTGACAGTGCCCTGGCTCTGTTTCACTTCCTTTGACTAATATCCCCAAATTCACTCTTCTAAAACACTTTCCACTTCTTTCCAACAATTATCAGTTAGATATCTTGGTAGGAAAAAAAAACAAAAGACCTAAATAATAAAAATTACAAAATTCCCAGGGATAGATTTAGCAAAAAACATCCAGGTGCACTTTACTGAGGAACATACAAGATTTAATTTACTAGCAAGAAATGCTGTGTTCCTGAATGGGGACAGTCATTAGTGAAAAGACATCAATTATCCCCAGATTAATATATGTATGCTTAACATAATTACCAATAAAAATTCATCTGAAAAATGAACTAGTAAGAATAGCCATAATACTTCCAAAAACAAGAGTAATAAATTATAACTGCCTTGCCAGATCTTTAAATTGCAAAACTGGTGCCAAAACACAAAGTCCAAAAGCATGTAAAAAAAAAAAAAATTAAATGATGAATGTGACTTTTGAAATCAGTTCAGAAGGGATTGACAATTCAATATATGATGTGAATAACCATTTAACCAATAGAAAGTTAGATGACTACATCACACCATATGCCAGAATAAATTCCAGAAGAATTAAAGGGTTAATTTTTTTTTTTAATGAAGACATTTTCTAAAGAATATAGAGTTCGTTATTTATACATCCTTGGGAGTATAAGTGGCCTTTCTAAGAAAAGCCAGCAATTATAATAGAAAAACTCCATAGAAATGATTCTAAAGTTTCTTCATGTTCATAATGATGATGACAATGATAAAGTTGAAAGAAAAATTATAAGCTTATCTTTAAAATACAAATAAGTATTCTGTCTAAAGTATGAATTCTGAAGGTGGACAGAGTTGTAAGAGGAGGAAAGGGAGAACATTCACTTTTTACTTTGTACATTTTAAAAAAGAAGAAAATGTGGTGGGACAAAGGGCCATTTTTACTTTACGTTCTCTGTATTTTCCAGGTTTTAATTCTTCTATAATAAACACACACTACTAATCTGTTTATCAAAAGAAAAAAAAACCCGTCTTTTAAAAGTAACTCTAAAGCTTTAAAGCAGGTTAAAGGCTAAAGTACCTCTAAAAAAGGAACACTCTTGGACTTCCCTGGTGGCGCAGTGGCTAGGAATCTGCCTGCTAATGCAAGGGGCACGGGTTTGAGCCCTGGTCTGGGAAAATCCCACATGCTGCGGAGCAACTAAACCCATGCGCCACAACTACTGAGCCTGTGCTCTAGAGCCCACAAGCCACAACTACTGAGCCCACATGCCACAACTACTGAAGCCTGTGTGGCTAGAGCCCATGCTCTGCAATAAGAGAAGCCACCACAATGAGAAGCTCGTGCACCACAATGAAGAGTAGCCCCCACTTGCCTCAACTAGAGAAAGCCCACACAGAGCAACGAAGACCCAACGCAGCCAAAAATAAATAAATTAAATAAATAAATAAATAAATTAAATTAAAAAGAAACACTCTTAACAATCAATTTTAAAAAGACAGAGCAGAAGCAAGAAGAACTACAATTCTGCAGCCTGTGGAACAAAAACCATATTCACAGAAAGAGAGACAAGATGAAAACGCAAAGGGTTATGTACCAGATGAAGGAAAAAGATAAAACACCAGAAACACAACTAAATGAAGTGGAGATAGGCAACCTTCTAGGAAAACAATTCAGAATAATGATAGCGAAGATGATCCAGGACCTCAGAAAAAGAATGGAGGCAAAGACCGAGAAGATGCAAGAAATGTTAAACAAAGACCTAGAAGAATTAAAGAACAAAAAAACAGAGATGAACAATACAATAACTGAAATGAAAACTACACTAGAAGGAATCAATAGCAGAATAACTGAGGCAGAAGAACGGATAAGTGACCTGGAAGACTGAAGGGTGGAATTCACTGCTGCGGAACAGAATAAAGAAAAAAGAATGAAAAGAAATGAAGACAGCCTAAGACACCTCTGGGACAATATTAAAAACAACCACATTTGCATTAAAGGGGTCCCAGAAGGAGAAGAGAGAGAGAAAGGACCCAAGAAAATATTTGAAGAGATTATAGTCGAAAACTTCCCTAACATGGGAAGGAAATAGCCACCCAAGTCCAGGAAGCAAAGAGAGCCCCATACAGGATAAACCCAAGGAGAAACACACCGAGACACACAGTAATCAAATTGGCAAAAATTAAAGACAAAGAAAAATTATTGAAAGCAGCAAGGGAAAAACAACAAATAACATACAAGGGAACTCCCAGAAGGTTAACAGCTGATTTCTCAGCAGAAACTCTACAAGTCAGAAGGGAGTGGCATGACATATTTAAAGTAATGAAAGGGAAGAACCTACAACCAAGATTACTCTATGCGGCAAGGATCTCATTCAGATTCGATGGAGAAATCAAAAGCTTTACAGACAAACAAAAGCTAAGAGAATTCAGCACCACCAAACCAGCTCTACAACAAATGCTAAAGGAACTTCTCTAAGTGGGAAACACAAGAGGAGAAAAGGATCTACAAAAACAAACCCAAAACAATTAAGAAAATGGTCATAGGAACATACATATTGATAATTACCTTAAACATGAATGGATTAAATGCTCCAACCAAAAGGCACAGGCTCACTGAATGGATACAAAAACAGGACCCATATATATGCTGTCTACAAGAGACCCACTTCAGAACTAGGGACACATACAGACTGAAAGTGAGGGATGGAATAAGATATTCCATGCAAATGGAAATCAAAAGAAAGCTGGAGTAGCTATACTCATATCAGATAAAATAGAGTTAAAACTAAAGAATGTTACAAGAGACAAGGAAGGACACTACATAATGATCAAGGGGTCAATCCAAAAACAAGATATAACAATTATAAATATATATGCACCCAACATAGGAGCACCTCAATACATAAGGCAACTGCTAACAGCTATAAAAGAGGAAATCGACAGTAACACAACAATAGTGGGGGACTTTAACACCTCACTTACACCGATGGACAGAACATCCAAATAGAAAATGAATAAGGAAGGACAAGGTTTAAATGACACAATAGACCAGATAGATTTAATTGATATTTATAGGACATTCCATCCAAAAACAGCAGATTACACTTTCTTCTCAAGTGCACACGGAACGTTCTCCAGGATAGATCACATCTTGGGTCACAAATCAATCCTCAGTAAATTTAAGAAAATTGAAATCATATCAAGCATCTTTTCTGATCACAACGCTATAAGATTAGAAATCAATTACAGGGAAAAAAACGTAAAAAACACAAACACATGGAGGCTAAACAGTACGTTACTAAATTCCAAGAGATCACTGAAGAAATCAAAGAGGAAATCAAAAAACACCTAGAGACAAATGACAATGAAAACACAATGATCCAAAACCTATGGGATGCAGCAAAAGCAGTTCTAAGAGGGAAGTTTATAGCAATACAAGCCTACCTCAAGAAAGAAGAAAAACCTCAAATAAACAATCTAACCTTACACCTAAAGGAATTAGAGAAAGAAGAACAATCAAAACCCAAAGTTAGCAGAAGGAAAGAAATCGTAAAGATAAGAGTAGAAACAAAGAAAACAATAGCAAAGATCAATAAAACTAAAAGCTGGTTCTTTGAGAAGATAAACAAAATTCATAAACCATTTGCCAGATTCATCAAGAAAAAGAGGGAGAGGACTCAAATCAATAAAATTAGAAATGAAAAGGAGAAGTTACAACAGACACCACAGAAATAAAAAGCATCCCAAGAGACTACTACAAGCAACTCTATGCCAATAAAATGGACAACCTGGAAGAAATGGACAAATTCTTAGAAAGGTATAACCTTCCAAGACTGAACCAGGAAGAAATAGAAAATGTAAACAGACCAATAACAAGGAATGAAATTGAAACTGTGATTAAAAATCTTCCAAGAAACAAAAGTCCAGGACCAGATGGCTTCACAGGTGAATTCTATCAAACATTTAGAGAAAAGCTAACACCTATCCTTCTCAAACTCTTCCAAAAAATTGCAGAGGAAGGAACACTACCAAACTCATTCTATGAGGCCACTATCACCCTGATACCAAAACCAGACAAAGATACTACAAAAAAAGGAAATTGCAGACCAATATCACTGATGAATATAGACGTAAAAATCCTCAACAGAATCCAACAACACATTAAAAGGATCATACACCATGATGAAGTAGGATTTATCCCAGGGATGCAAGGATTCTTCAATATACGCAAATCAATCAATGTGATACACCATATTAACAAACTAAAGAATAAAAACCATATGATCATCTCAATAGATGCAGAAAAAGCTTTTGACAAAATTCAACACATATTTATGATAAAAACTCTCCAGAAAGTGGGCATAGAGGGAACTTACCTCAACATAATAAAGGCCATATATGACAAACCCACAGCAGACATCATTCTCAATGGTGAAAAACTGAAAGCATTTCCTCTAAGATCAGGAACAAGACAAGGAAGTCTACTCTCACCACTCTTATTCAACATAGTTTTGGAAGTCCTAGCCATGGCAATCAGAGAAGAAAAAGAAATAAAAGGAATACAAATTGAAAAAGAAGAGGTGAAACTATCACTGTTTGCAGATGACATGGTACTATACATAGAGAATCCTAAAGATGCCACCAGAAAACTACTAGACCTAATCAATGAATTTGGTAAAGTTGCAGGATACAAAATTAATGCACAGAAATCTCTTGCATTCCTATACACTAGTGATGAAAAATCTGAAAGAGAAATTAAGGAAACACTCCCATTTACCATTGCAACAAGAAGAATAAAATACCTAGGAATAAACCTACCTAGGGAGACAAAAGACCTGTATGCAGAAAACTATAAGACACTGATGAAAGTAATTGAACATGATGCCAACAGATGGATTGTTCTTGGATGGAAGAATCAACATTGTGAAAAATGACTATACTACCCAAAGCAATCTACATATTCAATGCAATCCCTATCAAATTACCAATGGCATTTTTTACAGAACTAGAAGAAAAAAATCTTAAAATTTGTATGGAGACACAAAAGACCCCGAATAGCCAAAGCAGTCTTGAGGGAAAAAAACGGAGCTGGAGAAATCAGACTCCCTGACTTCAGACTATACTACAAAGCTATAGTAATCAAGACAGTATGGTACTGGCACAACAACAGAAATATAGGTCAACGGCACAGGCTAGAAAGCCCAGAGATAAACCCAGGCACCTATGGTCAACTAATCTATGACAAAGGAGGCAAGGATATACAATGGAGAAAAGACAGTCTCTTCAATAAGTGATGCTGGGAAAACGGGACAGCTACATGTAAAAGAATGAAATTAGAACACTCCTTAACACCATACACAAAAATAAACTCAAAATGGATTAGAGACCTAAATGGAAGACCGGACACTATAAAACTCTTAGAGGAAAACATAGGAAGAACACTCTTTGACATAAATCACAGTAAGATCTTTTTTGACCCACCTCCTAGAGTAATGGAAAATAAATAAATAAATAAACAAATGGCACCTAATGAAACTTAAAAGCTTTTGCACAGCAAAGGAAACTACAAACAAGATGAAAAGACAACCCTCAGAATGGGAAAAAATATTTGCAAATGAATCAACAGACAAAGGATTAATCTCCAAAACATATAAACAGCTCATGCAGCTCAATATTAAAAAAAAAACAACCCAATCAAAAAATGGGCAGAAGACCTAAATAGACATTTCTCTAAAGAAGACATCCAGATGGCCAAGAAGCACATGAAAAGCTGCTCAACATCACTAATTATTAGAGAAATGCAAATCAAAACTACAATGAGGTATCACCTCACACCAGTCAGAATGGCCGTCATCAAAAAATCTACAAACTATAAATGCTGGAGAGGGTGTGGAGAAAAGGGAACCCTCTTGCATTGTTGGTGGTAATGTAAATTGATACAGCCACTATGGAGAACAGTATGGAGGTTCCTTAAAAAACTAAAAATAGAATTACCATATGACCCAGCAATCCCACTACTGGGCATATACCCTGAGAAAAACCATAATTCAAAAAGACACATGCACCACAATGTTCATCACAGTACTATTTACAATAGCCAGGTCATGGAAGCAACCTAAATGCCCATCGACAGACGAATGAATACAGAAGATGTGGTACATACATACAATGGAATATTACTCATCCATGAAAAGCAACAAAATTGGGTCATTTGTAGAGACGTGGGTGGATCTAGAGAGTGTCATGCAGAGTGAAGTAAGTCAGAAAGAGAAAAACAAATATCGTATATTAACGCATATATGTGGAACCTAGAATAATGATACAGATGAGCCGGTTTGCAGGGCAGAAATAGAGACACAGATGTAGAGAACAAACGTATGGACACCAAGGGGGGAAAGTGGCAGGGGGTGGGGGTGGTGGTGAGATGAATTGGGAGACTGGAGTTGACATGTATACACTGATGTGTATAAAATTGATGACTAATAAGAACCTGCTGTATAAAAAAATAAATAAAATAAAATTAAAAAAAAAAAAAAGCCAGTTATCCCAACTGAAAAATAGGCAAAGGACAGGAGTATAAAAAAACAGTTCATAAAGGAATTAAAAATGGCCCATAAGTATCATAAACTACGTTTAATTTCACTAGTAATCAAAGAAATATAAATTAAAATAATCCTGCGATCTCACAGTGGTCTGTGAAATTGGCAAAGATTAAAGAGAAAATGAATGCTCAGAGCTGGTAAGGGTTTGCGGAAACATGCTTGGAAGCAGTGCTGGTGAGAACACGAATTTGTACAACGGTTTCAAAGGGCAATTTGGCGAATATATCAAAAGTCTTAAGATGTGCTACCCAATTTCTGTCTTCAGAAGTTTTTCCAAAGAAAAGAATTAAGCAAGTGCACAAAGACTCAAAGTATTGTTTGTAACAGTGAAAATTGGAAACTGTTTAAATATCCATCAATAGGGGAGAGGTTAAGTAAATGTTGGCAAATCTACAAAAGTGGAATACTGTTCAATCCTTAAATAGTTATGTAAATCTATAATTATTCAAATGGAAAGATGGTCACAAAATAGTAGAAGAGGTCGGGTTATAAAACAGAATTTACAACACAATCACATTTTTAAAAGTGTGTGTGTGTGAGTGTGTGTGTGTGTGTGTGTGTGTGTGCGTGTGTGTACAAAAGCAGAGGAAAAACCTCTGGAAGAAATGCCCACCACCCCACAATTTTTAAAGTAGTTCAGTTTAGAGGGTGGGATTACAGGTGGTTTTGCAGTTTTTCTTTCTATAATTTCCTTAATTTGATTTTTTAATTTTTTCAGTGAGCTATACATTACACTCAGAAAAAACTAATGCTTAAACAAACAAACCAAACAAAACAAAAACCCCACCACCTGTGATGTACATCTTACCCTCTGGGGTGTCCCAGATTCTACTCCTGTTTGCCATACAAATGTCTAACTGTTAAACATTATAGGTTCTTATTCAGACAGACCCGTGATAGAATTCAAGCCCCAACACTGATGAGATGGATGCTTTTGGTTGAGTCTTAATGTCTCTAATGTTCAGTTGGCTTATCTGTAGTGGAGGGATAGGAAATCTATGTTAGAGGGTTATTAGAGGAATCAGTGAGGTGCTGAAAATACGCAGGCTGCCCTAACTTCCGTGAGGCCCAGGGAAGAGTATAGATGTCCTCATCTCATGTGTTAAACAGAATATGCTACTGCTCTTCACAGGTATACATTCACGTAGCAAGCGTACCTTCATAATGACAAAACCAAAATTTGGGTATAAAGTTATGTTTTATAAGTATCTGAAAGTTGCTAAAATATCAACAACTACTGAATTTAGTTATTATTGCATATGTACAGGTGTTCTGATGATGAGTTGGCCATGTCTGTATGACTAATAAATTTAAAATACATGTAATTAATAATTAATTAGTTTTACATTATTCCATAAAATGTACTTTTCTTGCCTTTATTTCATGCTTATTTTTACAATGGTGACCACCTTATCTGTTGTTATAAAGAAGATTCTTACTTAACTTGTGTTCTATTGACAGCAAATACCTGACGGATTAAAATTAAAATGTAATTTTATTCAAAGTGTGCACAATTTGCATACATTTTCATTTTAAAAGTACATTAGTGGAAATACAAAAAATGTGTTAGGTACTTTTATTTATATTTTTAAAAATTTATTTTTCTTCTAAGGTATTTAAAGCAGATATTAAATTGAAAGGGAAATATAAATTATAACAAACTAACAATTTTTTAAATGTATTTAAATATAGCTGAATTTTGAAAATATTTTGTAAATTTAATTCAATTATGTTAAATACTTTTATAAAGATAAAACCATTTGCAGTTCTAGTACTAAATGTCCATCAAGTTGCCAATGTAAGAATTAGTATTTTACTTTCATTCATGTGATACCTAGACCACAGGTTCTTAAATTTTTTGGTCTCAAGCCTCCTTTAAACTACTAAAAGTTGTTGAGGATTCCAAAAAGCCTTTGTTAATGTGGGTTATCAATATTTACATGTTAGAATTAATACTGGGAAGTTTTTAAAACACAGAATATATAAGCACACATTCCATTAGCTCCCAGAGCGATGATCACATGACATTGTCTTGCAATCTCTAGAAAACTCCACTGTACACTTGAGAAAGCATGAGAATGAAAAAGGCAAACAAAGTCTTAGTAGTATTAAGAAAAAAACAACTTGACCTGTAGACCCTGAAAGGGTCTCTGGGACTTCAGGGTTCCCCAGAACCACTGACCTATAACAACGTATTATAAATTTTAAAGTAATGTGAATTGTCTAATACTGCAACATGATCCTTACTCCCCCAGGGCCACTGTTGCAAATACTCCGTGAATACCTTTGCATCCATGAATTGGAATCTGAAGAGAAGCAAGAAAATGGGCACTTGCCATTACTACTAAATGATTCTTCATTATGCAAGGATTTATTGCATTAGAGCTATCTAATAGGAAGGCTAACAAGTTCATTTGTCTTTTCTCTTACTGAAGTACTTCCTCCACTTGCCCTGGGGCCCTGAAGAGTGTTGGTTCCTAGAGCTGAGCCAACTCTCTTTGCCACATCCCGAGGGCTACTTTCTGGGCCTTCTCAGGCCTGGCCAGTGACTTTGCAGTATTTTCTAACTTGGAATTTCGTTCTGTTCGGGAACTCCCCCTTCCTCTTTCTGATGGCCATCCTAAACTCCCGGGGGGCTTATACAAAATACTGAGTGGGATCCTTAGGGGAGGAAAGTGGGTCCACTCTGGGCTCCTTCTATAGCAGTCCCAACACCCACCCCAGGTCACCTGAGTCAGTCTAGTTCTTGGCATACCACCCATGGGTCTTGCTCCTGGAAATGGGGAAAGTTCATCTGCATATGGGTACCCATCCTGCTGCCACTCAGCACCTTGGGCTGGTGATGCTTCCAAGACTGCAGCAGTGACCTTCTCCCTTCCATGGCAGCGCCCTCCCCCCCTTCTGCTGCTTGGTCCTTCACTTGGACTGTGGCAGACCTGCTCCCTCTCTTTCTTTCTGAGTTAACTTCCTTACACTCAAAATCTTCTGGAGCCCCTTCCATCCCCACTTCAGATGGGGCCAGTCTACAGCCTTCTCCTGCTCAACTCTTCCATGCCGTTGTCCTGCTGGCCTTCCCCATACTGACCTCAAAGCAGGGCGTGAGTTTTCTCTACTTTTGGATCCCCCAAGCATCAGGAAACATTTGGTCATGTCACCCTTTGCACAGGGTTTATTTCAGCATATAGGGGCACAGTACAAGGACTTCATGCTACATTTTCATTTTCCTCAACTGCAAACTCTTCTCCCTCTTTTAGGCTCAAAGCTCTTTATCGGGGTTAGTGGCAGGGCCGATGAGGTACCTGCTTTGTCTATTCATACCCCCTTTGTAAACCTCTCTAGTGTTACATCAGAGCCCAGGGTTTGCCCTAAAAAGCAAAGTTGCTTTTCTCTTTGCCTCTCTGCTCTGTTTCTTGCAAGTCCCCAGTGGAGTAAGTATAAGCTCCATGTTTCTGAGTCCAATGGGAGAGCAGTGCAGGAACTAATATTGAATTCCTTATTATTATTCTGCCACCTATACCTTACTCACTAGGTTTTGCTAGTGTTAAAAGTTCAAATAATTACTTTTTATTCACGAACATAGATCAACAAAGGATCTTTTTTCTAAAGGATCCTTAGTAGTTTGGGGTCCAGTCATTGAGGTCATTTTAACTATTCTTCCACCCTGGCAGGCACAGGAATGAGGTCCCTAGGGCCACGCTGAAGTAGGACGCCTGGGCCGGGCTGTAGGGCTTGGTGCTTTAAGAAGCCCCAACATGGCTAAGTTTTCAGCCACCTGTTCTCTCTTCTAACCCAATACGGTCTCCCTACAAGCCTTCCCGGCTTCCTTGTCCTACTCACCTTGCAATTGCTCCCTGCCAAGCTTAGCTACTTCCCCAAGGCTTTTTCAAAGGCCATCTCACGTGCGCACCCCCCTAACGTTTAACACTGAGTATTACTTCAAAGGCTGGCAGCCCTGGAAAGGGAAGCCTGACAATAAAAGAAATCCCAAGTGGAGAAAGGTTTGCTTTGGCAGCTGCTTGTTTGCTCTGTAAGCGGGGAGGCGCCTGCTGCAACCTCTGCAGCTCACTTGCCCTCACAGCTCTTTACAGATGTTTTCTTTTGGTCCGGTTCCCTCCTGTCCCTTCCGGAGGCTCCACGTCTCACAGGCTTTTGCAAATTTCCGCGAGGCCTCAGCTGCTCCTGCCTCCATTGATCCCTTTATCTGCTGCCAACACGAGATTCTCTTAATCTTGCTCTGAGCCACGCTCAGGAGGGGAGAGGCTCAAATACTCAGAAGGTGGGGCCCACTGCTATTTTGTTCTGCGACTTATTTTAAGGCCACAGGGCTTAGGAGTGTGTTGAACAACCGTTCTAGCAGAAAGCCTGCCCCATCATGTGTTTCCTCAAGGAACCCCTTGTTCCTTTGTCTATTCATACATCGAAATCCTGAACTTCAGCAAGACTATTATTATGTCTTTGTGCAGGGCTTGCAATTTTTTGTTTTTTAAGCACCCTGCAAACCAAGCCAATCACAGACTGAATTCACCCCGCTGATCACCAATTTAGGACCCCTAACTGACTTGCCTGAACTAGGAATTCTTGACCCTATTGAAATAATTTTGACCTTCTCTTGCAGTGTTGGTTTATTTACAATGCTTTTGAAAAGGCCTGAACCCTAAAGCCCAGAAAATCATCCACACAGCCCCCAGGATAAGGGCTTGGACATCCACGACATCCTGGGGGCGTCTGTCCTTCAGGTAAACTTGGAGATCTGGCCACGTTAAGTATTGAGTCCTTCTCTTGATGAAATGGGGCCCACACAATCTCCTTATTTCCCTGAAGACCATGCAACAAACTTCCTACTGGGTGGCTCTTTTGCTGTCACTACCATGAAGTGGGTTCATCAGTTAGGGATGGGAAAACACAGACACGCTTTGTTGTTTTTGGTTCTGTCCGGAGGCTGCTTCCCCCTCCAGAGGGCTCCCTAGGCCTGCCTTCAAGGGCTGCTGCCTTTCCCTTTCCCCACTGCCTTCCTCACACCGTGAAAGGTCAGAGCAGCTGGACAAACACCATGTGCCCAAGTTCAAGTGACAAAGACCTTTTCTGGGGCCTCGAGCTTATTGATGATAAGAGATTGCTTCCTAAAAGAAAACAATCCCTCAGAGTCTAAGCCACCTGCTAAAAAACACTTCCTGCCTGTCTGATATAATTTGAGAACAAAACCTGGAATTGAGCGTTCTGTAAATTGCTTTGAATTGGTTAGGAAGTAAGTTGTTCTAGTATTCTTTTCTGTTTGCACTGAGCTAGCTCAAAAAGTAATAGAGCGATAGGTGACCCATGTGAAGCTCTACCCATGTAGATTACACCAAGACATGGGCCAGTAGGGTAATTTCCAAGAGACCCAATGTATGTGTTTAAAGAAGAAAAAAAAAAAAACTGGAAATATAATAAGATGGTGAAAATTGTATTCACCAAACTCCTCTCAGAGAAAAAAGTGCTGTATATGGTTCAAAGGCATAAAGTTCTTGTATAGCCACCCAGGCTGGGAATTAGAACCTCTATGAGGCGTCTTTATAAATAGAATAAAAATAGTTGGCCAACTAACCACCTTCTAAGGAAGACAAGGGCAATTAATTACTAAGCTTTTGTTTTCCTTAGTGAAGTGCAGCCAGGGCAGATTTGCTGGGTCAACAGAGGAGATGCTGTGTCCTGCCACCCGTGTCCTCCTTCTCTGCCAGAGCTTTTGACATCTCCCTCAACCAGCGAACTGAAAAGTCTAGAGCATTTTTTAAATATTAGTTGAAGGAGTGCCAAAATGTTAGCTTGCCAAGAAACCCACACATTTGGCTTGCCATCTTGGAGCTTGCCATCTTGGAGCTTGCCATCTTGGAGCTCTGACGGTTCATACTGTGGAGATATGTTCATCTGGACAGTTTTTAAACTAGGTGATTCAAGTGTGTCCTGGTTCCAGATTTACCTCTTGGGAAGTGGGTGTAAGTGAAGAGCTCTCAAGGAAAATCTATACTTTAGGGATAAAACAGGAAGCAGGACACCTGTGCAGTCGCTCAGGCAATTTTCACTGGGCAATGAGTGTAAAGTTACTAAACTCCCTAGTTCTCTTACCCCAGGCATCATCCCATTTCAGCCAAGACCCACCTGAGATGAGTTAGCTCCACATAGAGAGTCTCTGGGCCCCAAACCTAAAGCTCCCCTGCACCCTCATAGGAATTAAGAAGGCAGACAGCTATGGATGAAGAGCTGAGGTGAAGGAAAATTGGCCTAGGGAATGAAATCATTTCTCAACGAGACTGGTGAGGCGTCTGGGCCCTGGATAAGGCACTCTGTTGACAGCCTAAATGTGACTAAACTCCCTTGTGCCCAGTTATTTGCTTGAGGTCCCTTGACCTACAATATAGCCTCTAAACCTACTGAATCTGTCTTTACAACAAATTCAAGTTGGAATTCATGAATTCTGCCCCATGTCATTTGCCACTCCTATGCCCAAGCACCTAGCTCTACAGCTGTGACTCTTTATTTATGTATCCATCCTCTCTGTTAACATGGATGTGTCATTTGTTTGCTCTCTCTCCCCGGGAAAGGATAAACTCCTTCCTGAAAGCTTGGGCTCAGAGCAGAGCTCCATGCACAATGACAGCAAGTGCTAGGAGCTTATATTCACCACAAACATGGCCTGGCAAGCCTCTGCCTCCCCACAGCCAACCCCAGGCCCCCTCTACAGTAAGGGATCCTCTTGGGCTTTGCTCAGATTTTTCACTAAGATGAAAAGCCAATTCAGTGTATTACAGTTGGTCTTTGGTTAGGCAAAAAAAAGACATTTTGCCAAAATTAAAATGGAAAATTTGGAGTCAATCTTAAATAGTTTTTAAATGAGAGAGTGTTGCATGTGCACATGCTTGTGTGTGTGTGTGTGTGTGTGTGTGTGTTGTGTCTCAATTAGTGTCACTAGCTCCTCAGATGTTCTTGAACACCAGATAAATATAAGAGAAAGTATCTTGATTTGGTCTGCATATGGGATTGGGATTATTCAATCTAAAGAAGTGAAGTCTGAGGGACAATAGCCTGAAGAAAGTCACTATTAAGTATTAAGTTTACAAAAAAGCTTAAATGGCTTCAAAATGGCTTAAAGACTTAAATATAAGACATGACACCATAAAACTCCTAGAAGATAACATAGGCAAACATTCTCTGACATAAATTGTAACAATATTTTATTAGATCAGTCTCCCAAGGCAAAAGAAATAAAAGCAAAAATAAACAAATGGGACCTAGGCAAATTTATAAGCTTTTGCACAGCAAAGGAAGCCATAAACAAAATGAAAAGACAACTTACAGACTGGGAGAAAATATTTGCAAATGATGTGACCAACAAGGGCTCTTTTTCTAAAATATACAAACAGCTCATACAACTTAATATCAAAAAAACATACAACCCAATCAAAAAATGGGCAGAAGATCAAAACAGACATTTCTCCAAAGAAGACATACAGATGGCCAACAGGCCCATGAAAAGATGCTCAACATCGCTAATTATTAGAGAAATGGAAATCAAAACTACAGTTAGGTATCACCTCACACTGGTCAAAATGGCTATCATCAAAAAATCTTCAAATTATAAATGCTGGAGAGGGAATGTAGAAAAGGGAGTCCTCCTACACTGTTGGTGAGAATGTAAATTTGTGCAGCCACTATGGAAAACAGTATGGAGGTTCCTTAAAAAACTAAAATTAGAGAGCTACCGTATGATCCAGCAACCCCACTCCTGGGCATATACCCATAAAAGGCGAAAATTCCTGTTTGAAAAGATACATGCATCCCAGTGTTCACTGCAGCACTATAGCACTATAGCCAAGACATGGAAGCAACCTAAATAAGTGCCCATCAACAGGTGAATGGATAAAGAAGATGTGGTATATATACACAATGGAATATTACTCAGCCATAAAAAAGAATGAAATAATGCCATGTGCAGCAACATGGATGGACCTAGAGATTGTCATACTGAGTGAAGTAAGTCAGACAGAGAAAGACAAATATAATATGATATCACTTATATGTGGAATTTAAAAAATAGTACAAATGGACTTATTTACAAAACAGAAACAGACTCACAGACATAGAAAACAAACTTATGGCTACCAGAGGGGAAAGGGGGGGGGCGTGGATAAATTAGAATTGTGGGGTTAACAGATACACACTACTATATATAAAATAGATAAACAACAAGGATTTACTGTTTAGCACAGGGAACTATATTCAATATCTTGTTTTTAAAAAAGGAGAAACAGTTTAAATTGCTGCATGAGAGATTTCTTTATCAATGAAAATCATTCAATATTGAAATGGATTAAACCAAGAGATGATATGGAATCTTCTCTAAGGGTCACTAAAATAAAACTTGTCAGTTACTAGGTAGTTTAGCACTGGTCCTAATGGAAGGAAGAAGGGACATATTCTCCCCTATTTTCAGTTGAGTTTAAAAATCCCAACAATGATTCTCTAGCTTTAACCTAGTTATCTGTTATGCATTTGTAACCAAGTGCAAACTGATTATACTAGAAGAGCTTCCTTAATAACACATTATTTATGAGGAGAGCTAGTGTGGACTAGTAAGAAAAAGAATTTTAAAATGTATATGTAATTTATGCGTAATCATTAAATTGGGATCACATTTTTAAAACCAACCACACATCAAAGAAAATTTGGGAGAAAACTATATCTCAGCATCTTTTAGACACTTGAAAATAACCATCTACATTTTTTTTAATCTACATTTTAAAGTTGTACCTCTTTCATCCCTTCATTTCTAGTCTGTAGTCATACTCTATAGGAAGAGACATGGCTGTGACAACAGCCCTTGCCATGTCCTGAAGGGCTTATCTGCCCTGCTTTGCCTCTGCATTAAAAATAAACCTGACCCCCCTTTCACTTTGCCAGTTGGACTTATGTCTTTATTGGTCATTCAAGTGGGGCAAAGGAAATACCCTTTTAAAACTCAAGCAAACTGGGTGTTTGTCTTGTAACCTGTCAGAGGAAACAAATTGTAATAAACTTACTGGAAAGTCTTGTGGGGTTTGTTAGCTAAGCCGTTCTGGTTTTCACAGTGTAAAAAGTTTAATAAGTTGTAAATTTTATTAGCGGTCTGGTTTTGCTTAAATTATTTGGTATTTCAGAGTCTGTCACCTCATCAGAAGAGAGCTTAAAAGTGGGGATGTTTGCCTCAAGGCCCCATTCAGTAAGATTTAAAAAATGATTATAGATTTGCAAAAAAATAAAAAATAAAAAATAAACCTGAGGGGAGTTCCCTGGTGGCCTAGTGGTTAGGATTCCAGGCTTTCACTGCCCGGGGCCTGGGTTCATTCGCTGGTTGGGGAACTGAGATCCTGCAAGTCGTGCAGAGCAGCCAAAAAATTAAAAACAAACAAACAAAACAAAACAAAAAACCCAACAACCTGAGGATTCATTAGTATTTAATATATGATAAAAGTAGATTGTTCACTACATGATCTTGAGAAAATTGGTTAGCTCTTTGAAAAAAGAATGAAGTTAGATCCTTACTTACTTCTAAGTATAATCCAAAATAAATTCCAAATAAATTAAGTGTCCAAAATAAAAACAAAAGAACTGGCTAATCACTCTTTGGATGGAGAAATCTATTATAACCAAAACAACCAAGGGGAAAAATATTATTAAAAAGATTAATAAAATTCACAATCTAAATGTTAAAAACTTTTGTTGATTAAATATGCACACATGCAAAATAACAGATAAATGATATTCTAGGGGAAAATCTTTGTAGCATTTGTGAAAAATGGTTATTATTAAAATATAAAACTGGTCTTTCAGATTAATAAGGAAAGGAGGAAATCATCAATAGAAAAATGAGCATAGAACGTAAAGGAGAAATTCTAAGAAAAAAAGGCAAATACTAGGGGCTTCCCTGGTGGCGCAGTGGTTAAGAATCTGCCTGCCAATGAAAGGGGACACGGGTTCGAGCCCTGGTCTGGGAAGATCTCACATGCTGCGGAGCAACTAAGCCCGTGCGCCACAACTACTGAAGCCAACGCACCTAGAGCCTGTGCTCCACAACAAGAGAAGCCACCGCAATGAGAAGCCCACACACCGCGATGAAGACTAGCTCCCGGCACCAACTAGAGGAAGCCGCGCACAGCAACAAAAACCCAATGCAGCCAAAAATAAAATAAATAAAAATAAATAAATTTTTTTAAAAAAGGCAAATACTAAATAAATATATGAAAAAATGTTCAACCTCACTATTCGCTTAAAAATAACAGAGGAAATTTTATAAGTAATTCAATGAGATACCATTTTCAAACCCAAAACACTGACTAGTATTAAAAAGAATAATATGACAGTGACAAGGATAAGGGAAGACTGGCACTCATCCATCCAGCTGGCAGAAGTGAAATGGGTACTTTTTTTTTTTTAACATCTTTATTGGAGTATAATTGCTTTACAATGGTGTGTCAATTTCTGCTTTATAACAAAGTGAATCAGTTATACATATACATATGTCCCCACATCTCCTCCCTCTTGCATCTCCCTCCCTCCCACCCTCCCTATCCCACCCCTCCAGGTGGTCACAAAGCACAGGGCTGATCTCCCTGTGCTATGTGGCTGCTTCCCACTAGCTATCTATTTTACGTTTGGTAAAAAATACGGAACGCTTCACGAATTTGCGTGTCAGTCCTTGTGCTGGCCACATGGCCCTGCTCTGGCCTCTGAGCTTCTGTTACCAGTGGCCCCTTTTGAGGAGGTTTGGGTGACTCTCCCGTGCACCAGGCACCCGGTGCTGGCCCAGAAGGAGAGCTCAGGCCGCCGCCGGTCGGGGACAGGACCTGCCTGAAGACACTCGCACAGCAGTAGTAGATTGCATTACCTTCAGTTTTTACGTTTTAGAAGCTGCACGTGTAAACTGTATGCCTGCCTGCCCTGCCCACCCTGCTATTTATAGCTGTTCTAATCAGAACCTTCCATATTGCAACAATTGAGGAATGACTAAGGAGTCAGTTAATTAATAGAATTTGTACAGCCAGAGGCAAGAAAAATACCCAATGAGAAACCAGATCAACAAAGAAGCGTTTATTCCTCGTAAAGAAACTGTGATTCCCCAAATTTAAGATACACATCAACTCTTGGAGAAGATTTCTCAGGCAAGAAAGCAGGTAAATATCTCATTCTTTTCCTCCCCTTTTGAAGTATTTTTTCAGGTTTTCCTAGTAGATATTATTTTTCGTAAGTAACTTCATCTGACAGACAACAAGCATATTCTTCTTTGTTTGTTAGGGTCAGGAGGCTGCAGCATCCGATTGTATCATCTTGGTAAAAGGACTCTCTAAAGCCACTTGCGACCACTTATTGTTATAAGATCTTGATTTGTAGGGCACAGGAGTACAATGGGCAAAGAATAAACACAGGATGTGTCCTTCACTCTGAATTGTTTAGTGTTAAAACAGCACACTGAGTAATAGCCACTGGTGCCACTGTAACAGGCATTTACACATGTACGTTGTGCCCCATTTTCAGGTCTATGAGAAATCGGCAACCAAAGGAGGTCTAGACCTGGGTACCTTCTCTTTGCTGGGTTTTAGGGAGAGCTGAGGCCGAGTTCTGCGGAGTGTTGTATGGGACTCCTGAAGTCAGGGTTAAACATTTCTAGCATACATGGTTAAAAAAATTATAGTCACAATAACAACTTGAATTTGTTTAAGGAGGCAGCATGCTAAAAAATGATCAAAAAAAAAAAAAAAAGAAAGATCAGAGGTTCGGGAATTAGACTTAGTTCAGATCCTTGCTTTGTTTCTTATTAGAGGTGTAGCATTAACCTCAATGAATTTCAATCTCCTAGTTGTAAAACTGGAATAAAATTATGCATGAAAAAAATTCATATAGTGCATAGAGCTTTATGCTGTATTTTCAATCACACTCTCCTTTGATCTTTGCAATTATCCCACAAAGAAGATATTATTGTCCCTAATTTACAGTTGAGGAACCTGATGCTCAGAAATTGAAATGTCTTAATCAACTCATACAACTCAATAACAAAAACAAACAAACAACCCAATCAAAAAATGGGCAGAAGACCTAAATACATATTTCTCCAAAGAAAACATACAGATGGCCAACAGGCCCTTGAAAAGATGCTCAACATTGCTAACTATTAGAGAAACGCAAATCAAAACTACAGTGAGGTATCACCTCACACCAGTCAGAATGGCCATCATTAAAAAGTCTGTAGACGGTGTGGAGAAAAGGGAACCCTTTTACACTGTTGGTGGGAATGTAAATTGGTACAGCCACTATGGAGAACAGTATGGAGGTTCCTTAAAAAACTAAAAATAGAACTACCATATGATCCAGCAATCTTACTCCTGGGCATATATCTGGAGAAAACCATAATTCAAAAAGATACAGGCACCCCTATGTTCATAGCAGCACTGTTTACAATAGCCAAGGCATGGGAACAACCTAAATGTCCATCTATAGAGGAATGGATAAAGAAGATGTGGTACATATATACAATAAAATACTACTCAGCCATAAAAAAGAATGAAATAATGCCATTTGCAGCAACATGGATGGACATAGAGATTATCATTCTAAGTAAAGTAATTCAGAAAGAGAAAGACAAATATCATATGATATCACTTATATGTGGAATCTAAAATATGACACAAATGAACTTATCTACAAAACAGAAACAGACTCACAAACATAGAGAACAGACTTGTGGTTGCCAAGGGGGAGGGAGAGGGGGGAGGGATGGAGTGGGAGTTTGGGATTAGCAGATGCAAACTAGTGTACATAGAATGGATAAACAACAAGTTCTTATTGTATAGCACAGGGAACTATATTCAATACCCTGTAATAAATCATAATGGAAAAGAATATGAAAAGGAATATATATATGTATATATATATATATAATATATATTTTAAGTATATATATATACTTAAAATCACCTTGCTGTACAGCAGAAATTAACACAACATTGTAAATCAACTATACTTCAATAAAATAAAATTTTTTAAAAAGGGGAAATTGAAATGTCCTAAATCACACAGGATAAGGACATGTATCTTCTGATTCGTAGCCCTGTGCTCTTTCCACGAAACACACAAAATACATTCTAACCAACTAGCAATAAAGAAAGTGAGTTGAAAAGAAGATGGGCAAAATGCAGCTGTTTGTCAGTAGCCCAAGCAGTGCTCCTATTTTTGAGTTAGTTTGTAGGTCCAGTCTGTGTGGCCAATCACTTTTTCCCCCTGGGCTGCAAAGCAGTGCAAATGGAGCCATCCTTGGAAGTATCCCAGGAAACAGGAGTTAGCTGGCTCTGAATAAGGCCTCTCTTTGCTTGATCCCAGCATCAAGTCAGCCAGGGCTGAGCTGAGAAAGTGGCAGGTGACCATGAAGGTGGCCCTCTGCTTACAGAAGTGAACTCAATCTAAATTGGCCAAGTCAATTAGGAATTTGATTCTACCTATAGGAAGAGGATTTTACACATCAGCACTCATCAGTGGAAGATGATCTCAATGAACTTGTATTGCAAAAATTGATTATAACGTAAGACCAAGGTTTCAGTCTGTGCCACCATGAAAGCTCAACAAAGTAAGAGCTAATTCCACAAAACTCACTTTGCCTTTTTACACTCGTGGGTAGTTTCTTGATGCTAGTCTGGATCATTAGCTCATTTTATTACCTGTAGGGTCTTTTCAGCCTCCATTGGGTCCTTTCCCTGCCAAATTCAGCCTGGCATTGTAATTCAGGAGTTTTGAGAAACATGAAATTTATGGTCTGGGATTTTTCTAGCTGTATAATGCAATGCTCTCAATTTCATTTAAAAAAAAACTGCTTCAAAATAACTTTGGGGGATAAACTTCTTGATGTGAGACCACATTAATGCTGATTTCTTCACAGGATCAAATGTCTATGCCTCAAGTCTAAAAGTTCTCTTCTAGATACAATTCTCTTGGTAACATCATAATTAAAAGCTTAAACTCCAAAGTAAGACAGAACTGGGTTTTAATCTCAGTTCCAACTGTGGGATCTCAGGTGAAATATTTATGCTCAGTTTCTTCATCTGTAAAATGGTGACAGTGATTGCACTTACCTCATAGAATTATTATGAGGAATTTGAATGAAATAATATCTGTAACATACTTAGTAACTCCTGAAAAATAGTCATCATTCGAGAACCTTACTGCTATCCTTATTCATCAGGTATTTATTCCCTGCGATGTGGCAGGTACCGTGCTCACCCCCAAGGTTGCAGCAGCAGAAGATGGTTCTTCTCAGGAGGCCAAGGTGACCAGTGCCTGATGCATAGCAACTGCTGAAGAGCAGTCAGCTTTTGATAGTAGTAAAACAAGTCCACGAGGGGAACTACAGGAGACCCCAACTCTAAGCAGAGGTCCTAGTAACAAAGCAAGCTCCCACCTAGAAAGGTCAACTGATCTGGAGCAATAGCCTTAATTTATAAAAAGTTCCAACTACTGAATTTTAAAAAGACAGCAAAGCAACAGAAAAATTGTCAAGGACAGAAAATTCACAGAAAGAAATACAAATAATGAAAAAAATAATGCATAAAGATGATTTGAAAACAAGATTCCTATGCTTTCTACTTTCTGTGGACATGTATTACTTTAATAATTATTTTTTAATTATTATTTTTATGTTATAAAAGGCTCCATAGAACTAGGACTTAAAATATCTATAAATGAAGCATTCGCTCTCCTCCTCTACAACGCCCCAGTTACAAGCGTGTGTTGGAATTTTGTCATGATTTTGCTGCAAAAGAAAAGGCCCATTGTGATCATTTCAAAGAGTAAGTCTTGGCAGGGCATTTTGTAGGTACAGAGAATGTTAAATCATCATTGTTAAACAAGGACGAGAAAGAAAAGAAGTTTTGATGATTGGTCACAAGACTCTTGACTGATAGTCAGCTAAGTGGGGGACAACTGGTTCTCAGAATAAGTGTTAATTCCATTAAAGTTGATCAGAAAATTGCTTATGCATTTTTTTTCATTTCCTCCCAGAATGAGGTTGTAAATTAAATCAGACCCAGAAGGTGTTTGGGATCATTTTTCTTTCACATCTTTCAGTCCTCCTTGTCTTCCAATAGTTCTTACTTCTATGATGGGCTCCCTTTCTGGGGAGTTACCTGATCCAGAATCCTGGACATTAACCTCTCCCTTGCATTTTCAGGTCAAATCACCAAGTCCTTGGTCCTATCTCTTAGATAAATCTCTCAACTCAGTGCCCTCCTTTCCAAAGCCACCATCACTACCTTCGTTGAGGCCCATGTATTCCTGGGATAACTTCCTATTCCATCTCTAAGCACCTGAGTCAAAACTCACTGGTTTTTTATTACCAGAAGATATTGCTGACACTTACGTATTTCCTGATTCCCCAAGGACAGTGACTTTTACTTTATACTTTGATCACATTTATATGATTTTATTTTTTCATGAGTTCTTTTTAAAGATGACTACTCTAATCAGGAGAAAATAATGTTTTAAATCTGATAAATCAAGGTTAACCTATAAAAGGGTACCAAAGTCATCAAACCATCAATGAGTTTGATGTTATTAAATATAGTGTGTATATATTATGAGCACTGAAAGAACTGTTAGAAATTTAATTGAGGATTTTCTGTTTAGAGTAAAAAATAAAGGATCCTGTTGTGCCCAAATAGCCTCTCCCTCACAGTTAGGGGGACCATATTTCCTAAGTGGTCAAAGACAATTCTAGTTCTAGTTCATGCCTGTTGTCCTGGAATAATCATTATTTATCCAGCTTGGGCAATAAATTTTATGGTTACTATATCTAGAATGGATATCTCATACAATTTCCCCCTTTTTTCTTGTAAAAGGATTCCTTTATTTGCAAAGTACCCATCATAGGGGATTCCAGTAGGGATGAACCCACATGGTTACTCTCCCAGCCCTCATCCTGCTAGACAGACACATGCCTCCAGCGTGGCCAGTTAGAATAGCCCATCTCTTGGACCCCAGTTTAGGGATAAGCATATGACCCACGCCAGTCAATCAGAGTCCTTCCTGAAAAGTTTTACAGGCGCTTTCTGAAAAAATTCTCCTTTATCCGGGTTTGCTCAGTTGGTTGGATATGAGCATTGGGGTTCCAGGGACTACCTAGCCTGCCATGTTGAAAAAGCCTGTCTCAATGTGAGAGCACCACGATGACATCACTGACTACGCTTCAAGTCAGCTGCATTCCAGACTCCCCAGCTCAATAAGACATGACTTTTAAAAATCAGTTAAAATAGTTTTAATTAATATGCCCTCTCTCCAGCTCCCCTTACAGTGTATAACATGGACCCCAAATGAAATTGAACATTATATGGAATCTCGTAAAGGCAGAGGTTTCCATTCTTGAGAGTTCTTTAATGGAAAATAGAACACATATTAGTTAAAGCACTTAATAATACTTATTAACTAAAAATAAATTATTGTTACAGTTATAACCTCAAGGGAATAAACAGAGAATTTGAGCTGCGGCTCTTGCAAAACACAAGGGAAATCTCAGAGGAAGAGTAGTCTGCTCATTGTATATTAATGGCTCTTTCTGAGATAAGAATCTGCTGTAAGCACATGATTCCTGGTTATATGTGGCTTATCTGCCAGATGTTGTCTAATTCTCACCCTCTTTCTGACCCCATCCCTAGCCGCCACAGATTCAGGAGTTGGTGTGCAAAGAGGTTCTGCAAGAAGGTGAGACGGCTGTTTTGCACATCACTTGGTAATTTTTAAGAACTGAAAATGTAATTACTTTTATGCCCCCTCAAAATATCCCCAAGTGAAAACACTTGCATCAGAGCAGCAGCTTCAGTGCCAGGTATCTGCTGCCTCTTTCGTCTAGCCTTGCCCCCTTAATTTAGTTTCCATCCAGACTCCCGAGGGATTTTTATGAGATGATAATCTGATCTAATCATGACCTTAGTTAAAGTTCCTCTAGCTCCTGTTTTCCTTTCTCCCACCCCGTCCTCACATGGCTTCCCAGCTCCACTTATATCAAACTATACACAAGTCCACGAATGCCCACGTGACTCATGACTCCATGCCTCTGCAAACCCTTCCCCTGCTTGAAGGTTTTTATCTCCCATCCTGCCTGATGGGATGACCTCATCTTGGGTCACCCCCTCCGAGAAATACTACCGTGTCTCCCCAGACAGGGTTAGTTAGGCATTTCCTGCTCTGGACTCTGTGCTGATCCTCTAAAATCACACTTACTCCTTCAGTGGGATTACTTGCTCTCCTATTTGTCTCTCTTGCTAGGCTGTGGATCCCTCAAGGGCAGAGGATATGTCTTCTTTATCTTTGTAGCCTTTGAACTTGGCATAGTACATTGCATGGCAATTGTTCAATAAATGTTGAATGAGTGAACAAATAAATGAATGTATGGGTGAATAAACGAGTAACAAACTGAGCATAAGAAGCCAACCATAATAGGATGATTACACTGGGTCTCTCTCATGGCTACACACTTTCTAATTTGTTCATGTGAAATTTGAAGTTGTTAGTTTCCTGCCTTCCCCACAGGAAGAAGGGACATTTGTACTGATCTTTAGGGTTTGGGAATAAAGTTCTGTTCATCCTAGTTGTACTTCAGTGGCATGACAGTTCATTTGCCAGAAGTTTAAGGACTCCAATCTGATTCAGACTAGATGTTTCCTGGATATTAAATTAGATAATACATGTAAAGCACAGTGTATGGCACAAGCAGGCATTAAAAATATTACCTATTGTTATCGTCATCACCGTCATCATCATCATCAACAGCAGCCTTAAAGAGTCATGTTGTTGGATAAATAGCAGCAGAGCATAGAGGTTAGAGAGCACAGGGTTTGGAGTCAGGGAGAGGGGGTGTGGGGGAAGGATGGATTGAGAGTTTGGGATTAGCAGATGCAAACTGGTGTATATAGAATAGATAAACAACAAGGTCCTACTGTATAGCATAGGGAACTATATTCAATATCCTGTGATAAACCATAACGGAAAAGAATATGAAAAAAAGAATATGAAATGGATATATATATATATATAACTGAATCACTTTGCTGTACAGCAGAAATTAACATAAAATTGTAAATCAACTGTACTTCAATAAAATAAAAATTTAAAAATACAATAAATAAATAAATAAATAAAAAGTATCTTAATGATTTCTGAGTCTAAATTGCCTAATCTGTAAAATGAAGATGTATTCATTTAAGGAGTATTTATGGATTGATTTCTCTGTGCCAAGAACTGTTCTAGGTGCCTGGGATCCACAGTGAATAAAACAAAGATCCATACCCACATGGGGTTTACACTATCAAAATAAAATCTATCAGAATAAATAAAATGTATCTTAAATAAAATTTTTGTGGTGATAAGTGCCATGACTGAAAGAAAAGCCAGGACATGGATGGGGAGTGGGAGAGGACTGCATTTTAAATAGAGTGGCCAGTCAGTGTTCATTGCAGCACTGTTTACAATAGCCAGGACATGGAAGCAACCTAAATGTCCATCGACAGATGAATGGATAAAGAAGATGTGGAACATATATACAATGGAATATTACTCAGCTGTTAAAAAGAATGAAATAAAGCCACGTGCAGCAACATGCATGGACCTAGAGATTGTCATACTGAGTGAAGTTAGTCAGACAGAGAAAGACAAATGTAATATGATATCACTTATATGCGGAATCTAAAAATAAACTGATGCAAATGAAACTTATTTACAGAACAGAAACAGACTCACAGACTTAGAGAACGAACTTATGGTTACCAGAGGGGAAGGGGGAGGAGGGATAGTTAGGGAGTTTGGAATTGACATATACAGACTACTATATTTAAAATAGATAGGGCATTTTCTTTACTCACTAGAAACTGCAGCTCAGCAAGCAAGCTGTTGCCAACAAAATAACTCGAGCCCTGAACCAAGATGGCAGAGTAGAAGGATGTGCTCTCACTCCCTTTTGTGAGAACACCAGAATCACAACTAGCTGCTGGACAATCATCGACACGAAGACACTGGAACTCACCAAAAAAGATACCCCACATCCAAAGACAAAGGAGAAGCTACAATGAGATGGTAGGAGGGGCTCAATCACAGTAAAATCAAATCCCATAACTGCTGGGTGGGTGACTTACAGACTGGAGAACACTTATACCACAGAAGTCCACCCTCTGGAGTGAAGGTTCTGAGCCCCACATCAGGCTTCCCAACCTGGGGGTCTGGCAACGGGAGGAGGAATTCCTAGAGAATCAGACTTTGAAGGCTAGTGGAATTTGATTGCAGGACGTCGACAGGACTGGGGGAAACAGAGACTCCTCTCTTGGAGGGCACACACAAAGTAGTGTGTGCGTGGGGACCCAGGGGAAGGAGCAGTGACCCCAGGGGAGACTGAAACAGACCTACCTGCTAGTGTTGGAGGGTTGCCTGCAGAGGCGGGGGGTGGCTGTGGCTCACTGTGGGGACAAGAACACTGGCAGCAGAAGTTCTGGGAAGTACTCCTTGGCATCATCCCTCCCAGAGTCTGTCATTGGCCCCACCAAAGAGCCCAGGTAGGCGCTAGTGTTGGGTTGCCTCAGGCCAAACAACCAACAGGGAGGGAACCCAGCCCCACCCAACAGCAGTCAAGTGGATTAAAGTTTTACTGAGCTCTGCCCACTAAAGAAACAGTCAGCTCTATCCACCAACAGTCCCTCCCATCAGGAAACTAGCACAAGCCTCTTAGATAGCCTCATCCACCAGAAGGAAAACAGCAGAAGAAAGAAGAATTACAATCCTGCAGCCTGTGGAACAAAAACCACATTCACAGAAAGATTGACAAGATGAAAAGGCAGAGGGCTATGTACCAGATGAAGGAACAAGATAAAACCCCAGAAAAACAACTAAATGAAGTGGAGATAGGCAACCTTCCAGAAAAACAATTCAGAATAATGATAGTGAAGATGATCCAGGACCTCGGAAAAAGAATGGAGGCAAAGATCGAGAAGATGCAAGAAATGTTTAACAAAGACCTAGAAGAATTAAAGAACAAACAAACAGACATGAACAATACAATAACTGAAATGAAAACTACACTAGAAGGAATCAATAGCAGAATAACTGAGGCAGAAGAAGAGATAAGTGACCTGGAAGACAGAATGGTGGAATTCACTGCTGCAGAATAGAATAAATAAAAAAGAATGAAAAGAAATGAAGACAGACTAAGAGACCTGTGGGACAACATTAAACGCAACAACATTCACATTATAGGGGTCCCAGAAGGAGAAGAGAGAGAAAGGACCAGAGAAAATATCTGAAGAGATTATAGTCGAAAACTTCCCTAACATGGGAAAGGAAATAGCCACCCAAGTCCAGGAAGCACAGCGAGTCCCACAGGATAAACCCAAGGAGAAACATGCCGAGACACATAGTAATCAAAGTGGCAAAAATTAAAGACAAAGAAAAATTATTGAAAGCAGCAAGGGAAAAATGACAAATAACATACAAGAGAACTCCCATAAGGTTAACAGCTGATTTCTCAGCAGAAACTCTACAAGACAGAAGGGAGTGGCATGATATACTTAAAGTGATGAAAGGGAAGAACCTACAACCAAGATTACTCTACCTGGCAAGGATCTCATTTAGATTTGATGGAGAAATCAAAAGCTTTACAGACAAGCAAAAGCTAAGAGAATTCAGCACCACCAAACCAGCTCTACAACAAATGCTAAAGGAACTTCTCTAAGTGGGAAACACAAGAGAAGAAAAGGACCTACAAAAACAAACCCAAAACAATCAAGAAAATGGTCATAGGAACATACATATCGATAATTACCTTAAACGTGAATGGATTAAATGCTCCAACCAAAAGACACAGGCTTGCTGAATGGATACAAAAACAAGACACATACATATGCTGTCTACAAGAGACCCACTTTAGACCTAGGGACACATACAGACTGAAAGTGAGGGGATGGAAAAAGATATTCCATGCAAATGGAAATCAAAAGAAAGCTGGAGTAGCTATACTCATATCAGATAAAATAGACTTTAAAATAAAGAATGTTACAAGAGACAAGGAAGGACACTACATAATGATCAAGGGATCAATCCAAGAAGAAGATATAACAATTATAAATATATATGGACCCAACATAGGAGCACCTCAATACATAAGGCAACTGCTAACAGCTATAAAAGAGGAAATCGACAGTAACACAATAATAGTGGGGGACATTAACACCTCACTTACACCAATGGACAGATCATCCAGAATGAAAATAAATAAGGAAAGATAAGCTTTAAATGATATAATAGACCAGATAGACTTAATTGATATTTATAGGGTATTCCATCCAAAAACAGCAGATTACACTTTCTTCTCAAGTGGGCACGGAACATTCTCCAGGATAGATCACATCCTGGGTCACAAATCAAGCCTCAGTAAATTTAAGAAAACTGAAATCATATCAAGCGTCTTTTCTGACCACAACGCTATGAGATTAGAAATCAATTACAGGGGAAAAAACCGTAAAAAACACAAACACACAGAGCCTAAAAAATACGTTACTAAATAAGCAAGAGATCACTGAAGAAATCAAAGAGGAAATCAAAAAATACCTGGAGACAAATGACAATGAAAACATGACGATCCAAAACCTATGGGATGCAGCAAAAGCAGTTCTAAGAGGGAAGTTTATAGCTATACAAGCGTACCTCAAGAAATAAGAAAAATCTCAAATAAACAATCTAACTTTACACCTAAAGGAACTAGAGAAAGAAGAACAAACAAAACCCGAAGTTAGTAGAAGGAAAGAAATCATAAAGATCAGAGCAGAAATAAATGAAATAGAAACAAAGAAAACAACAGCAAGATCAATAAAACTAAAAGCTGGTTCTTTGAGAAGATAAACAAAATTGATAAACCATTTGCCAGACTCATCAAGAAAAAGAGGGAGAGGACTCAAATCAATAAAATAAGAAATGAAAGAGGAGAAGTTACAACAGACACCGCAGAAATACAAACCATCCTAAGAGACTACTACAAGCAACTCTATGCCAATAAAATGGACAACCTGGAAGAAATGGACAAATTCTTAGAAGGGTATAACCTTCCAAGACTGAAGCAGGAAGAAATAGAAAATATGAACAGACCAATCACAAGGAATGAAATTGAAACTGTGATTAAAAATCTTCCAACAAACAAAAGTCCAGGACCAGATGGCTTCATAGGTGAATTCTATCAAACATTTAGAGAAGAGCTAACACCCATCCTTCTCAAACTTTACCAAAAAATTGAGGAGGACGGAACACCCCCAATCTCATTTTATGAGACCACCATCACCCTGATACCAAAACCAGACAAAAATATTACAAAAAAAGAAAATTACAGACCAATATCACTGATGGATACAGATGCAAAAATCCTCAACAAAATGCTACCAAACAGAATCCAACAACACATTAAAAGTATCATACACCATGATCAAGTGGGATTTATCCCAGGGATGCAAGAATTTTTCGATATATGCAAATCAATCAATGTGATACACCATATTAACAAATTAAAGAATAAAAACCATATGATCATCTCAATAGATGCAGAAAATCTTTTGACAAAATTCAACACCTACTGATGATAAAAACTCTCCAGAAAGTGGGCATAGAGGGAACATACCTCAACATAATAAAGGCCATATACGACAAACCCACAGCAAACATCATTCTCAATGGTGAAAAACTGAAAGCATTTCCTCTAAGATCAGGAACGAGACAAGGATGTCCACTCTCACCACTATTATTCAACATAGTTTTGGAAGTCCTAGCCTCGGCAATCAGAGAAGAAAAAGAAATCAAAGGAATACAAATTGGAAAAGAAGAAGTAAAACTGTCACTGTTTGCAGATGACGTGATACCATAGATAGAGAATCCTAAGGATGCCATTAGAAAACTACTAGAGCTAATCAATGAATTTGGTAAAGTTGCAGGATACAAAATGAATGCACAGAAATCTCTTGCATTCCTATACACTAATGATGAAAAATCTGAAAGAGAAATTAAGGAAACACTCCCATTTACCATTGCAACAAAAAGAATAAAATACCTAGGAATAAACCTACCTAGGGAGATAAAAGACCTGTATGCAGAGAGCTATAAGACACTGATGAAAAAAATTAAAGATGATACCAACAGATGGAGAGATATACCATGTTCTTGGATTGGAAGAATCAATATTGTGAAAATGACTATACTACCCAAAGCAATCTACAGATTCAATGCAATCCCTATCAAATTACCAATGGCATTTTTTACAGAACTAGAACCAAAAATCCTAAAATTTGTATGGAGACACAAAAGACCCCGAGTAGCCAAAGCAGTCTTGAGGGGAAAAAACAGAGGTGGAGAAAGCAGATTCCCTGACTTCAGACTATACTACAAAGCTACAGTAATCAAGACAATATGGTACTGGCACAAAAACAGAAACATAGATCAATGGCACAAGATAGAAACCCAGCAAAAAACCCACGCACCTATGGTCAACTAATCTATGACAAAGGAGGCAAGGATATACAATGCAGAAAAGACAGTCTCTTCAATAAGTGGTGCTGGGAAAACGGGTCAGCTACATGTAAAAGAATGAAATTAGAACACTCCCTAACACCATACACAAAAATAAACTCAAAATGGATTAGAGACCTAAATGGAAGACCGGACTCTATAAAACTTTTAGAGGAAACATACGAAGAACACTCTTCGACATAAATCACAGCAAGATATTTTTTGATCCACCTCCTAGAGTAATGGAAATAAAAACAGAAGTAAACAAATGGGACCTAATGAAACTTCAAAGCTTTTGTACAGCAAAGGAAACCATAAACAAGACGAAAAGAGAACCCTCAGACTCGGAGAAAATATTTGGAAATGAATCAACGGACAAAGGATTAATCTACAAAATATACAAACAGCTCATGCAGCTCAATATTAGAAAAACAAACAACCCAATCCAAAAATGGACAGAAAACCTAAATAGACATTTCTCCAAAGAAGACATACAGATGGCCAAGAAGCACATGAAAATCTGCTCAACATCACTAATTATTAGAGAAATGCAAATCAAAACTACAATGAGGGGATTTCCCTGGTGGGACAGTGGTTAAGAATCCGCCTGCCAATGCAGGGGACATGGGTTCGAGCCCTGGTCAGGGAAGGTCCCACATGCCGTGGAGCAACTAATCCCATGCGCCACAACTACTGAGCCTGTGCTCTAGAGCCCTTGAGCCACAACTACTGAAGCTCGCGCACCTAGAGCCCATGCTTCACAACCAGAGAAGCCACCGCGATCAGAAGCCCACGCACTGCAACGAAGAGTAGCTGCCACTCGCCGCAACTAGAGGAAGCCCATGTACAGCAACGAAGACCCAACACAGTCAAAAATAAATAAATAAATTTATTAAAAAAAAAATAACTACAATGAGGTATCACGTCACACCAGTTAGAATGGGCATCATCAGAAAATCTACAAACAACAAATGCTGGAGAGGGTGTGGAGTAAAGGGAACCCTCTTGCACTGTTGGTGGGAATGTAAATTGATACAGCCACTATGGAGAACAGCATGGAGGTTCCTTAAGAAACTAAAAATAGAATTACCATATGATCCAGCAATCCCTCTACTGGGCATATACCCAGAGAAAACCATAATTCAAAAAGACACATGCACCCCAATTACAGCACTACAGTTCATTACAGCACTATTTACAATAGCCAGGTCATGGAAGCAACCTAAATGCCCATCAACAGACGAATAGATAAAGAAGTGTGGTACATATATATAATGGAATATTACTCAGCCATAGAAAGGAACGAAATTGGGTCATTTGTTGAGACGTGGATGGATCTAGAGACTGTCATACAAAGTGAAGTAAACCAGAAAGAGAAAAACAAATACCGTATATTAATGCATGTATGTGGAACCTAGAAAAATGGTACAGATGAACCGGTTTGCAGGGCAGAAATTGAGACACAGATGTAGAGAACAAACGTATGGACACCAAGGGGGGAAAGCCGTGGGGGGTGGGGGGGGTGGTGTGATGAATTGGGCGATTGGGATTGACATGTATACACTGATGTGTATAAAATTGATGACTAATAAGAACTTGCTGTATAAAAAAAAAAGAAAAAATCTGAATATCAAAAAAATAAATAAATAAAATAAAATAAAATAGATAGGGCTTTCCTGGTGATGCAGTGGTTAAGAATCCACCTGCCAATGCAGGGGACATGGGTTTGAGCCCTGGTCCGGGAAGATCCTACATGCTGCGGAGCAACTAAGCCGGTGCACCACAACTACTGAGCCTGAGCTCTAGAGCCCGCGAGCCACAACTACTGAAGCCCGTGTGCCTAGAGCCGGTGCTCCACAACAAGAGAAGCCACTCCAATGAGAAGCCCGTGCACCTCAACAAGGAGTAGCCCCCACTCGCCGCACCTAGAGAAAGCCCGCGTGCAGCAACAAAGACCCAATGCAGCAAAATAAATAAATAAATAAATAAATAAATAAATAAATAAATAAAATAGATAACCAACAAGGGCCTACTGTATAGCACAGGGAACCCTGCTCAATATTATGTAACAACCTAAATGGGAAAAGAATTTGAAAAAGAATAGGTCCATGTATATATATAACGAAATCGCTTTGCTGAAACTAACACGACATTGTTATCAACTATACTCCAATATAAAATAAAAAGTTTTTAAAAATAAAATAAAAATATAAATAAATAAGTAAATAATAGGGTGGCCAGAGAAAGGGACATTTGTGTGAACCTGAAAGTGGAAAGGGAGAGAGCGGAGCAGAAAATAAGAACAAGGGCTAAGGTGGGAGCTGTGAGCACAGCCAGGAGGTAAGCATGGCCAAGTGAGAGAGGAAGAAAGTATCAGCACGATGTCAGAGCAGCGTCGGGGTGGATCTCGGAGACCTGTTGTAAGGACTTGGACTTTTCTCTGAGTGAAGGCCCACTGCAAGGTTTTGAGCAAAGGCATGACTTGACCTTACAGGCTCATGCTGACGACTGAGAATGGCCGTATGAGGACAAGGGTGGAAGCAAGGAAGCCACGGTAATAATTCAGTGTAGATGGTTGAAGGGACCCTCATTGCCTATAATCGTGACATTTTCCTTCCATCTCACAGAAAATTGTTATAATGTACTTATTATATTAGAACTGGCAGCTGCTGGGAAATTATTGTACTTAGTACACAAACCTATGATGCCTACAATGCGTATGGCAACTCTTTACTTGTGCAGTATGCAACCTGCACAACCACATGTGTTGAGGGGAGAGGGAAGGAGAGAGAGAGAGAGAATATTAAAGATGACTCCCAGGCTTTTGGTGTGAGCAACAGGAAGGATGAAATTTCCATGAACAAAGAAGTGTGACACTATAAGGAAGGTCTGTGGTGGGGCAGGCAGGAGATCCGTTTTGAGCATGTTAAATTTTAGCTGTGTGATGCTGAGGATAATAATAGAATCTGTCTCACAGGATTGCTGTGAAGATTAAATTAGTATAGGTAAGTATCAAATCTGTCAGTAGTTGCTCAATAAATGCTGGATCCTAGCATTATCAGGTAACTTGAATTTTCAATATACACATTTAAATTTAGAACTTATGTATACATATATATAATATACATAAAATCATAGATGCATATATGTAGGCATAGGATCATCTTCTAAGTGGTTAGCATTCCAGGCTCACTATTCCCAAACATAATTCTAAAACTTCAACACAGACTAATCTTCTATCATCAAATTAAAAGTTAGGAAGTTGTTATTTTATACACACACACATCTGTCTGTCTGCCTATCTATGTTTTGATAAAGCATGTGAATGTGTATGTTTGTGGTGGGGCAGGGATTGCCTTGCAAAGTTCTTTCTCTTCTTCCCCTGCTGCACATATGAGCTCTTTGTCCTGACAGGGTAATAGCATACAAACAAGGGAGAAACCACTGAAGAATAGAATTGATTATATTTCAGAATGTCTTTCTGTCTCTAATCAGACTTGACAAACCAGGAATGCTCAAATCTACGTTGTAGGGCCCTCCCTGGTGGCACAGTGGTTAAGAATCCGCCTGCCAATGCAGGGGACATGTGTTTGAGCCCTGTTCCAGGAAGATCCCACATGCCGCGGAGCAACTAAGTCCATGCGCCACAACTACTGATCCTGCGCTCTAGAGCCCGCGAGCCACAACTACTGAGCCCGCGTGCTACAACTACTGAAGCCCGCGTGCCTAGAGCCCGTGCTCCGCAACAAGACAAGCCACCGCAATGAGAAGTCCACACACCGCGATGAAGAGTAGCCCCCGCTCACCGCAACTAGAGAAAGCACATGTGCAGCAACGAAGACCCAATGCAGCCAAAAATAAATGAATAAATTTATTTTTTTAAAAATCTAGGTTGTAAAAATGATGTTACATTTTGGTTTTTATTACCTGTGATACCACTGAAGCAGAATATTTTGATGTGACTGTTTAAAAATTCCCCTGCCAGCATGTAACAACACACTTGTTACAATCAAGTGTGGCAGGTTTCTCTCCCACTGACTCTTATTCTCTGGACCACACCAAGCTGCACTAATAAGAGAGTTTTTAGTAAGGTTAAGTATAAGATACTCTTTTGAAAAAGCAACAATAACAAAACTCTGTAGAATTAAGTGGGGGCAATTCTGGAAGTCTTTAACAAAGCAGAGAAAAAAGACAGAGATGCTAAGTGATCTAACATGAAGATATCATAGTACCAAATTGTACTGGACACAGCTCAGGAGTTACACAGAGCATGTGCTTAGAAGGCATTGTCATCCCACTCTAAGCTTTAACCAGGTTGCCTGTTTTGTACATGAATAACTTTTAAAGTTATTGAATAGTTAATATTTTTAATGTACATTTACATATGCATATAGAATTGGGGGATACTTTTTGTTTTATATAAACATGTCAGGCAATTCCCTGGCGTCCAGTGGTTAGGACTCTGCGCTCTCACTGCAGAGGGCCTGGGTTCGGTTTCTGGTCGGGGAACTAAGATTCCATAAGCTGCGCAGTGCAGGCAAAAAAAAAAAAGTCATATATTTTCATCAACTTATTTAAAAATTTTATAATGAAGCGTTCATATATGAGAATATATGTTTACTATATATACACAGTATAAATAATAATAACGAAGCAAATACCTGTGGTGCTCAACTTAAGAAATAAAACAAAAACAATGCCTTCAATGCGCCCAGTGTACCCCTTTACAGTCAAACTGCCTTCCCTCCTCCAAAAGGTAATTATCATCCTACTCTCCTGAAACTGGCCCTATTTATTCTCTTGCTTAACTTTAGTTTTATCACATATGTATGTATCTATTTATTATTTATAGATAATAAAGTTTAAAAGTTTTTGACCTTTATATATAGCTAATTGTGCTGTAGTTATTTTTCTGGGACATGCTTTTTCCATCAACATTATGTTTATAAGATTAATCCACATTGAAATTTGTAGCTATCATTCAACTGCATTTCCTACTGTATAGTATTCCATTGTGTGAATAGATGAAAAAATATTTTTTCTTTTCTCCATTCATTGGACATTTTGGTGATTTGCAGTCTTTTACTTTTATAAACAATGCTGCTGTGAATATTCTTCTCTCCTGGTGCCCATGTCCAAAAGTTTCTTGGACATATACCAAGGGTGGGCATATATCAAAGATATATGCCACAGGTGGAATGAACATGTAGTGTTTGTCAGGTAATCTCACAGATGGACAAAAATGCCAAGCTCTGACAATGCCAAGTCTTAGCAAGTCGATGTGAAGCAACCAGAACTCTTTTAGTACTGGCAAGAGTATAAGATGGTATAACTATCCCAAATAGCAGGGGCTTGGTGGAAATGAGCACTCTAATTCATAAATCTCATGCAAATGACATTTGGGAAAATGTACCGTCAGAGTTACTATAAATACCAAATTCCTTTCAAAGGTGGTTACACGTTTTAATACTACCACAGACTTAGCTACATACATCTTCTCCAAGATTGTGGCTTGTTTCTTCACTTCCTTTATGGTATCTTTTGATAAATAGAAGTTCTTAATTTGAGGCAGTTAGATTTATCAATGTAGTTGATTCTAGCAATCATTTCCTTTATAGTTTGCACTTTGGGAAACTTATTTAAGATATCCTTTCTTACCTTGAGCCAAAAAAACAAAAAATCCTCCCCTAGATTTCTTCCACTGTTTTGCCTATCATATTTTTTAAACAATTTATTGAGATATATAAGATTCACCCATTTGAAGTTTATGATTCAGTGAATTTGAGTACAGTCACAGAGTTGTCCAACTATCACCACGATCTGATTTCACACCATCTATTTCACACCCAAAAGAAGTCTTGTACTCGTTAGCAGTCACTCCCCATTCTTCCTCACTCTACCTCTAACACAGCACTAGGCAGTCACTAATCTACCTTTTTAACAGTTTTGCCTATTCTGGACATTTCATGTAAATGGAATCATAAAATACATGGTCTTTTGTGACTGGCTTCTTTCACTTAGCATAATGTTTTTGAGGTTTAGCTGTGCTGTAGCATGTATAAGTACTTCATACCTTTTTACAGCCAAATAATATTTCATTGTATAGAAATACTATATTTTGTTTATCCATTTATCAGTGATGGACATTTGGGTTGTTTCCATCTTTAGAACTATTATGAATAGTCTGCTGCTATAAATATTCATGTGTAACTTTTTGTGAGGACTTACATATTTTTATTTTTCTTGAGTGTATACCTAGGAGTATATGATTGGTTATCAGGTAACTCCATGTTTAACTTTTTGAGAAACTGCCAAACGTTTTTTCACAGTGGCTACACCATTTTCATTCCCACCAGCATTGCACAAGTGTTCTAATGTCTCCACATCCTCCCTGATACTTGTTATTCCCATCTTTCTTATTATAGCCATCCTATTGTGGGGGAAGTTATATCCTACTGTGATTTTAATGTGCATTTCCCTAATGACAAATGATGTTGAGCATGTTTTCGTATGGCATATGGGCTACTTTGTATATCTCCTAGGGAAATGTCTATTCAAATCCTTTGTCCATTTTTAGATTGGGTTGTCTTTTTATTATTAACTTTTTGAGTTCTTTGAATGTTCTGGATACATAGCCTCAATATCTCTTGATCACTCTTTTATACCATCCATTTCTTTGTGTATATATGCTACCCTCTAGGTAATTTTTTCAAATCTGTTTTCTACTTCAGTAATTCTCTCTTCAGTCATGTCTAATGACTAAAAATATGAGACCTAAACATATGACCATGTAGATGTTAAATGATTTTTAAAAGGCTTTTTCATACTAAAAATATAATTGTAATTCAAAACTTAATTTCTAGAAGTGTTCTGACTCTTGATATCAATTTGCCAAAACTACTCAAACAGTACATTTAAAATCTGTACATACACTGTATGTAACTTATACCTCCATTTTTAAAAACAGATTAAAAGCTGAGACTCAAAACCGATTCAAAAGCTTAATTGATGAGGTAAATAGGGTGAGGTGGAGAGGATAAAGGCAGAGATTGTAATACCTTTGAGTCAAGAAAAATAGTCATTTAATAAGTGTTCACTGAAGGATCACTATATGAATGGATAAATGAATGATTAACATAAGTAGATTAGTTTTCATGTACAGCTTTGCAAAACCAATATCACTACTGTGTAGTCAAACCTCATAGAGTTTTGCACTTCATATGTCCCTTGGTTGCTACTGGTGACTAACATCATTGTCTGTTTTGTAGAGCATTCTCTGTTCTTGCAATGCAGAGAGAGCCTCCAGGCTGCAAGGATTGTGAAGCAACACTGTTGTAACCCAGGAAACTCAGACAATCTTCTTTCCTGACTTCCCAAATATCCACATTTGAGAACATGACTTTCCCTATACTAAAATACTATCTTAGCATAACACCCAGGAAAATAACTTTCAGTCATGTAGTTTTTATGTCTTTCTGGCCAGGAGAGGTCAATAGAGAGGCAACTGGTGGATCTACCTTTGAGGCACTATTCTAAAAATGTGTTCTCAGAACAGGGCTAGTCCCCTGGCAGGTTCACAGGGACAAACAGAAATTTTGATTCAATGTACATTTCACAAATTTGAAATAAAAATTGATTGTGATTTCCACAGAAATGCTGTTATAGTCTCAACAAACAATACATTCTTAAAACTTGTATTATGCTTTATCAGAAGAGTCAGCTCATATCTAACATTACTCTTCATTTTATTATTTCTCTAACTAATAAAAAAGGAGCAGAGACTTAAATTCCAGGATTTCTAAAATATAAAATAATGATCAAATAACCCTGAATAGCCTAAATAATCTTGAGAAAGAAGAACAGAGCTGAAGGAACCATGCTCTGTGACTTCAGACTACTACAAAGCTACAGTAATCAAAACAGTATGGTACTGGCACAAAAACAGACACAGAGATCAATGGAACAGAATCGAGAGCCCAGAAATAAACCCACACACTTATGGTCAATTAATCTACAACATAGGAGGCAAGACTATACAATGGTGGAAAGACAGTCTCTTCAATAAATGGTGCAGGGAAAACTGGACAGCTACATATAAAAGAATGAGATTAGAACATTCTCTAACACCACATATAAAAATAAACTCAAAATGGATTAAAGACCTATATGTAAGACCAGAAACCATAAAATTCCTAGAAGAAAACATAGGCAGCACACTCTGACATAAATTGTAGCAATATTTTCTTGGATCACTCTCCTAAAACAAAGGAAATAAAAGTAAAAATAAACAAATGGGGCCTAATTAAACTTAAAATCTTTGCATAGCAAAGAAAACCATAAACAAAACAAAAAGACAACTTACTGAATGGGAGAAAATACTTGCAAATGATATGAGTGATAAGGGGTTAATAACCAAAATATACAAATAGTTCATAAAACTCAACATCAAAAACCCAAACAACCCAATTTAAAAAATGAACAGAAGGCCTAAATAGACATTTCTCCAAAGAGGACATGAAGATGGCCGACAAGCACATGAAAAGATGCTCAACATTGCTAATAATCAGGGAAATGCAAATCAAAACCACCATGAGATACCACCTCACCCCTGTCAGAATGGCTATCAACAGAAAGAATACAAATAACAAATGTTGGCAAGGATGTGGAGAAAAGGGAACCCTCCTACACTGTTGGTGGGAAAGTAAATTGATGCAGCTACTATGGAAAACAGTCTGGAAGTTCCTTTAAAAACTAAAACTAGAACTACCATATGACCCAGCAATCCCACTCCTGGCATATATCCATAAAAGATGAAAAGTTTAATTTGAAAAGATACATGCAACCCTATGTTCATAGCAGCACTATTTACAATAGCCAAGACATGGAAGAAACATAAGTGTCCATCAACAGATGAATGGATAAAGAAGATGTGGTATATATACAATGGAATACTACTTGGCCATAAAAAAGAATGAAATTTTGCCAACAAAGATGGACTTGGAGGGTATTATGCTAAGTGAAATATATCAGAGAGAGAAAGACAAATACTGTATTATATCACTTATATGTGGCATCTAAAAAATACAACAAACTAGTGATTAGAACAAAAGAGGAATAGACTCACAGATATAGAGAACAAACTAGTGGTTACCAGTGGGGAGAGGGAAGGAGGGAGGGGCAACAGAGAGGTAGGGGATTAAAAGGTACAAACTATTATGTACAGAATAAGCTACAAGGTTATATTGTACAACATGGGACTATAGCTAATATTTTATAATAACTATAAATGGAGTACAACTTTTAAAAATTGTGAATTACTATACTGTATGCCTGTAATATATACTATTGTACATCAACTATACTTCAATTTAAAAATAATAAAATAATGATAAAATGTATCATAAATATAAGAACTCATAAAAATGTTATAATCATAGAGCGGCACGTTCAAGATGGTGGAGGAGTAAGACGTGGAGATCACCTTCCTCCCCCCAAATACATCAGAAACACATCTACATGTGGAACAACTCCTACAGAACACCTACTGAGTGCTGGCAGAAGACCTCAGACCTCCCAAAAGGCAAGAAACTCCCCACGTACCTGGGTAGGGCAAAAGAAAAAAGAAAAAACAGAGACAAAAGAATAGGGACGGGACCTGTACCTCTGGGAGGGAGCTGTGAAGGAGGAAAAGTTTCCACACACTAGGAAGCCCCTTCACTGGTGGAGACGGGGTGTGGGCAGGGGGGAAGCTTCGGAGCCATGGAGGAGAGCACAGCAACAGGGGTGCGGAGGGCAAAGCGGAGAGATCCCCGCACAGAGGATCGGTGGTGACCAGATCTCACCAGCCTGAGAGGCTTGTCTGCTCACCCGCTGGGACGGGTGGGGGCTGGGAGCTGAGGCTTGTGCTTCGGAGGTCAGACCCCTGGGAGAGGACTAGGGTTGGCTGCGTGAACACAGTCTGAAGGGGGTTAGTGTGCCACAGCTAGCCGGGAGGGAGGCCGGGAAAAAGTCTGGACCTGCCTAAGAGGCAAGAGACCATTGTTTCGGGGTGTGCAAGGAGAGGGGATTCAGAGCACCGACTAAACGAGCTCCAGAGACGGGCGTGAGCAGCAGCTAAGGCTACTGCTGCAGCCACCAAGAAGCCTGTGTGTGAGCACAGGTCACTCTCCACATCTCACCTCCCGGGAGCCTGTGCAGCCCACCACTGCCAGGGTCCCGTGATCCAGGGACAACTTCCCCAGGAGAACACATGGCGCACCTCAGGCTGTTGCAACGTCCCGCCGGCCTCTGCCGCCGCAGGCTCACCAGCATCCGTACCCCTACCTCCCACCGGGCTGAGTGAGCCAGAGCCCCCTAATCAGCTGCTCCTTTAACCCCGTCCTGTCTGGGTGGGGAACAGATGCCCTCAGGCGACCTACATGCAGAGGCGGGTCCAAATCCAAAGCTGAACCCCGGGAGCTGTGCGAACAAAGAAGAGAAAGGGAAATCTCTCCCAGCAGCCTCAGGAGCAGCGGATTAAATCCCCACCATCAACTTGATGTACCTGCATCTGTGGAATACCTGAATAGAAAACGAATCAGCCCAAAATTAAGGCAGTGGACTTTGGGAGCAACTGTAGACTTGGGGTTTGCTTTCTGCATGTAATTTGTTTCTGGTTTTATGTTTATCTTAGTTTAGTATTTAGAGCTTATTATCAATGGTAGATTTGTTTAATTATTTGGTTGCTCTCTTCCTTTTTTTACTTTATATATATATATACATATATATTTTCCTTTTTCTGTGAGTGTGTATGTGTCTGCTTCTTTGTGTGATCTTCTCTGTATAGCTTTGCTTTTGTCATTTGTCCTAGGGTTCTGACTACCCATTTTGTTTCTTTTTTTTGTTTTTTCAGTATAGTTTTTAGCGCTTGTTATCATGGTGGATTTGTTTTTTTGGTTCGGTTGCACTCTTCTTTCTCGTTTTTTTTTTTATTACTTTTTAATTTTTAATAATTTTTTCTATTTTAATAACTTTATTTTCTTCTTCCTTTCTTTCTTTCTCTCTTTCCTTCTTCTTTCTTTCTCTCTTTCCTTCTTCTTTCTTTCTCTTCCCTTCCTTCCTTCCTTCCTTTTTCTTTCTTTCTTTCTTTCTTTCTTTCTTTCTTTCTTTCTTTCTTTCTTTCTTTCTTTCTTTCTTCCTTCCTTCCTTCCTTCCTTCCTTCCTTTCTCTCTCTCTCTCTCTCTCTCTCTCTTTCTCCCTATTCTTCTCAGCTGTGTATCTAACAGGGTCTTGGGGCTCTGGCCAGGTGTCAGGCCTGAGCCTCTGAGATGGGAGAGCCGAGTTCAGGACATTGGTCCACCAGAGACCTCCCGGCCCCACGTACTGTCAAACGGCAAAAGATCTCCCAGATATCTCCATCTCAACGCTAAGACCCAGCTCCACTCAACGACCAGCAAGCTACAGTGCTGGACACCCTATGCCAAACAACTAGCAAGACAGGAACACAGCCCCATCCATTAGCAGAGAGGCTGCCTAAAATCATAATAAGGCCACAGACACCCCAAAACACACCACCAGACGTGGACGTGCCCACCAGAAAGACAACATCCAGCCTCATCCACCAGAACACAGGCACTAGTTCCCTCCACCAGGAAACCTACACAACCCACTGAACCAACCTTAGCCACTGGAGACAGATACCAAAAACAACAGGAACTACGAACCTGCAGCCTGTGAAAAGGAGACCCCAAACACAGTAAGATAAGCAAAATGAGAAGACAAAAATACACACAGCAGGTGAAGGAGCAGGGTCAAAACACACCAGACCTAACAAATGAAGAGGAAATAGGCAGTCTACCTGAAAAAGAATTCAGAATAATGATAGTAAAGGTGATTCAAAATCTTGGAAATAGAATAGACAAAATGCAAGAAACATTTAACAAGGACGTAGCAGAACTAAAGAGGAAGCAAGCAATGATGAAAAACACAATAAATGAAATTAAAAATACTCTAGACGGGATCAATAGCAGAATAACTGAGGCAGAAAAACGGATAAGTGACCTGGAAGATAAAATAGTGGAAATAACTACTGCAGAGCAGAATAAAGAAAAAAGAATGAAAAGAACTGAGGACAGTCTCAGAGACCTCTGGGACAACATTAAACGCACCAACATTCGAATCACAGGGGTCCCAGAAGAAGAAGAGAAAAAGAAAGGGACTGAGAAAATATTTGAAGAGATTATAGTTGAAAACTTCCCTAATATGGGAAAGGAACTAGTTAATCAAGTCCAGGAAGCACAGAGAGTCCCATACAGGATAAATCCAAGGAGAAACACGCCAAGACACGTATTAATCAAACTATCAAAAATTAAATATAAAGAAAACATATTAAAAGCAGCAAGGGAAAAACAACAAATAACACACAAGGGAATCCCCATAAGGTTAACAGCTGATCTTTCAGCAGAAACTCTGCAAGCCAGAAGGGAGTGGCAGGATACACTTAAAGTGATGAAGGAGAAAAACCTACAACCAAGATTACTCTACCCAGCAAGGATCTCATTCAGATTTGATGGAGAAATTAAAACCTTTACAGACAAGCAAAAGCTGAGAGAGTTCAGCACCACCAAACCAGCTTTACAACAAATGCTAAAGGAACTTCTCTAGGCAAGAAACACAAGAGAAGGAAAACACCTACAATAACAAACCCAAAACATTTAAGAAAATGGGAATAGGAACATACATATCGATAATTACCTTAAATGTAAATGGATTAAATGCTCCCACCAAAAGACACAGACTGGCTGAATGGATATAAAAACAAGACCCATATATATGCTGTCTACAAGAGACCCACTTCAGACCTAGAGACACATACAGACTGAAAGTGAGGGGATGGAAAAAGATATTCCATGCAAATGGAAATCAAAAGAAAGCTGGAGTAGCAATTCTCATATCAGACAAAATAGACTTTAAAATAAAGACTATTACAAGACACAAAGAAGGACACTAGATAATGATCAAGGGATCAATGCAAGAAGAAGATTTAACAGTTGTAAATATTTACGCACCCAACATAGGAGCACCTCAATACATACAGCAAATGCTAACAGCCATAAAGGTGGAAATCGATAGTAACGCAATCATAGTAGGGGACTATAACACCACACTTTCACCAATGGACAGATCATCCAAAATGAAAAAAAATAAGGAAACACAGTTTTAAATGATACATTAAACAAGATGGACTTAATTGATATTTATAGGACATTCCATCCAAAAACAGCAGATTACACTTTCTTCTCAAGTGCTCATGGAACATCCACCAGGATTCATCATATTTTGGGTCACAAATCAAGCCTTGGTAAATTTAAGAAAACTGAAATCGTAACAAGTATCTTTTCTGACCACAACACTATGAGACTAGATATCAATTACAGGAAAAGATCTGTAAAAAATACAAACACATGGAGGCTAAACAATACACTACTAAATAACCAAGAGATCACTAAAGAAATCAAAGAGGAAATCAAAAAATACCTACAAACAAATGACAATGAAAACACGATGACCCAAAACCTATGGGATGCAACAAAAGCAGTTCTAAGAGGGAAAGTTTTTAGCAATACAATCCTACCTCAAGAAACAAGAAACATCCCAAATAAGCAACCTAACCTTACACCTAAAGCAATTAGAGAAAGAAGAAGAACAACAAAAAAACCCCCAAAGTTAGCAGAAGGAAAGAAATCATAAAGATCAGATCAGAAAAAAAGGAAAAAGAAATGAAGGAAACTATAGCAAAGAGCAATAAACTAAAACTGGTTCTTTGAGAAGATAAACAAAATTGAAACCATTAGCCAGACTCATCAAGAAAAAAGGAAGAAGACTCAAATCAATAGAATTAGAAATGAAAAAGGAGAAGTAACAACTGACACTGCAGAAATACAAAGGATCATGAGAGATTACTACAAGCAACTATATGCCAGTAAAACGGACAACCTGTAAGAAATGGACAAATTCTTAGAAAAGCACAAGACTGAACCAGGAAGAAACAGAAAAGATAAACAGACCAATCACAGGCACTGAAATTGAAACTGTGATTAAAAATCTTCCAACAAACAAAAGCCTAGGAGCAGATGACTTCACAGGTGAATTCTATCAAACATTTAGAGAAGAGCTAACACCTATCCTTCTCAAACTCTTCTAAAATATAACAGAGGGAGAAACACTCCCAAACTTATTCTAGAAGGCCACCATCACCCTGATACCCAAATCAGACAAAGATGCCACAAAAAAAGAAAACTACAGGCCAATATCACTGATGAACATAGATGCAAAAATCCTCAACAAAATACTAGCAAACAGAATCCAACAGTACATTAAAAGGATCATACACCATATTCAAGTGGGGTTTATCCAAGGAATGCAAGCATTCTTCAATATATGCAAATCAATCAATGTGATACACCATACTAACAAACTGAAGGATAAAAACCATATAATCATCTCAATAGATGCAGAAAAAGCTTTCAACAAAATTCAATACCCATATATGATAAAAACCCTCCAGAAAGTAGGTATAGAGGGAACTTACCTCAACTTAATGAAGGCCATATATGACAAACCCACAGCCAACATTGTCCTCAATGGTGAAAAACTGAAACCATTTCCACTAAGATCAGGAATAAGACAAGGTTGCCCACTTTCACCACTATTATTCAACATAGTTTTGGAAGTCCCAGCCACGACAATCAGAGAAGAAAAAGAAATAAAATGAATCCAAATTGGAAAAGAAGAATTAAAACTGTCACTGTTTGCAGATAACATACTATACATAGAGAATCCTAAAGATGCTACCAGAAAACTACTAGAGCTAATCAATGAATCTGGTAAAGTAGCAGGATACCAAATTAATGCACAGAAATCTCTTGCATTCTTATACACTGATGATGAAAAATCTCAAAGTGAAATTAAAGAAACACTCCCATTTACCATTGCAACAAAAAGAATAAAATACCTAGAAATAAACCTACCTAAGGAGACAAAAGACCTGTATGCAGAAAACTATAAGACACTGATGAAAGAAATTAAAGATGATACAAACAGATGGAGAGATCAACATTTTGAGAATGACTATACTACCCAAAGCAATCTACAGATTCAATGCAATCCCTATCGAAGTACCACTGGCATTTTTCACAGAACTAGAACAAAAAACTTCACAATTTGTATGGAAACACAAAAGACCCCGAATAGCCAAAGTAATCTTGAGAAAGAAAAACGGAGCTGGAGGAATCAGGTTCCCTGACTTCAGACTATACTACAAAGCTACAGTAATCAAGACAGTATGGTACTGGCACAAAAACAGAAATATAGATCAATGGAACAGGATAGAAAGTCCAGAGATAAACCCACCCACATATGGTCACCTTATCTTTGATAAAGGAGGCAAGAATATACAGTGGAGAAAAGAGAGTCTGTTCAATAAGTGGTGCTGGGAAAACTGGACAGCTACATGTAAAAGAATGAAATTAGAACACTCCCTAACACCATACACAAAAATAAACTCAAAATGGATTAAAGACCTAAATATAAGGCCAGACACTATCAAACTCTTAGAGGAAAACATAGGCAGAACACTCTATGGCATAAATCACAGCAAGATCCTTTTTGACCCACCTCCTAGAGTAATGAAAATAAAAACAAAAATAAACAAGTGGGACCTAATGAAATTTTAAAGCTTTTCCACAGCAAAGGAAACCATAAACAAGACGAAAAGACAACCCTCAGAATGGGAGAAAATATTTGCAAACGAAGCAACTGACAAAGGGTTAATCTCCAAAATATACAAGCAGCTCATGCAGCTCAATATTAAGAAAACAAACAACACAATCCAAAAGTTTAGGTCCAGAAGACCTAAATAGACATTTCTCAGAAGAAGATATACAGATTGCCAACAAACACATGAAAGGATGCTCAACATCACTAATCATTAGAGAAATGCAAATCAAAACTACAATGAGGTATCACCTCACACCAGTCAGAATGGCCATCATCAAAAAATCTAGAAACAATAAATGCTGGAGAGGGTGTGGAGAAAAGGGAACCCTCTTGCACTGTTGGTGGGAATGTAAATTGATACAGCCATTATGGAGAAGAGTATGGAGGTTCCTCAAAAAACTAAAAATAGAACTACCTTACAACCCAGCAATCCCAGTACTGGGCATATACCCTGAGAAAACCATAATTCAGAAAGAGTGATGTACCACAATATTCATTGCAGCTCTATTTACAATAGCCAGGACATGGAAGCAACCTAAGTGTCCATCAGCAGATGAATGGATAAAGAAGACGTGGCACATACATACAATGGAATATTACTCAGCCATAAAAAGAAACGAAATTGAGTTATTTGTATTGAGGTGGATGGACCTAGAGACTGTCATACTGAGTAAAGTAAGTCAGAAAGAGAAAAAGAATACCATATGCTAACACATATATATGGAATCTAAAAAAAAATGGTTCTGAAGAACCTAGCAGCAAGACAGGAATAAAGATACAGACATAGAGAATGGACTTGAGGGCACAGGGATGGGGAAGGGTAAGCTGGGACAAAGTGAGAGGGTGGCATGGACATATATACACTACCAAATGTAAAATAGATTGCTAGTGGGAAGCAGCCGCATAGCACAGGGAGATCGACTCGGTGCTTTGTGTCCCCCTAGAAGGGTGGGATGGAGAGGGTGGGAGGGAGATGCAAGAGGGAGGAGATATGGGGATGTATGTATATGTATAGCTGATTCACTTTGTTATAAAGCAGAAACTGACACACCATTGTAAAGCAATTATACTCCAATAACGATGTTAAAAAAAGTTATAATTGTAAATGGTAATCAGAAATTCAGTATGAAAAAAGAAAAGAAATTCACTGAGAATACAGAATATGAATTTATATTCTCTTGTTAAAGGTGATCTGCAAATGAGATAATTTCCTATATGCAGCCTAAAAAGAAAATGCAGAAAGGAAGTATATTGTGACAAAAACATTAAATTGAAATTTATTGGCCTTATAATCCATTTATTCCTATTCCTTGATACAGTGTTTTGAAATTTTGTCAGTTAGTTGTATGAAGCCAGCAGAACTGCCCCATAATTTTCAAATAAAGAAGAGTGACCTCTATAGTAAACTAAGGAAGTTTTTCTAGTACAAGCCCTAAATAATGCATTTTAGGAGATAACTGATACATTTTGTCACTAAAAGCATACACTAATATTACTAAGACATCCTTCATAGCTTTACTCCTTAGTACGAAATTAGACACAGGCCATACTGTTGCTAAGAAGTTTATAAAACTTCTGTAGATAAAAACATAGCGCTTGAGAGGAAACAGAATGAGTTATTAGATAAAATTCATTTATCAAACGGAATGACTGGATGTCACATAATGACAATCATGTATGATGTGGAAGCACAGTCACATGTTCATGGTGTGTGTGTGTGCGTGCGCGTGTTCTTTTCAGTTGGATGGAACCACTAGTGAGCTGAGTATGAATCCACACTTGGTACACACACTGTCCATCTACGAGGGAGAAGTGCTTGCTCCACTTATTACTGAAATCCATGCTACTATAGAGATTTTTCATTAATTGAAAATTCCTATGTGAGAAGTGGTATGAAGTGGGTCAGTGTTGACAGGTGGAGACATCCAGGAAGAGGTTAACAGAATGTGCTCCTGATTACCTGACCTCACATTGCTCCACTCATTCAAGTGAGTGACTCTTGACCCTGATTTTGAGTTGAAGGAAATAATGGCAAGTAAAAATGTGATCAAATTACATCTACTAATGGTAAAAGTGTTTAGCATGCTGTGTGGAAAAAAAGTAGGCAGTGACAAGAAAAAAAAAATCCAGTTTTCCACACTGTCATAGGAAAAAATATTCACGAGACCATACATAGAAACTAATTTTACTCAAAAGTACTCACTGAGACCATATACAGAAACATTTCTACATTCATAACACTATTAATGCCAGGAAGGGCTAGGGAGACTGTCTAATGTATTGTCCGATCAAGGACAATTTTGGGAATGAAAGGAGGCACTTTTAACAGTTTTACTGGGAGAATAGACATAAACTGAAACTGTCCCAGGGATATATGTCACCTTAGTAAGGACTATTCTATGATTTCAAGTGACTTGTTTGAATATTATATGTATAATATTATCAACATATTAAATAGCATAACATTATCACTTCAGGGGTGAAATACAATGTTAATGTCGAGGATAAGCTATCGAGACTTCTTGCAAAGATTAAATTATGACATAAATGGTTTGATTGCTGAGTGTTCCAGTCTTTTCCAGTCCTGGATGATTTTCTTCACGCATTGGAGAAATAAACTGATTCTATATAATGAACATATTTTAAAATTTTTAGGAAAATGCTGGTTTAAGAAACCCAGAAGAAATACTTTCAGAAGCTGAACTCATCCATCCATCACTATCTCCCAAGGTGAAACATCCAACATTGAATTTCTAGTTTATTGCTGATGGAGTGGAGAAAATGTTTGGTGAGAAGTCTCACCACAACTTCCCCATAAGCATTTGAAATATCCACCAAACACTTGCTGACTACCTCTCAAACCTTTAGTTGTGAGAATGTTGTAATTTAATAGAACAAAGAGAAATATAAACTGAATATGAAATCTGGGCAATGGCTCAAAGTATCTGTAGATCCCTTAGTGAAAGACAGTAAACAAGTATCATCCTTCATACTGATATGAAACTATTAAATTATGCTAACAATGATAAGTTAACATATTCTGCTTTAGTTTCATTTTTTAAATTATGATTTTTTTTTTAATATTTACCTTTGTTGGTGATTTGTGTGATTCATACACAAAGTAAATGGTCCACAAATGCCCAAATTATTAGAAATTTTTAAAAATGATGATTTCACATCAAAGTTAAGGTTTGCAGGTCTACGTCTTAACCAAGCCTTAACCAAGATTGCAAAGGGTTGAGAAGGTGGATATCTTTAAGACCTACATTGCTCCAACTTACCCCGCAAGAATCAACCCCGGTACCACATTTTACAAACATTTGAATCGTGTCTGTGTTCCAGAGTTATAACAATGTACAAAAAGCAGCTCTTGTCCTCAAAACTTCAGAGAATCTGTGAAACCTCAGAGGTTTAAGCACTACATTAGAGAAAATTTAAGAAGCTCCAAAACGTACAAGAGAGCACCCAACCAAGACTTGGGGGAATCAAATCAGGCACCTGAGACCTGAAGGCTGACGGGGTGGTGAAGGGGAGCATTCCTGGCACAGGCAATTCAATTGGCACAGATCTGGGAGGTGAGAAAGAGCATACCATCCCCAAAATGGCAGATTGCACAGGATGGCAGGGCACCTAACGTGAAGAGAAGGGACACCCTGATTAACATGGTTTGTGTGAGCTACGTTACAGAGCTTCATCCCGGGCACCATGGGTAGCCAGTGAAGGATATGAGCAGGGGAGTGACATGATGAGATTAGTGCTTCAGAAATACTCCGTAGTGTGGAAAATGAATTAGAGAGAGGCAAGAAGAGGCAGGGAGACTTGTCGGGGGGCTATAATAGCAATGGGATGATTTAAGAGCAATGATAGCAATAATTCTGGAAATACAAAAGGAAGGGGAAAATAGAGGATGAAAGTGAATTCTGACATTTGATTTGGATTTTGAAGAATGAGTAGGAGTTTACCAGGCAGGCAAGTAGGGAAGGGCATTCAAGACATAGCAAAGACAAAGGAAACTGAAAAGAAAAAGACATATTCCTGGGCACTCATATATCAAAGAAATGAGATATGAAGAGAAAGATGGCTTGGAAAGAGGGTGGGATGCCATTTGCTTTTCTGAGCTGGGGAGTGACATGCTCAGATCTATATTTTAGAAAAATGAAGATAGAGGGCAGGCTAGATTTGGACTTTGGTAAGATGCCACACTACCAAGCCCCTTTACAACAGCACATCTGGTCATCCCAACTCTGGATCTCAGTAAGAATTCCTTCAATCACAGGAGATTTGACCAGAACAAGGGCACACCAAGATTTCCACAAAAAAATATTTTCAACAGATCCTTTCAGGAACCAGGCCAGTTTCCTAAGCTACAGGGTGCCACAGTGGCTCTAGATCCTTGTAACAGACACTGTGGGTTGGTGACCAACAGTTCGCCTTCTCATGCCTCTATTTAGTTCGGGTAACCCCCTTTCCCTTATGTGATCGGAGAAATCCTGACTGATCTAGGCAAATCACAGTAGTCTCATTTCTCCTCAAAGTGACTTTTACTAATAACACCTGTGACCCAGTTCTGGCAAAGGAGATGAGAGAGGATCTTCTGGACGAGTGGGATTCTAGAAAAAACCTCTTAGCTCTTTGAAAGAGACACAAGGAAAAGATGGTCCCTTTTCTGCTTCCATCAAGATGTGATGCTTGCTGATACTTCAGCTTTCTTGGGATACAGACAGGGAGAAGTTGACATGCTGAGGATCGCTGAGGGGAAAGATGAAAAGAATCTGGGTGTTTGGTATCATCAATGAGCTTCTGAATTAACCAAGTTCAGGACCACCCTGCCTTGGAAATTCTTATTATGTGAGCTGAGCTCCTCCATGGTTTTAGCCATTTGGGGTTGAATGTTTGTTACTTGCACCAGCTGACATCCTCTAACCAATCAGAGCCCCTTTTGGAGTGAAGGAAACACATGGAAGGTTTAGGAGTGGGAGGGAAATATTCTTCAACATCGGCTACATCTCTTCAAGCTGTCCCTCCCTCTTCTTCTCCTTTTCCTCACTGACTAATATGAATCAGTCACCTGTTCTGCAGGCTGCTCTGTGGAGGTAAACAAGGTGATGGGGAGAAGGTAAAATACACTAACTGGCTATGCTTCCCAGCCTGGAGTATTTGATTGTCTGATTGCAGGAGTGGAAATATCACTTCTGGCTGTTCAAAAGGAGCCCTGTGAACACCTGTTCTTTGTATAAAATGTGGGGAAAAGAGTCATCATATTAATGCAGGGCCAATGTCTTCACAAGGAGGGGGATGCAAATGTCACAAAGGGTCATTGTGAGCAAAGTTTCCTTTAATTGGGTGGCATAGCTAATTTGCAGCATCCTAGCAGCAAGTAAACTCCACTCTCACACAAACATCAGAAACTTAGTGAGAGGCTGTGAGCCCCTGACACAGGCTCAGATTTATGATTGGGTACAGAGAAAACATGCCATGGAAAATGGTCCCTGGTCTCTCTCATAGCATAGCAGGAACTCCAGCAAAGAAAGCTGCTGTCAACTTTTGATTTCTATCACTCACCTTTCACATTTTAATTTTCTGGAATGGGGATGTATCTCATTACTGATGTAACATTTAACGTGGTATTGTTTCTTTTCTTTAAGATGTTCTTCAATAGATACAGGTCAACTGATGTGCTGGGAAAGGCATGGACAGATCCACTCCCCTAAAGGGGTGGCAAACATGCTGGTCAGCAGTGACCTCTGTAACAAGAGGCTGTTTGCTTATGGAAAGCTTCTTCCTGCAGAATGGTGCCCACTGAGCTGGGTGGCCTGGTGACCACTGGGTGGGCAGGAGACGTGCCTCAAGTGGCATAATGGTGGGGTCCCTTAAGGCGGGGGAGACCTCCCATGCATCCTGTTCAGCCTGAAATTCCTGCATTATAAAGTCATTCCTTTAGGTCTACAAAATTCATTTTGTCTTTGAGAGTTTCCTATTGCATGATTTTCAAATTGAATAGCAATGAACTCTTTTCCAGTAAAATCTCCTTGGAAATAATAGTATATAAGTAGATAGATATTCCAGTGGATCCCATGCTTATTGGAAAATATTCTTTGCAGGATTTCTGAATCACATGCGTGGAACACTGTTGGAAAATTATTACTAAAATCCACTGAGAGATATATGGAAAAAAAGTTATGAGGCTAGAATCAGACTGTTAGAAACTTTCAAATTTACCTGGTCCAACATCCTCATCTTACTAAAGAGGCAACTGAGGCTCTGAGAGGTTAAGAGGCTCAGCCACAGTTAGTACTTATCCAGGTGGTAACCACTGGGATCAGAACCTCTGCCAACTGACTCCTGGTCTACAGTTCTGGTAGGACAGTAGGGGGCGGGCAGAGGTCCACACCCCTGGGTCACCATGTTGCCTGGAACTGGCCCTGTGCCCTCAGAGGAGACGTCTGCCACCATAGCCATTAGAGCTTCTGCAGTCTCGTTCTCCTGCCTCTCCTCTTCCCCTTGTGCCAGCTGCTGTCATTAGGAGGGTGGCCATCTCCACACAGAGGCCCACAACCTCATGTAAACAGACCAAGCAGTCTCCCATGAAGCAAGGTTGTATGGCTGAGATCCACAGAAGGCAGCATCTTTCCCTGCTTTTCTCTCACCCTGAGTCCTGGGACTGTCTTCACAGAAATGCCCAGTGGGCTCCTTGGATTATCCATCCTTTCTTCCCAAGAACCAGCTCTAAGACATAGGGGAATCTGAAGCCTGGTTGGAATCCATCCCATGTTCCAACTCGGTGAGGTGGGCATATTACTTAGTGTGGCTTCAGTGGCCTCAGTTATAAAATGGGATAATAATGTACTGGGCTTATGCTGGTGTGGGGACGATTCAGTGAGATCATACAGGTGGAATAGTTAGCATGTAGTGAGAACTCAGTCATACAGTTACCTCTTATTATTAATAATACTAGCTGTTATCTCACTCAATCTGTTGAGTAGTTGTTTTGTGTGAGGCATATGCCTTTTTTTTTTTTTTTTTTTTTTAAAGGTGGTGGATTTAGCACACAGGAACAGCTAAATTCTACAAGTTGGGTTTTTTTCTTTTTCTTTTTTTTTTTTTGATGAAAGCTTGATGGTATTCACATTGCTTAATTTGTGTCATGCTTTATTTATTTATCTATTTATTTATGGCTGTGTTGGGTCTTCGTTTCTGTGTGAGGGCTTTCTCTAGTTGTGGCAAGCGGGGGCCACTCTTCATCGCGGTGCGAGGGCCTCTCACTATCGCGGCCCCTCTTGTTGCCGAGCACAGGCTCCAGACGCGCAGGCTCAGTAATTGTGGCTCATGGGCCCAGCTGCTCCGCGGCATGTGGGATCCTCCCAGACCAGGGCAAGAACCCGCGTCCCCTGCATTGGCAGGCAGACTCTCAACCACTGCGCCACCAGGGAAGCCCGGCATATGCCTCTTAATGCCAAAAATATTTTTGAAAAGATGCATCTTTTACACTAGGTTGGAGGGTAGAGTGTAATCTGGTTGAGCTCTGTACAAACCACTTGTCATCAAACTAAGAAAGAGTCAGCTAAAATAATTCCCTACAGATGCTTTGCTTTAATCCATGCTGGTAGAGTCAGCCTAATTCCTGGACGCAGTGATGCTGAAATACCACCTCTGTTCCATAAATACACATTCAGGGAAAGAACTTCAGTCATGGAACTATAATGAAAACATGCTTTCTCTTCATTGTTTTAAGGTATTAGTATTCTTTTGTTCTTGCCCCAGATTCTGCCATTCTTCCTGTTTTTCTCCTCTACTCTGTTTATCTTGTTTCCTGCCTTCCAAATGTGATAGGACTTCCTTGCCATTCAGAGAAAAAGACCAAGAGATACTTCTCTGCCTTGCTGCAGACAGGTGAGGTGCTTCCTGAAAGCCCTGCTGGTTAGGAAAAAGTTGTAAAATGAATTAACTATGTCTACCACTTCTAATGTGAAGAGGTGTGAGACACAGGTAGCTGAGGATACCTAAGTAAGTTTGACAGAAAATACTTCAACTGGACAAAGAAAATAAGTTTATAAAAATAAGCAGCATTTCGGAACTAGGTAAATTGAGTTTGCACATAAAAGGTAATGGCAAGAGAAGACTTGACAGTGGATGTGGGGTGATGTGGGAGTCTTTGGAAGACACTAGGGAGTCAGGTGATTGACTTTCAAGCAAGCAGCATGTGATATTGTGATTTATAATAAGAAGTATTTATTTGGTCTTCATCCCATTCCTGGCACAGAGCATCACATCTTCTGACTATTCCTGAGTTATATCCTTTGTAATAAATGGGTAATCAAGTAAGTAAACTCTTTTCCTGAGTTCTGTGAGCCGTTCTAACAATGACATAGCCAATCAGTCAGAAGTCCAGGTGACAACTTGGACTTGTGATTGGTGTCTGAAGTTGGGATGCAGTCTTGTGGGACTGAGCCTTAACCTGTGGGATGTGATGCTCTCAAGGTAGATAGTGTCAGAATTGAGGTAAAGTTGTAGGACACCTAATTGCTTACTGTGGGAACTGCACCCCACCCTGGCTCCACACACACACACACACATACAGATCTGGAAGCCAGAAGAACTGAGGATGTGAGTATAAGAGAAAACAGAGTTTTCCCTTTACACAGTGTCTTTGGGGCTCGGGGTTACTTTGCATTTAAACTACATTGAAAATTAAAGTTATAGACAGGAAAAGCTAAGCATGAGAGTGCTTTGAAAACATGGTTTACAATCCCCTCTGTCATAGATCTAATTTCCACATATTCATAAATCTGTTGCTGGCTCTCTATTCTGTTCCACTGGCCTATTTACACTGTCATCAATACCACCCTGTGTGCATTACTACAGATTTTTTGTAAGGTATATAGTAAAGTGAGCCCCTGAACTTTTATTTTACCAAATTTTCTTGGCTCTTCTTGGTCCTTTATGCTTCCATATACATTTTAGAATTAACCTTTCAATAAAAGGGGAAAAACATTCGTTGAGTTTTTATTGGAATTGCATTTATTTAGTCAACTAATTTGGGGGACATTTAATAGCTTTAAGATATTGAGTATTCCCATTCAAAAACATGATATATGTTTCTACTTAGATTGGCTTTAATTTTTACATTTTATAATTATCTCCAAAGCAGTCTTGCACACCTTATGAAAGATTTATTCTTAAGTACGGTGGTGTTTTTGTTGCTATTTAAAATAGTATCTTTCTTAATTACATTTTTTACATTTGTTGCTAGTGTGTAGGAACACAAGGGATTTTTTTAAATATAAATTTATTTATTTATTTATTTATTTTTGGCTGCGTTGGATCTTCGTTGCTGCACGCAGGCTTTTCTCTAGTTGTGGCGAGCGGGGGCTACTCTTTGTTGCGGTGCACGGGCTTCTCGTTGCGGAGGCTTCTCTTGTTGTGGAGCACGGGCTCTAGGCACGCGGGCTCAGTAGCTGTGGCTCGCGGACTCTAGAGCGCAGGCTCAGTAGTTGTGGCGCACGGGCTTAGTTGCTCCGTGGCATGTGGGATCTTCCCGGACCAGGGCTTGAACCCGTGTCTCCTGCATTGGCAGGCGGATTCTCAACCACTGAGCCACCAGGGAAGCCCCACAAGTGATTTTTTATGAGCTCGTATCCAGCAATCTTGCCAAATTCATTGGTCAGTTCTAATAATTAGACTGTAGGTTCCCCTGGACTTTCTATGCAGCCTATCATATAAATTGTGAGCAACGGCAGTTTCGCTTCTTCCTTAGCAACCTATACACCTTTCATTTGTTTATTTTTTTATTTTTTTAACTTACTGTACTCATAGGATCTCTAGTATATTATAAAATAGATAATAGTAATAATGGGTATTTTACCTTTCCTGATTTGTAATGAAATGCTTCTTACTGTTCATGATTACATATAATGATATTGGTGAGTTTTGGCAGAAGCCAAAACTTTAGAAAGCTTCTTCTCTTAATAGTTTTCTAAATTATTTTTCTTAGGAAGGGGTCTGCAATTTGATCGAATGCTTCTTAGATTAGATTTTGAGATGAGCGTGTGTTTTTTCTTTTATAAAATGTTAATGTGGAAAATTAGAACAACAGATATTTATCAAAATTATACATGAACACGGTTTAAAGAGTCAAGCTGCTCTATGACACATCATTTGCTTGCCCACTAGCAAGGCATGGGAGCTCCAGTTACTCTACATCTTCACCACACTTGGTATTATTATCAGTATATTTCATTTCAGCCATTCCATTGGGTGTGAAGTGGTAGCTCATCATTTATGTAATTATGAGCTCTGTAGTAAAACTAACAAAAAATCAACTAGTGTAGGGTGAGCCACACCAAGATGTTTGTAAATTAGTAGATAAATCAACTTGTATAACAGTAGCTCAATCCAAAGTCAACATCATAACACAGGTTCCAAAACTGTGAAGGACTGTTCCAAGGGCATGGTGAATCCATTATCTGTAAACTGTAATAATTTGTGAATATACTGTTTGTAAACTAAATAAATAAAATTATAGCTTTATGTGGGTTCTAGGATTTTTTTTTCTTTAAAAAAGGGTTTCTTGTGGTGGCTAAGACACAGGCGGGGCTCTGACAACTATTCTATGTGACCTTGGGTAAAACCTGAAACCTGAGCCTCAGTCTCCACATGTGTAAAATGGGGCAGTAGTAGGAGCCACAGAATAGGGTCATTTTGAGAATGAAATAAGATAAACCATGCCAAGAGTTCAGTCCAGTGTCTAGCTTGGAGCATATGCTCATTAAAAGTTCAGTTGTGGTTACTTGTCAAAAAATTTGGATGTTAGTTGCTTCACTAATAGAGGAGAAGTAAAGCAGTCATGCAAGTACCTAGCAGATACATATAAAAACTGGACAAAATGGAAAACAAAATTTAAAACATCTGAAAGCAACCCAAAGTGGACCAAAATCAGAGGAAAGTTTAGGCTCAAGAAACTGCAAGTAGGAAGGGTAAAAACTGAATGGACTGTGCTTCTTGACCCAAGGAGGCTGCCAACTCCCATGGCCAAGGCTGAGGAAAAATCATAAGGTTAAAGAAAGCCGTTACATATTGGATGGTCTTGGACCCTGTCTAAAGTAACAGTATTATAAGCGGTGGTCTTTAGATATATAGAAAAGGGGAGAGGAAAAGAAAGCTTGTTCATCTAGAATCACCCAAGGACTCCATACCTGGCAGACACTATAAGGAATTAGTGAAGAGCATTGCACGGTTGGGCAGCGATCATTCATTCATTCATGTGTTCACTCACCTCTTTGTTCATTTACTCAACAAATTTTTATCAAGCATCTATGATTTTATTACTAAATATCAGCACTATAAAGATGAATTTCTGGGTTTCCACTATTTACATTCTAGACACAGACTTGACCAACTTCAGAGATGATTTTAAAGCTCTGCCTCAAAATCCTGCACCCAGTCCTGGCTTCCATCTGCCTCAAATCATCACCTGCAACAGAGAGAGAGTGGCAGCACCTGCGTTTACCTTGAATTTCTACCCACTTCCATGGACCTGACAGAGGGCGGCTACATCCATGATGATCAACCTTGGCTCCATGTTAGATCCACCTGGGAGCTCTAAGAACTCTAAGCCCCCCACTGTTCCTGGATCAATCACATCCAAATCTCTGAGGGCGGGACCCTGGCATCAGAATTTGTAAATCTTCCTAGGTGATTCTGGGTACAGCCAGAATGGAGAATGAACTCCAGGCTGGTTTAGAGTTGCATGAGAACAAAAGAGAATGGCTAGACAATCACCCAGGGAGCAGGGAGGTAGGGAGTGCTGTTGCTACTGATGGTGAGACAGGGCAGGCTAGAGGCAGGAGGAGGGCTTTATGGTCATCTCCCATGCCTGCTCTGCACTAGTCGGGGTTTATACCTACTGGGAAGTGTTGTGGGCTGAATTGTGCCCCTCCCCCAAATTCATATGCTGAAGTCCTAACCTCCATACCTCAGAATGTGACTGTATTTGAAGACAGGGTCTTTAGAGAGATGATAAGGGTGAGCCCTTATCCAATATGACTGTTGTGCTTATAAGAAGAGGAGATTAGGACACAGGCACGTATCAAGGGAAGAGCATCTGGAGATACAGTGGGAAGGCAGCCATCTGAAAGCCAAGGAGAGAGGCCTCAGAAAAAACCAACGCTCCTGACACCTTGATCTAGCCTCTAGAACTTCTAGCCTCTAGAATTGTGTGAAAACAAATTTCTGTTGTTTAAGCCACCCAGTCTTTGGTATTTGTTATGGCAGCTCTAGAAAACGAATACAGGAAGCACAGGCACCATATTGATGACATGGTTGTCTTATTATTGCTATTATTGTTAATTAAAACATATTTGTGGTAAAAAAAATTCTAACAGTGGAAAATGGTATAGAATGAACATTTTAATTTCTCTTTTCTTCCCTGAACCTTCTGTAATCACTCCCCTGAGGTAAGTACTGTTAACAGAGTTGTTTTTTTTTTGTTTTTTTAAATTTATTTATTTATTTTTGGCTGTGATGGGTCTTCGTTTCTGTGCGAGGGCTTTCTCCAGTTGCAGCGAGCGGGGGCCACTTTTCATCGCGGTGCGCGGGCCTCTCACTGTCGCAGCCTCTCTTGTTGCGGAGCACAGGCTCCAGACGCGCAGGCTCAGTAGTTGTGGCTCACGGACCCAGTTGCTCCGCGGCATGTGGGATCCTCCCAGACCAGGGCTTGAACCCATGTCCCCTGCATCGGCAGGCAGACTCTCAACCACTGCGCCACAGGGAAGCCCCAACAGAGTTTTATATTAAATAATATCACGTGAGAGTATCAAGATGTATTTGCTGACTATGCAATGAGCACTGATTCCCACTATGTGCAAGACCTTGTGCTGCTGGCGTACAAAGGAGGATGTGGTGCTATTTGGAACCCCAGTGCCGACAGCATGGGGGTGCCTGTCTTCTGTGTCTGGGGTCAGGGCCCCCCGACAGAACAGGGGATACTGGGAAGTCAGTGCTGGGGGCCAGATGGGGATGAGCATAGTGGTTACTTGGAGGAGCCAAAAGAAGTCACAACCAAAGGGCAAGAACCGACAGGAATTAAAATTTGTGGTTAGACCTAGAGGAAAGGCACCCAGCCACAGATCTGGGACAAGAGGACCAGGCCATGGAGTGCAAGGTAGGAAGTGAGGGGGCACAGAGGTCCCCAGCAGGACATCAAGTCAGCAGGAGCTGCAGGACAGAGGGTTCTTCAGGTCTAGGCTACGGGCTGTGAACGTGGCGGGGGGCAGGATGTGGCTGAGTGGCCCCAGGGAGCCAACAGGCTTAAAGTCTCAGGGCCTCATGTGACAAATACACACACACGTGAGGAACCTGGCAGAGACCGTACTGAATAATTACAGCCATGGGAGGTCACGCCCAGATGCCATGGAACACAGAGAAGGAATCAGGGAAAGTGATGCAAGAGTGAGGTTTGAACTGGGTCTTGAAGAAGATGCATTCACCAGATGAGGGTGTGGAAGGACGTTATAGGAAGAGGAAGCACAATGCAGAGCCATGCTGTCCTGAGGGAACAGGGCATGTTTGCGGAACAGAGAGCAGTATGATGCAGCAGGCACGTACTGTTTATGGGTACAGAGGGTCTGAAGAGGTTCCCAGAGTCAGGCTGGACAGCGCCCATTAGAAGCAAATTTGGACCATATCCTGAAGGATTTTGATGGGGGAGAGGTGTGCAGAACCTGGGTTGCAGACGTTGATCTACCTGGTCCTCCTAGGGGCAGTGAGGCGACAGGCCTGCATCTGGGGAGAACACGCCAGCACTGGGGAAATGCATTTTATCGTCAGCCTCCCTCGTCACCTTCTCCACAGCTGCAGGAACTTTCTTTAGCTCTCTTCTCTCTTTCATTTCTGCAGCTTTTTTTCTCCAAGCAGGTCACTGCCTGTGACAGGTAGGCCTGCCTTGCTGCTCTGGCCCCCTGAGGAATGCCCTGGCACTGACTGCCCACAGCGGGTCGCCGTGATGCCTCAAAGACATGGAACAGCTGCAGCCTGGGCTGCGACCGTGAGCTCTTCCAAAGTGTACATGGAGAGAAGTACGTGCGTCCTTCTGCCCCAGCCCAACAGCTCCCCTCACACACCGAGCACCGAAGACTCTTGCCGGCTGAGGACATGTGTGTGCGGATCTCCAGGATGTTCTCTAGGTTGGAACCAAGGCCCTCCTTTCTCTCCAGGATTCTGTGAAAGGCCGCTTCACTTAGCATTCCCAGCATGTACGACAGACCCTCTCCAGGGTTATCTCTGGTTCAGGATCGAACATCTGCTCACCACTGTCTCAGCAGAATAAAACGCTTCTACTGAAGCAAAATTGACACAGCGGCACAAAACAGATAAGCGTGAGTTGGGCTGTGAGAGGCATGGTTATCTGGAGTACTGTTCCTCACCCAAGAGAGAAGTATTTATCTCAGGAGTACTGTAACCGTGTACTCTAAGATAACAAAATCTCTTAGGGAGCCCTTCGTATCAGCAGCGACTCTCCATCCCCCCCCCAAAAATGGTACATATTTCTTTGCCGTATATGGCTAAGAGGAAGCGTACGAGTGTAGGCAGAGAGGAGGATTTGCAAGAGCTTGTCCGCTGTGTGTTCTGGTCCCTGAGCTGAGCACAGGAAAAGGGCGAGCCATGAGAGATGTCGGTGGGAACTGCCTCACAGTGGGAGGCAGAGATGAGGTCTGGCTTGAGGGCCCTGAAAAGCTACCCCCCTGTCCCCTCGTCCCAAAAGGGAGTTCCCCGGTGATATTGCCCTCAATCCCCTCGTTAATGACTCCTGTGGGCTAATGCAGCAGGTTTCACTCTGGGCTGCGTGCAGCTCTAGGGGTTCCAGGACAAGCAAGGCCAGGAGAGGTGGTGTTGTACCCTTTCCCTCACCTTTAAATAGGGGCACTCCTAATTCCTCTATGTTACATATCAGGCTTCCCTTTGAGATTCCATTAAAAAAAAATCCTTTTTCTCCTTCTTAGTAAGTAGGATGGTTAATTTTATGTGTCAGCTTGGCTGGACCACAGTACCCAGATATTTGGTAAAACACCAGTCTAGATGTCACCATGAAGGTGTCTTTTAGATGAGATTAACATTTAAATCAGCAGACTTTGAGTAAAGCAGATGACCCTCCCCATTGTGGGTGGGCCTCATCCAATCAGTTGAAGGCCTTAAGAGAAAAAGACTAAGGTCCAGGATTCTGACTCAAGTTGTGACATGAACTCTTCCCTGAGCCTTCAGCCTGCCAGCCTGCTCTGCAGATCTTGGCCTTGCCCGCCTCCACAACCTCGTGTACCAACTTCTTTACGTAAATCTCTCTCTATTTCTTCACACCCGATTTGTTCTGTTTCTCTGGGAAACCCTGACTAATATAGTAGATTTGTTCAATTTAGGGGTATGGGTGAAACAATTTGGGAAGTATTCTAGATGTAATACAGAATTGAGCAAAAGAATAAATGTGTCGGTCTTGTTGGGTTCTCGCTGTGCAAGAAGGGCCATACAAAAATGGAATGGGGCAAGGCCAGAAAGAATGCTCTGGGGATGGGTGGGAACGGGAGGTACTGTGCTAACTCAGGATTTCTGAAATACATTTATGAGTATGTATATACACCTGTAGGTGCCTATGTATGGGTGTTAACGTGTGTGCATGTGTAGGCATGAGTGCATCTACGTGCTTATATTTCTTTAGTTCTCCCTGATGAAAATATCAAGAAGCAAATACACCCCAGCAGCAGCAATGAGCACACTTAGTGCCCAGATAGTGGTCTCTCATATTCCCCACAAAAACTGACCAGGACTACACAGAAAAATTGTTGATTCTAAGGCTAGGGCAGGGTAGGTACAAGATGAGTCTGGAACATATTGTTAAACCAGAAAGAAAAGAAGTGCACACAAAAAATAATGGAGCATGTTACAAGGACTTGGGAGGCAGCTCAAAGGCTTCCCACAGGCCAAATCAGGTACAACTGGAGCACCAGGACATTAAGTACAATAATAAACTCTTAAAAAAGCAATCCATATCACTGTTTTAAAAGACATATGCGGACTTCCCTCGTGGCGCAGTGGTTAAGAACCCGCCTGCCAATGCAGGGGACATGGGTTTGAGCCCTGGTCCGGGAAGATCCCACATGCCGCGGAGCAACTAAGCCCGTGTGCTACAACTACTGAGCCTGTGCTCTAGAGCCCATGAGCCACAACTACTGAGCCCGCATGCTGCAACTACTGAAGCCCGCGCGCCTAGAGCCCGTGCTCCACAACAAGAGAAGCCACCGCAATGAGAAGCCTGTGCACCGCAACGAAGAGTAGCCCCCGCTCGCCGCAACTAGAGAAAGCCCGCACACAGCAACAAAGACCCAACACAGCCAAAAATAAATGAATAAAATAAATAAATACATAAATAAATAATAATAATTTTTTAAAAGACGTATGCATAAATAGAGGAGAAGGTTATTCTGTTTATAGTAGAATGCTAAGGGCCAAACAGCCAATGTGCAGGGAGTGCTTGAGAGGGAAAATCATCATTTTGCAGCTACAGAGTAGAGAGTAGGTCAGCAAGAAACACCGATAGATGCTAAATCCAGGGGGAGATTTTGAAGAGGAACAGGATACTTACATGCCTTAAAGTGTCTCCTCGCAGACTGCTTATGAGTTCAAGGGAGAAAACAAAACCTAATAATTATTTAGCAGAGATCAGAATTACCTTCACCAGTGCATAGTGTGTGTCTCCTGACGCACTACCCTGTGAAGGACACAACTTCACCTGTGTGGCATTATGGCCAGCAACACATAACCCCAGTAGAATCATCAGACAAACAAAAAATGAGGACTGTTCTATCTTCTAAAAGAAAGGTGCATGTATGGGAGGGGGGACTCTATTTTTCAAAATGTCAATGTCACAAAAGACGATGAAAGGCTGTGGAAGTGTTTCAGATTAAAGGAGACCAAAAGAGCGTGACAACTAAACGCAGTACCCAACTCTGCACTGAATCCTGTGCTGGAAGAGAATGAAGTGCTGAAAAGAACATTATTAGATCAACTGACAAAATCAGGATACGGCTGCCAGATTAAAGTATTTCATCAATGTAAATTTATGAAGTTGATAACTGTACTACGGTTATGTAAGAGAATATTCTATTCTTAGGTAATACACACTGAAGTATTTAAAGGGGAAATACCATATGCAATTTACCTTCAACTGGTTCAGAAAAAAGAATTCTATATTCACACACATACGTGTGTGTGCCTCTATATACACACAGATGCATGGATGGATGGATGGATGGATAGATAGATAGATAGATGATAGAGACAGATAGAGGGAGGGAGGGAGGGAGGGAGGGAAACAGGGAGGGAGAGAGAGAGAGAGAAAGAACAAAGTTCCTTGGGGAAAGAGAGAGCTCTGGGGGAAGAGAGACATTTGTTCCCTGTGCCTATAGCGCATATTAAGGCTGGATGAACTAGTCCTCTGGCCTGAAGAAATGACCAAAAATATACGAGGTGAATTTGGGTCACTGGTTAGAATCAGATTGTTTAGACCCAAGTGAATACACCTAATGCACTAGCTCCCTTTCAGTGTCCGTGTGCTATGGTACATTATATACAACTCTAGCTTAATCACTGTACCAGTCAACTTTCCAGCAGGAAACAGATGGCACGCTGAAACTAGATAATCGAGGACAGTTTAATAAAGGATATTTACCAAAGTGGGGGACAGAATTAGAGAAACCAACAAGGGAAGGTGCAGCTCCCCATGAAAAGTAGCCGTGAGGAGCCAGTGCTGTCAGAATAAATGAAGGGAGGGAGCAGTTCCCTGAACTCAAAGCCCAGAGAAAAGCTGTGTGGAGACCTGGTCTGGCCACCTGACAGGAGCTGTGGTCTCTGGTAGAGGGATGCACCTGACTGCAGCCAACCCTCAGCAACCCAGCAGGGAGGGAGCTATAGGGAACAAACACCCTGACTGTACTTTCCTTGCACCCTCTGGTCTCCTACCAGGGTCTCCCATTGGCTGAATCCCCCTGGCAGCCGGGAGGGAAGAGAGCCTACACAGGTCAATCTCCCAGGGCAAGGAGTAGGGTGGAGGAGGGTAGAGAGTGAATCTTACAGGGGAGATGGATTTAGCATTGATTTGGGGCTGCAAAGAATGTTTAACTTCGTAGAAGCACAGACAGCTGACATTCAACATCACCAAGCAAAAGAGTTCTGATTCTATGTAGAAGATTCTTGGAACTGGAGTGGTTAAAGAGTTTGATAGGAAAGTTGAAAAAAAAAAAAAGTGCTGTTTTCCTGATTTTTGGAAATAGGATTTTTTCAGTCCTTACTTTCTCTCAATAAGTAATTTTCCAAATTGTCAACCATGGCCAGTAGGAAGGTAAACATAGAAGAATTCATTAACAACATAGCAGTAACATTCAATCTGGATGGAGAAATTCTCCCATTAATTTTTCCTGGAAGTAGAATACTTATCAGATTTGACAAAGCGCTAAGTTTCTGGAATGCTCCACCAAAGTGTGGCCCAGCATCCGTGGTATATTCAGTGGGGGTCTCTACAGAGGGCGGGAGGACAAGGCAGGATGTTAACAGCACGGGTTCTTCCCAAAGGAAATTCAAGGGGCAAGATGAAACTAATGACTGAAAGATTAATCATAAAATGAGAAGCTGGGAGGTCTGGAGGAAGAGCAGGGGGTGTGGCATATGACAACACCTGGCCAGTGATTCGGGACAGGGTTGTGAGAGGCCAGCGCTGAAGTGTCGTTAGCTGTTTGTTTTGGAGGCAGGACTCACTGTGAAGAAGAGAAGAGGACAGACCTCACTGCAGGCCTACTAAGACCAAGCTGACTCTTCCCAGCCCATCATGTCCTCTGTTGGGAGACACCAAGCCCAGCCATGATTTCCCAATACACAAAACTACACTGAGTCCTGTCTTTCCAGCCCCACGTCCCACCACTCCCTAACTCCTTTCTCCATGCTCCAGTCATAAGGATTTCCCTGAACATATCGTGCTGTTTCACACTACTGTCTTTGAGCATTATATTAGACTTCAGGTTAAGCTGCTGTAACAAAGAGAGAATAAAATAGAGGACACCAAATTAAGTTTTTTTCCCTGTGAATGGCAGTGCTGCTCCCATTTAATGACCCAGGTTGCTAACATCCTGTTATATCACCATCTCCTGGGGTATTGCCATCATCCACAGAGTTGAAGTGGGCTTACCTTCATGTCTGGCAAAGAGAGAGTCCAGGAAAAGTGACTTTCTCTCTAAAGAGATGGCTCAGAAGTTACACACGTAACTTTTGCTCACACCCTATTGACCTGAACCTAGTCTCATAGTTATTTCTAGCTGCAAGGGAGTCTGGAAAGTATAGCCTCTACCTGGTGGCCCTGTGCTCTACCCAAACACATCATATTCTTTCATGAAAGGGGGACTAAATGGAGGACGTTACCAGAACTTGGGCGACAGGTCAAAGAGGACCCACTGGCCCCCAAATTGGGTACAATTGGAGCACTAAATATTAAGGACAATAATAAACTATTTAAAAATGGGAATGCATCAGACCACATCAATGATTTGAAAAGGTACATAAATAAGTAGGGGAGAAGGGAGGGTTCTTGTTAATGGTACCCATCTGCCACCAGCCTGCCATTTTCTCAGGAATGGACTTCGCTCACCTTGATCACATCTCTGAACTTCCCTTTCTGCCCTTTTTTGACTTAGTTAAAAATAAACTTTCCCTACTCCTCAACCCCAGCATTTTGTTATCTCCTCTCTGTTATAATTATCTGTGTACAACTTAGACTGTGAGCTGAAGAAATCAGCAATAAGTTACCAAAATCACTCCCAAAATAGAACAATTTTTATAGAGTCTATAAAACTCAGTTATTGCAGTCTTCACTTGGTCACCCTTCATAACAGTATTGCTGTTGAAGGAAAATTGTTTCCAATCCTGATCATATCTTTCATATACTCTCAAAGTGAAATATCTTCTGTGACCAGGAAACGGTCCCTCAGGCACCGACTATACTATTCCTCTTAGTTGTTGTCTCTTGTAGCAGGTTGTGTCCCCCTCTCCACGGTCCTACAATAGGACCTGCTCAACTTTACAGACCAGACATCACTGTAATCATAAGCTGCTCTCATCTGTATCAAAATAAAACTTATGCATTGACCAAAATCTAACAGCTCATTTGTGAAAAGTTTGTGCTGCAGAGAGCTGAGGTCTTTTGATGAAAGAGCACTGAAGTAGGCACTCACTGAGTATTAACTGAATGAATGATTCATTCATTGAACAAATGAACAAATAAATAAGTGAAAGAACAAGGTTGGTCAATATTTGATCCAAAAGCTAGTTATTAAAAACTTTAATTTGAAAAGATACATGCACCCCAATGTTCACAGCAGCACTATTTACAATAGCCAAGACATGGAAGCAACCTAAGTGTCTATCAACAGAGGAATGAATAAAGATGTGGTATATATATACACACACACACACACACACACACACACACACACACACACGCACACAATGGAATATTACTCAGCCATAAAGAAGAATGAAATAATGCCATTTGCAGCAACATGGATGGACCTAGGGATTATCATACTATGTGAAGTAAGCCAGACAGAGGAAAACAAATATCATATGATATCACTTACATGTGGAATCTAAAAAAAAAAAAATGATACAAATGAACTTATTTACAAAACAGAAACAGACTCACAGATATAGAAAACAAACTTATGGTTACCAAAGGGGAAAGGTGGGGAGGACAGATAAATTAGGAATTTGGGATTAACAGATACACACTACTATTTATAAAATAAACAAGGACCTACTTTATAGCACAGGGAACTACATTCAATATCTTGTAATAACCTATGATGGAAAAGAATCTGAAAAAGAATATATATATATACTTGTAACTGAATCACTTTGCTGTACACCTGAAACTAACACAACATTGTAAATCAACTACACTTCAATTTTAGAAAAATTTAGTTACAAAGAGTCTGGTTCTTTCAGTTGTCTTAATCATCAAATGGCATTTGCAGGTCACGTATAGACTAGCTTTCTGTTGATCAAAGCAGATTGTTGTATTGCCTAGAATCTGATCTTGATGAAGGGTGGTACCAAGTTTCATGCTTTCTAGAAGTCTTGGAAATCAAAAAGAATAAATTCTGTTGGACTGCTGGTGTAGAGGGTGGTCTAGGTAGAATCTGCTTTTTCAGGCTTGCAGGACAGTCCTGCTATGGTTTTCCCCCAACCCTTTTGATACAGTCCTTATTTAAGGTGGAGCAATGACAGCAGAACACACAGCCCTCCTGTCACTTCAGAACCCACCCAGGGCTCCTGCATGTGGTGGGAGACCCTGGTAGCAATCAGAATTATAGGCTGGCAGCTCTACCCAAAACAGGCTTGCTTGAGCCTGAAGGTTTAGGAGGACAAGATAAGTAAGAAAAATGATCTAACATCAAGGATTTATATTTAAAGACAAAACAACCCACCAGCTACATCTTGGGATCAATAAACATTCAGCCCTGTCTCCATTAATATCCAACAGACTCCATGAAAAGCACTGGTTCCGGTAATGACATAGCTCAGGTGCTGTGAGACCCCAAATCACCCTAGATCCAACCATGTTCAGAGGCCTATACTTCCCGAACATTGGAATATGAGCTTATATTTTTATAAACACAGAGTCTAAATCAAAATTTCACTTTTACTCTATCCCCTGAGTTTCCTGAGTTCATTTTATTAATGAAACCTGTTTCTTCCCAAACAATATAGGGTCTGGAACCTGCCAATGTCCTAAACCCCTAAAATCTAGAGAAATTCCAAGCTACTTGGTACAGTCCCTTATCAAACCAGATGTTTGGTGTGTTTTCTCCTAAGAATAACAAGAAATGTCCTAAAACAGGAGTTTTTTATGACCACCCTAAAAACTAATCACAACCTTTGAATAACTACAAAAATATCAATTGAATTATAAGAATTTATGTCACACTTTAACAGGGGGAGAAAATGCCTTTGCAGACTGATACTGGGGAGATTTTCACATAAATAGAAGCACAATAAAGTTTAATGAAAGTGAAGGGAAAGGTTGTTGACAAGAAGGTCAAATATTCTTGTACAGGCAGACCTCGAAGACATTGCAGCTTCAGTTCCAGACCAGCACGATTAAGCAAATATCGCAGTAAAGTGAGTCACACAAATTTTGGGGTTTCCCAGTGCATATAAAAGTTATGTTTACACTATACTGCAGTCTATTAAGTGTGCAATAGCATACATCTAAAAAAACAATGTATATTCCTTAATTTAAAAATACTTCATTGCTAAAAAAAGTCAATCATCTGAATATTCAGTGAGTTGTAGTAGTAACATCAAAGATCACTGATCACAGATCACCATAACAAATAAAATAATAATTAAAAAGTTTGAAATGTTGCCAAAATGTGACAGAGACACGAACTGAGCAAACGCTATTGGAAAAATGGCACCAATAGACTTACTCGATATACGGTTGCCATAAACCTTCAGTTTGTAAAAAACACAATATCTGCGAAGCACAGTAAAACAAAGCACAATAAAATGAGGTCTGCCTGTAATGAGATTTCCAAACAGATAAAATACTATGTCCTATTACAGGATACTATAGCTGATGTCTGATGTAGGACCCAAATGGGATTCAAACACATCTAATGTAACTGTTGAGTAGTAGGCAGTCCTTAGAGTTAATAATTTACATAAGAAGACCTAGAGTCTGTCATACAGAGTGAAGTAAGTCAGAAAGAGAAAAACAAATACCGTATGCTAACACATATATATGGAATCTAAAAAAAAAAAAAAAAAAATGGTTCTGAAGAACCTAGGGGCAGGACAGGAATAAAGACGCAGATGTAGAGAATGGACTTGAGGACACGGGGAGGGGGAAGGGTAAGCTGGGACGAAGTGAGAGAGTGGCATGGACATATATACACTACCAAATGTAAAATAGATAGCTAGTGGGAAGCAGCCGCATAGCACAGGGAGATCAGCTCGGTGCTTTGTGACCACCTAGAGGGGTGGGACAGGGAGGGTGGGAGGGAGACGCAAGAGGGAGGAGATATGGGGATATATGTATATATAGAGCTGATTCATTTTGTTATAAAGCAGAAACTAACACACCATTGTAAAGCAATTATACTCCAATAAAGATGTTAAAAAAAATTTACATAAGAAGAGTTGCCTGTGGCTGAAGGAGTGAACAGGGGCTGGGGCACACGTGCCTGGGAGTGCATGATGTCAGTGCCCCAAACAGCTGGTCAGACATGAGATTCAAAAGACACCTGCTATTTAGTGAAATGGACATACTACAAGGAGAAAGCAAAGTGTATATGAAACATTCTGGGCTGCAAACCTGGCCTCTAATCTATCTTTGCCTCGGTGTCATTTCTCCAGGATTCCTTTTCCTCACATGCCATGTATTCGGCTTGAGCTAGATGATGTCTGTGGACCTTCCAGTTACAGTGTTCTCCGACTCTAAGGAGAACCGTGACCAAAAAAATAAATAAAATAAAATAAGATGGTATGGTATAGTATCAAAGTCAGTAAAGAAATGGCAGGCAGAAAGGCATGGAAAAGAAGTGGCCAGGAATGTCTCCTTTATCAAATGGAAGAAGCATCTGAAATCCACTTCTTTGGACACAGACAGAGGGCAGCAATAGCAGAGGAGTCATAGATTTCTGTCGTGTCTACAAATCCCAACAAATTCTTGTTTCCATGGGAATGAGGAAACAAGGCTGCTTCCTAACAGATTGGTGGTTTTAAAATCCCATCTCTTCCAAAACTTTCCTTCCATCTGTTTCTGCTGTGCTGCACTCTGCTTTGGTAGCATGAAAATGGAAAGACAAGTTGCACTTGAAAGAAAAAGAAATTGTCCCCTCCTACTCTTCCAGTACATTCTATTCAAAAGATGGGCAATGGGGGAAAATGAAACCAAATAAAATGATACTGAAAATTCTGAACTTTTTTTTTCATACTCCATATGAGTTCACGAACCTGTTATAATTGTCAATCAAATCCTTAACATTTTTATCTCCTTTCAATCTCTTCTCACTCCCTATATCTTAGTACCATTTTGGTAATTCTCCTACCATGCTTTTGCCCTTGAGATTTTCTCAGTACCCTTTTACCTACAAAAAAAGAACTATATAACACAGTGATGAAAGGAATGGTATGGATAGACAATGAGGGGAAAACATGGTCCAAAAATACCCCAGCAATACTAAATTCTTATCTGCAGTTGTCTCTTGCTAATGACAGTCAGGTGGAAATGGAAGGTGGCAGAGAGAAAGCAAAACACACTTTCTTCACCCTTTGCTCAGCTACCATGTGTGTCACTTATTATGAGACCCAATTCTTTCAAGGAAAAAACAGAGTGGACAGTCTGCTCTCTGCCATTCCTAGATTATTTTGCTCTAAGATGACTGACATGCCCTAAAAGTAAGTAGATGTGGAAGAAGATTATTAGTGTAACTTACTGGTGAATTATTTGCAGAATTAAATGAAGATAATAGCAATAATTAAGGGTAATGTTGTATATTGATTGCACTAATGAGCCAATCCTTCATGCCTTCTTATATCCATGCTCTTGGTAGTGCCCTGTACACACTGACTTTCTGTCACATAACTTGCTTTGGTCAGTTGGGTTGTAGCAATGTTGATGCAAGTAAGGGCTTTGAAAAAATTCTCCCACGTTTCCACCTCCTCTCTTGTTCTCTGTCATCATCATGAGAACTAGTCTGCTGGTGGATGAAACTCATGTGGTAGACCCAACCATGGTCTATCACAATAGCTGAGGCCATCATAGATTACATGACAGGCAGATGATCCCCACACATGTGAGTGAGCCCAGATGAGCCCAGCCCTGATCAGAAGAGCTACCAGACAACCCATAGACTTGTGAGAAACAACGGTTGTTTTAAGCCACGATAGGTGTGTAGGGTTATTTGTTACATAGCAATAGCTAACTGATACAGATAACAATAATAATTTTTTGAGTATTCACAATATGCCAAGGACTCTTTCATGCTTCTTTCAAAAATCATTTGATCCTTGTAACAAACATAATAGTACTATTACAAGCTCAATTTTTTTAGTTCAACATATTGATTCTGAAATATAAACCTTCAAAATAATTTTTCACATACGTTTAAGCATCACAGATATCCTGGGCCACAGATAAGGAAGATACTATTTTCTCCACTGAGATCTGTGAGACAAAGGGACACATTAAAAGTGAGCACTGTGTTCACCCCTGCTTTCTGCCTAGGGATACTTTCCAAACCAAACTGCAAAATGATGAAGACCAAGAGAAGAGACGTGACATTGCTGAGCTTAGGAGGCAGAGATGAGAGTGCAGGGCTGCCAACGTGGCTGGACTTTGCCAGGCAAGGTACCAAAGAGGAGAGAGCTGCCCAAAAGCGGGTCCGTGGAAGTCTACATGGGCATTCACCTAGGTTCTTAATTGTACATGGGCAGTGAGAGACATCTTGAGGCCCAGCAGAGAGTGGGCTTAAGAGCTGAACAGGGTTACCAGGGGTGGTACAGTCCTGGAAGACATTGGAGTTCTGTTTCAGCCAGAATGAAGACACCCACACTAGCACCTTGGGTATTTCAATGAGATCCCAGAAAGGCCACACTTTAGGAATAATGACCATGCACTAGGAAAAGGGTCACACCTTAGGAATAAGAAAAATATCAAAATAGACCCTAACAAAGCCTAAAATCAAGTTTGAAAGGATTTAGAAACTATCTTCCAGTAAATCACCTACCTACCAGAACAGAACTCCATCCTTTCAACAAGAAATCATAATTTAAGCTCCCTACAGAATTACATTCACAATGTTCAGCATACAATATAAAAATTTTAGACACGCAAAAAAGCAAGAAAATATGATCCATAATCAAAAGAAAGGAATCTCAAGAAGACCCAGATGTTGGACTTATCAGAGGAGTATTTTAAAACTATTATTAATATATTTAAGAATAAGTGAAGAGATATACATAGTAAGTAAATAGATGGGAGTCTCAGCAGAGAATTGCAACTACAAAAAAGGTAACAAATGAAAATTCCAGAACTTAAAAATAAAACATCTGAAATGAAAATTCAAAGGATGTGTTTAACAGAAGATGCTACAGAAGAAAAGGCCAATAACCTTGAAGACAAATCAATAGAAATTGTCCCAACTGAATAACAGAGAGGAAGAAAATTTTAAATAATGAAGAGCAACTCAGACACATCAGGTAGTCCAACACACATGTGATTCAAGTCTCAAATGAAGAGGAGAAAGGAAACAGTAGAAAATATTAGAAGAAATAACGGCCACATTTTGTAAAAAATACCACATTTTGTAAAAAATACCAACCTACAGATCAAAGAAGCTCAGCAGACCATTAGTTGAATAAATACAAAAAAAAACAAACAAACAAAAAACCCACACACATTTAAGCACACTATAGTTAAACTGCTTGAAAATTAAAGCTAAAATCTTCAAGTCAGCTAGAAAAAATTCTTAAATGATGTTACAGAGGAACTATAAGAATGATATCTGACTTCTCATTAAACACAATGGAGGCCAAAATACAACAGAAAGACATCTTTAAGAAAAGGGAATCCTTGTTCACTCTTGGTGGGAATGTAAATTGGTACAGCCACTGTAGAAAACAGTATGGAGATTCCCCAAAAAGCTAAAAATATAATAGAACTACCATATGATCCTGCAATTCCACTCCTGGGTATACATCCAAAGAAAACTAAACACTAATTTGAAAAGATACATGCACCCCAATGTTCATAGAGGCATTATTTACAGCCAAGATATGGAATCAACCTAAGTGTCCATCAACAGATGAATGGATGTGGTATATACATACACACACACAATAGAATATTACTCATCCATAAAAAAGAATGAACTTTTGCCATTTGCAAAAACATGGATGGACTTGGAGGGTATTATGCTAAGTGAAATAAGTCAGACAGAGAAAGACAAATACTGTATGATATCACTTATATGTGGACTCTAAAAAATACAACAAACTAATGAGTATAATGAAAAAGAAACAGACTCAGAGATATAGAGAACAAACTAGTAGTTACAAGTGGGAAGAGGGAAAGGGGGGCAAATAGGAGTAGGGAATTAAGAGACACAAACTACTATGTATAAAATAAATAAGCTACAAGGATATATTGTACAGCACAGGAACATAGCCAATATTGTAACTATAAATGGAGTGTAATCTTTACAAATTGTGAATCACTATGTTATACACCTAAAACGTATATAATATTGTACATCAACTATACCTCAATAAAAAAATTTTTAAGGGGATGGGGGTGGGCAAAATGGGTGAAAGCGGTCAAAAGGTATAAACTTCCACAAATAAGATTAAATAAGTCCTGGAGATGTAATATACAACATGATGACTATAGTTAACAACACTATATTTTATATTTGAAAGTTGCTAAGACAGTAGATCTTAAAAGTTCTCATCACAAGAGAAAAAATTTGTAACTACTGATATATGTGGTGTTGGATATTAGCTAAACTTATAGTGGTGATCATTTCACAATATGTACATATATCAAATCATTATGTTGTACACCTGAAACTAATATAATTTTATATGTCAGGTATATCTCAATTAAAAAAACATATTTTGATGTATGAAGCACATCAAAAAAGAAATGGGAAGATATTTCAAATATTAGAAAATGAAACTCAAAAAGAAAATGACATCTTTAGTGCTAAAAGGGGAAAAAAATCAATCTTGAAATATATACACGGTTAAAATACACTCCAAAAATGAAGGTGAAATACACATTGTCAAGTACATGAAAACTAAAAGAAATCATCACCAGCAAACCTCTACAAGAAATGCTAGACAGAGGGAATTCTTCAGGCTGAACAGAAGTGATAACAGATGAAAACTCAGATCTGCAGGAAGTAACGAGGAGAACCAGAAATGTAAATATGTTGGTATATATGAAAGGCTATCATTTTCCCTTTTATTAATTATATTAAAAGATAAATGACTCTTCAAAAAGATTATTTTTACCATTTACAATTTGTGGAGATATAAAATATTGTATATGACAACAATAACACAAAGTACAAGAGTATAAACATTTCAGAAGCCTCAATTTCTGGTGTCTAACATTTACTTTAATTAAATGCCTTCTTATCATGCCTAGAGTTTGCCACTTCCTATCTTAGTACCAACCAGAGGAACAATAGAAATAGGAGACATGGTCTTTGACATCAAGGATCATACAAGAAGTTGAGAAAGCAAAATATACAACAGTGAAATACCTTAGCAATAATTACAAAGCAGTGACTGGAAGATACGAGAACAGACAAAATGCCTAAGTTTTCCTAGGGTTCATAACACAAAGGAGTGATAGAACTCACTCCTAGCCCATCTGGAAAAATTTTGTGAAATAGGAGGGGGAAACCACATTTCTCCTCATCGTTGGACAAGGATGTGTGAGCTTGAATTTCAGCCCCACCAGCCCTCAGTGGGCAATGAAACTGCACAGGCAACCACAGTGGCTCTGATCTCAGTAGATACAGAAATAATTAGGAAAGACTTCCAGGGTCCTGAGCTCTGCTTCATAAATATGGACTGTCCTCACCTCCAAAGGAAAGAAAATAACTTCTGCATTAATTTTCAGAAAGAGCTTCAAAGGATCTCAAGCCTGGTATATTTTTGGAAGTTCACATCCAGCTTGATTAAACTTTGCTCTGTCTGTTTCAAACAATCTTATGGAAATGTCTTACATTTCATCTTTAAACTTCATCTTTTTAGGAGAAATTGTGGAGGCAAGTGTTCAAATGACAGAGAAAATATAAAAATTTGTACTTGTTAATTTGTATTGAATTTAAGTAGCCCAAAGAATATTTTGCTAAGCAGTGACTCTCAGGAATGATCTTTTTTTTTTAAATAATATTTATTTATTTTATTTTTTGACTGCATCAGGTCCTAGTTGCGGCATGCGGGCTCTTCATTGCAGCAAGCGGGCTTCTCTCTAGTTGTGGCACGTGGGCTCCAGAGCGCGTGGGCTCTGTAGTTTTGGTGCATGGGCTCTGTAGTTGTGGCATGAAGGCTCCAGAGCACATGGGCTCTGTAGTTGTGGCGTGCGGGCTCCAGGGTGCGTGGGCTCTGTAGTTTGCAGCACGCGGGCTCTCTAGTTGACGTGTGCGGGCTCAGTAGTTGCGGTGCTCAGGCTTAGTTGCCCGCGGCATGTAGGATCTTATTTTCCTAACCAGGGATTGAACACGAGTCCCCTGCATTGGAAGGCGGATTCTTAACCACTGGACCACCAGGGAAGTCCCAGGAGTGATCTTTAAAGGAGTCTTTTTCCCACCTTTCCTATTGAACACACTCATGTATGCATGTACACATAGTCCATCTGTGCTAGTACAAATATTAAAATTCGGCAGCATGATTTTTCTCTTAGTAAGTCATCAATTGCCAAATTGGGAGTTAACAGCTCCTGCCATTTAAAATTATCATTAGTTTTTTTTAAAAGAGTGTAGAAATTTTAATTTTTAAACTATGGGGAAATGATATTGTTTGTATCTTAAAGAAAGTAAATAAAAATTGTAAATCATTATTCTTTTTTTTTAATCTTTGTTTTTGGCCTCACTGGGTGGCTTGCGGGATCTTAGTTCCCAGACCAGAGATTGAACCTGGGCCCACACCTGTGAAAGTGCCAAGTCCTAACCACTGGACTGCCAGGGAATTCCCTGTAAATCTTTATTCTAATTGTGCCCTCAAAATTCTCAAGTTTGTTAATTATAAAATTGTTTATGTACACTATAGTGTTGTGTTTCAAAGACATAAAAAAGAAAACTTTCAAATTCACAGTCCACTCACTTAGAAATAAACAATGCTAATGTTTTCATTTTCCTTCTGGTCTATCTCTTCTGCATGAAGAGGCATACCAAGACAATATCATAAAAAGTTATTTTTAATAAATTTTAGATTATATTGAATTAAAAGTTTTGAATCTTTTCATTTAACCTATTATTAAAGATCTTTCAAACACCTTATTTTAGATATCTGCCATAATTATTTGTCAGTCATTGTGGTAGCCAGCCTCCAAGATGACCTCCAATGATTATGGCCTCCTGGTATTCATGACCTTGTGTGGTACTGCCCCACATTGAATAGAGGTGACCTGTGCAACCAATTCAGAAGTAATAGTTTGACTTCCAAAACTATGTCATAAAAAATGTTGCAGTTTTCATCCTTTTTGGTTTACTCAGTATAGGAGGAGCAGGCTGACGTGTCATGAGGACTCCAGCATCCCTGTAGAGAGGTCCAGGTGGTGAGGAATTGAGGTCTCCTACCAATAACCAGCACCAATTTGCCAGGTATTTGAGTTTATCACCATGGAAGTAGATCCTCCCACTCAGTCAGGTTCTCAGATGACTGCAGCCCTGGCTGACACCTTGACCGCAACCTCATGAGAGACTCTGAGACAGAATCACCAAGCTAATCTGCTCCTGGGTTCCTGACCCATAGAATTGTGTGAGTTAATAGATATTTATTGTTTTAAATATTTAAATGTTGGAATAACTTGTTGCACATAGATAAATAATAATGATTTGGGGACCGGAAGTGGGGCACTACCATACAAAAACCTAAAACATGGGGGTGACTTTGTGACAGGAAAGACTGAGAAGTAAAAGCATAACGTACATGGAAGAAACTTAGCAGAAGCCTGGTGACCTTCAAGGATGCTATTGGTAAGGACTTGGAGGAAAATCTGGAAAATATTATTGGGAACTAGAAGATAAGAGATCCTTGTTAGGGACTTCCCTGGTGGTACAGTGGTTAAGACTCCGTGCTTCCATTGCAGGGGCACAGGTTCGATCCCTAGTCAGGGAACTAAGATCATGCATGCCATGCGACGCAGCCAAGAAAAAAAATTAAAAAGAGGGATCCTTGTTAGATACAACAGAAAATTAAACAACACTGTCACAAGCAAAAATATGGGGGGAAAAAAGAAAACATGTTTAATGAACTAAGTGATCTAGCTGAGGAGATTTCCAGGCAGAGTGTTGAAAGTGCTGCTTGGTTTCTTCTTTTAGCAAAATGTGAGAGGAGAGATAAGCTGAAGGAAGAACTATTGAATAAAAAGGAGTCAAGACTCTCTGCTTCTGAGATTTTCCAGGTGACAGAAAATGCTAAAATTGTAAAATAGCTTCCAGACAAAATCAAATCCAGGGCTCTTCCAAGAAAACATGGTCTAAAGATGAAGTTGAGGTTGTGATTGTAAAATCCCATTTAATGATTAAGGAAAATCTAAGGGAGTACTTCAGAGAATTCTAGGGCTTCTGAGAAGCTTGCAGGCAATGTCCCTCAGCAGTTTCAACAAAAGCCCAAGGTAGAAAAGGGCTTATCTTGAAGAGATTTATGGTGTGGTTTTTGTCTAATGGAATAAACACCACCTACTACCCTATTGCAGATGACCTACAAAGTTGTTTTTTTTTAAATTAATATTGGCAGAAACATTACCAGGTTGGACTGAATGAACAGAAACCATACAAAGTGAAAAGGGACCTTCAGACTCCCAGACTTTGAGAGGCAGGAAGCAGGCTGAGACTATCTCTTAGCTGCAAATCATGGGTTACCTTTAATGGAACAGGAAGGAAGAATCAGAGGGTGGAACCAAGGGCTCAGAGGGCAGAACCAGGAGCCATGGAGAATCATTCCCAGCAAAGAGTAGACCTGAGTCCTAATTAAGGAACTTTCAATATTGGCCTGGCTGAATATTAGGATTTCTGTGAAGCAGTACCCTCTGCGTGCCTCCTGTTCTCCCCATTTTGAATGGGAATAGCTACAGCAGTACTTCAAGGCTGTCCCACCAGTATATAGCAGGTCGAGAGGAAGTACATTTGAACTGTACTTGGAACCACATACTGAAGAAACTGTACCCGAAGACCTTCATCTGCCCCTGGACCTGATTTAGCTGGTGAGGCTCTGGACTTGGAACTGATGCTGAAACAGAATGAAACTTTTGAGGAACTTGTGAAAGGGTGATTGTATTTTGCAAGAGTAAGGGATATGAATCATTGGAGGCCAGAGCACAGACTCTGACTGTGGTCACCACCCTCTCCAATGATCCCCAGTAATTCTTGCCTCCTGGTTTTCATGTCCCTATTGAGGTCTTTAACACAGTGAATAGAACTGATCTGTGAAATGCAACAGTATATTAGAAAATAGCAGAGAGTGTGACTTCAAAAAAGACACTGCAGGTTCTACTTTGCTCTCTCTTGGATCACCCGCTGGAAGAGAAGCCAGCTGCCATGTCATGAGAGAACAACTCCAGTCCTATGCAGAGGTCCACGTGGTGAGGGATTGAGACCTCCAGCCAACAACCAGCACTGGCTCAGCAAGCATGTGTGTGAGCCACCTGTGAAGCAGAACCTCCAGCCCCAGTCAAGCTTTCAGATGACCACAGCCCTGGCCAACAACTTGACTGAAACCTCATGATATATCTTGGGGCAGAACCATCCAGCTAAGATGTTCCTGGGTTCCTTATCCACAGAAATTGTGTGAGATAATAAATATTTATCGTTTTAAGCCACTAAGTTTTGGGGTAATTTGTTATTACTAGTAGATAAATAATACAGCCATATTTTATCATGTGGATATACCATAATTCAGTGTTGAACATTTAGATTTCTTCTAATTTTTTCATCATTACAAAACAATGCAACTATGAAAAACCTGATAAATAGTAAATTGTCTGAATCTCTAAGTATGACTCTAGACTAAATTCTTGGAAGTGAAATTACTAGATATGAACAATGTAGGTTTACAGCTGCATTATACAAGAGTATTTGTTTTACTGCAGCCTCTAGTTATGCTTTTAAAAACCACAAGACAAGGATATCCATTATCAGTATTATTATTTAACACTGTACTGGAATAAACACACTTAGGAAAGAAAATGAAATTAAAAGCATAAAAGTTAGAGACGAAAAACTTAAACCTCCACTATTTTCATTTGATATGATATTTGGAAAACACAAGAGAAACTATTGAAAAGCTATTATAAATGATAAGAGAACCCAATAAGGTAACAAGAGACCAAAGAACTTCATCGCTACCCTAGATGCATTCAAGACGCTTTGAACAGAGGTCTGACCAAGTGTGTTTATAGGCAGAGGTAGGAGGAAAAAGAGCTGCCTCTTGACCGTATCCTACTGAATTCATCTCATTCAACAAACAAGTTACACAAATACATACAATAATGTCAGCTGTATAACACCTGAGTATCACATGTACACCTCTCAAGTGTGCACACGGTGCACTTATAATCCCTAATTATCGGGAGGGGGAATTGTTGCTGATTTTGAAACTACAACTAGCAAGAGGGAAATAAGGGAGCACATGGTGATTGAAGAGGTTCGTCAACCTGAATTACCTCATTCCTTACCTCAATCCCTGAAGCTTCTCCTACTCCTTCAATCTTCTCTGAGACTGACAGACCAGGTCTTCGGCATTTAGCGTCTTGCTTCCTGAGCCACTGCTTAGTCACTCTCCCACTCGTGGCAAGCTCTTCCCTGTGAGAGTTTCTGCTAAGCTCCTACCCTGAAGGGTATGTTCAAGCCCAGCAGCCTAACCAGGCTGACGCTGCTGTCAGCTCCCCACGGTTACTCAGGAACAGGAGGATCTTGATGCTGAACCGCAAGCTAGATTCTGCCCTTGCGATTCACCCTTCTCTACCAGACCAACTAGCAAGGGCCAGAGTTAACCAGGATGTTGTTGCCTTCGCTCACTCTATCGCCCGTTCCCTCAAGAAGACAGCAAGGATTATCTTTTTTGGATAAAAATGAAGAAGGGAATAAGGAGGGAGAAAGGGCCCAACGCGTGAACGGCAAATCTCTGGACCACGAGGACTGAACGAGATCTCACTTGGCACTTTAGGCTCCACCCGCAGGCTCAGAGCCCTGGCAGGAATGTTTCATACGCATGTGGCCTTCCTGCCAAGTCTGACAAATATTCCTAAGGCTAAAGTGTGTTAAAACACAGGAAGAGATCGTGGGTTCATTCCTGCAGAAAGACCTCAGAGAGCTGAGTGCACCAGGCGCTATGAGGAGCCTCCAGATCTCCCCTCCCCCGTCCCCTGCCCTGCAGGATGGGGTTCAGGCACGAGCAAAGAGGAGGGGTCTGTAAGTGGCTTTTCCGCACCCACAGAGAGAAGCCGCTCTCCACAGGCCAGGAGGCAAGTTGCCAAAAACCCAGATGAGCCTTTTGCAGCAATGCGTGCTCTCTTCCCAAAGTGAACCACAGAGGTCCTACCCTCCAATTTCAGCAAGTGAAGGCGGGGCTTCTGAGAATCTCTCATTCTCAGCTTGGAGAACTTGCATGGCTGAAGCGCATGCTGTGTTCACTCACATGAAACGGCAACCTAGGCCTATAGAGAACAGAGCAATTGATTTCTAAACGCGTAGGAAGAGAGAAAACATACGACAGTCATCCTCAGCATTCCCGCGTCTAGGAAGCCATTAAAATATTCACCTCCTGGAGTCTCCAGAGTGTGAGTTTCCATCAGGTTTCACCACACCTTTCAGCCTCTTTATTTACCCCATGAGATATTAAAGAATTCACAAAACAGATTTACAATTAATTTTATTTCAAATGAATATATAGCAGATCACATTTGGTGAGTCAGAGAGGAAATCTGAAATAAAATAAAAATAGAATGTGGTGATCTAAAAAATAGTGCAACTCGTGGCTCTCCAGATAAAACTGGCGTGTTAAATGGATATAGAGCAGAAGAGTGCATCACTGTGCTTTGTGAACGTCATAGATGTTTGTAATTCTTCGTTTGGGGTTTTAACCTCGATTCATATTAAATTTCAAAAGCACAGTCTCAGTTCGCGATCCAGTTTGATTCACCTTCCCTACGTGCTTGGCACTGAGCTAGGCACTAGTGAGACAGAGGAGAATCACACACATCTGCCCAGAGTCGAGAAGTTGACATTCTTGCTATTTTGCTCTCAAAAAGAAATAATGCACCAAGTTAGTGCAGCAAACATTTTAGAGAGCTGACTGTAAGGTCCTGTGCGAGGCCCCAAGAATCCCCCAAATAATGCCAGGCCAGGCCACTAGTGGCTTTTTAAAGCCACATTACATATTGACTTTGTAACACAGAATGTTCATCTGGGCAGATTTACTTCCCTAATTATGTTTTGTTTGTGCTAATATTAAAATGAGCCTGTATTCCCTGATCATCTTCAGAGGAAGAAGTGCTTTAGAAGCATGCTGGGCAACAAGATAAAAAAGGATTGAAGATGCCCAAGCCAAGAAACATGGCTCCTCTGTCCCACTCTCTATTCCTTCCTCTCCATGCCTTTTTTTCTTTCTTCCTTTCTTTCCTTTTGTTTTTTTTTTTTTTTTGAGGAATTATATGTGACTCCTTAGGAATATGAAAAATGTTTATTGTAATCTTCATAAAGTCATGGGAGGAAAAAGAAAACATTTTAATTTACTGAGCCCCTGCTAAGGGCTAGATATTGTACTGACTGTTTCATAAGTTATCTCTTTTAATCCTCCCTAGAGCCCTGTGAAGAAGGCATTGTTATCATCAGTTTAGAGATGAGGACACTGAAGTACGAAAGTATTTACATAACTAATAAAAGACTGAACCAGAATTTGAATATGGTCCACCAACATTAAGACCCATTTCTTTCTACTGTCCAGTTCACGCTAACCTTTTTTTTTTTTAAGATTTTTTTGACGTGGACCATTCAAAAGTTTTTACTGAATTTGTAACAATATTGCTTCTGTTTTATGTTTTGTTTTTTCAGCCGCGAGGCATGTGGGATCTTAGCTCCCTGACCAGGGATCAATCCCGCACCCCCTGCATTGGAAGGCAAAGTCTTAACCACTGGACTGCCAGGGAAGTCTCCACTCTAATCTTTAATATCCCAATTTACCAACAGCCCAGTAGAGAAATGGGCAAAGGAGAGGACCAACAGTTTGCAGAAAAGGGCCTTAAACATATATTTTTTTAGATGTTCAATTATACTCGTAATAAGAGGAATGCAAATTAAAGCTTCACCCACCACCGCAGCAAAGCTGAAGAACACCTGGTATCACACTGTAGTGGTGAGTATGGGGGAAACAGTCTTGCTCTTACATTGCCGGTGAGAGTAAAGACTGACATAACTGCTCTGAAGGGCACTTTGGTAATTTCTATCAAATTACTCTTCTATGACTTCATACTCAGGTATACTTGCATTTGCAAGAAGTGATATATTCACAAGATTATTCACTGCAACATTGTCTATAATAGCAACAGATTGAAACAACCTGATGTTCATTAATGGGAGACATAAATTATGTTCATCCATACAAAGAATTATTTACAACCATAAAAATGAGGATTATTGTGGATATAATTTGCTAAGTGAAAAAAGGAAGATGAGAACAGAAAGTGCTATGTGCTTCAATTTGTGTGAAGGGGGAAATATATACAAGTTTTGGTATATAACTAGACTATTAAGAAATTAGTAGCACTGGTGGCCTCCAGACAGGCATGGGGGGGTGAGAGTGGGGAGCACAGGAGAATTATTGCTATACACCCTTTGTGTCATTTGAATTTTGAACCATGTTAATACAAAACCTATTTTTTTAAGTAAAACTTATTTTTTAAAAGTATTTTTTAAGTAAAAAGCTAAAAAGCACACCAATTAATTGCCTTTCATATTTAACTACTGCATAATAGAAGAGGGCAATGGTACTTTACTGGGTTAAACCTGAAAATTGTACAAACTGATACAAAATCACCACCAGCTCGCTTTCTCTTCGGCCATTCCTGTTGTTGGAATTACTTCTTCCTTAAATTGTTGTTTAAGGCTATGACTTAAACTCTTTAGTTGTCTTCCTTCTCCTTATAACAATGATGAGAACAATTTAGGGAAGGACTGCTATTTGTAAAACTCTTGAGCTTAGAGCTGTGGTTATATTGTTTAATCTTCCTGATAATCTTATACAGTGGGACTATCAACCTCATTTAAAAAAATTGAACTACAGTTGATTCACAATATTATGTTAGTTTCAGGCATCCAACCCCATTTTTTAAATAAATAAATAAATTTATTTATTTAATTTTTGGCTGCGTTGGGTCTTCGTTGCTGCGCACGGGCTTTCTCTAGTTGCTGCGAGTGGGACCTACTCTTTGTTGCGGTGCGCGGGCTTCTCATTGCGGTGGCTTCTCTTGTTGCGGAGCATGGGCTCTAGGCGCGCAGGCTTCAGTAGTTGTGGCGCACGGGCTTCAGTAGTTGTGGCTTGCAGGCTGTAGAGCACAGGTTCAGTAGTTGTGGCGCACGGGCTTAGTTGCTCTGTGGCATGTGGGATCTTCCTGGACCAGGGCTTGAACCTGTGTCACCTGCATTAGCAGGCGGATGCTTAACCACTGCGCCACCAGGGAAGCCCGAACCCCATGTTAGAAGTGAGAAAATAGAGACTTAGACAAATTAGTATTTTCTATTTTAATTGATTTCTAGATACTATGGAGCAGCTGTTTTCTAATGTGTATGGCTTTGGGAAGAGAAATTAAAAAAAAGAAAAGGCCTTTGAAAGTCCATCATGCCACCCAGAAAACGAAGATGCTGACACACAATTTATTCCACAGAGATTATTCTATTTACTCCACAGAGACACTTCTCACATTCAGGTGCTATTCAGAAAAAGACAGCCCATGTGTTATATAAGAGATTCTAATATTTTAATGGAAGAAAAATCCTGTAAAGCGATAGCAGCTCCTTTCCATTCCTATCAATTTCTCAGCTGCAGTGTGTACAAAGCAAACACTCTTTTTTTGACCAAGAGAACCAATTTTTCTTTTTCTCACCAGACAATGATAAAAATCACATAGTCTCTCCCTTCACCAGCCCTTGGCAGTAGCCTCCAGCATCTTCTCACAAGTTAGGATAGAGTCCAGGATAAAAGCCTAACATACTAAAAGGTATATCAGAAACTCTCCACTGAAATATACTTGCTATTTTATGACTGAAGTAAAGACAACAAAATAAACCATTCAGCCTTGGGCTTTTCCCCCTGTCACTGTGTAGGAGGCTTGAATTGATGTTATGGTGCTTACAAAAAACGCTTACAAGAAGGACTTTTGATTCCCTTTGCCCCAGCTGATATCCTAGTCAGCCTGTGTTCTCCAGCCTCCTCTCTCTCAGCCAGGAAGGGAGTCACACCTCATGAAGGAGCTCCCAAGAGAAGGGGTACTGTTTCTCATTCCAAAATGAAGGAGACTGAAAGCAGTTTTCCCATAAAGTTGCCATTTGGGCTCTTAGTGGGTTTTCATTGCACTGCGAGGACAGCATCTGAATTCTGACTTCTTGATGATAAAACCTCCTTGTTGATCTTGGTGAGCTGGAGTGACTGAACTGTTACTCCAAGGGTAGAAGATGGCATGTGGGCACAGCATAAGGACATCATGAAAATCATTTTATTTCTCCTTTGGCTTTTGGTGGATATGGACTTTGTTTATTGCTTCCACATGATTCAATACAGTGGGGCATATTATATTTGTTCCCTATTTATGGCAAGGAATTGTCCTAGGCACTGAGGACACAGGCAAATACAAAACCAAGACCTGCCCTCTAGGAGTTTGATATTCTACTGGAGGATACAAAAAATATACAAGTCAGGTAATTGATGTATGACACGACAAAAAAAAAAAAACAAAACTGAATAAGGAAGTGGAAACAAACAAGGGGTATGTTTTCATCAGGGTGGCAAGGGATGGAGTCTGAGGAGTGGCCACTTCCGAAGAGAACTGAATGAAGTCTGTGGTTCCCCCAGGAGGAGGGTCCAGTACAGAGGGAACAGCAAGGTCAGGGCCCTGAGATGGAAGTGGGTTTCACAGAAATAGTGGAGGCCTGCACAAGAAAGGAAGGAAGAAAAGGGGAGAGTAGAAGAAAAAGGGGTCAGAAAAATTGCAGAGATCCTTGAAGGGCCTCGTGGGTCATGATAAGGACTTTGGACACTGGGAAGCCATTGACAAGTTTTGAGCAGGTGTGCACCATGATCTGATTTACATTTTAAAACGACATCTTTGGTGGCCAAAATACCAAAATGCCTATTGTATTTATAGATTAAAAACTGCGTGTAAAGCCTTTACTGTTAATCCTACTCTTAAAGATGATATTCTATGTGACCAAAGTAATCTTCCTTTGAAACAACAGAGTTCACCTTGGTGGTTACTTTTTCTGAACAGCACAGATGAAATAATTATTACTGGGTAACAAAGAACCACTGTATGTACCCACGTGTAATTCTAGAAGTGGACCTCCCTCTCCTTCATTTAGTTATAATATCCACTAGACCAAGGCTATTTTTCTTTAATATAAACAAAAGTACATTTGAATAAAATTTTAATAAGTTGTAAAAAAAAACATTCTATGTGACCAAATATTTGGACTCATTCTGGACTTAGGCATTTCAATGTTCTTGGTTTTTTAATTTAACTCTTTTCACAGCCATGTTGAGAGTAAAAATAAATAATATCTGTCTGTCTTCCATTTCAAGTATTTCTGGATAAGGGATTCAAAAAACTAAAACTGTTTTTGTTTATAACATAAAATATGGAATTGATCTTTCCAGGGTCAGAGATGATTAATGTTTTTACTTTTATACATTATTTTCTTTAACTAGTTAACATATAAACATTTTTATATGTTTGTAAGCAAATATGCTTTCACAGCATACCTTGTGTATGTGTAAAGATAAGTATTTAATTCTCACGCTTCACCTTTAACTGACAAAGAAAAAAAGTGAAAATGACAGAAACTGTGGTAGAAACTTACTTGCTGTTCTGGTCCTGGTTGTACCCACCTTTGGCCGGTCCCATAGCTGTTCAAGAAACCTTCCCAACAGAGTACAACAGGATGAGACTCTGAAATCATTTCTGATATTCCCAACTAGATATTGATTGTTATATCAAGTAGTAAGTGGTAAAACTTTTAATTGGCAATTAGTATAACTGTGGGTGGATTCTGATTTTGTTTTTAATTCTGTAGATTGTGTTTAAACAATTCAAAAGTATGTTCCTGATTTTGAGATACTAAGTGATATTGCACAGTTGTCACTTTATTGAATGTGTACAACACTCCCATGAAGTTTATAAGTGTACCTTTGTATAGCTTCAGGTGCTAAAATTAAAATTGATCTGTTATAACACACACAATACAGACATTTTTGGAATCTGTCGTTATCTCAAAATAAACAGTTTAAAAAATGCTATCACTGGCTGTTGGGTGGAGAGTAGACCACAGGGGATGTAGGCAGACTCTTAGATGGTCCCCAATGACCCCCACCTTCAGTGTTCCTGCCCTTCTATGATGCCTCCCCTTGAGGACAGGCTGCACCCATGGACTCATGTGTAATGAACAGAATGACAGAAGTAATGGCATGACACTTCTGAGACTAGGCTACAAAAAGACTGTGGCTTCCATCTTGAGCATTCTCTCTCGCTTCCTCTCTCCCTCTCCACCTCTTAGATCACTCACCCTGGAGGAAGCCAGCTGCCATACTATGAGCCACCTTATGGAGGGGTCCACACGAGGTGACAAGGAACAGAGGCCCACAGTCCAAAGCCCACGAGGAGCTGAAGCCTGTGCCAGACACGTGCGTGATCTTGGAAGTAGGTCCTTCTGCCCCAGTCCTACGTTGCCGTAATGGCAGCTCTGACCCACAGGTGGGCTGCAACTTCACGAGAGACTTTGAGCCAGAGGCACCCAGCTCAGTGGCAATTCCGTTTCACAGAAATGGTGTAACAGTGTATGATTACTGTTTTTGCCATTATGTTTTGGGATAATTTGTTACACAGCAATAGATAACGCACACAGGGGAAATAAGAGTAGAAGCAGAAAGACCAATTAAAGGCCATCGCTGTAATCAAGAGACAACTTAGAATAGGGTAGTAATGGTAGAAGTGGTGAGAAGTGGGCCTGGGCAGGACAAAGGAGATAAGAAAAGCAACGACATGCTCTCTGTGACCTGGAGAAAGAAAGTGAAAAACTGTGGCCCTGATTTCCACTCAGTGGAGAATCACCAGCAAGTCCCACAGTGGAGCTGCATGTTGGCATGGCAGAGGGAATAACTCTGGAAGGACTTTGGCTCCTGTGGGAAGGCATGGGGACAGGAAGCCTGAGGACGTGGCCTGACCTGAGCCTCGTCTAGCACCCTGTAGCAGGACTGAGAAGCTGATTCCAGGAGCTGGGAAAGGGAGGGGGACAGGATCTGGCATCAGCCTGAATTTACAGACCAAAGACGACTGCGACGAGTCCAGAACACCTCTGTTTGGTTGAAGTAATCAGAGAAACTCACCTGAATAAATATGTCAGTCCAAGTCCTATGATTAAAAATTGTAAAAAGCCATATTCTTAAGTGTTCCTCTATCAGGACAGATCACCAGGTCCTGCACCTCCGGGGACAAAGAGGCAGGCTGTTGCCAGCCATGCAGGCATTGTCCCTGGAGGCAGTTATCCTAATGGTTAAGACTATGGGTCTTGGGGCTTCCCTGGTGGCGCAGTGGTTAAGAATCCACCTACCAATGCAGGGGACGTGGGTTCGATCCCTGGTCTGGGACGATCCCACATGCCGAGGAGCAGCTAAGCCTGTGCACCACAACTACTGAGCCTGCGCTCTAGAGCCCGTGAGTCACAACTACTGAGCCCACATGCCACAACTACTGAAGCCCGCACACCACAACGAAGCACAGCCCCCGCTCACCACAACTAGAGAAAGCCTGTGCACAGCAACGAAGACCCAATGCAGCCAAAAATAAATAATAAAATAAAAAGTTCTTTTAAAAAGCTTCATATCTATTAAAAAAAAAAAAAAAGACCATGGGTTTTGATGTGAGGAAGGCTGAGGTGGAATTCCAGCTCCTCTCTTGCTAACTGTGTGACCTCAGCAAACATTTAAATTCCTACAAGCTTCTGCTTTCTTGACTGCAAAATAAGGATACTAAAGGCACTTACTCCTAGTACCTTTAGTACAACAATGAATGGTTGGAAGGATTGGATAAGATAGAGTATGTATTTTCCTTAGCACAGTGCCTGGCACATAGTAAGTTCTCGGTAAATAAGCATTGAGCTGCCACGATGTGAATTGTCACCTGCTGCTGCTGTTCTAAGTCCCTGGAGGAACACACAGGGTGACTGAAGGAGGTGGCAGTGCCCTTTATCTTAAAGCAAAGCTGTACTGCTATGTCTGACATTAAAAACAGGAAGGTACACACATCCCTGTATAGCTATTCTTCTAGGAAAATCTGTGATCACAAGCCCACTTTACCCCATCAGTGAACACAGCTGCTGGTTCCCTCTGCCCTCTTCTCACTCTTGATAAGCGAGCTTTTAAAACGCCTTAAAGGCAAGTCCTGCTGCTGAAATGAAGAAGGCTCAAATGGGGACAGGGCGGATTCATGGAGAAAAGACACTCCACAGAGTGTCACTCTTTTCAAGCAACCCTGTGCACACTGTGTCACCACATCTGCTCCTGACATTCACTGGCCACTTTGTGACTCACTGATGTACAAAGAGACAAGCCACCGAATAAGCAGCTCAGGAGGGTCACTGGAGGACAAAAGGCCCACCAAGGCACCCACAAGGCACAGGCTAAGCTCGGGGTCTGTGTGTCATGTCATAGCTGTGAGGGACACTCCTGCCCAGATGGCATACCCCATGCCTGGGCATTCAGGGTCCTGTCACTAAGAGCTAACACATGACACTGAAGGCAAGACAGACTCAGCAGCTGCTATGTTCAGACACAAAAATCATCACAACCTAAAGCCACCAACACAAACTCTGCTGGAAAGAGTGGTCACCGTCATGGATGATAACACCACAAGCTAAGACCACCATGAATACAGAGAACAATGTTACCAACAAACCCAACAAACATATGCAAGTATACATAAAGGCACATCAAACGTTATAATCAAAAACTGACTACCAACATTTGTAACAGGAAAGAACAACTGGAAAGAACAAAATGTTTGTTTTATGAATACATCTCATCTCAAAGTCCACTGTTTAGTTCAAGATATCCACCTGAAGCCAAGAAAATGTCATCATTTTCTCAGCTTGGCTTCCTGTTCTAAAATGAAAGACTTCAGAAATCTAGACATACTTATAAATCTAAATGCTTTTCGTTTAGATCTATAATTAAGCCATAACCCCCTGCTAACACACATAAACCATTCATATTTGGAAATAAAAGTATCAAAAGTTATACAATTTACAAATTTTCTTAATATTCTTCCCCACAGTGGATCTTTGCCAGCATTCTGTCATTTCTAATCTATAGCGTCAGATTGACAGTTAAACCCAACAAGAGCTAATGATTGTGACAGGGGAAAGTAATCAGCGCATCCATTCATTAGCAACCAGCTCACACATTCATTTTCAATTATAAATATTTGCTTGGGCTAAACTCTGCCACCATCATAGGAGCCATTACCACCTGTAATATAGTTGAAGTATATATTTGTAATATATACCACGTGATATATTTGAAGAGTCAAGCTTCCGGCGTTTTGCAGCTGGGACTCTATAATCAAAACATTCATAAACTAACACTTGGGTCCCAGCGGAGTATCTTGCTCGAGATAACAAATGATTATCCTAGACAGTGGAACTACAAGTCTCTGATTCATGAGTTTCCCAATTATGTTTCTGGGCTGTATCCATTAGCTTTTGTTGAAAGCCATTTCACTTGCTATTTGGGAACATTTTTAGGAGACGTTCAAGTACACAGTTGGACTTGTACATCGGCAGATACTGCAGGATTTGGGGGGGGAACTCCAGACCCTACTACATGTAATGGAAGCTGTCCGGTGCCCCGCCCACATGCCCTTTAGGCGCCGGCGTACCCGTCCCTCAGCTGCTGTGACCAGAGGTTGCTAATGACTCACAGCTGCCCTCTTCTACGGAGGCCTGCTCTCCAACAAACCCAAACCGTCTTGACCTGGAAGCCGTGTCCTCCCCACTTTTTAAAAAGAAAAAAATTAAATTCTGAATTTATTTCACCTCCACGTCTTGCAATGAAGGTGGGATAGTAAGATTTGTACAAACCGTGGTAATAGTTTCAACTTAGATACGGAAATTAACATGTGTATTTTTCTGTAAGTGCACAATGGAGCCAGAAGCAGGGCTCATGTATATAGAGCTATATTTGTTAGTATGTATCCTTCAAAGTGAAATCTTGAACAAAGTTAACAGTATATACTTCTTGTGCCGCTCATAAAACATATCAGCCAAAACTGCCTACCAGGTGGATTTGAAATCTGAGTTTACTTTAACATGCATTCATAAATTACTATTTCAGTGCAACCAGGTGGTACTTGATTTCCAATAATGTATGTTTTGGTTTTGCCAAATATATATATTACTGTGGATCTCACGGTACCATATTATATTTTTCCACCAAGGACTTACCAAAATGGAGTACGAAGAGCAAGTTGCTTCTCTCAAGGGAGGGACAGCCAGCTCTGGGGGGCAGTTCATGCTCTGGAGCTTCCCAGGGGCCCAGCTGAAGCTAGTCTCCCATGGAGACCACATTCCAGCTTAGTTTTCCTCCTTTGACCTGTCCTGGTTCTCTCATTCATCTTCTCCTGAGAGGACTCGCTTGAAAAAGAACCTCCATCTCAGCGTCTGCTCCTAGAAAGCCTGACACTAAGAGCCTCTCTTTACCCTGGATGGGACTGTGCTCCTTCCAGGGCCTCCGTGAGCCCTAAGCCCCACCCTTGAACTGGCTGCTATTTCCCAAATACTCGAAACAGGTGAGTCTTTCCGTTTGCCGTAGTCAACCCATCTTCCCTACAGACTGGGCGATACCCAGCGCAAGGACTGTGTCCCATCCATCCCTAGCACCTGGCACAGTTCTGGCAGAATTCCTCATCACAGCCCAGACCAACAAAATCCTTCTCAACCTTTCTTAGGAATCAATTAGAAAAAGACTCAAAACCCAACAGAAAAGTAGGTGTAGGGTATGAATAAAAACAGCCCACTGAAATGGAAATAGAGGCATAAAAACATGAGATGCTCATCTTCACTCATAATAAGTGAAATCTGAACTAAAACTACACTGAGATACCATTTTTCAATCATTAAACTGGGAAAAATCTGAAATATAGTTTTTTATTCTATCCATCTATCCAGTCCAGTGATAGTGGGTTTTTTCTTCCCCTGTTACAAATAAATTGTTAGTCCAAGAAACACGCCTCTGGGATTCCACTGCTGGGAAATGAATCTGATAAAGCTCTACAGAACCCTTTAGGGCTGCTGGTGAGAGGAGGGTGCAAACCTTAATTATTAACTTGAAAATCGACCTCCTCAGGAATGTTACATATTATTTTATGTTCCTTCTCCAGGTCTTAAAGAACGTACTGCTTTCCTTATTTCCTCTGCTTATCCTACCCAGGCAAGTGTCCTTATTGCCATTTTTATCTATTTCTCACTTTTACCTGAAATCTTTTTTTCTTCAAGACCACAAAATGTCTTGATAGCATAAGGGCCACCCCCTTCAGTTTGCTATATATTTCCTATCCATCTTAGTGTAAAGTGGGATTAAATGGAGTATGCATTTTCCTCTATTATATTGTGCCTGGTAGTTAAGTGTATAGGTCCACAGATCTATGTGGTTTATTGCATGATTTTTTTTTCAAATATTTGTTTCCTCTCTCTGCAGAAAGATTGTACCTCTTTGCCCCAATAATGTCAAGTTTGGTCTTATAACTTGCATTGGTCAGTGAAATGTGAGCAGAAATGACATAGGCAACTTCCAGTCAGAAACTTTAAGACTTATCATATGGTTCCAACCATCCTGTTATTTCCTCTACTGCAAGACCATCCCCAGATTAGCACATCTCAGGAATGGTTTGTTCCTTTAGCCTGGTCCTGGAATAAAGACGAGATAGAGCAGAGACACGAAGGACATAAAATGTGAGTGAGAAATAGACCTTTGTGGTCTTAAGCCCCTGAGATGTAGGAGCCGTTCGCTATAACAGTATAATCTAGCCCAGCTGACTGCTAAATCTATAAGCTCTGATGCATTTTATTATTATTATTATTATCTGTATCCCAAAGAGAACCTAGCATAATCCTTTGCCCATAGTGCATATTTAACAAAAATTGGCTGAATATTATTTTTCTCTTCCTCTTTCATTTCCCTTCCCTTTCTTTTCTAAACAATTCAGTCCAAAAGCCATTATAAGGGGCAGAGGAAGGTAGGCGTTTGGCAAAGGTGTGAAGAGGAGCTATCGAGGGAGGGGCAAGATGGCGGAAGAGTAAGACGCGGAGATCACCTTCCTCCCCACAGATACATGAGAAATACATCTACACGTGGAACTGCTCCTACAGAACACCCACTGAACGCTGGCAGAAGACGTCAGACCTCCCAAAAGGCAAGAAAATCCCCACGTACTTGGGTAGGACAAAAGAAAAAAGAAATAACAGAGACAAAAGAATAGGGACGGGACCTGCACCAGTGGGAGGGAGCTGTGAAGGAGGAAAGGTTTCCACACACTAGGAAGCCCCTTCGTGGGCAGAGACTGCGGGTAGCAGAGGGGGGAAGCTTCGGAGCCACGGAGGAGAGCGCAGCCACATTGGTGCGGAGGGCAAAGCGGAGATTCCCGCACAGAGGAGCGGTGCCGACCAGCACTCACCAGCCCGAGAGGCTTGTCTGCTCAGCCGCCGGGGCGGGCGGGGCCTGGGAGCTGGGGCTCGGGCTTCGGTGCTAGCCGGGAGGGAGTCCGGGAAAAAGACTGCGGCTGCCAAAGAGGCAAGAGAATTTTTCTTGCCTCTTTGTTTCGCGGCGCGCAAGGAGAGGGGATTCAGAGCGCCGCCTAAACGAGCTCCAGAGACGGGCGCGAGCCGCGGCTATCAGCGCGGATCCCACAGCAACAGGGACGCAGAGGGAAAAACGGAGAGATTCCCGCACAGAGGCTCGGCGCCGAGCAGCACTCACCAGCCCGAGAGGCTTGTCTGCTCACCCGCCGGGGCGGGCGGGGGCTGGGAGCTGAGGCGCGGGCTTCGGTCGGATCCCAGGGAGAGGACTGGGGTTGGCTGCGTGAACACAGCCTGAAGGGTCTAGCGCACCACAACTAGCCGGGAGGGTGCACGAGAAAAAGTCTGCAGCTGCCGAAGAGGCAGGAGACTTTTTCTTGCCTCTTTGTTTCGCGGCGTGCAAGGAGAGGGGATTCAGAGCGCCACTTAAACGAACTCCAGAGACGGGCGCGAGCCGCGGCTATCAGCGCGGACCCCAGAGACGGGCATGAGACGCTAAGGCTGCTGCTGCCGCCACCAAACAGCCTGTGGGCGAGCACAGGTCATTCTCCACACCGCCCCTCCCGGGAGCCTGTGCAGCCCGCCACGGCCAGGCTCCCGTAATCCGGGGACAACTTCCCCGGGAGAGCGCACGGCGCGCCTCAGGCTGCTGCAACGTCACGCCGGCTTCTGCCGCCGCAGGCTCGCCCCGCCTCCTCCGTACCGCTCCCTCCCCCCGGCCTGACTGAGCCAGAGCCCCCGAATCAGCTGCTCCTTTAACCCCGTTCTGTCTGGGCGGGGAACAGACGCCCTCAGGGGACCTACATGCAGAGGCGGGTCCAAATCCAAAGCTGAACCCCGGGAGCTGTGCGAACAAAGAAGAGAAAGGGAAATCTCTCCCAGCAGCCTCAGAAGCAGCGGATTAAAGCTCCACAAACAACTTGATGTGCCTGCATCTGTTGAATACCTGAATAGACAACGAATCATCCCAAATTTAGGAGATGGACTTTGGGAGCAGGATATATTAACTTTTCCCCTTTTCCTTTTTTTTGTGAGTGTAGATGTGTATGCTTCTGGGTGAGATTTTGTCTGTATAGCTTTGCTCTCACCGTTAGTCCTAGGGTTAGGTCCGTCCGTTTTTTTTTGTTGTTGTTTTTTTTTTTTTTTTTTTGGCTTAAAAAATTTTTTTTCCCTAATAAATGTTTTCTTAATAATTTTTTCCTTATTTTCTATTTTTAAAAAAAATTTTTAATAAGTTTTTTCATATTTTTTATTTTAAAAAATTAAAAAATTTTTTTTCTTAATAAATTTTTTCTAAATAATTTTTTTCTTATTTTTAGTATAAAAAATTAATAAATCTATTTTTAAAAATTAAAAAAAATTTTTTTTCTTAATAAATTTACTCTTAATAATTTTTTTTCTTATTTTTTATTATAATTGCTTTATTTTATTTTATTTTATCCTCTTTTTTTCTTTCTTTCCATTTTTTCTCCCTTTTATTCTGAGCCGTGTGGATGAAAGGCTCTTGGTGCTCCAGCCAGGCATCAGGGCTGTGCCTCTGAGGTGGGAGAGCCAACTTCAGGACACTGGTCCACAAGAGACCTCCCAGCTCCACGTAATACCAAACGGCGAAAATCTCTCACAGATCTCCATCTCAACATCAAGACCCAGCTTCACTCAACGACCAGCAAGCTACAGTGCTGGACACCCTATGCCAAACAACTAGCAAGACAGGAACACAGCCCCATCCATTAACAGAGAGGCTGCCTAAAATCATAATAAGGCCACAGACACCCCAAAACACACCACCAGACGTGGACGAACCCACCAGAAAGACAACATCCAGCCTCATCCACCAGAACATAGGCACTAGTTCCCTCCACCAGGAAACCTACACAACCCACTGAACCAACCTTAGCCACTGGGGACAGATACCAAAAACAACGGGAACTACGAACCTGCAGCCTGTGAAAAGGAGACCCCAAACACAGTAAGATAAGCAAAATGAGAAGACAGAAAAACACACAGCAGATGAAGGAGCAGGGTCAAAACACACCAGACCTAACAAATGAAGAGGAAATAGGTAGTCTACCTGAAAAAGAATTCAGAATAATGATAGTAAGGATGATCCAAAGTCTTGGAAATAGAATAGACAAAATGCAAGAAACATTTAACAAGGACGTAGAAGAACTAAAGAGGAACCAAGAAACGATGACAAGCACAATAAATGAAATTAAAAATACTCTAGATGGGATCAATAGCAGAATAACTGAGGCAGAAGAACGGATAAGTGACCTGGAAGATAAAATGGTGGAAATAACTACTGCAGACCAGAATAAAGAAAAAAGAATGAAAAGAACTGAGGACAGTCTCAGAGACCTCTGGGACAACATTAAACGCACCAACATTCGAATTATAGGGGTCCCAGAAGAAGAAGAGAAAAAGAAAGGGACTGAGAAAATATTTGAAGAGATTATAGTTGAAAACTTCCCTAATATGGGAAAGGAAATAGTTAATCAAGTCCTGGAAGCACAGAGAGTCCCATACAGGATAAATCCAAGGAGAAACACACCAAGACACATATTAATCAAACTATCAAAAATTAAATATAAAGAAAACATATTAAAAGCAGCAAGGGAAAAACAACAGATAACACACAAGGGCATCCCCATAAGGTTAACAGCTGATCTTTCAGCAGAAACGCTGCAAGCCAGAAGGGAGTGGCAGGATATACTTAAAGTGATGAAGGAGAAAAACCTACAACCAAGATTACTCTACCCAGCAAGGATCTCATTCAGATTTGATGGAGAAATTAAAACCTTTACAGACAAGCAAAAGCTGAGAGAGTTCAGCACCACCAAACCAGCTTTACAACAAATGCTAAAGGAACTTCTCTAGGCAAGAAACACAAGAGAAGGAAAACACCTACAATAACAAACCCAAAACATTTAAGAAAATGGGAATAGGAACATACATATCGATAATTACCTTAAATGTAAATGGATTAAATGCTCCCACCAAAAGACACAGACTGGCTGAATGGATACAAAAACAAGACCCATATATATGCTGTCTACAAGAGACCCACTTCAGACCTAGAGACACATACAGACTGAAAGTGAGGGGATGGAAAAAGATATTCCATGCAAATGGAAATCAAAAGAAAGCTGGAGTAGCAATTCTCATATCAGACAAAATAGACTTTAAAATAAAGACAATTACAAGAGACAAAGATGGACACTATATAATGATCAAGGGATCGATCCAAGAGGAAGGTATAACAATTGTAAATATTTATGCACCCAACATAGGAGCACCTCAATACATAAGGCAAATACTAACAGCCATAAAAGGGGAAATCGACAGTAACACAATCATAGTAGGGGACTTTAACACCCCACTTTCACCAATGGACAGATCATCCAAAATGAAAATAAATAAGGAAACACAAGCTTTAAATGATACATTAAACAAGATGGACTTAATTGATATTTATAGGACATTCCACCCAAAAACAACAGAATACACATTTTTCTCAAGTGCTCATGGAACATTCTCCAGGATAGATCATATCTTGGGTCACAAATCAAGCCTTGGTAAATTTAAAAAAATTGAAATCGTATCAAGTATCTTTTCCGACCACAACGCTATGAGACTAGATATCAATTACAGGAAAAGATCTGTAAAAAATACAAACACATGGAGGCTACACAATACACTACTTAATAACGAAGTGATCACTGAAGAAATCAAAGGGGAAATCAAAAAATACCTAGAAACAAATGACAATGGAGACACGACGATCCAAAACCTATGGGATGCAGCAAAAGCAGTTCTAAGAGGGAAGTTTATAGCAATACAAGCCTACATCAAGAAACAGGAAACATCTCGAATAAACAACCTAACCTTGCACCTAAAGCAATTAGAGAAAGAAGAACAAAAAAACCCCAAAGCTAGCAGAAGGAAAGAAATCATAAAGATCAGATCAGAAATAAATGAAAAAGAAATGAAGGAAACAATAGCAAAAATCAATGAAACTAAAAGCTGGTTCTTTGAGAAGATAAACAAAATTGATAAACCATTAGCCAGACTCATCAAGAGAAAAAAGGAGAAGACTCAAATTAATAGAATTAGAAATGAAAAAGGAGAAGTAACCACTGACACTGCAGAAATACAAACGATCATAAGAGATTACTACAAGCAACTCTATGCTAATAAAATGGACAACCTGGAAGAAATGGACAGATTCTTAGAAATGCACAACCTGCCGAGACTGAACCAGGAAGAAATAGAAAATATGAACAGACCAATCACAAGCACTGAAATTGAAACTGTGATTAAAAATCTTCCAACACACAAAAGCCCAGGACCAGATGGCTTCACAGGCGAATTCTATCAAACATTTAGAGAAGAGCTAACACCTATTCTTCTCAAACTCTTCCAAAATATTGCAGAGGGAGGAACACTCCCCAACTCATTCTACGAGGCCACCATCACCCTGATACCAAAACCAGGCAAAGATGTCACAAAGAAAGAAAACTACAGGCCAATATCACTGATGAACATAGATGCAAAAATCCTCAACAAAATACTAGCAAACAGAATCCAACAGCACATTAAAAGGATCATACACCATGACCAAGTGGGGTTTATTCCAGGAATGCAAGGATTCTTCAATATACGCAAATCAATCAACGTGATACATCATATTAACAAATTGAAGGAGAAAAACCATATGATCATCTCAATAGATGCAGAGAAAGCTTTCGACAAAATTCAACACCCATTTATGATAAAAGTCCTGCAGAAAGTAGGCATAGAGGGAACTTTCCTCAACATAATAAAGGCCGTATATGACAAACCCACAGCCAACATTGTCCTCAATGGTGAAACACTGAAACCATTTCCACTAAGATCAGGAACAAGACAAGGTTGCCCACTCTCACCACTATTATTCAACATAGTTTTGGAAGTGTTAGCCACAGCAATCAGAGACGAAAAAGAAATAAAAGGAATCCAAATCGGAAAAGAAGAAGTAAAGCTGTCACTGTTTGCAGATGACATGATACTATACATAGAGAATCCAAAAGATGCTACCAGAAAACTACTAGAGCTAATCAATGAATTTGGTAAAGTAGCAGGATACAAAATTAATGCACAGAAATCTCTTGCATTCCTGTATACTAATGATGAAAAATCTGAAAGTGAAATTAAGAAAACACTCCCGTTTACCATTGCAACAAAAAGAATAAAATACCTAGGAATAAACCTACCTAAGGAGACAAAAGACCTGTATGCAGAAAATTATAGGACACTGATGAAAGAAATTAAAGATGATACAAATAGATGGAGAGATATACCATGTTCTTGGATTGGAAGAATAAACATTGTGAAAATGACTCTGCTACCCAAAGCAATCTACAGATTCAATGCAATCCCTATCAAACTACCACTGGCATTTTTCACAGAACTAGAACAAAAAATTTCACAATTTGTATGGAAACACAAAAGACCCCGAATAGCCAAAGCAATCTTGAGAACGAAAAATGGAGCTGGAGGAATCAGGCTCCCTGACTTCAGACTATATTACAAAGCTACAGTAATCAAGACAGTTTGGTACTGGCACAAAAACAGAAATATAGATCAATGGAACAGGATAGAAAGCCCAGAGATAAGCCCACGCACATATGGTCACCTTATCTTTGATAAAGGAGGCAAGCATATACAGTGGAGAAAAGACAGCCTCTTCAATAAGTGGTGCTGGGAAAATTGGACAGGTACATGTAAAAGTATGAAATTAGAACACTCCCTAACACCATACACAAAAATAAACTCAAAATGGATTAAAGACCTAAGTGTAAGGCCAGACACTATCAAACTCTTAGAGGAAAACATAGGCAGAACACTGTATGACATAAGTCACAGCAAGATCCTTTTTGACCCAGGTCCTAGAGAAATGGAAATAAAAACACAAATAAACAAATGGGACCTAATGAAACTTAAAAGCTTTTGCACAGCAAAGGAAACCATAAACAAGACCAAAAGACAACCCTCAGAATGGGAGAAAATATTTGCAAATGAAGCAACGGACAAAGGATTAATCTCCAAGATTTACAAGCAGCTCATGCAGCTCAATAACAAAAAAACAAACAACCCAATCCAAAAATGGGCAGAAGACCTAAATAGACATTTCTCCAAAGAAGAGATACAGATTGCCAACAGACACATGAAAGAATGCTCAACATCATTAATCATTAGAGAAATGCAAATCAAAACTACAATGAGGTATCATCTCACACCGGTCAGAATGGCCATCATCAAAAAATCTAGAAACAATAAATGCTGGAGAGGGTGTGGAGAAAAGGGAATACTCTTGCACTGTTGGTGGGAATGTAAATTGATACAGCCACTATGGAGAACAGTATGGAGGTTCCTTAAAAAACTAAAAATAGAACTACCATATGACCCAGCAATCCCACTACTGGGCATATACCCTGAGAAAACCATAATTCAGAAAGAGTCATGTACCAAAATATTCATTGCAGCTCTGTTTACAATAGCCAGGACATGGAAGCAACCTAGGTGTCCATCATCGGATGAATGGATAAAGAAGATGTGGCACATATATACAATGGAATATTACTCAGCCATAAAAAGAAATGAAATGGAGGTGTTTGTAATGAGGTGGATGGAGTTAGAGTCTGTCATACAGAGTGAAGTAAGTCAGAAAGAGAAAAACAAATACAGTATGCTAACACATATATATGGAATCTAAGGGAAAAAAAAAAAAAAAAAAAGAGGTCATGAAGAACCTAGTGGCAAGATGGGAATAAAGACACAGACCTACTAGAGAATGGACTTGAGGATATGGGGAGGGGGAGGGGTGAGATGTGACAGGGTGAGAGAGTGTCATGGACATATATACACTACCAAATGTAAAATAGATAACTAGTGGGAAGCAGCCGCATAGCACAGGGAGATCAGCTCGGTGCTTTGTGACCACCTAGAGGGGTGGGATAGGGAGGGTGGGAGGGAGGGAGATGCAAGAGGGAAGAGATATGGCAACATATGTATATGTGTAACTGATTCACTTTGTTGTAAAGCAGAAGCTAGCACACCATTGTAAAGCAATTATACTTCAATAAAGATGTTTAAAAAAAAAAAAAAAAAAAAAAAAAAGAGGAGCTATCATGACACAAAGCAGGGTGTCAGAGCCTGAGCAAGATGAAGAGGCTTGGTCAAATCAGTAAATGTATTATGGATAGTGGGAGTCAAGTTTCTCACTATCAGAGAAGGGAGTTACAAATATGGAAAGGGAGAAAATTAGAATAGACCCTGTTTTGTTGGACTGGAATTGGAGATATTAATGTGAACACATGGTTTTCAATATATGTAGATAGATAAATATAACTGTAAACGTGTATATATATAAATTGCCTAGTTCTTGAAAGGGCTTGGGAGTAGCAACTTCCCAATGGAAATGACCACACCCAGCACCAGGTCTTGGCTTCTAAATACTATTCTACACTAAAGGAATCAGGGATCCTTGGGAAAAGAGCTGATTCCAAAGCTGAGACAGGGAAAGTAAGAAATAAGCCTGGAATATCCTGTTCTGCCATAACTAAGGAAGTGCTCAAAAAAAAAAAATGATGTCAAAAGGAAACAGAATCCAGTTTGAAGAGGCTGCTACTGGCTATATATGAGTCAGAGCATCAAAATAAATAATGAGAGTAATGAATTAAAACCCAGGAAACAACATAGGAATTCATTATGTAAACATCTAGATAGATAAATGGGGAAATTGAAAGTTTGATGAGGAACAGGGCATTTACATAACCTCAAAGTACCACCCCTCAAAATACTCAATTATTAAGAAAGACATAGTAAACTTACGTTGGAGAAGCCTGGCAACCACCATCCTAACCAAGTGATCATGGTTAATATCACCAGTAATGGAACAAAGTATTATAAAATGTGTGCCCTAACAGGCCGCAGTGAGCCACACAGGACCACTTCTGTGATATCCCTGCCAAAGAAACATAACCAGAATCTACTCATGAGGAGGCATCAGACAAACTCAAACTGAGGGATATTATAAAAAATGATTGGTCTCCGATCTCCAAAATTCTCAAGGTCATGAGAGTCAAGGGAGGACTTCAAAACTATACCAGATTAAAGGTGATGAAAGAGAAATGACAACTAATGTGGCTGGGAAGGCAGAGATTTGGAGGGATGCAGCCACACGTCAAGGAATGCTGGCAGCCATCAGAAGCTGGAAGAGGCAAGGAATGAATTGTTCCCTACAGCCTCTGGAGGGAGCATGGACCTGCTGACACCTTGAAGCTCGTTTTGGACTTCTGTGGAAGAAAGTATTTCTGTTTCAGTTTATGGTAATTTGTTACAACAACCATTGAAACGAATTCGGAATCATTCCCTAACACTTAAAGTCACCACAGTAGAGGTGATGGCTGATCAAGAAGTAGATGTTGCCATATCTGGCTACTCTCGATTACCAATGAATTGAAGCAAGATTGGGGATATTCAACATTTCCCGTATCATCATGCTTGAAGATCCAAGGAAAATCACAGATCTAGTACACTGTTAAAGTGGCTTTATCTTTAAAAAGAAGGCTAATAGTAAAATAGTTAATATTCCTGAAGAGGTAGATGTCCTTGTTAATAATTAAGGATTGTACTCTCCTTTCATCCACAGCTTGAAATGGTTTTACACAACTTTATTAAATTTATTTCCCAGTAGTAGAATGCCACAGGGGTATCACTTGATCTAACAATTCAGCTGTAGCAGGGTGTATTAGTCAGGGTTATCCAGAGAAACAGAAGCTACAGGATGTGTATATATATAGAGAGAGAGATTTATTTTAAGAAATAAGCTCACATGATTTGGAGGCTTAGCAAGTCCAAAATCTGCAGGGTAGGCTGGCAGGCTGGAGACTCAGGGAGGAATTGCAGTTTGAGTCCAAAAGCAGTCTGCAGGCAGAATTCCTTCTTGCTTGGGGAAGTCAGTCTTTTTCTATTAAGGCCTTTATATGATTTGATAAGATCCACCTACACTATGGAGGGTAATCTGCTTAAGTTAAAGATTTAAGTTTTTTTAATACTTTAATTAATTTTTTAACTGAAGTATCGTTGATATACAATATTATATGTTACAGGTGTACAATATAGTGATTCATATTTTTTAAAGGTTACATTCCATTTATAGTCATTATATAATGTTTGCTATATTCCCTGTTTTGTACAATATATCCTTGTAGCTTATTTTATACCTAATAGTTTGTACCTCTTAATCACTTACCCCTGTATTGCCTCTCCCCACTGGTAACCACTAGTTTGTTCTCTAAATCTGTGAGTCTGCTTCTTTTTTGTTATGTTCACTAGTTTGTTTTATTTTTTTGATTCCACATATAAGTGATATCATACAGTATTTGTCTTTCTCTGTCTGACTTATTTCACTTAGCATAATGCCCTCCAAGTCTATCCATGTTGCTGCAAATGGCAAAATTTCATTCTCTTTATGGCTGAGTATTATTCCATTGTGTGTGTGTATATATATATGTATCACATAAACATTCAAATGTTAATCTCACTAAAAAAATGCCTTCACAGAAACATCTAGAATAACGTTTGACCAAGTATCTGGATACTGTAACCTAGCTAAGTTGACACAGAATATTAAACTTCACACAGGGAAAAAACCCACTGTCATTGGGTTGGACATATGCATAGAATAAGAGCTCACCTTTTTGGATTCAAGATCATTCACTTTCATCTCATGTCATTCAGTAATGTGTACACTTTTATCTCATTTTTTTTACCTGCTTTTCATTTTCAGGAGGAAAAGCAGCCTTGAGCATCATCAAAGTTTGGGACTCATTTTGCCACCTAGCAAATGCATTTTGTAACCATCTCACTAGCATAAAACATGTGGGAAAGTTTCTTACTAGGTATTCATGGAGTGAGAAAATCTAGGCCTGTCTGCTTCACAGACCTGAATCAAGAAAGGCTACTCTCAGGACCCGGTCTTAAGGGTGCTAGAGAAGAGACCTAAGACATAAGGATGTTTTCACCTAAAAGTTTTTGACTGATTTTATTTAGAACAGTCTAACCCATTCACTATAGAAAACAAAAGATCAGAGTTCAGCTGTGGCAGGAATCAACTACAAATTACTCATTCTGTTTCAAAAGATAATGTAATTTCTTCTGCCAGGGAGAGAAATGACACTCACCTTGGATCATGTGGCCACGAGCAGGAAAACAGAAGTCAATCCTTGATGGATCTGAGAAATGTCTCTTCCCTCATGCCTTCCTAGTTCTTTGGTTTCTTAAGAATATCAGCTGGGAAAGGATATGTATCGCAAGCAAGAGAATCAGGGGGATTGTGAACTGAGCCCTGTCAATAATAATAATAATTATGAATTAAATGTCTGTTTTGTACCAGATGCTGTCCTGGATACCACGGAGACAAGATGACAAAACATGGCCCTTGATCCTCAGTCTAGTGGGAGCAAAAAATAAATGAGTCACTGTGATGCGTGAGGGAGAGAGCTGCAGGCAAAGAGTTGACAGAAACAGAAGAGGGAGTGACTAACTCTGAGGGTCTAGGAAGAATTCACAGAGGAGGTGACCTTTGACCTGTACCTTGGAAGATGCTTAAGAGTCTAGCAGGAGGAATAACAGGAAACAGAGGATTCCAGAAACTGGGAGTTAATTTTTTGTTTATTTACTTACTGGTTTTATTACTGATTATTAAAGTACTGAAGATTCACTTAGAAAATATGGAATATACCAAAAAATTATAAAGAAGTAAAGAAAAAACCAAAATGACCCATAACTTTAATATATAGATGTAATACAGCAGCAATAATTACTCTGCCATAATTCCTTATTTTCTTTTTCTATTCATTTTAACATAAAATTGTATTTATTCTATAGCTATAACTTTGTATATTGTTTATTCTCAAAACATGTTCTATCATTTAAAAACTTGGTAAACTAATATTTGATAGCTTCTTGAAATCTCACCAAGCAGATTTATCACGATATTTGTAAGCACTAGTTTACTGTGGATTTCTGTGCTCCAGGTTTTCATTCATATAAGGCATGTCTTTGTGTGTAAACTTTTGTCGTATTTTAGAAGTGGAAACCCTAGGTTAAAGTATTTGAACATTATTAATGCTCTTGATTACTAGCCATATTGTTTTCTAGGACGGTTGCAACAAATTATCACTAACAAAGTTGGAAAGTGCCTTTCTTACTAAACTATCAACTTTGCATAGAATTTTTAAAAATAGATTTCAGCATGCATTCAGTAAAGTGCACTAATCTCAAATATATAGCTACTGGAATAGTATCATTTTTTATCTATTTCATAATGTAATAGGAAAAATTTTTGTTTCTTTTAAAAAATATGTATGTTGTATTTGTATTTGTCATATTTGCTGTAAATATTTTTCCCAGCTTGTTGTTTCTTTCCATTTTCTTGGTGATGTTTTCTGACAATCAAACATTTTATTGTTTGTGTTGTCAAGTTTTTCAGTCTTTTCTTTTGAGATGTCTTTCAAGTAGAATTCAAAATATTTCTAGATTTTTTTGAGGCTTCTTCTTTGACTCATGGGTTATTCAGAAGTGTGTTGTTTAATTTCCAAGTATTTGGAGGATGACCCAGCTATATTTCTGCTACTGATTTCTAGTTTAATTCCATTGTGGTGAGAACATTCTTTGTATGATTTCTAAGTTTGTTAAGGTGTGTTTTGTGGCCTATCTTGGTGAATGTTGCATGAGCTTAAGAAGAATGTGTGTTCTGCTGTTGTTGGATAGAGTGGTTTGCAGGTGTCAATAAGATGCAGTTGATTGTGTTCGCTTCGGCAGCATATATACTAAAATTGGAATGATACAGAGAAGATTAGCATGGCCCCCGTGCAAGGATGACACGCAAATTCGTGAAGCGTTCCATATTTTTGTCTGTCATACAGAGTGAAGTAAGTCAGAAAGAGAAAAACAAATACCGTATGCTGACACATATATATGGAATCTAAAAAAAATAAAATGGTCATGAAGAACCTAGGGGCAGGACGGGAATAAAGACGCAGACCTACTAGAGAATGGACTTGAGGACACGGGGAGGGGGAAGGGTAAGCTGGGACGAAGTGAGAGAGTGGCATGGACATATATACACTACCAAATGTAAAATAGATAGCTAGTGGGAAGCAGCCACATAGCACAGGGAGATCAGCTCGGTGCTTTGTGACCACCTAGAGGGGTGGGATAGGGAGGGTGGGATAGGGAGGGTGGGAGGGAGGGAGACGCAAGAGGGAAGAGATATGGGAACATATGTATATGTATAGCTGATTCACTTTGTTATAAAGCAGAAACTAACACACCATTGTAAAGCAATTATACTCCAATAAAGATGTTAATAAAATAAAATAAAAATAAGATCCAGTTGATTGATAGTGCTACTCAGGTTATCCATATCCTTACTGATTTACTGCCCGCTTGATCCATCAGTTATTAATAGAGGGATGTTGAAGCCTCTAACTAAAATAGTGGATTTGTCTATAACTCCTTTCAGTTCTCTCAGTTTTTAACTCAAGTATTTTGGTACATATTTAGGTGCATTCTTGTTTAGGGTTGTTATGTCTTCTTGGAGAATTACACCCTTCATCATGATGTACTGCCTCATTTTATTCTGGATAATCTTTCTTGTTCAGAAGTCAGCTTTTTCTGAAATTAATACAGACACTCCAACTTTCTTTAGTTAATGTTATCATAGTATATCTTTCTCCATCCCTTTATTTATAATCTATCTCAGCCTTTATATATAAAATGGGTTTCTTATAGTTGGGTCTTGTTTTTCTTAATCCACGTTAACAATCTCTGTCTTTAATTGGTGTATCTAGACCATTCACATATATAACTTCACCATGAAAATCTGGTAGCATTCCTGGAGGTAAGAACCACAGAGCTGTGGGGACTTTCCCCAAACACTGTGGTCCCAGGAGTTTCTCACTCGTAACAGTCCATAATCAGCCTCTGGAATTTCACTCAAAATTACCATTCAAGTATACAATTCTTTGTTTTTCTTCCAGTTTTATATGCTATAATTTATATGATATAACTGACAGCACTGCGTAAGTTTAAGGTGTACAGCATAAAGATTTGATTTACATACACTGAGGAGTGATGATCACAGATAGTTTACTGAACATCCATCATCTCCTATAGGTACAAAATTAAAGAAACAGAAAAATTTTTTTTCTTGTGATGAGAACTCTCAGGATTCAGTCTCTTAACTTTCTGTATAACATACAGCAAGCAGTGTTATATTTATCATGTTGTATATTACATTCCTGGTTCCTCTAATGCTTCTTGACTTGTGTGTAAATGCCACCTGTTTTCTCTAAAAATTAAATCATAATCTATGAAATTACCACAGAAAGGAATTACAAAATTTATTGTTATTAGAACTCATGGTGCAAAAGTCATGATAGGTAAAATAGATGGCACATTAGCATGAAACCAGTGGTACCAAACTGTGCTAATATTCATTGTATTCCTCACTTCCAGTTTCTCAAGTGTACAATGCTTAACTGACCAACGTCACTGAAAATTTGGACCAAGGAGATAAAGACTTAGCACATCTAGAACACCATTTCTTTTCAGGTACACAACCGTGGCATAAGCATATTGTCTAAAAAGTGTCTATGAAGTATCCCTTTAAAATGGATTAGTTTATGTGGACACCAAGAGCATGCTACCACTGTAGACTTACAGAAGATCTCACAGACCCAAGTCTTGGGAGCAGTGAGCCAAGCAGGAGTGACTTGGAAGACAGAGTGGCTAAGCAAGGGTAGCCTTTACTGCAGCCCCTTGGGCTGTGCGTCTGGGGAGAGCATCTCTAAAAGCTTCTCAGAAACAGCAAACTAAGTGTGACTTTTATATCTGATACCCAAAGCACCCTCCCTTTATCCTGCTAGTGGCTTTGTCTGTATGTATTTAGAGCTGCTCAGTTTACAGGTCTGGTCAAGGTCACAGCATGTTATTATGCCCTAAAGGAATTTCACAGTCCCTGTGTACACCTCCTACATTCCTGCTGTGGCAAGTGAGTAAAGGGTCCAGTCCAGTTGGGAGCAAATAAAAATCTGGACTACGCTGCTTGAGGTCACCTGGACAGCCTCTTGCAGCTCACCACTAGGACTACTAAATGCATTGTGTTAATTATATTACTGAAAGATTCAAGCCACAACAAAACTATAGTAATCAAAACAATGAAGTACTGGCTTAAAGATAGACATATAGGGACTTCCCTGGTGGTGCAGTGGTTAAGAATCCGCCTGCCAATGCAGGGGACACCAGTTCGATCCCTGGTCCAGGAAGATCCCACATGCTGTGGAGCAACTAAGCCCATGTGCCACAACTACTGAGCCCGCATACCACAACTACTGAAGCCCGTGCACCACAACTACTGAGCCTGCGCTCTAGAGCCCGTGAGCCAAAACTACTGAGCCTGCGTGCTGCAACTACTGAAGCCTGAGCACCTAGAGCCCATGCTCCGCAACAAGAGAAGCCACACCAATGAGAAGCCTGCGCACCGCAACAAAGAGTACCCCCACTAGCCACAACTACAGAAAGCCCGCGCACAGCAACGAAGACCCAACACAGCCAAAAATAAAATAAATAAAATAAATTAATTTTTTTTAAAAAGATAGACATATAGATCAATGGGATAGAATTGAGAATCCAGAAACAAATCCTTACATTTTTGACAAGGATGTCAAGACAATTCAGTGGGGAAAGAATAATCTTTCCAACAAATGGTGCTAAGACAACTGGATATCCAAATGCAAAAGAATGAAGTTGGACCATTACCTCGCAAAATACAAAATACAAAAATTAACGTAAGGGGAGCTTCAAGATGGCGGAAGAGTAAGACGTGGCGATCATCTTCCTCCACACAGATACATCAGAAGTACATCTACACGTGGAACAACTCCTACAGAACACCTACTGAACGCTGGCAGAAGACCTCAGACCTCCCAAAAGGCAAGAAACTCCCCACGTACCTGGGTAGGGCAAAAGAAAAAAGAAAAAACATAGACAAAGAATAGGGATGGGACCTGCACGAGTGGGAGGGAGCTGTGAAGGAGGCAAGGTTTCCACACACTAGGAGCCCCTTCGCGGGAGGAGACTGCGGGTGGCGGAGGGGGGAAGCTTCGGAGCCACGGAGGAGAGCGCAGCCACAGGGGTGCGGAGGGCAAAGCGGAGAGATTCCCGCACAGAGGATCGGCGCCGACCAGCACTCACCAGCCGGAGAGGCTTGTCTGCTCAGCCGCCAGGGCGGGCGGGGCTGGGAGCTGAGGCTCGGGCTTCGGTCGGATCGCAGGGAGAGGACTGGGGTTGGCGGCGTGAACACAGCCTGAAGGGGCTAGTGTGCCACAGCTAGCCGGGAGGGAGTCCGGGAAAAGGTCTGGAGCTGCTGAAGAGGCAAGAGACTTTTTCTTGCCTCTTTGTTTCCTGGTGCGCGAGGAGAGGGGATTCAGAGCGCCGCCTAAACGAGCTCCAGAGACGGGCGCGAGCCGCGGCTATCAGCGTGGATCCCAGAGACGGGCATGAGACGCTAAGGCTGCTGCTGCCGCCACCAAGAAGCCTGTGTGCGAGCACAGGTCACTCGCCACACCGCCCCTCCCGGGAGCCAGTGCAGCCCGCCACCGCCAGGATTCAGTGATCCAGGGACAACTTCCCCGGGAGAACGCACGGCGCACCTCAGGCTGGTGCAACGTCACGCCGGCCTCTGCCGCCGCAGGCTCACCCTGCATCCGTACCCCTCCCTCCCCACGGCCTGAGTGAGCCAGAGCCCCCGAATCAGCTGCTCCTTTAACCCGGTCCTGTCTGAGCGAAGAACAGACGCCCTCAGGCGACCTACACGCAGAGGCGGGTCCAGATCCAAAGCTGAACCCCGGGAGCTGTGCGAACAAAGAAGAGAAAGGGAAATCTCTCCCAGCAGCCTCAGGAGCAGCGGAGTAAAGCTCCACAATCAACTTGATGTACCCTGCATCTGTGGAATACCTGAATAGACAACGAATCATCCCAAATTGAGGAGGTGGACTTTGGGAGCAGCGATATATATTTTTTTCCCTATTTCTCTTTTTGTGAGTGTATATGTGTACGCTTCTGTGTGTGATTTTGTCTGTATAGATTTGCTTTTATCATTTGTCCTAGGGTTCTGTCTGTCCATTTTGGGTTTTTTTGGTTTTTTAGTATAGTTTTTAGCACTTGTTATCATGGGTGGATTTGTTTTTTGGTTTGGTTGCTCTCTTCTTTATTTCCTTCTTTTTTAAATTTTTAAAAATTTATTTACTACTTAAAATTTTTTAATAATTATTTTTTAGTTTTTATTTTAATAACTTTATTTTATTTTATTCTATTTTATCTTCTTTCTTTCTTTCTTTCTTTTCCTCCCTTTTATTCTGAACAGTGTGGATGACAGGCTCTTGGTGCTCCAGCCAGGCGTCACAGCTGTGCCTCTGAGCTGTGAGAGCCAAGTTCAGGACACTGGCCCACAAGAGACCTCCCAACTCCACGTAATATCAAAAGGCAAAAATCTCCCAAAGATCTCCATCTCAATGCCAAGACCCAGCTACACTCAATGACCAGCAAGCTACAGTGCTGGACACCCTATGCCAAACAACTCGCAAGACAGGAACACAACCCCATCCATTAGCAGAGAGGCTGCCTAAAATCATAACAAGGCCACAGACACCCCAAAACACATCACCGGACGTGGTCCTGCCCACCAGAAAGACAAGATCCAGCCTCACCAACCAGAACACAGTCACTAGTCCCCTCCACCAGGAAGCCTACACAACTCACTGAACCAACCTTAGCCACTGGGGGCGGACACCAAAAACAACAGGAACTACAAAACTGCAGCCTGCGAAAAGGAGACCCCAAACACAGCAAGTTAAGCAAAATGAGAAGACAGAGAAACACACAGCAGATGAAGGAGCAAGGCAAAAACCCACCAGACCTAACAAATGAAGAAGAAATAGGCAGTCTACCTGAAAAAGAATTCAGAATAATGATAGTAAAGGTGATCCAAAATCTTGGAAATAGAATGGAGAAAATACAAGAAATGTTTAACAAGGACCTAGAAGAACTAAAGAGCAAACAAAGAGTGCTGAAAAACACAATAAATGAAATTAAAAATTCTCTAGAAGGGATCAAGGGCAGAATAACTGAGGCAGAAGAACAGATAAGTGACCTGGAAGATAAAACAGTGGAAATAACTACTGCAGAGCAGAATAAAGAAAAAAGAAAAGAATTGAGGACAGTCTCAGAGACCTCTGGGACAACATTAAATGCACCAACATTCGAATTATCAGAGTCCCAGAAGAAGAAGAGAAAAAGAAAGGGTCTGAGAAAATATTTGAAGAGATTATAGTTGAAAACTTCCCTAATATGGGAAAGGAAATAGTTAATCAAGTCCAGGAAACACAGAGAGTCCCATACAGGGTAAATCCAAGGAGAAACACGCCAAGACACATATTAATCAAACTATCAAACATTAAATACAAAGAAAAAATATTAAAAGCAGCAAGGGAAAAACAACAAATAACACACAAGGGAATCCCCATAAGGTTAACAGCTGATCTTTCAGCAGAAACTCTGCAAGCCAGAAGGGAGTGGCAGGACATATTTAAAGTGATGAAGGAAAAAAACCTACAACCAAGATTACTCTGCCCAGCAAGGATCTCATTCAGATTCGACGGAGAAATTAAAACCTTTACAGACAAGCAAAAGCTAAGAGAATTCAGCACCACCACACCAGCTTTACAACAAATTCTAAAAGAACTTCTCTAGGCAGGAAACACAACAGAAGGAAAAGACCTACAATAACAAACCCAAAACAATTAGGAAAATGGTAATAGGAAAATACATATCAATAATTACCTTAAATGTAAATGGATTAAATGCTCCAACCAAAAGATATAGACTGACTGAATGGATACAAAAACAAGACCCGTATATATACTGTCTACAAGAGACCCACCTCAGACCTAGGGAAACATACAGACTTAAAGTGAGGGGATAGAAAAAGATATTACATGCAAATGGAAATCAAAAGAAACCTGGAGTAGCAATTCTCATATCAGACAAAATAGACTTTAAAACAAAGACTATGACAAGAGACAAAGAAGGACACTACATAAGGATCAAGGGATCATTCCAAGAAGAAGATATAACAATTGTAAATATTTATGCACCCAACATAGGAGCACCTCAATACATAAGGCAAATACTAACAGCCATAAAAGGGGGAATAGATACTAACACAGTCATAGTAGGGGACTTTAACACCCCACTTTCACCAATGGACAGATCATCCTAAATGAAAATAAATAAGGAAACACAAGCTTTAAATGATACATTAAACAAGATGGGCTTAATTGATATTTATAGGACATTCCATCCAAAAACAAAATAATACACATTCTTCTCAAGTGCTCATGGAACATTCTCCAGGATAGATCATGTCTTGGGTCACAAATCAAGCCTTGGTAAATTTAAGAAAATTGAAATCCTATCAAGTATCTTTTCCGACCTCAACGCTATGAGACTAGATGTCAATTACAGGAAAAAATCTGTAAAAAATACAAACACATGGAGGCTAAACAATACACTACTTAATAACCAAGAGATCACTGAAGAAATCAAAGAGGAAGTCAAAAAATACCTATAAACAAATGACAATGAAAGCACGACGACCCAAAACCTATGGGATGCAGCAAAAGCAGTTCTAAGAGGGAGGTTTATAGCAGTACAATCCTACCTTAAGAAACAAGAAACATCTCAAATAAACAACCTAACCTTACACCTAAAGCAATTAGAAAATGAAGAACAAAAAAACCCCAAAGTTAACAGAAGGAAAGAAATCATAAAGATCAGAGCAGAAATAAATGAAAAAGAAATTAAGGAAACGATAGCAAAGATCAATAAAACTAAAAGTTTGTTCTTTGACACGATAAACAAAATTGATAAACCATTAGCCAGACTCATCAAGAAAAAAAGGGAGAACACTCAAATCAATAGAATTAGAAATGAAAAAGGAGAAGTAACCACTGACACTGCAGAAATACAAAGGATCATGAGAGATTACTACAAGCAACTATATGCCAATAAAATGGACAACCTGGAAGAAATGGACAAATTCTTAGAAATGCACAACCTTCCGAGACTGAACCAGGAAGAAATAGAAAATATGAACAGACCAATCACAAGCACTGAAATTGAAACTGTGATTAAAAATCTTCCAACAAACAAAAGCCCAGGACCAGATGGCTTCACAGGTGAATTCTATCAAACATTTAGAAAAGAGTTAACACCTATCCTTCTCAAACTCTTCCAAAATATAGCAGAGGGAGGAACACTCCCAAACTCATTCTACGAGGCCACCATCACCCTGATACCAAAACCAGAGAAGGATGTCACAAAGAAAGAAAACTACAGGCCAATATCACTGATGAACATAGATGCAAAAATCCTCCACAAAATACTAGCAACAGCACATTAAAAGGATCACACACGATGATCAAGTGGGGTTTATCCCAGGAATGCAAGGATTCTTCAATATACACAAATCAATCAATGTGATACACCATATTAACAAATTGAAGGAGAAAAACCATATGATCATCTCAATAGATGCAGAGAAAGCTTTCAACAAAATTCAACACCCATTTATGATAAAAACCCTCCAGAAAGTAGGTATAGAGGGAACTTTCCTCAACATAATAAAGGCCATATATGACAAACCCACAGCCAACATCATCCTCAATGGTGAAAAACTGAAACCATTTCCACTAAGATCAGGAACAAGACAAGGTTGGCCACTCTCACCATTATTATTCAACATAGCTTTGGAAGTTTTAGCCACAGCAATCAGAGAAGAAAAAGAAATAAATGGAATCCAAATTGGAAAAGAAGAAGTAAAGCTGTCACTGTTTGCAGATGACATGATACTATACATAGAGAATCCTAAAGATGCTACCAGAAAACTACTAGAGCTAAACAATGAATTTGGTAAAGTAGCAGGATACAAAATTAATGCACAGAAATCTCTTGCATTCCTATACACTAATGATGAAATATCTGAAAGTGAAATTAAGAAAACACTCCCGTTTACCATTGCAACAAAAAGAATAAAATACCTAGGAATAAACCTACCTAAGGAGACAGAAGACCTGTATGCAGAAAACTATAAGGCACTGATGAAAGAAATTAAAGATGATACAAATAGATGGAGAGGTATACCATGTTCTTGGTTTGGAAGAATCAACATTGTGAAAATGACTATATTACCCAAAGCAATCTACAGATTTAATTCAATCCCTATCAAACTACCACTGGCATTTTTCAGAGAACTAGAACAAAAAATTTCACAATTTGTATGGAAACACAAAAGACCCCGAATAGCCAAAGCAATCTTGAGAAAGAAAAAGGGAGCTGGAGGAATCAGGCTCCCTGACTTCAGACTATACTACAAAGCTACAGTAATAAAGACAGTATGGTACTGGCACAAAAACAGAAATATAGATCAATGGAACAGGATAGAAAGCCCAGAGATAAGCCCACACACATATGGTCACCTTATCTTTGATAAAGGAGGCAAGAATATACAGTGGAGAAAAGACAGCCTCTTCAATAAGTGGTGCTGGGAAAACTGGACAGCTACATATAAAAGAATGAAATTAAAACACTCCCTAACACCATACACAAAAATAAACTCAAAATGGATTAAAGACCTAAATGTAAGGCCAGACACTATCAAACTCTTAGAGGAAAACATAGGCAGAACACTCTATGACATAAATCACAGCAAGTTCCTTTTTGACCCACCTCCTAGAGAAATGGAAATAAAAACAAAAATAAACAAATGGAACCTAATGAAACTTCAAAGCTTTTGCATAGCAAAGGAAACCATAAACAAGATGAAAAGACAGCCCTCCGAATGGGAGAAAATATTTGCAAATGAAGCAACTGACAAAGGATTAATCTCCAAAATTTACAAGCAGCTCATGCAGCTCAATAACAAAAACCAAACAACCCAGTCCAAAAATGGGCAGAAGACCTAAATAGACATTTCTCCAAAGAAGATATACAGATTGCCAACAGACACATGAAAGAATGCTCAACATCATTAATCATTAGAGAAATGCAAATCAAAACTACAATGAGATATCATCTCACACCGGTCAGAATGGCCATCATCAAAAAATCTAGAAACAATAAATGCTGGAGAGGGTGTGGAGAAAAGGGAACACTCTTGCACTGTTGGTGGGAATGTAAATTGATACAGCCACTATGGAGAACAGTATGGAGGTTCCTTAAAAAACTAAAAATAGAACTACCATACGACCCAGCAATCCCACTACTGGGAATATACCCTGAGAAAACCATAATTCAAAAAGAGTCATGTACCAAAATGTTCATTGCAGCTCTATTTACAATAGCCAGGACATGGAAGCAACCGAAGTGTCCATCAACAGATGAATGGATAAATAAGATATGGCACATATATACAACGGAATATTACTCAGCCATAAAAAGAAACAAAATTGAGTTATTTGTAATGAGGTGGATGGACCTAGAGTCTGTCATACAGAGTGAAGTAAGTCAGAAAGAGAAAAACAAATACTGTAAACTAACACATATATATGGAATCTAAAAAAAAAAAAAAAGGTTCTGAAGAACCTAGGGGCAGGACAGGTATAAAGACACAGACGTGGAGAATGGACTTGAGGACACGGGGAAGGGGAAGGGGAAGCTGGGACAAAGTGAGAGAGTGGCATGGACATATATACACTACCAAATGTAAAATAGATAGCTAGTGGGAAGTAGCCGTATAGCACAGGTAGATCAGCTCGGTGCTTTGTGACCACCTAGAGGGGTGGGATAAGGATGGTGGGAGGGAGGGAGACGCAAGAGGGAAGAGATACGGGGACCTATGTATATGTATAACTGATGCACTTTGTTATAAAGCAGAAACTAACACACCATTGTAAAGCAATTATACTCCAATAAAGATGTTAAAAAAAAATTAATGTAAAATAGACCAAAGACCTAAATGTAAAAGCTAAAACTAAAAAACTCTTAGAAGAAAACATAGACAGAAATCTTCATCACTTTGGATTAAGCAATTGTTTATTCGATACGTCACCAAAGCACAAATGACAAAAGAAAAATAGATAGACTTCATCAAAAATTAAAAATTTTGTATTTCAAAGAAGACTATAAAGAAAGTGTAAAAACAACACAAGGAGTAGGAGAAAATATATATAAATCACATCTATGATTAGGGAAATGTATATTGAATATAAAAGAAGTCTTACAATTCAGCAACAAGACAAAAATAACCCAAAAAACCAGATCTTGGTTTCTAATACCATTGTTTAATGGTATCAATAAAAGGAACAGGATTCCTGGATTCTAGGACTGATGCAAGAAATATGCAAGAAGAGCCTGGAACATCTTATAGTGCCAGAAACTAAGGAAGTGCTCAAACACACACACACACACACACACACACACACACACACACACACAGAATGGTAGGGATATATCAAAGGGATTCAGGAACCAACTGAAAGAGCTCCCAATGGCCTAGTTTAGAATAATTTGAGCAATAAGACAAAGTAGTATTGGATTATAAACCACAATATAAAGTAAATATCCATGAGTCCATAAGAATATGAATAAATGGATAAATAAATAATGAAAAAGAGACAAATCTTCCATGCAGAAGAATTCCAAATAATTTATATAAATATTCTACCCTCAGGAGATGGCATATAACTTCTGAGATACAGGTTGTGCATAGTGACTTCCTTGCAAAGAGTACAGTATGGAAAGAGGGATGAAAGAAAGTATATAAACACTGCCTCAGCCAGGTGATCAAGGTCAACATCAACAATGATAAGCCATGTTAATAGTGTGTGATGAAAATAGCACTTTACCACTCTGGTCTTCCTCCCAAAAACACACAACCCCAGGCTAACCATGAGAAAAATATCAGAAAATCCCAATAAAAGGGCACACTGTAAAATACTTGACCAGTACTCCTCAAAATTGTCAAGGTCATCAAAAACAAGGAATGTCTGAGAAACTGTCACAGACAAGAGGAGTCTAAGGAGACATGACAGCTAAATGTAATGTGGTACCATTAATTGTAACAAATGTACCATACTAATGTAAGATGTTAATAATAAGGGAGGCTAGGTACAGGGTATATGGGACTATCTCTCTGAACTATCTTCACAATTTTTCTGGAAATCTAAATATGTTCTAAAAAATGAAGTTTATTTTTAAAAAGACACAATAAACAAAGTTTAAAAACACAAATAACCCCATTTTAAAATGGGAAAAGATTTGAATAGACATTTAGCCAAAGGAGATATGCAAATAGCTGATAAACACATGAAATGAGGTCCAACACCATTAGTCTATAGGGAAATGAAAATTAAAATCACAATGAGATACCACTTCATACCCACTAGGATGACCATAATCAAAAAATACACAGTAACAAATGTTGGCAAGGATTTGAAGAAATTAGAACCCTCACACATTGCTGATGGAAATGAAAATCATGCAGCATATTTAGGAATCAATTTGGCAGTTCCTCAGAAAGTTAAACATAGAGATACCATATGACCTAGCAATACCCTTCCTAGGTATATACCCAAGAGAATTGAAAATGTCTGTCCATATAAAAACTTGTACACAGATGTTCAGAGCAGAATTGTTCATAATAGCTGAACCATGGAAACAATCCAAATATCCATCAACTGATGAATGGATAAACTAAATGTAGTATATCCATACAATAGAATATATCCATACAATTCAGCTACAAAAAAAAGAATGAAGTATTGATACATGTGAGTACATGAATGAACCTTGAAAACATTATTCTAACTGAAAGAAACCAGACACAAAAGTCTATGTATTGTATGATTCCATGTCTATGAAATGTCCAGAATAGATAAATCCATAGAGACAGAAAGTAAATTAGTGATTTCCAGAGGGTGGGAAGAATGGGAAATGGGGAATGACTGATACTGGGTAGAGTTTCCTTTGAGAGTGATGAAAAATTTCTGGAATTTGATGTAGCACAACTTTGTGAATATAGTAAAATCTACTGAGTTTTACCCTTCAAATTAATAAAGTAAGAAAAATAAGATTCAAGCCATACTATGAACTGTCTTCACCATTTTTCTCCAAAGAAAGGAGAAAGACATGTCATATGACACATATGCTACTTACAGGGAAACAAAGGCACCAAGTGGAGAGCCAAGTTGCCATCATCTTGATCAGCAATTATTGGGCACCTGCTTTAGGCAGGGCCCGTAAAAGCCATGTCCTTACAGAAGGTAATGCAGGAAAAGGCAAAGAACATTCTCTCCCTTCATTGAGTGGGAATTCCAGGATGAACACAGGTCATATCTATTAATATAAAACAACTAATGGAAGCTGGTTTAGCTCTGACCACTGATTTAGAAAACTACAGGCTTGTTATGGTTGCCTGTATCAGAACTGGCTGTGAACACAGCTGAAAACCTAGACTAGATCACCATTTCCATAGCTGCACAGAGTAGTCCCCACTTCCATGAGCAAATGAAACAGAATACCAGATGCCACATTTGAGCAACAAAGACCCACAACAAATTATGCTTTTAATGTTTTTTGTAAGTACAAAGTACCAATGCTTTAGAGTGAGTTTTTTTTTTTTTTTTAATTGGGGAGAGAAAGGAGGCTACCTGATTTCCCAATTTTCAGGAAAGCGATATGATCAGAAAAGAGGAGCAGAACATAAAAGCTATGTAAGAGGGGACTTCCCTGGTGGTGCAGTGGTTTAAGAATCCACCTGCCAATGCAGGGGACACAGGTTCGAGCCCTGGTCCGGGAAGACCCCACATGCCGAGGAGCAACTAAGCCCATGCACCACAACTACTGAGCCTGCACTCTAGAACCTGTGAGCCACAACTACTGAACCTGTGTGCCACAGCTACTGAAGGCCACACGCCTAGAGCCCGTGCTCCGCAACAAGAGAAGACACCGCAGTGAGAAGCCCGCACACTGCAACGAAGAGTAGCCACTGCTCACCGCAACTAGAGAAAGCCCCACGCACAGCAACGAAGACCCAACACAGCCAAAAATTAATTAATTAATTAATTAATTAATTAATTAACAAAATGACCTCTTCTTTGCCTCTTGGACACTGACCAAATGGAGAAATGGAGATACAGCTCAGTAGCTTTCACCTTGACTCTGCTATTTGGGACCAGAGAGGTCTAGATTTTAAGACTACTCTTAAATGCTAAAAATATATATTAAGTTTGTTTACTTTTTTTTGTTAGTTTTTATACAGTTTTCTACTTATGTTTCCATATTTTTGATAGATTCTGAATTGTCAAACCAGGCATATTTTTAAAATAGATATTATAAAGAGGTCATGAGAGGGAGCCAAGGAAAATGTCACCAACTCACAGTGACACTGAAAGTAATGTTTCAAAGAATAATTGACTCAAAGTGCTTCCTTGCTGGGCAGGCAAAGGCTGAGGCAATGGTGAGAGACATTTAACATACCAAATTCCAAAAGGACATTTAGGACAACCATCCCACCCTGCCCTCCCTTGCATCCTCCGACTCCTTGCCATGGAGGAATTGGCCTTTTCCTGAATGGCTTTACTATATTTGAAGGAGTATTATACAATTTTGGTTCTGAGTTTTCCAGTTAGGATAGAGGAAGCAAGTGAACAAATTGGGTGTCAATGAAGCGGGGGAAAGGAAAAGGGAAAAGGTGGTAAGAGAAAGTGTAAAAGAAATAATGAGGGATTTTAAAAAACCAAACAAAACAAACTAAACCCACCTCCTCTCTCAGACGCTGCAGCCTAGAAGTGGCTTCTGAACCTCTCCCTCAGCCATGCACATGTACCTGCCAGGACCCCAGCCTCCCAGGCAAGGAAGCCCCTCACACTCTATCAGAAACAGTGGCCGTTCCCTGGACCAAACGAGTTTTGTAATAAAATTGTTCCTTGTCCATGTGAAACTGAGGGAAAAGGGAGCAACGCACTTAACTTTTTATGAAGCTAAAATTGAAATAACTCTTTTATTCTGATGTTATGCCCTTTTTAAATTTGTGATGTTAAAATGTTCTTTTTTTCACCTTATGGAGATAGTAGATGCTGGTTCTTTTTTTGTTTGCTTGTTTTTAGGGGGGTTTCTTGCTAGTCACTTTTAAACTTCCAAGGGGGAAATACATTATTCAGGATCTTCTACACTTGCCTGATTATACAACTCTTTCACTGAAAAGCACTTAATAGAAACTATTTTTCCATTTACTATTTTTTTCTATTTTTCTATTAACTAACTTTGTTAGTTGCTTTCATTTTGCCCCATTTGGCAAAATTAAAAGGTTGGGAAACTCCCCTCCCCCATTTTAGAAATATATATCTTACTGACCCATTAAATACAATAACCTGAGAAACAATGATCTAAAATGTCTGCCAAAGGAGCATCACAGGAAGTTGAATCCAGTGTCAATAAAATGTGTTCAAAACAGATATCATTATGTTTACAATGTACTTCAAATGAATACCAAAAATAACAGTGGAGCAGCTTAGCAGGTATAAAAATAATCCTTTAAAATTGCAAATGATGTGCAAACATGTCACTCCTCAAAAAATTTGGCAGGAAGAGTTAATGGAAAATCTATTTATTATCTGGGGACTTCCCTGATGGTCCAGTGGTTAAGACTCTATGCTTCCAATGAAGGGGGCACGGGTTTGATCCCTGGTGGGGGAACTAAGATCCCACATGCCACGGTGCAGCCAAAAATAAAAAAGTCTATTTGTTATTAAAGACTGATGGCCTCATAAATCTTTTTCTTGCTTTAATAGTTTTAACAATCATCGTTTTAAAAAAACAATTTACTTTTTAAAAAAATGTTTATTGGAGTAAAGTTGATTTACAATGTTGTGTACAGCAAAGTGAATCAGTTATATATATACACATATATCCACTCTTTTTTAGATTCTTTTCCCATATAGGCCATTATAGAGTACTGAGTAGAGTTCTCTGTGCTATATAGTGGGTCCTTATTACTTATGTAGTTTATATATAGTAGTGTATATATGTCAATCCCAGTCTCCCAATTTATCCCTCCCTCCCTTACCCCCAGGTAACCATAAGTTTGCCAAACAATTTACTTTTATTTCAACAACTTCAGTAAAGTCAGAGCAAAATATTAATGTAAAGTCTATAATTGTTCATTCCTATGGTCAGAAAAATTGTATTTTACCCATAAATGGTAATAATGTCAGTAATGGCATAAGTCTCCATGTGTCTCTTCTGACATATTTTGGGATTCAAGTCTACATTACTAAAAATTTGTAAGCCCATTTACCTGCATCTCTTACTCCCTGGACAAATTCCTGAGACAGTAGACTTAAAGTCTGATACTGAGATGTGAATATAGTCCCTAAAGGATTAGAACAATGGCCTGGATATCATTATAGAATCATGGTATTTTTCAGAAATTTCTTGGTTCAGCATTTCTCAACAGTGTTTCTATTAAGCGCTTTCAATAAAAGAGTTGTATAGTCATGCAAGTTTAGAAGATCCTGAATAATGTATTTCCCCCTTGGAAATTCACAATACACACTGGCACATTAAAGGTTCTAAGAAGCCCTGCCCTAAGAAAACCTCTTCAGCTTGGTTTAATACAGTTTTCCCGAACTTTCTTTAGCATTTAACATTCATGAATGGAACACACTTTGAGAAACAATGATCTAATTCAAGGTATTTTATTGGTTGTAAAACTAGGACCAGAGAAAGGTTAAGAGACTTTGTTCAAGATTGCCCAAGAAAGTAATAGCCATCAGGACCAGAAACCCAGGTTCCCCCAATATTCTATTATGACATGCTGCCTTTGTTCGGCCTCATAAAAACTTTGGAAATTATTATGGAAAACCTGTTATGAAAGTGAAACAGAGAAAACCCAGGTGGATACAAAGTGCGTTCTTATCAATTTCCATTCCTTTCCAGTTGATGTTATCAGAACATTTTTTAAAACTTGGAGGTGTGTGCATAAATGGGAGGCTTGTAATTGGTGAATGGTGTAGAGAAATTGCTTTTTCTTCAGGCTACTGTTATTCAGATTATGTCTGAATGCATGAAAATTTAGGACAAAGATGTTAGCTTCTAAGTAACACACTGAAGCCCTCTGTATCTAAGGATCAAGATATAATGGGTTGAGATAGTATGAACTTGGATACTCTGTGTCATAGATTATGTATTTTGGACATTTATCTAACAACTGATCCTTAGAATATAAAATAATACACTATACAACAGCAATCCCCAACCTTTTTGGCATCAGAGATTGGTTTCGTGGAAGACAATTTTTCCACGCACGGGAGTTGGCGGGGGGATAGTTCAGGAGGTAATGCGAGTGATGGGGAGCAATGGGGAGCGGCAGATGAAGCTTCACTTGCTCACTGGCTGCTCACCTCCTGCTGTGCAGCCCGGTTCCTAACAGACAAGGCACCTTTCCGCGGCCTGGGGGTTGAGGACCCCTGCTAAACAGTGTAAGCACTCCACAAAACCTGTTCATGCTTATTTAGTAATCCCTAATACCTTTTTTCATTTAGAAATTTCTAAACTTTAATTTAATAAACCTCCATTTAAAAAAATACTTTAAAAATGTTTGAATAATTGTCATGTGGCATTACTGTCTCCTATCAGAATAGAATTAGTCACATACTTTCTATTACTTTGGAATATTGTGAGATGGTTAATTATAGTGTACCTGAATGATTTCCAGTAGTCCCTTGAAAAAGGCCTCAGTGATCCATTTTGTACCAATGGGTTAAGAAAAGAAAAATAAACATACTTCCAATTTGGTAGTTCTTTTTTTCTGTGTAAAAACCACTTTTTAAAAGAGATAGTCATTAAGAAAGATTTGTAAGGGGGTAGGGGCAGTATAAGGGTAGGAGATTAGGAGGTAAAAACTATTATGTATAAAATAAGCTACAAGGAACAAGGACCTACTCTATAGCACAGGGAACTATATTCAGTATCTTGTAATAACCTATAATGGAAAAGAATCTGAAAAAGAATATATATATATATATATACATATAAAACTGAATCACTTTGCTGTACACTTGAAACACTGTAAATCAACAATACTTCAATAAAAAAATAAAATAAAATAAGGTACAAGGATATAGTATACAACACAGGGAATATAGCCAATATTCTATAATAACTATAAATGGAGTATAACCTTTAAAAATTATGAATCACTACATCGTACACCTGTAACTTACATAATATTGTACATCAACTATACTTCAAATAGAAAATACTAAAAAAAAAGATTTGTAAATGTTTTTTCTAATTAATTTTTATTAGAATATAGTTGCTTTACAATGTTGTGTTAGTTTCCGCTGTACAGCAAAGTGAATCAGTTATACATACACCTATATCCCCTCTTTTTTAGATTTACTTCCCATTTAGGTCACCACAGAGCACTGAGTAGAGTTTCCTGTGCTATACAGTAGGTTCTCACCAGTTGTAAATGTTTTTAAGAAACATATCTCCAAATTAACCCACATAAAAATCTTGTAATGGTCAGAGAATAGAACTTCAGAATAGTCTTCATATAATTCATATAATTAATGACAGAAATGGTTAGTGACACTTTGTTTCAAAAATGTGCAATTTAATATTCGTAACTTACAGCCCTCCTTTTTTTTCTTTTAATTTTCTTTATGAGAACAATTTTTTTTCCCACTGAGACTATATTTATTTATTAATATTTATTTATTTTGTCTGCACCGGGTCTTAGTTGCAGCACACGGGATCCTCACCATGGCATGTAAACTTCTTAGTTGCAGCATGCATGTGGGATCTAGTTCCCTGACCAGGGATCAAACCCGGGCCCCCACGAATTGGGAGCGCAGAGCCTCAGCCACTGGACCACCAGGGAAGTCCTGAGACTATATTTAAATTACAGAGGAAGAACATGTTAAAATTTCTTTATAGCCTCACGTCACTTCTCTGTTTATTGTACACTCCACCTTCAGAATCCTGTCCTTGTTCTTCTAAACTTCTGTTGCAGGCAGAATTCTAATGTCCTACATGGTCTCTGCCCTCTAATGGTTTCCCCAACATTATATAAGTTACATAGCAAAAGGATTTGACAGGTGCAATTAAGTGTATTAATCCGTAGACCTTAAGCCAGAGAGAGGGTCTAGGAGGGCTTAACCTAATCACATGAGCCCTATAAAAGCATAGAGTTTTCTCCAGCTGGTAGTAGAAGTAGGAGTCAGAGAGATTCCAAATATGTGAAGGATTTGACATGCCATTTCTGCCTTTGAAGATGGAGTGGGCCATGTGGTAAAGAATATGAACAGCTTCTGGGAGCTGAGAGCAGCCCCCAGCTGACAGCCAGCAGGAAATGGGAATGACAGTCCTACAACCACAAGGAACAGAATGCTGCCAACAACCTGAAAAGGCTGGAAGAGGATTCTTCTCCAGAACCTCTAAGATAAGAGCCCAGTCCAGCCTATACATGAGCTCTTAAAAAATATGTTAAAGAAATCTCTACCAATTCTTATGATATTAAGATTTTTTTTAAAGTCATGAATGTCAAATTTTGTAAAATGCCTGTACACATCTGCAAAGATATTCATATCATTTCTCTCCTTTATCTATTAATCTGGTTAGTTATTATTGTTGCCTTAGTAATTTTCCTGGTATTCCTGGTATGAATCCAGTGAGGGCATAGACTGTTACTGCATTAATTTGCTACTGGATTCTAATTGTCCTTTATGGGACAACCTGGGTAATCTTAGGGAGAAGAGAAGGTTAATTTCACTTCGGTCTCCTATAGGAAAGCTCTTAAGGCATAGGCAGCTGCTGAGGTTATTTTATCACTTTTTCTGTTTTTCTACTGTAGAATAAGTTATAATACTGTGTTCATTACAGATGTGGAAAAGTAATCAACAAGCAGGGGCCATCCATAATGACAATACCCCAAGTATAATAGCCAGCCTCCAAACTGGCCCCCAATGATCACTGCCTCCTGGTATACATGACCTTGGGTAGCCTCCTCCCATATTAGGTAGCCATAGGATATTACAAAAAATAATAGGTCGTGATTTCTAAGCCTAAGCCATAAAAGACGTTGCAGTTGCAGCTTCTGTATTGTTCTCTCTCGAATCACTTGCTCTGGGGGAAGGCAGGTGCCATGTTGTAAGGTCATGCAAGCAGCCCTATGGAGAGGCTTACATAATGAAGAGCTAAAGTCTCCTACCAAGAGCCATGTGAATGAACCATCTTGGTAATAGATCCTTAAATCCCAGTGAAATTCCAGATGACCACAACCACAGCCAATGTTTTGCCTGCAACCTCATGAGACATCCCAAGCTAAACCATCCAATTAAGCCACTCCTTTATTTCTGACCCACAGAAACTATACAATAATAAATATTTGTTTTTTAAGTCACTGAGTTTTGGGGTCATTTTTTACTCAATAGATAACTAATACCAAGTTTCATATAGTTTCCTCCCAACAGAATTGCTGAAAGGTACCTCTCCAAAACATTTCTCTCCTCATAATGGATCTTTTTCATTACTTTAACCAGAAGATCAGTGCCTCACAGGACTTCCCTGGTGTCCAGTGGCTAAGACTCCACGCTCCTAATGCAGGGGGCCCGGGGTCAATCCCTGGTCAGGGAACTAGATCCCACATGCCGCAACTAAGAGTTCGCATGCCACAACAAAGATCCCGCATGTCGCAACTAAGACCCAGTGCAGCCAAATAAATAAATAAATATATATTTTTTAAAAAGATAATTGCCTCACCCAGGCTGTGAAAGTGAGAGTTCCTCTTCCTGAATGATGGTCTGCCCTCACCATTTCCCTAATGACTATTTTCCCAAATAATGCCCATACAGTGGGAAAAGGCTGGCCCAGAAAAAAATCATCCAGAAACCTAAATCTTAGAATACTTATTTCCCCGTGGTTATCTCTTTTATCCTTTCTGTCAAGATATAAGTAAATGTGAATAAATTGTTAGAGAAAGGAGCAAATGTGCCATTATCCTTGGTTCTGAGACATAATTATACTCTAAAGCATTTATCTCAATCTTTCTGTATAACCTAGAGTTTTATAAAATACAGGCCATACGCCTAGGCCTCACTCTAATGGCTCTGATTCAGTACGTCTGAAGTGAGACCCAGGAATCAGTGGGTTTTTTTAATTGCAAAATTATTCTGATGATTATCCACTGTTAATTTGTCTTTTTACTAAAACCATATGATTTCCTTATTATGTTTATCTGTCTCCTCCCTCTGAAATATAAGCTCTATGAAGGAAGATACTTTTGTCTATTTTGTTCACTGATGTATCCCCAGCAACTAGTACTATGCCTGGCACACGGTAGGTAATCAATAAATGTTGAATAAACAATTGTAAAAGTTGATGAGCAGTATGGGAAGAAATAGATCTGGGAATGCAACATGGAGTATTTATAATTTAGAGTTATAGTAGGATAGACTTCATTGAGAAATGACTTGAGGATATAACAGAGTGTACCATATGAACATCTGGAGGAAGAGGGTTCCAGGCAAATGAAAAAGCAGTACAAAGATCTTGAGTCTGGGATAGTCCAGAAACATCAAAAAGACCAGAGTGGCTGAAGTAAAATGAGTAAGGAGAGGATTGGGAGACAGAAAATCAGAGGAGTAAATGGGGCCAGATCACGTATGGTCTTATAGATACGAAAGAACTTTGGCTTTTATTTTAAGAAATGAAGAACTATTGCAGTGTTTTGAACAAAGCCATTGCATTTTTAAAGGCTCATTCTGGCTGTTTGTGTTGAGAATAGAATGTCGAGCACAGATGGAATTAGGGAGACTAGGCAGAATGTAGGCTGAGCCTTATTGAAGTGACGTCAGGAAAAATTGGAAAAAAGAAATTGGATACAATGAGTAAACAGAGCCTTTTCGAGCTTTGCTGAAAAGCGGAACAGAGAAATGATTCAAGCAAAGGTTTTATGTTTTAAGATGGTAGACATAATAGTGTCATATTTGTATGCTAACAGAAATGACCCAATAGAAAAAAACATGGGTGGTTCCAAAACCTGGGATTCTAAACTCTAGGAGAGACAAGGAACCATTGACAGAGAGAGCAGAAGAGCAGGAAAAATATAAGGGGCTATTAAAGAACAATATGTAGACATGTAGAATCTAGCTTCAGATTGTAGCTACCAAAAAACCCATTTCCCTCTGAACATCTGAGAGTAGGGTAGCATATCTCCATCCCCTTCCACATAACAATTATGTGTCAGGAGAGGATAGTTTCCCACAGAAGTGAGAGATAGTTTGTCAACTTTAATCTCCATGGTGGGGGGGTACTGTGACCCCTTAGTTCACATTACCACCTCCTTCAGTTCTTGATTTTCTTCTCTGGTAAACTGATGTGATTTATCTTAACATTTAAATCTTACCTCTCCACCCCACTGTAGCATATTGACTCATCAAGGCACCTGCTGTCTGCTTGCTCTCTTTATTTGCACATACCATAGCAGAATTAAATGGGTGAGTTACTTACCTGAATATCTTTCTGTTGGAGAAAGATGTGACCATCTAGATCAGGGTTTCTTAATCTCTGCAGACTGACATTTTCGGCTGGATAATCCTTTGCTGTCCTGGACCCACTAGCAGTCAGAAGCACCTTCCTCTCTGTCCCACTTCCTGCCCCAGTTGTGACCAAAAGAATGTCTCCAGACATTGTCAAATGTCCCCCAGGAAGTAAAAATCACCCCCCCCAACCCAGTTGAGAACCACTGATATAGATGTAAAATTTCTCAATACATTATTAATAGATCCTGGTGGTGTCAATGATAAAACATGGGATAAAGCCAGGGGTTTGTTACCTATACCTTTATTCTGTGCTTTTGTCATAGATAATCATTGTTAACCCTCCACTTCTTACCACTATTCTCAAAATGAACATTATGGACCTGGTATAAAGCAATAACTTCACGTTCACTTTAAAAACTGGTACATTTCCACACATGATTGGACTGGGGAGAATGAAGGAATGAGAATAGGTGAACTATGGACACTTAAAATACTATTGGTGAGATTTTGCCATCTGAGGCTTTTCAAAATATTTGTTCAAGCACCATATAGATATTTTTTTTCCTATCAACTGATTGCTGATAACATAAAATTGGCCTTATCTGCATTGGGTGCATAAATATGTATTACTCTGAGGTATCAAAAAAAATCAGGACCAGAAGAACCCAGTCAAGCTTAAGAAGAACATATTTGAATTCAAGACATAGTACAAAGTTACAGAAGTTAAGACAGTGTAGGATTGGCACAGGATATACAAATAGACCAATGGAAGAGAATAGTCAGAAAAAGACCCAGTTTATGACAGATATCAATGCAAGTCTATAAGGGAATGAATAGTTTTGCAATAAGGGGTATTGGAACATGTGGATATTTTATGGAACAAAATGGAACTTGACCCCCACCAAACAGGGTATACAAAATTTAATTTGAGATATATCACAGTTCTAAATGTGTAAAACAATAAAGCTTTTAGAATAAAACAGGAAAATTTCCTCAAGACAGTCTTAAATAGAACACAAAAATTACTAACCATAAAAGACTGACTTCATTAAAATTAAGACCCATACCCATCAAAAGACACAATTAAGCAAGTAAAAAGGCAAATCACAGACTGAGAGATCTTCATGACACGTACATCCAACATCTCTAAATCAGTAAGAAAATGACAATAATCCAACTTTTTAAAATGAGCGAAAGTCCTGAAGAGGGCTGTCACAAAAGAGGCTATTCAATGGAATACTACATAGTAATTTAATTTAAAAAAAAAACCTATTGATACTTGCAACAAAACAGATGAATATTACAGACATTATATTAAGTGAAAGTAGTCACAACAGTACATACTGATGATGCATTTATATGAAGTTTAGGCAAAACAAATAATGATGGAAGTCAGAATAGTGATTACCTTTTGAGGGTGTATTGACTAGGGAGGGGCATGAGGAAACCTTCTGGAGAGATAAAATATTCCATAAATTTGTATGGACGGTGGTTTCATGGGCCCTATGGAACATACAGATAACTCTTTTGAGGAGTTTTTCTGCCAAGCAGAGAATCAAGGCAGTAGCTGGCAGAGAAAGTGGGGTTAGGAGAAGTTTCCTAAAGGTTGGGGAAATAACATATGTATATGCTGATAGGAATAATTAAGTAGCGAGGGACAATGATGATGGAGGGAGAATGCTGGCGTTAGTAATGTCCCTGTGCAAGGTGGGAGAGGATGAGACGTTCTCCCTATGTGGAGGAAAGGGAGGCTCTATAACAGCAGCAAAGATGCTAGACTACATGTGAGTGATGGTTTGGATTGCATAGTGTAGATGTGATGAGAGCCTAGGAAGTTCTTTTCTGATTGTTTCCATCTTCTCAGAGAATTAGGAAGCAAAACTGGCAGAGTGAGGATAGAGGAAGTGACTTGGAAATAGGGGAAAAGAGAAGTGTGAAATAATCAAGAGAGTAGCACAGTGAATGGACCAAGGATCTATACTTCAACCGTGAGGTATCATTGAGGCCCACTTCAGGTTAGGGTGATGAATTCAGTTAGTGTGGTGTGTTTTTCTCCAGGTAAGTCCATCTTCATAGGTGCAGGCACCTGAGGGGTACAGCACTGGATTTAACCAGCTTTGCAGTTTTGCCATAGAGTGCCAATTTTGTGAGTGAGATGATATATACCTGGGAATCTTATTTTTACCAGTTGGGGCATCATTAGTTCTATGCTCTTTCCATGGACAAAACTAGGAAATATTCTTAAATATTTTTAAATGAGTTCATATTAATATTTATAATCATATTTGATATTACAGGGATCTTTATGAACTTCTGGGTTTATATTTGTGTATCTTTTCTCTGGCAGTGAAAGTCTTGGGTCCTCATAATTCTATTAGTATCAGCAATAAAATTACCAGTGAAGTTTCAAGATTTCTTTGCAGTTCTTTTCGTCCTTAGAATGCATCCCATTAAGGAAGTACAAATGGAGTATTATATTCAACATTCATTGGAATAATTATTTTCTCTGTATAGATCCTACCAAAATGAAATAAAAATAGGCCTTTTGATTGCTGGAGTTAAATTTGGATATTTACATTTTATATTCCTTCTAAACTTAATTTTTAATATATAAAACACATTAGTAAGAGAAAATCAAAACTATAAAAATTACACTCATATATACATATGTATAATTCAATCACTTTGCTATACACCTGAAACTAACACAACATTGTACTATACTTTAATTTTTTTAAATGGTTAAAAAAAAGAAAAAAAATTATACTCAGAGAAGTCTTGCTCCCATCCTTCTCCTGTTCCCATGGCCTCTTCATCACTTATAGGTAAACATTCCTTCACTCTGTAAAGAATTAAACATTTATCCTGCCTTTGGGGAAGAACTATTATTTATCTCCTGTTGATGAGGGAAAATTCTACTTTATAGAGAAATGCCAGCTAATAAATGTAGGAGGAATTATTTAATTGGAAAAATCTTTTTGCAGTTCTTATTGAAATAATTAATTCAGACAGGATGTTAAAACCATCGGGTAAAGATTTTTGAAGATGATATTGGCACAGAACCAAATATCACCCCACAGATTACTCGCTTATTGTAAAGGAAAAACATATCTTACAACTGACTGAGCTGGCATTATCATCTTAGCCAAGTGACAAACTTGACACTTTGTGCTCACTGATGGGATGCAATATTAAATATACAGCATTAACCATGAAGCATTCTTGCCAAAAAAAGTTTACCATGTTTCCAGCCAAACCTTTGGGCTAAACCTCCAGTTAATAGGAATATGGGAGTTAAAAGAACAAGTTAAACAATCAGACAAATCAAGAATGTGGGACATCTTACAAGACAACTGATCTGGTTTCTTCTGATGGCAATGTCAAAGAGGAAAAGTGGCAGAGCTGTTCTAACGAGACTAAATAAGACTAAATTTTAAAATGACATAATGATTCACAAATAGTAAGGTATTCACACCAGGTACATAAAGTTCAACACTTTGCAATATTAAGTAACTTATTACTTATTATTACTCTTACAGTTGTGTATAAATAGTTGTAGAAATAACAAGTAACGTGTGAAGTGTGTTACTGATTCTTTACCTTAGCAACAAGATGGACGTTGAACATTAAAATTGCAAGGAGTTTTATTTATAAAACCATTTAATAACATTTCATTAAAGTTTCAAAAAATTATTTAAATTTTATTTAAAATTGAGACACTAACTGTATTCATATTTTGCCTTTTAGCTTTAATAACTTTGAATATTTTAAGACAACTTTTTAAAACAAAAATAATTTTAATATTTATTTTAATTTCCATTTTTAATGAAATATATTTAAATATTATACACTTGGAATACATTTTTTATACTTTATGTTAGTGCCAACAGATATTGTGAGAAAATTCTTATAAGAATATAATTAATGATTTTGTTAGAATGAAAGCAAAACAAATGGAAAAGTTTCTTCAGAATAAAGATTTGAAAAGACAAGAAAAGATAAAAACAATGGAAGAATATCCAAATATATAGAGAATAGAATCAAAATAAGCAGCATTCCTGAAGGAGAGACCTGAACAAAAGAAACAGAAGCATTATTCAAAGGCATGTGACTTTATTACTCACCCAGACACTGCTGTTGAACACCCAGATATGTGCAATAATTAAATTCAGTCCTCTTTGATATTTTGTACTTTGTCATATAAAAACCATAGTGTTACCCATCTTTTTCAATTTTATTGTAATAAAAATTTATTTGCCAAGGTAAGAGGATGGAATATATTTTAAGTTTGTTATCATGATTCAAACATTTAAAATATTTAGACATATTGTACATGGATCTCCATTTGAACTCTTGCCTTGGATCCTGTAAACATTAGGGGTGGGCCTGAGTGCAATTTCAAATACCAAAATAATTAAGCAATATCTATAAAGTTTTCAAAGAGAAAACTGCAACCCTAGAATGGTAAACCATTTATGTCTATTCAAGTTTCCTTTAACATGTAAAAAGAAACAGATGATTTCAGATGAGCTGAGAAAATACAGCATCCATGAATCCTTGAAAAAGTTACATAAAGATGTCTAACAAATGACCCAAAATTAAGAGTTCAAGGTTGGGAGATTTCTGGGAAAACAGCCGTGTGAATGAGTTCCTCCTGCTCAACTCTTTCAACTCCGGCCCAAATACCAACTACTTCCCCCAGGCAAGCAGGTAGAGTGTATAAGCTAAACCTCAAGTCTGCTTAGACTTCTTCAGAAGAGGGTAAACTCCGGACTTTCCCTTTCACGCCAGATAAAAACCTTGGGGTCCTGTAGAAAGAGCAAGAGCCCTGGTGTGAGGATTGAAAAGTCACTGATATATGATCGTACCAAATCTCATTCCTTTTCACCTGTCTGGCCCTTAGGGATAGTGGGGAACTGACAAACTGACTGAATCCTTCCTGCCCCAGAATCAGGAGTCCAGCCAGCAGAGAGCTCTCAGTAGGGGATAAACAACCTTCTGGCTTGAGTGCCAGCAGGCTGCAAGACAGAAAACACCAGTGCCTCTCAGAACTAGTGGAGTTGCCCTGGAGGTACACCAGCAGCAGGACTTGAGCCCTGAGCAAGGGTGGAACCCCGTGGAGGCAAAGGAAAATAACAAGGCCCCTAATCTAGCAGCCAGAGTGAGGAAGCAGCAGCATACCCAGAACTGAGATCACCTCCTGAAACAGAGCTAGTGGAGGGCAAAGCAGCGACCTTAAACATACAAAATGAAAGTGCTTAAGGAAATTTGATTACAAATCACAAACGATGGATTTAAATTTTTTTTAATTAAGTAGATAAATCAAAGCGGAGAAAAGTCACTATTTAGACCTTGACTAATTAAAGGTCAAGTCAGAGACCTACATTTTTTTTTTTTAATTTATTTTTTGGCTGTGTTGGGTCTTCGTTGCTGTGTGCAGGATTCTCATTGTGGTGGCTTCTCTTGTTGCGGAGCACGGGCTCTAGGCACACAGGCTTCAGTAGTTGTGGCACGTGGGCTCAGTAGTTGTGGTGCACGGGCTTAGTTGCTCTGCGGCATGTGGGATCTTCGCAGACCAGGGCTTGAACCCGTGTCCCCTACATTGATAGGCGGATTCTTAACCACTGCGCCACCAGGGGAGCCCCAGAGACCTATCTTAAAACACTGAACAAGCATGCAAAAAACGGGACTCGAGAGAAAAGATGACAACTGACCTGGACAGATCCAAAGGCATCTCTCATAAAAAAGTCACGGAGTGCCAGGAGAAATTACCAAAATATAGATGAAGGAAAGGCAATCATTAAATAAATTAATAAAAGAAAATATAAGCCTGTAGATTGAAGGGGTTAGGAGCCCCAGTCAAGTTTGTTTGAGAAAATACACACCCTAGATTAGCTTCATAAAATTCTCTATTACTTCAAGGATAAAATCATACAAGCTTCTAGGCTAAAAGAACAAAAGATTGAGAGAGAAAGAGAGAAAAAGAATCATCTTCCCATCCCACCCCCAAAAAAGATCAGTATTGGATTTTTTCTTAACAATGCAAGGTAAAACTAGTTTAGCTTCTTTCTTAATTAAATTTGAGTCTTTTCTTGAGTATTTTGCTAAGATGGTATAGACAGCTGGTAGATTTTCTGAATATTTCCCTTTCTGAGATTTTTTTTTTTCACTCAGCAAATGAAGGATAACAGATACTTGTAGAATACATAGTGTGCCAGGCATTGTTCTAAGCACTTTAAAAGTATTAACTCTTTTAATCCTCATAACAACCCCATGAGGTAGATGCTGTTATAATCCCTATTTTACAGATGAGGAAAGAAAGCACCAAGAGGTTTAAAAATTTGTCCAAAGTCACAAGCTGGTAAGTAGCAAAATCTTTTCTCTCTACTAATATCAGCCAATGTGCAATATAATATTAAAAGTCATAAGCAGAATAAAGAGACACCTTATAGAAAAGGCAACTCATGCAGATACAATGGTCATAAATCTGTAAACACTAACACCGTGAATAATTTTGACTTCAAAAATATTCACAATTTGTGGATGAGAAAAAATACCATAACTCAAGTCATTAAATGATATACTTGTAAAAGTATTTGTAATACAAAACAAATAATTAAGTAATCTCATAGAAAACAATAGTAAAAAGCAACTTGACAGGAAAATGGACTATGGATATAAATATGCAGAAGAGTAAATATTAATAGGCAGAAGAGTCAATCCAAAGACACATATGAAAATATTTTAAAAACACTATTTTACAGAAAAATATAAAGTATCAATGACATACTACTTTACATCTATCAGATCATCAAGAATCAAGAGCCTCAGTTAACACCTTACCGAAGTCCTTACTATGGCTGACGAGGCCTAACCTAGCCTAGACTACCCCTTCTGACCTCATTTCTTTCCACTCTTCTCCTATCACTCAGCTACACTGTCCAACTTCAAACACATCTTCAAACGCAAGAAACATCGACCCCCTCTGCCTAAAACATGCTCTCCTTAGGTATTATCATGGCTTACTCCTTCTTACATCAGGTCTTTGCCCAAAAGTCAATGCTCAGAAATTTGCCCTGATCACCCAATACAGAATCCTTCTCCCACAATACTCCCTCTCATCTTATCCTACTCTATTCTTCCTTATAACACTTATCAGTTACCTAGTGTAACTGATTGTTTTATTGTATTGGTGCAATATTTATTAGATCGTATTAGTGGTTGTACTGCATTTGCTTATTACTCATCTCCCTCAGTAGACTTGAAAGTCCAAGAGAGCAGAAACTTTTTTGACTCTAGTGTCTGGAATAGTGCCAGACACATGGCAGAGATACTCAAAATTTGTTGATGGAATGAACAAGCATACAATGAGCAAACAACTATCACTAGTAAAGGTGCTAAGAAAATGGAACTCTTCTAAATGGGGATATGTGGATTTACAATAGCATTTTTGAATTTATGTATAATTATGCACATGTATGACAACATCCCTTTTAACCCAGCAATGGGTTACCATCCCCATAATCTAAATAAAGCTCCAAAATATAAGGACATATGCATAAGAAAAATGTCTGTAATGGTACTACTTGTAGAGGAAAAAAACAAGAATGAATGCTTGGGACTTCCCTGGTGGTTAAGAATCTGCCTGCCAATGCAGGGGACACTGGTTTGAGCCCTGGTCTGGGAAGATCCCACATGCTGCGGAGCAACTAAGCCCGTGTGCCACAACTACTGAAGCCTGTGTGCTTAGATCCCGTGCTCCACAACAAGAGAAGCCACCGCAATGAGAAGCTAGCGCACCACAACAAAGAGTAGCCCTCGCTCGCCGCAACTAGAGAGAGCCCGCGCAGCAACGAAGACCCAGCGCAGCCAAAAATAAATAATAAATAAATGAATAAATAAATAAAAATGAATGCTCATCAAGAAGCATATGTTTGGATAAAACACGGTACATACACAGCACAGATTATGTAAGCTTTAAAATAACTGAAATTAGATCTGTGCCTATTAGGAGGATTTGTACTAAACAGTAAGCAAGAAAAGCAAGATTCAGATAAATGTATATAATGTGAGCCCATTTTATAAAACAATGACTAACCTTTCACTCTATATGTGTGTGCATATATAAACATGATAAAGCGTGAGGTAACAGATTTTTTTAAAATTTATTTATTTATTTTTGGCTGTGTTGGGTCTTCGTTGCTGCGTGCGGGCTTTCTCTAGTTGCTGCGAGCGGGGGCTACTCTTCGTTGCGGTGCGCGGGCTTCTCACTGCGGTGGCTTCTCTTGTTGCGGAGCACGGGCTCTAGGCGTGCGGGCTTCAGTAGTTGTAGCACCTGGGCTCAGTAGTTGTGGCTCACGGGCTTAGTTGCTCTGCAGCATATGGGATCTTCCCGGACCAGGGCTCGAACCTGCATCCCCTGCATTGGCAGGTGGGTTCTTAACCACTGCGCCACAAGGAAGTCCTAGATTTTTAATAATGATTATGTGGGGTTTGAGTATGGTAAGGAAAACAAGAATTCTTTTGAAAAAATGTCCACACCAAAATAAACACAAGACATGGCCGCCTTATGTACAATGATAAATGTGACAGACACTGTTGGCTATCTATCCAACAGCCATTCCCCATCATTCTTTCGTGCTATCAAAGTCTACCTCTCAAAATATTGGGTTGGCCAAAAAGTTCGTTTTGGTTTTGGGAAAACCTGAACAAACTTTATGGCCAATCCAATAGAAACAGAAAATGCCAGAAGCACTCTTTCCCAGCCTCCCTCGCAGTTGAGGCATGGCCATGTAATCTGACCAACGGAAAGTAAAAATCTGCTAGGGTCTCCTAGGAAAGATTTCTTTGCTCCTTGAAAAGACAGACACAAGGAGAAGCAGCTTATTTCCTTATTTCCTACTTTTGAACATAGTTATCTGAGGAAGTTATGGCTGGAGCTGTGAGGGCCATCTTGTGACTATGAGAGGAAAGCCAAGAAAATCAAAAGAAGCCAATCCAAAGTCCTGACTTTGGTAAACTGCTATAAATTCTGTAACTATCAACCTCTAGCCTTTGTATTATATGTTATACATTTAATTAATAAACCTCTATTGTTGATATTACTTTTAGCAATATATCTGGGTCAACTATAGCCCAATATCTTAAACAGCCCTGTGTTTATGTGGGTATTATGAATGTATTAAAATGTGACCACCAAAATATTAACAATAGTTCTCATACTTTTATAAATTGTTTAAATTGTTTGAATTTTTAATGAGCAACTGTCATTTATACAGTAAGATCAAAATAATGAAGCTGATTTCATTAATTTTAAAAGTGATGACCTCAGGATCAGAGATAAATATTAAATACTGAAAATGTGATTACAAAACAGTGTAAATTGTCAAAATTACTACTCATTGAGAAAATCGACAGTGTAAAAAAAGTAATAAAAATAATCTATCTATCCTCTGAAGACTGAAAACTGTAAAAGTTTAAGCATTTTCTTAAATAAGAAGGGCTAAAAATATTACCTGTGATGTAACAGTTAACATTGACAAAGAACACAAGTTAAAAGAATACTTTGAAAACTTTAACCACTGCAAGAGTCAAAAATAAAATACACATTTTAGAAAGACAAAAGCAAAGAAAATAGTTTAAAGCAAAACACTGAAAAAAGAAGTAGCAATCAAGCATTTAAAAAAAAAATAAGATGACTGTCACTGAAGCTATCAATTATAACAATAAATTAATCTTCTGTATGAAAGACAGATGATCCAGAAAGGATTAAAAATGACTAAAATCTGGTTTCAAATTGAAGATAACAGACTGAGGGTAAATTTATTTCCCTTCCTTCCCAAAATCATAATGAAATAACAATGAAGAGGAATAACGACTTCTGATGTGAAATAGCTGATCGAATCAAAATCAACATCTTTCCCTTTCTCCTCCTGGAAACTCAACAAAAACAACAAGAATATAGGAGGAGGGAAACTGTGACTTTCCTCAATGAAACATAGGAAAAGTGTAATCCACAGACACCAAAACATAGATAAGTACTGCCAAAAGCACATACAATTGTGCAGAAGTGAATAGAGATGGCACAGTGATGGCAGATCTCAGACAGCACCAGGAAATATACACTTGTGTCATAAGATGCATTTCCTTCTTTACAACAACCAGTGCAAGAAGTGAGGGTTGTCACAGGCAAAGGGGAATGGAAAGTTTAGATGCTATCAAGAAGGCCCAGCAACAGAAAATGTAAGAAATGCCAGAAAAGTACTCTTAAATTGCAATTCACTAACTTTTTAAAACGATCACATCAAAAATACTATCAGAACTAAAGTGAAAAAACAGCAAAACTAACCATCAGATGAAGAATACTCCTCCAGAGAATATGAAAAATTATAGTAAAAAAGAATTAAATGGTTATTTTCTTTAGGCTATTCTGATAGCAAGTGAAATCTGACTAACTTAAAAAGGGGTGGCAGATTTATTTGCTCACAGAATGCAGAAATTATCAAATGAAAAGTAGAAAGAGTAGAGAAATAGATGGATTTCAGTAACAACTGGAACCAGAAACCCCAAAACACCAGTTCTCAATACTCTCCTTATTGATTCTGGGGCATGCACATGTGCACACGTGCACACACACACACATATATCTTGGGAAAGAACTACAAATGTGGCCAAAGTGGAGAAGTTTTATAAGAACAGAGCAGCAATTTTCAATCCTGGCTGCACACTTAATTACCTCTTGACTACCTGAGGAGCTGTCAAAAATGCAAGAATGGAAAAACTTGGTAATAAAAGGGGTAGAAGATATGAACAACTTTAAACACATACACACAGCCTGTAAAATATATTCAACATCACTCAAAACAACAGTAAAACTATACCATTTCTCCTGTTACCACTGGCAAATATTAAAGTATTTTTTAAAATTTATTTATTTTGGCTGCACCAGGTCTTAGTTGCAGCTCGTGGGCTCTTTGTTACAGCATGGGGACTCCTTAGTTGTGGCATTCAGACTCTTAGTTGCGGCATGCAGACTCTTAGTTGCGGCACGCATGTGGGGTCTAGTTCCCAGACCAAGGATCGAACCCAGTCCCCCTGCACTGGGAGCACGGAGTCTTACCCACTGGACCACCAGGGAAGTCCCAAACACTAAAGTATTAATAACATAGTCTGTTGGTGAGGCCGTGGAGAAACAGGCACCCTCATACACTGCAGGTGTCAATGCACATTGATGAAAACCTTAAGGAAGGGACTAGCATAACTACATATACACTTAGCTTTTAACCAAACAATCTCATTTCTAGGAGTTTAATTTGAAGATACATGAAAATTTAACTACAAGATTATTCATTGCAGCAGTTTGTAATTACATATACTGAAAAGCATATGGTCATATATAGGAGAGTGGTTGAATAAACTATGCGACAGACAATGGAGTACACTGTAGCTGTAAATAAGATCTCTGTGGATTGATGTAGACCAATTTCCAGCACACACTGTCAGGTGAAATAAGCAAAGTTCAAAAGATACCTGCAATATGTTACTCATTGTATAAGAAAGAAGAAATAAGAAAATATACATGTATCTACTCCTTTGTGCCAAAGAAATACAGATACCCCAGAGATGCATGAATTTGGTTAACTACAGGAGGAAGGGTGGAATGGGGTAGAAAGGACAGAAGGAATTAGGGGGGAGGGAAGGATGCAATTTTTGTGAGTTTAACTTTATAAACCATTCTGACTTTTGGAACCATGTTAATGTTTTATACATGCAAGGAAGAAGAAAGGGAAGAAGGGGGAGGGGGAAAGAGAGAAAGGAGGAGGAGTAAAGGGAGGGAGGAAAAAAGGGAAAGGGAAAAGGAAAGGAGGTAAGGAAAAAGAGAAAAAAAGAAAAGGAAATGAAAAAGAAAGAAGGGGGAAGGGAGGAGAAGAGAGAAATAAGAAATGATGGGGACAGGTCCTAAAATGGAATACAAACAGAAATGAATGAATGAAATATTTTGAACGGTAACATAGCTACACCAAAGGAAGGGATGGGTGGGAGGGAAAACTGAAGATCTGAAGAGTGTTTGAACTAAATGCCCTAAATCTAAAGATAAAAATGAACTCTAAACAGATCTTGAATTCTTAGGTTTCCTTTTTGCAAAGGAATAGGCTAGCAATTATGAAATTATTTTCTGTTGTTTCTAGGGCTACACAAATAAGTAAATATATTGGGGATGATATCCTGCTTCCTCACTGTACACAGAAAAGAATAACATATACGGAAAGAGAGAATAAAAGACTCCTGTGATATTGGGTTGGAATGAGGTATCGGTGTGAACTCATGGATTCAAGGGGCGTGTGTGTGTGTATTAACATGATTATAGAAAAAAAAGGTATTTGTGGGTATGTATGTAAACAAATTTCTATTTCCTAGCCCTGTCTGCTGTGAGAACTTACAAGCAATGACACCCTGGTAGTAATGAGTATACCAACTGCCCAGATCTTGGTTACTAAATTCCATTCTCTACTAAAAGGATCAGGGCTCCATGGAGACATCATCAATTTCAGGGCTGAAGTAGAGAAAGTACAAGATGAGTCAAGATAAGCCTGAGACATACTTTTGCACCCAAAACAATGATGTGAGCATGTCAAAGGATAAGGAGCCAGCTTGAAGGGGTTCCCACTGGCCGAATCTGGGACAATATGAACAACAAAATAATGACAGTAAAGGATTATCAACTGAATAAAACAGATATCTGAGTCTACACTGAAATTAATTAATTAAACAAGGGAAAGCTCTTTCTTTTAATAGGAAGCCAACTGGAAGTAGAAAAATTACCATTTGCTGATCATAACTGAAAGTGAGACCGTCAATGGGTACTAAAACTCTGTGGGTAATATTTATGGAGAAACAGGAAGTTGTGCTATATGATACTTAACTACTACAAAGTAAAAATCAGCAAGTTTATAATGGAGACACCCACAGAGATCACCTTAATCAAGCGATCAAAGTTAACATCACCATTAATGGAAAAAATTGGTATCATGTATTCCCTGGTAAAATGCCCTGAGAAACACACGACTTCTGTTGTATACTTGCCATATGTTCATAACCTGATTCTAATCATGCGGAAACATTATTCAAACCCAAATTGAGAAATATTCTACAAGATAACTGGCATGTACTCTTCAAAAATATTATGTCCATAAACACAGAAGATTGAGGACTTGTTCCAAATTAGAGACTAAAGGGATAGGACAGCTGAATGCAAGGTATAAATGGAGGATTTCATTTGCTATCAAGGAAACTGTCCAGTAAAATAATGATGAATCTGCACTGAATCTGCACTTTAATACTTGTGGGAGATTGAGTAATAAGAAACATCTTTAATAGATTAGAATTACAGATCACAACTAGCTGCTGGACAATCATCGACACGAAGACACTGGAACTCACCAAAAAAGATACCCCACATCCAAAGACAAAGGAGAAGTCACAATGAGACAGTAGGAGGGGCACAATCACAGTAAAATCAAATCCCATAACTGCTGGGTGGGTGACTCACAGACTGGAGAACACTTATACCACAGAAGTCCATCCACTGGAGTGAAGGTTCTGAGCCCCACGTCAGGCTTCCCAACCTAGGGGTCCGGCAATAGGAGGAGGAATTCCTAGAGAAACAGACTTTGAAGCCTAGTGGGAATTGATTGCAGGACTTCAAGAGGACTGGGGGAAACAGAGACTCCACTCTTGGAGGGCACACACAAAGTAGTGTGCACATCGGGACCCAGGGGAAGGAGCAGTGACCCCAGGGGAGACTGAACCAGACCTACCTGCTAGTGTTGGAGGGTCTCCTGCAGGGGGGGGTGGTGGCTGTGGCTCACCGTGGGGACAAGGACACTGGCAGCAGAAGTTCTGGGAAGTACTCCTTGGTGTGAGCCCTCCCAGAGTCTATCATTAGCACCAGCAAAGAGCCCAGGTACGCTCCAGTGTTGCGTTGCCTCAGGCCAAACAACCAACAGGGAGGGAACCCAGCCCCACCCATCAACAGTCAAGCGGATTAAAGTTTTACTGAGCTCTGCCCACCAGAGCAACAGTCAGCTCTACCCACTGCCAGTCCCTCCCATCTAGCCTCTTAGATAGCCTCATCCACCAGAGGGCAGACAGCAGAAGCAAGAAGAACTAAAATCCTGCAGCCTGTGGAACAAAAACCACATTCACAGAAAGATAGACAAGATGAAAAGGCAGAGGGCTATGTACCAGATGAAGGAACACGATAAAACCCCAGAAAAACAACTAAATGAAGTGGAGATAGGCAACCTTCCAGAAAAACAATTCAGAATAATGATAGTGAAGATGATCCAGGATCTCAGAAAAAGAATGTAGGCAAAGATTGAGAAGTTGCAAGAAATGTTTAACAAAGACCTAGAAGAATTAAAGAACAAACAAACAGAGATGACCAATACAATAACTGAAATGAAAACTACACGAGAAGGAATCAATAGCACAATAACTGACGCAGAAGAATGGATAAGTAACCTGGAAGACAGAATGGTGGAATTCACTGCTGCGAACAGAATAAAGAAAAAAGAATGAAAAGAAATGAAGACAGCCTAAGACAACTCTGGGACAACATTAAACGCAACAACATTCACATTATAGGGGTCCCAGAAGGAGAAGAGAGAGAGAAAGGACCAGAGAAAATATTTGAAGAGATTATAGTCAAAAACTTCCCTAACATGGGAAAGGAAATAGCCACCCAAGTCCAGGAAGCACAGCGAGTCCCATACAGGATAAACCCCAGGAGAAACATGCCGAGACACATAGTAATCAAATTGGCAAAAATTAAAGACAAAGAAAAATTATTGAAAGCAGCAAGGGAAAAACGACAAATAACATACAAGGGAACTCCCATAAGGTTAACAGCTGATTTCTCAGCAGAAATTCTACAAGCCAGAAGGGAGTGGCATGACATATTTAAAGTGATGAAAGGGAAGAACCTACAACCAAGATTACTCTACCCAGCAAGGATCTCATTCAGATTCAATGGAGAAATCAAAAGCTTTATAGACAAGCAAAAGCTAAGAGAATTCAGCACCACCAAACCAGCTCTACAACAAATGCTAAAGGAACTTCTCTAAGTGGGAAACACAAGAGAAGAAAAGGACCTACAAAAACAAACCCCAAACAATTAAGAAAATGGTCATAGGAACGTACATATCGATAATTACCTTATATGTGAACGGATTAAATGCTCCAACCAAAAGACACAGGCTTGCTGAATGGATACAAAAACAAGACCCATATATATGCTGTCTACAAGAGACCCAATTAAGACCTAGGGACACATACAGACTGAAAGTGAGGGGATGGAAAAAGATATTCCATGCAAATGGAAATCAAAAGAAAGCTGGAGTAGCTATACTCATATCAGACAAAACAGACTTCAAAATAAAGAATGTTACAAGAGACAAGGAAGGACACTACATAATGATCAAGGGATCAATCCAAGAAGATATAACAATTATTAAATATATATGCACCCAACATAGGAACATCTCAATACATAAGGCAACTGCTAACAGCTATAAAAGAGGAAATAGACAGTAACACAATAATAGTGGGGGACTTTAACACCTCACTCACACCAATGAACAGATCATTCAAACAGAAAATGAATAAGGAAGAACAAGCTTTAAATGACACAATAGACCAGATAGATTTAATTGATATTTATAGGACATTCCATCCAAAAACAGCAGATAGCACATTCTTCTCAAGTGTGCACGGAACATTCTCCAGGATAGATCACACCTTGGGTCACAAATCAAGCCTCAGTAAATTTAAGAAAATTGAAATCATATCAAGCATCTTTTCTGACCACAACACTATAAGATTAGAAATGAATTACAGGGAAAAAAACGTAAAAAACACAAACACATGGAGACTAAACAATACATTACTAAATAACCAAGAGATCACTGAAGAAATCAAAGAGGAAATCAAAAAATAGAGACAAATGACAATGAAAACACGATGCTCCAAAACCTATGGGATGCAGCAAAAGCAGTTCTAAGAGGGAAGTTTATAGCAATACAAGCCTACCTCAAGAAACAAGAAAAGTCTCAAGTAAACAATCTAACCTTACACCTAAAGGAACTAGAGAAAGAAGAACAAACAAAACCCAAAGTTAGCAGAAGGAAAGAAATCATAAAGATCAGAGCAGAAATAAATGAAATAGAAACAAAGAAAACAGTAGCAAAGATCAATAAAACTAAAAGCTGTTTTTTTGAGAAGATAAACAAAATTGATAAACCATTAGCCAGACTCATCAAGGAAAAGAGGGAGAGGACTCAAATCAATAAAATTAGAAATGAAAAAGGAGAAGTTACAACAGACACTGCAGAAATACAAAGCATCCTAAGAGACTACTTCAAGCAACTCTATGCCAATAAAATGGACAAATTCTTAGAAAGGTATAACATTCCAAGACTGAACCAGGAAGAAATAGAAAATATGAACAGACCAATCACAAATAATGAAATTGAAATTGTGATTAAAAAATCTTCCAACAAACAAAAGTCCAGGACCAGATGGCTTCATAGGTGAATTCTATCAAACATTTAGAGAAGAGCTAACACCCATCCTTCTCAAACTCTTCCAAAAAATTGCGGAGGAAGGAACACTCCCAAACTCATTCTATGAGGCCACCATCACCCTGATACCAAAACCAGACAAAGACACTACAAAAAAAGAAAATTACAGACCAATATCACTGATGAATATAGATGCAAAAATCCTCAACAAAATACTAGCAAACAGAATCCAACAACACATTAAAAGGATCATACAGCATGATCAAGTGGGATTTATCCCAGGGATGCAATGATCCTTCAATATACGCAAATTAATCAATATGATAAACCATATTAACAAATTGAAGAATAAGAACCATATGATCATCTCAATAGATGCAGAAAAAGCTTTTGACAAAATTCAACACCCATTTATGATAAAAACTCTCCAGAAAGTGGGCATAGAGGGAAACTACCTCAACATAATAAAGGCCATATATGACAAACCCACAGCAAACATCATTCTCAATGGTGAAAAACTGAAAGCATTTCCTCTAAGATCAGGAACGAGACAAGGATGTCCACTCTCACCACTATTATTCAACATAGTTTTGGAAGTCCTAGCCTCGGCAATCAGAGAAGAAAAAGAAATAAAAGGAATACAAATTGGAAAAGAAGAAGTAAAACTGTCACTGTTTGCAGATGACATGATACTATACATAGAGAATCCTAAGGATGCCACCAGAAAACTACTGGAGCTAATCAATGAATTTGGTAAAGTTGCAGGATACAAAATTAATGCACAGAAATCTCTTGCATTCCTATACACTAATAAGGAAAAATCTGAAAGAGAAGTTATGGAGGCACTCCCATTTACCATTGCAGCAAAAAGAATAAAATACCTAGGCATAAACCTACCTAGGGAGACAAAAGACCTGTATGCAGAAAACTATAAGACACTGATGAAAGAAATTAAAGATGATACCAACAGATGGAGAGACATACCATGTTCTTGGATTAGAAGAATCAATATTGTGAAAATGACTATAATACCCAAAGCAATCTACAGATTCAATGCAATCCCTATCAAATTACCAATGGCATTTTTTATGGAACTAGAACAAATCATCTTAAAATTTGTATGGAGACACAAAAGACCCTGAATAGCCAAAGCAGTCTTGAGGGAAAAAAACGGAGCTGGAGGAATCAGACTCCCTGACTTCAGACTATACTACAAAGCTACAGTAATCAAGACAATATGGTACTGGCACAAAAACAGAAACACATATCAATGGAACAAGATAGAAAGCCCAGAGATAAACCCACGCACCTATGGTCAACTATGACAAAGGAGGCAGATATACAATGGAGAAAAGACAGTCTCTTCAATAAGTGGTGCTGGGACAACTGGACAGCTACATGTAAAAGAATGAAATTAGAATACTCCCTAACACCATACACAAAAATAAACTCAAAATGGATTCGAGACCTAAACGTAAGACTGGACACTATAAAACTCTTAGAGGAAAACATAGGAAAAACACTCTTTGACATAAATCACAGCAAGATCTTTTTTGATCCACCTCCTAGAGTAATGGAAATAAAAACAAAAATAAACAATTGGGACCTAATGAAACTTAAAAGCTTTTGCACAGTAATGGAAACCATAAAGAAGACGAAAAGACAACCCTCAGAATGGGAGAAAATATTTGCAAACGAATCAACGGACAAAGGATTAATCTCCAAAATATATAAACAGCTCATGCAGCTCAATATTAAAGAAACAAACAACCCAATCCAAAAATGGGCAGAAGAGCTAAATAGACATTTCTCTAAAGAAGACATACAGATGGCCAAGAAGCACATGAAAAGATGCTCAACTTCACTAATTATTAGAGAAATGCAAATCAAAACTACAATGAGGTATCACCTCACAGCAGTCAGAATGGGCATCATCAGAAAATCTACAAATAACAAATGCTGGAGAGGGTGGGGAGAAAAGGGAACCCTCTTGCACTGTTGGTGGGAATGTAAATTGATACAGCCACTATGGAGAATAGTATAGAGGTTGCTTAAAAAACTAAAAATAGAATTACCCTCTCATCCAGCAACCCCACTACTGGGCATATACCCAGAGAAAAGCATAATGCAAAAAGAGTCATGTACCCCAATGTTCATTGCAGCACTATTTACAATAGCCAGGTCATGGAAGCAACCTAAATGCCCATCAGCATACGGATGGATAAAGAAGATGTGGTACATATATACAATGGAATATTACTCAGCCATTAAAAGGAATGAAACTGAGTCATTTGTTGAGACGTGGATGGATCTAGAGACTGTCATACAGAGCGAAGTATGTCAGAAAAACAAATATCGTATATTAACGCATGTATGTGGAACCTAGAAAAATGGTACAGATGAACCGGTTTGTAGGGCAGAAGTTGAGACACAGATGTAGAGAACAAACATATGGACACCAAGGGGGGAAAACCACGGTGGGGTGGGATGGTGGTGTGCTGAATTGGCCGATTTGGATTGACATGTATACACTGATGTGTATAAAACTGATGACTAATAAGAACCTGCAGTGTAAGAAAACAGAAAAAAACAACTAATACTAAACTTTCTTTGGGTTATTTGTATGGAAATATGTTAATATAAATGTTTCAGACATTACATGAAATCTCTAAAAATCTTATATGTTCTGGTATAATGTTATGTCATAATTTTAGTTACTACTTTAAAATGTATATCTCAGAAATAACTAAATTTCCTTGTCAATTGCATTATTATGAACTTTCATCAAATCTTTAACCGTGGTCATTTTTAAGTCTTTTGTCATTTACAGACAGTTCTGGGTGTACTCTGATGCTTTTGCAAAAATGTTCCTATAAAGGGGTTTCATCTTCAAGGAATTCATGGAAAAGACTCTGACAAGTACAGGTTTCTGGTAACTGACTATACTGCTGAACTGAATGAATAAGCATTTTCAGAACTCTAATGGAAAACTGATGAATTCATAAAAGTGCTAACAAAAGATCAAGATAAAAAAAAATTAATTACATGGGACTGAGTGAACTGATGAGGATGATTATAATTTTGTGACTTTCTGTTTGAATTAAAAAAAAAAAAATCCAGCACAGTGCTCAGCTTTTATATCAGAAAAGATATATGTTGAGTACATTTAATAAAGAAATATTTTTTAGCAGCTGAAAAAAAGGGAAAAAAAAAAGAATTACAGTAAGATAAAAAACTAATGTGCAAATCACCTCCACCTGCTTTCTCACTTGTAACTTAAGAAGTTGATACCACACTTGGGTAAGATGAATATAGGCTCTTTGGCTATATGATAAGTATTCATGTTATTGCAGATGATTGATTTACCAATCATGAATCATGTGATCTTAAACAGGTTAGTCTTGCAACATAATTATTGCCTTACCTTCCCCCCCCCCAAAAAACCCCATATTCCACAGAGTACCTATCAGTACAAAACCAGCATTACCACTTTAGACAATGTCTTAACTATTTAACTGATTAAGAGTTAACAATGCCATGTGGCAAGATAATTTATTCAGTTATCTAGGAATATATTGTGTATTTATGTTGTGTCTAATTAAAGTTAAATTAACCAAGTGTAAAAAAACAATGGAGGATTAAGAGACACTTTTTTTTTAACGCCAACTGATATAAACTGCTTTATAAATTTAATAGGCTCACATTACCAGGGATACTTTTCATGGTATTTTTTCAAACTGCAGATACCAAAATTTAAAAAAGAAATAGACTAGCACGGGAAAATCTCAAAATACATTCGTTCCCAATGGTAGTTGAGCACAGCTGAGTGAAACCTTTGGTATATACATATATAAACAGAGCCACAATATAAAATGTTCTTCTTACAGGCTGCAGTAAGAAATATACTGAAAAATGCTGTTTTATGCTTTAGAACTCTTTCAGTAGAGCCTAGACCCATCCGTGCAGATTTGGTGACATTCCATTCTGGCACATGTCTTTATCAAGCTCAACTTTCACAAAAAGAATGTGAAACCCTGCTTCTAAAGCATATGATTGCACACATAACTAGTTCTTCCGATACCGGTCCAAAAGTAAAACTCACTGCTATTTGAAACTTATTAAAAAGCTCATTTGAGAAACTATTTATACAGCATAGCTGTCTACTAGAACTTTCTGCAATGACAGAATGTCTGATATCTGAGCTACTGTTCTGGACACTGCAGATATAGATCATTATGCCTTCAAGTATGGTCCCTGGGTCACAATAATCATCACAAAATCACAAGAATCACTTAGGATCAGGCACAATGAAATGTGAAAAGGACTAGTTCTCAAGGGACACAGTACCACTGACTATTGCCATAACCAGTAGAAATTTATGTGACACTTTGACTATAACAATTATAGGTGAGGTGCACCTGGCATTATTAGGGATGAGCAATACACAGATGTACACACCTAAGAGCTGGTATCCCAAATGACATTCAACTAGCCTGCCAGACATTCATGTAAATTTTTTAAAAATCTACTTTTAATACTGAAATTTTGAATCTAACTGTATTACCTAACATCTAACACCAAGCAATTTTTGCACAATTTTAATATACTCTGAATTTTCCAGAAATATCTTAAGTTGAAAAAATGTATAGTTTTGTCCAGAACTTAGTACTAAGCATTGTTCACTTCAGAGTAACTTAACAACTTGCATTTAGAGTTGTCACATTCACACTAACACTAGGTATGTGTTCAATTACCAGACTACTTTCATTAAATAGTTACGTTTGGGCTAAAATAACTGTACTAAAAACTACTTCCCTCTAATTACCCCTCTGATTATTCTATTATTCTCTAGACAGGGAATTTATTTTTTAACAAGCGGTAAGCAAGTTATATTACCTATGAATTTCACTTCAGGATAATAAGAGCATGCAGTGATACATTTGCTTATACATATGGGGTGCTGTGTCTGACATATGGGGTGCTGTGTCTGACAGTGATCCTTAAGAATCACTGGTTTAAGGATTTATGCAGCCGTTACCATCCCCCTAGATCAGGGGCCCTTAATTTGGGAATACGAGGACACTCAGCCTGAGGAATCCATGGAGTGGCTTCAGAACAATAGAAATCCTAAATAATACATACAATTTGATATATATGTATAGCAACCTTGGGGGGTTAACAATATAACTTTGTTCCATCCAAAACTGTTAGCTTAAGTACCATTACATTATACCCTGAGACTGTATATGCTGGGCTGGATTATAAACTTGGATCTCAAAATGTGGTCAAGCCCCACACCCAATTACATTTATGGAACTGCAACTTCATCACTTCATCAGCCTACACTAGGCTATTAATCCTGACATAGGATTAACCTCCAAAGTTTACAAGCAGCTCATGCAGCTCAGTATCAAAAAATCAAACAACCCAATCCAAAAGTGGGCAGAAGACCTAAATAGACTTTTCTCCAAAGAAGATATACAGATAGCCAACAAACACATGAAAGAATGCTCAACATCACTAATCATTAGAGAAATGCAAAACTACAATGAGGTTATCACCTCACACCAGTCAGAATGGCCATCATCAAAAAATCTACATACAATAAATGCTGGAGAGGGTGTGGAGAAAAGGAAACCCTCTTGCACTGTTGGTGGGAATGTAAATTGATACAGCCACTATGGAGAACAGTATGGAGGTTCCTTAAAAAACTAAAACTAGAACTACCATACGACCCACTACTGGGCATGTACCCTGAGAAAACCATAATTCAAAAAGAGTCATGTACCACAATGTTCACTGCAGATCTATTTACAATAGCCAGGACATGGAAGCAACCGAAGTGTCCATCGACAGATGAATGGATAAAGAAGATGTGGCACATATATACAATGGACTATTACTCAGCCATAAAGAAACAAAATTGAGTTATTTGTAATGAGGTGGATGGACCTAGAGCCTGTCATACAGAGTGAAGTCAGTCAGAAAGAGAAAAACAAATACTGTATGCTAACACATATATATGGAATCTAAAAAAAAAAAAAAAAGGTTACGAAGAACCTAGGGGCAGGACAGGAATAAAGATGTATACGTAGAAAACGGACTTCAGGACACGGGGAGGGGGAAGGGTAAGCTGGGAAGAAGTGATAGAGTGGCCTTTACATATATACACTACCAAATGTAAAACAGATAGCTAGTGGGAAGCAGCCGCATAGCACAGGGAGATCAGCTCGGTGCTTTGTGACCACCTAAAGGGGTGGGATAGGGAGGGTGGGAGAGAGACGCAAGAGGGAAGAGATATGGGGATATATGTATATGTATAGCTGATTCACTTTGTTATACAGCAGAAACTAACACCATTATAAATCAATTATACTCCAATAAAGATGTTAAAAAAAAAAACACCCAATCTCATAAAAGCTAGAATTACTATAGAATGTCAGCCACTGCATTACATACACTACAGGTTTTTTTTTATGAAGACCCATGGAAGGTGGCTAAAATTCTTTACACATTTGCTCTGCACCTGGTACTGCACTATACTTTATACAAATGTTGTCATTTAAGTCTCACCATTGCCCTCTGTTTCACACATGAGAAAACTGGCTTAGAGAGCTCAACTAACTTGACTAGGTTCATACATTGAATAGATGGCAGAACTAGAATTTGAACTGAGCTCTCTGACACCAAAGCATGTGTGTGCTTTTCTGGAGCAGGCTGCTATTTATTCTTTAATCTTACTGTGGAGTATCTACTGAATCCCATCTTCCTTTGACATAGCCAGCTGTATACTTAAAACAAAAATTGTGTCATGCCCAAGCATGACATTAGCATCTTTGAATAACTTGCTTCTCCATTTTATTTGGTTACTAGAATGGGCTTTATGGAATGGATTTTGCATGCTAACCTCACTTCTGGCTGAATCTTTTCTCACATTCCCCCCCCCCTTTTTTTTACTTCCTATAATAAAGCAAGAAACAAACAGAGGCATAACACATGCTGCTTTAGGTAATACAAAAAATATATTAAGACAGTCCTATAGAGTGAGTACAAGCTTTGCTTGATGATTTATAAACCACCGTGCAATCATTTTTGTAGTTAAAAACACAATCACTTTGAGAATAAGTACATAAGCTCCAGTATTTCCCAGTTAGAAAACCTGATTACCTTGGCTGCTTTCTAAATAGTAAATCTTAACATGCAGATAAACAATGAGCATTTGAGGACATGGGCAAAAAAGCAGGGAGGTCAGCTGGGATGTCTTTTAGCATAAGAACCCAGATAGTACCAGGGACAATCAGAAGAAACTGCAGTGGACTCAAGGACATTGTCTAAGTAGACGGGAGAGAAGAAAATAATGATGCAAATCACACTCTGTTGACTGGATTAATGGTAAAGCCATCAGGTGGGAATGGGGTTAGGGGCTTGCTGGAAGTGAAAAGGAAAAGAAAATAGAATAAGACATCTGGTTTTGCTGACACTGTCACTACAAAACATTTAGAGTAAGGATCAGCAAACTTCTACAAAGGCCCAGAGTAATAAATATCTTACACTTTGCAAGGCTGTCTCAGTCACAACTAGTCAACTCTGCCATTATAGGACACACACACACAAAAATCACCGACATGTGAACAAACATGTAAGTCCATGTTTTAATAAAACTTTATTTACAAAACAGAATGCAGGCCAAATATGACCTATGAGCTACAGTTTGCTGACCCCTGATGGAGAAGTCCAATAGGCAGGGAGAAACATGATCTGAAGCATAAGAAGGTCATGGATAAGGACAGAGATCTGAAAGCCACGGACAGTATGGATAACCTTAGAATAGTAGAGATGGAAGATATGAACATTTAAAGATAGAACCCTTATAAAATAGCAACACTTGAAAAAAACATGGAGGAGGTAAATAATTAATGGTAAATAATTAATAATTAATGAAAGGAGAAAAGTTGCATGAAATAGGAACTTATGATTCCCTTAAACATGATTCTGGCTCAATACAAATCCCGTATGCTTGGAGAAGTGCAGAACACTGCAATATTTAACTATGGTTATTATCTAGGAGGCACTGCTAGAACAGAAAAAGCCCCACATGTATACAGAATACACCTAATTAACACTTTGACATAACAAGACAACGCAAAGCAGGGTCAAGTTGGGACAAATCTTATGCCTCACATACCTTATAAATTATCTTACACCAAAAACAAAATGTCAAGCATCATGCACAAACCACTTACCCAAAATTGAGTGAAAGGTTGAAGACAAAAAAAAAAAAAAGCCCCAAACAAAAAACCCTTAAAAACAAAACAAATGTCAAAAGAGACTTGTTATGACAATATAAAGATGTGTTTGGGAAATGCTCTCAGTTCAAAAATTGTGAAGTTAAATTCATTACAAGGCTTGAAAACAAAACTAAGTCCTATATCAGTGTTATCTGATTCAAGCTTTTTTAATATTTACAGGTCTAAAATAGAATAGCTAGCTTGTTTTTTGGAAAAAGTACAATCTAGCAAATAAACTATTTTATTTGTATTTTAAAACAATGTTGGCTCACTAGAAGAAAATAAAACAATTAAAAATCAATCAGAAAAATATCATGAGGCCCAAAACTGCAAAACTTGCAAAGCAGCATTCTGTAGAACACAATTACAAAACTGATGATGATAACTGCATGTGGATTAGAACAGTCTGGGTGTGGAATGGGTAGAGAATAGGGCCATACAGTACTGCTAGAGAAAAGCAAACTTACACATATCAAAAAACTACACTATACAAAGAGAAGACTACAATTTACATTGGGAGACTGTAAAGGCAAAAATTACAAGGAAAGAGGGAAGGCAGGCAGTCCTCCAATAAGGCACACATTCATATAATGGATCACTAGACAATTAAAAATGTCTTATATGTGTTATGACGTGTAAGACTGTCCAAGATTATTAAATGAGAAAACAATGATATTGATTTTCTCAATAAAATGATTTGTGTCCAAAGAAAAAAGTTCCACACATGTGCACACACATACATCTGGTGTATGCACAGAAAATTTATAGACATATACAAGAAATCTGAGTGGTACCTTGAAAAAGAAGAGTAGGATTGAAGGAGGCAGGAAATTGTCACCTTCTACCCTTCTACAGTCAAAACAAAATAGGCATGTGTTATGTTTGTGTTCTGTGTCAAACATTAAAGAAAAAAAAAATCAGTATTTTAGAAGGTGAATAAAGGGAGAACTGCTATGTATAAAACCACACCAATGCAGACACAATCATTTAAAATGCTTCAACAAATTCAAAAGTATGTTAAATAAATGACGAAATTTTTTAAAAGTACAATCTCATAAGCAAAAAAGAGCCACACCCACAAAACTTTACTTGGACAATCATACAGATTTCAGTAATATAAAGTAGAAATTAAGTCTTGCAAAAGCTGTAATTTACATGTGAGGGTTTGGTCGAGTCCTCCTATATAGTGTGATCTGTTTAGACTCAATGTTAGTTAGAGCTGGAAGGGTGTTCAGAGCAAACAACTTCATTTTATATTTACCTCTAGACTACTAACCCCCAGTAACAGAAACCCTAGGAGTTTCTATTTAAATAACATATTTGCAGAACGCTGTGGAAAGATTTATTTATTCTGAATAGATGTCTGCTTTTAAAATTTTAGAGCAGGGACCAATCTTTTGTTTTCTGCTGTATACCCCAGCACCCAGAACACAGTAAACAGAGGTACTCAATATGTATTTTTTGGAGGAAATGTAGGGATATAACTTCTGTGCAAAACTATGAGGAATTTGTAAGTTCTGAAGTAAAAGAAAAGGGGGCAAGACTAAAATGTGGAAACTGGTTCCTCTGAATTGGGAAAGACATAGCACATGTGATCTCATGCCCACAATTTCATTTTTTTTTTGTTTCTAGCAGTGGAAGAAATAATCACAAGACTATTAAAGTCTAAAACTACCCAAGGTACTAGGAATTTCTACTTTGAAATTCACAATAAGCAAGATACCAGAAAGTATTATTGAAAGACACTACAGACTAGGGTTGAAACTTCGACACCAAGTCCATTAGTTGTGAGATGAGGAGTGAAGAGATAGTAAGCTGGCTGTTTTTAGAGACTGATGGGCAAATGAGCTGGTCTTGGCTACTGAGGAAAACAACCTAAGAGTAGTGTGTCTCAAATTATATGTGATGAAGGACCAGTTTTAAACCCCAAACTGCACTCTTGTCACAAATATATTTTTAAAAATCCGTCAGAAGAGAAATGATCACATAGTTTAATGTCACAGCAATATCAAATTTCCGTAGAAGTTTCTAGACATTCTTTAATTTCTATACTGGTCCAGAGAGACACCAGATAGCACTGACCTAGGGTTTTGTTTTTTAACGTCAATCTGACCTGAAATTTTGCATTTGCCCAGAAGGTCTAACTCTGAGTGAGAAAATTCAGCTCTTTTTTCCCTCTACTCAATAATGAAGACAATCCATAACAATTAAGAGATAAAAAGTAGCACAGAGACTTGTCATTAACTTGTTTTAATTTTAAAATGTAAAACATCACATGATCACACTGCCTTAGTAAATTAAAATTATACGTTTGAATGCAACTTCAGCATTTAAGATTCTCAGCTCAACTTGAAAACTTTGCTTTATTTTGCCATTTATCTTAGAAGATAACAGGATATAGACACTTAAAACTGTATACGAAAATATTCACTTAATCTATGCACCTCTAAACTCCTGTACCTTTGTCTCCATGTTCTCAAAAAACCCCAAATGATTAGTTTAGCTGACTGCGAACAGAGTGGCCTCGGGGGAGGCTCCATCTATTATACGTTTCATTACCAAAGGAAGTAAAATTTAAAATGTCCTGACCTATAAACTTACTACAATCTGGTGCAATTTACTATAGCCCATCAGGTAGGCTCTATACCACTGAGACTGTATAATGTGCTTTACAGGATCTCCGAAATCAAATTTCCAGGATTCAAATCCATACTAAGTGACTTAAATCCTCACTGCTTCTGTTTCTTCATCTGTAAAAGGGGGATAACAGCACCTACATCAAAGGATTATTGTGCAGGTTAAAGTGCATGTGAAGTGCTTAGAACACTGTCTGGCACATAAGTACTAAGTAAGGATTTTAACTTTTTGATTCTTACATAGTATGCCTCAAATCCTTCTGTAGAACTGGAATTATTAACAAAATTGGTTAAATGAAATATGGCACATCCCTACAATGAACTACTATTTACCCATTAAAGATTATTTTAATAATCTACTATGAAAATATATGTATTTATAATATCCTGTTAGAGAGGGAAAAGTAACTTAGAAAATCATGTACAATCTAATCTTATATTTAGAAAAGATGCTAATAAAGTTAGGAAATTTGCAAGTCATTGTGGTACTTAAGTGGCATTTGCCAAAAGTGACTCAGAATCATTCCTCCCCACCCATACTGGGAAAAAGACTTAAAACCGATTGTGATTCTCAGATGGTAATAATAAGGACAATCAAATGCTATACATTAGGATTTTTAAAAATTTAGAACTGTGTACATTTAATGCATTATTCCTCCTCTACCCGCCAAAGCTGATACTTCTTAAAATGGACTGCATCCTAGAATTAAGGAAATTAAGCATTAATTTCTAATAGATATATTCCTCCAATGCCACCCATTGCCCATACACTACCACCTCCACGGTCACTTTTAAGCAAGCTCTTGAAGTGCTCACAACTACATATATCAACAAAGACAATAAATCACCTTAAACAATCACCCAACCTTAAACAACAGATATTACTAGGTACAGTATACTGAGATTATAAACACAAAAGACTCAGTTATTTCTAGAATACTGAACAAGGGGTGTTTGTGGTATTGCAAGTACTCAGATGGTAGCTTGTGGTACCCTTTAAACTGTTTTAAATTCTTCAATAAAATCAATACTATTAATTTCATGTTTATTTTATACAGGATTTTTGTCAAACTTATCAGCTTTAAAATGATTAATTCATAATCACCATCTAAAGACAAAGTTTCCTCTCAATTAATGGTTCTCATTCTACCTACAGTTCAACTTACCCTTTTGTCTACAATATAGCCACATATTTCATTTTACGGGATCTGAAATATACAATTATTATAAACAAACTGTTTTCAAATTTGCTTTCAAATGATGCCTATAAAGAGTAGATCAAGTTTTCAAGTTTACATAAATCTATACTACACCAATTCATCATTATAAATACAAGCGTTCATAACCTGTTTATTATAATTCTATTTAGACAGCAACACTAACAAAATTCTTAATGCATACGCTCCCCACCACCTGTAACTCTTTCCCTATGGTGCCATTTGGACACTTGAAAAATAACGTCTCAATTCAGCAATCAAGTTTTACAACTGCTATTCCTATCAATCAAATGGTGATGCACCAAGGTCGCAATTCTCATGAGTTTTAACATATTAAGAGTACATTATTTACCTAAGACTGAAGGACTGTGCCTCTTACTTTATTTAAAAAAAAAAAAAAAAGATAGCCACATCAATTTAATTCCATATATATATGATGCTACCTATTCAATTTATTAAAAATTAAAATAAACATAATAATCAAACTAATGCTCCAAACTTACGCTATTCACGTGGAAGACACTACAAGAGAAGACACCATAGAGACTGCCTTGCAATAAGAAGTACAAATTCCTTCTATAGAGATGGAGAAATAAAAGGAAGGACAAATCTAGTTGTCTAAAAGACAATTCACTGTACACATTTTATTTACAGTTTTGTACACTGTCTTAATATGAATGGGACCGCTTTTCTACTTGAGCCATTTTTTAACCAAAGCAAAATAACCTAAGTATAACAAAGTGTTAAAATACAGCATAAAGATACAAAAACAGACATACTAATTCTAATTAGGAATGTAATTATGATGTTACATTTTTTATAATCCACAATTATGTTTAGGAAATCACACAAACATAGATCACTGATTTGAATGAAATGCATAAATCTGTAGCAAAGCTTTGTAGTTACCAAAAAAACAAAAAAATTACCAAAGAATGCACAAAATTAATGTTTATTCCACCTTTGTGTCATATTCCTGGATCCTTCACCAATGTTACATGAGGAAAAAAACAAAAGCAAAACAAATGAAAAACTGAAATCAGAATCACTAATGTTATCAAGTAGGGAAACAAATAAATTAAAATCTAGCAGCCATCAGCAAGAGTACAGCACAGACAATGCTGTAAAAAGAAACAAAGAAAATTGTTAGAAAACTGTATGCATCATACTCTTTCAAACCAGCAAAATATGCTCCTGCATACAATGGAACATAAACAGGATCGTTCTCTTGTAAGGTATAGAAATGCAAATTCTTTTCTTTAATATTGTAGATGGGTCAAGTGTGTTTGTAATCGTTAATTCTTTTAAGCTATTACAGAGTGGGCCAGGAACACATTTATGGATTCTGGGGACGATGTGTACTGTAATTCTTTGATTGGGATAGTGGACACTCTAGCCAAAATTAAAAAAAAATATGAACACAGAAGTACAAGACAAAGGCGAATGAGACTTCTCTTATATCTTAGCAACATTTAGATGGAAATCAAATTTAAATGCAGTCCACTCTGCTTTTGAAGAGGCTTTGGTTCAGCTCCCAAATCTCGATTGCTTGACGCAGTCTCCTATGAGAACACTCAGAAGGTGTCTTCTTAAACAACAAACCTATTTTTAGTGGTGGAGCCGCTCTTAGTAGCTGTGTCTGCATGGGACTGATAACCAATCACTATCTTTGGAGGAAGTCCTAACCTTTCCTTGTATACCCTCCTAGAAGATGAAAAAGAAGAAAAGTAGCCATTAATTTTTATTCAAACATACACCCCAAATCCAGTATTATTATTCTTTACATTAAAAAATAATACCTAGAGAGTGAAATAGGAAATTGCACACCTTTTTCCTTTTAGCAAAATTTACTCTTCATTTTCACAACAATCTTGGTTAATCACTTAACCAATATTTGAGAGTCTACTATGTATCAGGTACTGTGATAATTATCAGTAAATTAATAATAAGCAAAGCAAGGACAGTCTCTAGGCTCATGGTGTTTATAGTTTAGAGTACTTGATTATTTACAAACAAATAATCACAAATACATATGGTGGAGCTGTACCACATGCATAATTAATGTATTCAAAATCAATTACACGCACGTTTTAATTTTCTGATCTAAAATGCTTCAATTATATTTTACATATAAACCTTAACAAATATTGTATGTTACTGCAATTACATTTACCTTACCTATTACCGACACGAATGCACACACAAAAATTAAACACTGTGAAGGCGATTTATGATATTTTCAGGATAATTTAGAACATAACATGATTTCTGCCTTATATATTAACTCTACAACCTAATTTTCAAATAAGATGTGACTCTATTTTAAGAACAAATATGATCAGTATCAAAGAGGGTAAGCACAGGGTCTGTGATATTATTAACAAGGAGGATCTAATCTCCTCTTTGAAATCAGAGAAATCTCTCCTTTTAAAAACTCATGAGGTCAAAGTATAATGCTAAGAGAATGAAGCACATCTGAAGGCCGAGGAACAAAAATAAGGCTGTGTGGCTACAGCTCACAAGAAAGGTAAATATGAGAGATAAGGCTGACAAGGTAAAATTGGGGACAGATCATCATACGACCTTATGAGAACATCATAGGTCAAGTTAGGAATCTGGTATCTGAGAAAAAATAGCAAAATTTTAAAAATAGGCACCAAAATGAAACAAAAATAAAGAGATATACATTTTCATGGAGCTAAATACTCTAGCAGTATGATACCAGGAAATTTTATTCATACTCTACCCTTCAGAAGACTTTACTACCTTCCTTTGAATAGGGTATTTAAAAATAATTTTATGATAACTAAAATTATAACTATTATCAGATTTATATTAGGATATAATGTATTACTTTTGATTATACTTAATCACTAAAAATGCCAGAAAGAGCACTGAGCCATGCAACTTAAAAGGGTGAAAAAAATTTTTTCCTTGAAAAAGTGAGGCCAAAAGTTTTATAGAGATTTCAAAAATGTTTAATATTGACACAAATAAAAAACTTTCCGAGGAAAGAAGTTCATACTTAGTTCCTTTAACGCATTTTCAAAGAAACAGGAGACCCCCACAGTCAGTAAGTTTTAAGGCTGACAGAAAGATCAGGAATATGGTGACGAATCAACAATCAACCTTCTCTTATAAGAAACCCCGTGGAGAATGAAACCTGGAAAATCCCCACACCTTTTAATCCAGAAAGGAATTATGTTCACAGGAGAATTCATAATGTTTGAAAAATCAACATGCAAAGAGGCAAACCAAACATATTGTGACTTATGACTGGTACTTAATTTTAACACAAAATTTTAAGTCCAATTTTACTAATTTAAATATAGTAAAAAGAAAATCCTAGTTAACACTGACTGACATTTGCGGGGGGTGGGGGAGATGGGGGGGCGGGGACAACAGGCAACTTTTGCAAATAGTAATATTTGCCAAAAAAAAGTTTTAAAATTTATACATGTGGGTTTTAAATATGGACAAAACCAAGCTACTGTTACTTTAACTTCAATGAAAATTTTACGTAAGTGTACACATGTGTGCAAAATATACATATACTATTTGCCAATATTCACCAAATTATTGAGTATTATACATTAGCATTATGGTTTTAAAGTAGGGCAAAAAAGACATATTCTCATATGCTAAATAATAAAATGCTACATGCTAAAATAGTGATTATACACCCCATTGCTAGGAAAAAGAAATTTTACAGAAGTGAAAAAAATATGAATAAGACACTGAATACCAATGCACAGCAGTTCAAGATTATAAAAGTGTTCATGAAAACAAGGAAAATAATGGTCTACATAAATACTTTTTATTTAAAAAGTACTTCTGCTTTTAGTTATCTATTTTAAAAGAAGCACACAAAAAGCAAAACTTACCCTATATGTGTAACAGCTTCTCTGTTTTCACATTCAGTAGTCCATATTGCTATTTTATCACCTTTAGCTCTAACATTAACCACAGCTCCACATACATCATCACTGTAGTCATCAAAAGATTCTCCAATAAGGCACAGCAGCTTAAAAGAATAAACCCAAATCTTCAATAGATGATAAACAGCTTATTAAGCTGCAAATGTCTCAAGTATTTGTATATACACAAAACTGAAAAAAAGTTTTTAAATCGAGAGTCGACTTTCTGAATGCCTAAATTATATTTATATATGTATAGTTTTTTGTCCTGGCCTTTAAAAAATTTGTTAATTTGATTCTTTAATACCAAGAACATGATCAGTTTTGTTAACTTTTTTAGCAAATTGGGCAACTGATGTCAGGGCACATAAAAGGTGAATTATTTTATTAATATTCACTTTGCTCTGCTGCTGCTTATACTTGCCAGCAAACAAATATTAATGGAATAACTGAAAAAGCTGCTTAATTGCCTCTTGTTCTTGTTGTTTTTCATGAACATTTTTTAACTTTTAAAAAAACTGTGGTAAATACATGACATAAAATTTACCATATTAACCATTTTTAAGTGTATGGTTCAGTGGCATTAAGTATATTCACAATGTACCACCAACAATCTCCAGAACTTTTGTCATCCTGCAAAACTGAAATCACTTTTTAACGCAGAATTCTAAAATGGTAATTACTGATAATCTTTCCCAAAACCAAAATTAAGTTTCTTTTTTTAAAAACTTATTTATTTATTTATTTGGTTGCACCGGGTCTTAGTTGCGGCCGGCAGGCTCGTTAGTTGCAGTTCTCGGGCTCCCTAGTTGCAGCTTGCCAGCTCCTTAGTTGCGGCATGCGAACTCTTAGTTGTGGCGTGCATGTGGGAACTAGTTCCCTGACCAGGTATCGAATCCGGGCCCCCTGCATTGGGAGCCAGGAGTCTTAACCACTGCACCGCCAGGGAATTCCCGCAAAATTAAGTTTCTTCTTTAAAAAGCCATTCACTGAAATATTTATTATTGCTCAACTTAGTAAGGGCTAACTATAAACCAGACACTGTCAAGTGATAGGGATACAAAAGAGACTATAATCCCTGCTCCTAAAAGCTTGGGGTTTGAAAACTTTCACTAGAGAAAATGCCTATTATCTCATATTTAATAAATGTCGTATGAAGCCAAAAGTTCCAAGTTACATCACAACATATAAGCTGAATGATATCAAGCTACAATTTCACTGCTTCCTTCATTGATCTAAAAAGTTTAGTATACAGGGCAATACTCTTAAGAGGACTGTAAAAAAAACTTATATCATACAAAATGTGAGAGGTTCTATAATTTTGAACTTAATGAAATGACCAGGATGACCTTATTCTGGAAGGTGAGTCAACTGCCAATCACTTTCTGGATGTGTAATATGTGGTAGGGAGTTTCACTGTACTAGTGTGTAAGAAGTATACAAGATTCACAGGACAGAACAAAATTAAGTGCTGGCTTAGCTAGAGTGGGAATCCTTATCTCGTCTTGAATTGAGTAACCAATGTAAAATGTAACATAAGTTAAGTTTTAGTATTCCAAAACAGCTTTATAATTTTAAAACCTTACTGTCTCTAGCCAAAAGCGATCGAGGTCACTTCGTCTCTGCTGTTTGTTCAATGTAATTAGCCATCGTCCTCCTCGTTTGTTTTTCTCATCTTCCCACATAGGCTCAATACCATCCTACAAGGTTAGGGAGACAACAATATGAGACAATATTGTTACTTTAACTTGAGATCATCACTAGAAACAGCAAGCAACAACCCTATTAACTATTTACTTTATACCCATAAAACTGTTAATTGATGTAGTGGGGAAAAAAGCACACAAGACTTAAAGCAAAATTAGAGTCCTGACTTGGGCACTTATTAACTATCAAACCTTGGGTTTCACTTAATTTGGAGGCTCTAAAACATTCTGAGTAACAGATACCTTTGAGAAGCTGTATACATTTCTATACCTAGAAAATATATACAAAACTTACACAATTTCAGAGAGCTAATGACTGTCCCACCCACTACCAGCTGACAAAACTCATAAATATCTCAAGGACCCACACACTCCAGGTTAAGAATTCCTGACAAACTCTGGACTTCAGTCTACTCAAATATATAAAGAAGAAACGGATTGGATGATCTATTTGGATGATCAAAGCTCTCCTCAAAATCAATCACAGGATGTGCCCATACAGTCTGACTCTCACTTAATTTCAATAACTGGGTTGGCCAAAAGGTTCGTTTGGTTTTTTCCGTAAGATGGATCTAGTAGCACTCAGTTGTCTTTAACTTCATTCAAAACAATTTCGTTAGATTGTATGTGACAGCTGTCATATCAGCGTGCATTTAAAAAAAGACTTATCAGAATTGGTGAATTTTCATGTAGCCACTTTAATATTGAAGATGGAAGGAAAAAAGCAACATTTTCGGCTTTATTATTTCCAGAAAGGTAAAAATGCAACTGAAATGCAATAAAAAGATTTGTGCAGTGTATGGAGAAGGTGCTGCGACTGATCGAACGTGCCTGAAGTGGTTTGCAAAGTTTTGTGCTGGAGATTTCTCGCTGGACGATGCTGCACGGTCAGGCAGACCAGTTGAAGTCGACAGCAATCAAATCGAGACATTAACTGAGAACAATCAACGTAATACCACACAGGAGAGAGCCAACATACTCAAAATATCAAAATCAAGCGCTGACAATCATTTGCACCACCTTGGTTATATGAATCGCTTTGATGTTTAGGTTCTACATAAGTAAAAAAAACCTTCTTGAACGTATTCAAGCATGCAATTCTCTACTTAAACGTAATGAAAACGTTCCGTTTTTAAAACAAGTTGTGACAGGTGATGAAAAGTTGATACTGTACAATAATGTGGAACGGGAGAGATCCTGGGCAAGCTGAATGAACCACCACCAACCACACCAAAGGCTGAATATGTTGTTCAATAAAGTTCTTGGAGAAAATGAAAAACATGCCTTGAATAAATACAATTAGAGAAGAAAAACAAAAACAATTAGAGAAGAAAAACACTAGACATTTTGATGAAGGGCAAAACAGAACAACGCTAATTTAACTAGACAACTAGACCTATGAATTACAGGGCTTCAAATGTAGTTCTATTACTTTAAAACATGTTTTAACTAAATTAAATGTGTCTTTTATTTTTACTTAAAAAAATGTGTCTTTTATTCTTACCAAAAAGGCACTTTTTGGCCAACCCAATATTTATAGTAAAATAGGGCAAAATATATTTATGCTAAAACCTGGTAAAGCTAATTTAATTATTCTCCAAGCATCACAACATTAACTATTTCTAAGTTTATGGCAAGATTTTTTAATGAATACCTGAATGGTCCAGTCATATAATAAATATATGAAATCACCAATTAAACATACCTTAAAAAGTGAGTAGTCACAGCCAGGCATTAAATTACTAGACAACTGGATATGGTTGTACAGACTAGGTAAAAGAAACGAACAATTAAAAACATAGCATATGTAATGCAAAGTTTAGGTGCATACATATACATTCAGAGAATATGATAAAAATAAGATAAAAACTCATGTTTACTTCCCGCCCCCATGAAGTCAATTTCTGAAATGGACCAAACAGATCTTAGTAACAGCTTCAAGAATCAACATATGATGATTTTCAAGAAAATATTTTTAATAATTTTATTCTAACAATTTTGATGTATTAGTTAACTTAATACATACATCTGTATATACAAGAAACTGAAAAGAGAGGTATGAGGTGGCTTTAAGTAGATGAAAGAATCCGTGAGGCTAATGAGCAGTTTTAAACACACAAAAAGACAAATCAAGAGAAAGCAAGACAAACTCCCTGACCATCAGGATTGCATGACTAAAATAAGTCAACATTATTATCCTTGAAAGTATCCAAGAGCAGAACAGATCAATGGTTCCCAAACACCACACACCATTACTAGTTTAAGTCAGCATAATAATCTTTTGGGGAGCTTTTAAAAACAAAACAGGACGTCCCTGGTGGTGCAGTTGTTAAGAATCTCCCTGCCAATGCAGGGGACACAGGTTTGAGCCCTGGCCTGGGAAGATCCCACATGCCACGGAGCAATTAAGCCTGTGCGCCACAACTACTGAGCCCGTGTGCCGCAACTACTGAAGCCCACCTGTCTAGAGCCCATGCTCCGCAACAAGAGAAGCCTCTGCAATAAGAAGCCCACGCACCGCAACTAAGAGTAGGCCCCGCTCACCGCAATTAGAGAAAGCCCACGCACAGCAAGACCCAACGCAGCCAAAAATAAATAAATTTATTAAAATAGCAACCAAAAAAATATAAAAAACAGTTCCTTACCCTACTTCTTGAGATTTTAATTCCTTAAATATAGGATGGAACCATAGAATCTGTATTTTTAAACTACTTCCCAAATAGTAATATCTAACTAAGGATAATAACACCATCCATGGTCACTAGTCATATAGCTAAGACCATCACTTCTGTATAAAATATTGGAGACAGGCAAAGCATTCTTACTCTGTTGCCAGTTTTATAACAATTTTGCTGTGATAGACTTCAGGAGATCAAATGATCTAGGCTTCTACCTTCAAGCTAGTGAAATATCTAAATTAAATTTTAAAAAATTTCTTAAACAATGTTTTCAATTAAAAGTAACCACTCAAAGTGGCCTCAATATACAGTTTTCTCTAATTATTCTATGCTTCGTTTTCAGCAATTCAAATGCATACTAAATGCCTAATATGGGCAAAGCACTAGAAATATACAGAAAATTGTTTCTGCCCTGGAGGAAGTATACATTACATGCATAAATTTTCTAATCACAATCTGTTAGTCTGTGTGCTACACTCAGTGAGTTAACATTAAAACATAAGAATCACATCACTGGTATGATCCAAAATACACCAGCTGAACAAATCAGAATACTTAGATAACTGCTAGGTAATTTACAGCTCTTAAAAATGTTTTTAACAAGTTGTATCTTTCATGTTCTCAAATAGTTTCTCCCCATACATTTTTCAAGCAAATAAGACATACTAAATCAACTTTGTTTTTAAAGAATCAATATTCCCAAACCTCCTGAAAAGAACTTTATCATTTTAAATTATATTTTGAAGTCATGAAAAGATTTAAGACCCCGAAATCTTAACTTTTTCCTAAATCTGAAACAAAATCTCAAAAATATTTCAACTATTCTTCTTGATGTTGATCACGAAGTATAATGAAATTAATAAACTATCATCAGAGATATTGTCATTCTTGACAAACCCTGAATTATGAGCAGTTCAGCCTTTGAAATCTTGGAATCTCTATCACAGGAAATCCAGATATTATACTGGAAAGAATCTGCAGAAATGAGGGCCTAAGAAAGCTCTGGAATACCTAAGAATAGGGCAAATGTATGTAGGCAACCAAGAAAGGGGACAAGCTCCTAAAAGTTGTTGGAAGTTCTAGGAACAATAAAGGATTCTCAATGAAAGAGATCTCAGGACAAAGAATAGAGAACAGGCAGAGCTAAAAGACGACAAGACGGAAGCTTTCTAAAACTGATGAGGAATAATCACCAGTTCAAACAGTTGTGAGAAGATGGACAAACAAAAAGGTGAATATTAACTGTTCACACCTTACCCTTCATTTTGTGAATGCAACTTAAAATGAAAAATTACACAACGAATAAGACAACAAACATCCTAAAATGAATGGTTACTTACGCCCAAAAGTCTTCAACAGTATCAAACTTAGAGATCAGCCGAAGGTTTGCTTGCCAAGTTTTGCTTTTATCATTTTTAAAAAACCAGAGTGCCCATCTAAAAACAGAAAGTCAGTGTCAAAAAAAAAAAAAAAAAAAAAAAGAGGTAGCTTTACATCCATGTTCAAAGCAGCATTATTCACAACAGCCAAAAGGGGGAAATGTCTATTGTCAGATGAATGAACAAAATGTACTGTGGAATATTAAACAGCCTTAAAAAGGAAGGAAAATGAAATGAGTCCATCAAAGAAGACAAATATTGTATGATCCACTTGTATGAGGCACCCAGAGTAGTAAAGTAGAATGGTGGTTGCCAGGGGCTAAAAGGGAAGGGGAATGGAGAGTTGTTGTTTAATGGGTAGAGAGTTTAAGTTTTTCTGCAAGATAAAGAGAGTTCGGGGAGATTGGTTGCACAACAATGGGGGTGTACTTAATACTATTGAACTGTACATTTAAAAATGGTTCAGATAGTAAATTTTATATATGTGTTTTACCACAATTAAAAATAAATAAAATAAATAAAAATTTTATTTATAGTAGCAAATGAGTAGTTTTCTCTATTTCTTTCATTTAAAAAGTATATATTTTGGGAGTTCCCTGGTGGCCTAGTGGTTAGGATTTGGGGCTTTGGGGAACTGAGATCCTGCAAGCCGTGTGGTGCGGCTAAAAAATAAATAAATAGATAAATAAAATGAAAAGTATGTGTTTTGTACCTACTATGTAACAGATTCTCTGCTATACTTAGAGATCCACTGAGGCTCATCCCACAGGGAGTTCACAGAAATGTAGTACAGAGACAATTACAATGTCCTAAGTGCTATGATAGAGATAATTAAGCACAGTTATTTAAGAAAAACAGACCAGGAGCACTTAACTGGAAAGGAAAGTGGGGAAGAGGGAAGCTGAATTTACAGAGAAACAAGAGGAGAGAAATGAGAGCACTAGGAATGGGGGGAGGGGGGGAACTCATACAAAATGGGAATATAATAAAGGGATTCATTGAGTAATGCTACCACAGATATATTCTGAAATAATGCATACCAGTTTCTATGTATCTGTATATACTTTGTCTAAAAAAGTTTTATTCTAATACTTTGAAGGCAAACTCATGTCACATAAAAGTTACGCTTAAATATTATCATCCCAATGTGATTCATCTGTAGTAAAATTGTATTTTCTGAATTACTATACCACTTCTAAGGGAATTTCACTTACTTATTGATAAAAATGTTGTCTGAAGACAGGTTTCCAAGTGGACATATATTTCATAACTTTATGATTAATGCTTGATAATCTCAGACATAAAAATGGGATGCATTTCAGCACCTACTTGATAATTTGTATTTGCCAACCCACTATCAAGGAAAAAAATTTTTTTAAAAAAGCAAAGGCAGAAAAACTGTTAAACATACACACACTGTGTCAAGTATTGTACTCTGGATTTCTAAAATTAATTCAGTCTTTCCTCAAAAATTTAAAAATAGAACAACCACTGGATCCAGCAATTCCACTTCTGGGCATTTATCAGAAGAAAATGAAAACACTAACTTGAAAAAGATATGTGCACCCCCATGATAAGCAAAGACACGGAAGCAACTTAAATGTCCATCAAGGCATGAATAAGGAAAATATGGTGTATATATATATACATTTTCAATGGATTATTCAGTCATAAAAATGAAGGAAATCTTGCTGTTTGCATCATGGATGGACCCTGAGGACTTTGTGCTAAGTTAAATAAATCAGACACTAGACAGGAAAAACAAATACTGTATGATCTTGCTGATATGTGCAATCTTAAAAAAAACTTAAAAAAAACAAACTATCCCCAAAAAAACCACCCCAAGCTCACTGATACAGAGAACAGATTGGTGGTTCCCAGAGGCACAAGGGTGGGGGAATGCATGAAGGGGGTCAAATGATACACACTTCCAGTTGTAAAATAAGTAAGTCATGGGGATGTAAAGTACAACATGGTGATAATACTGCATTGCAAATTTGAAAGTTGCTAAGGGACTAAATCTTAAAAGTTCTCAACACAAGAAAAAAAAATTTAAAAATATGTATTGTGACGGATGTTGACTTACTGTGATCATTTCACAATACATACAAACATTGAAATATACATCTGAAACTGTTACACCTCAATTAAAAATAATAATAAAATTTAATTCCATCTTTAAAAAAAAAACTGCATTCAGCCATTAAACATATAAAGATACATCCTAAGAAAATAATTGGATAACTAAGCAAAAATGTTTGTACAGGAATGTTCTTAATTTTGGAAAATTTTGGAAACATCTTAAGTGCCTACCAACAGTTCTCAAAATGTGGTTTACAGGCCCCTAGGGGATCCTAAGGCCCTTTCAAGGAGTGCTGATGAGTAAAAACTATTTCATAAAAATGCTAAGACATTTTATTTTTCACTGTGTTGATATTTGCACTGATGATGCAAAAGCAACAGTTGGTAAACCTACTGGTGCCGTACATAGCAAGAATTATACAGTGGCACCAATTTGTACAAGTAGTCACTGCATCCTTTATTATCACCAACTCTCACAGTAATAATGTCAGTTTCAGTTAAGAATGCCACTGAATGGAAACCAGCAGTAAAAACTACTGGTTTCGTTAAATTTCAATCTGTGTACATGTCTCTTTCTGCACAAAAAATATTTCTGCATACCAAATATCAGTACAATGCTTAGGCAATTGAGTTGTGAAGTGAACTAGTTACTTTTTTCAAAGAACACCACTTTTACTTGGAAGAAGATTGGCTGATCAACCATGACTGTTTCTTGAAAAATGAACAGACTGAGCCAGCTGCTAAAATTTGAGCTTTCAGGAGAAAATCAGAATTTTGGAAAGCCTGCATGTGTCACTGTGAGCTTAACAACTTAATAAAACTTGACGATATTTCTGATGAGTTTAGGTAGTGATAATAATTAATGTTATTGTTTTGATATCATATAATGAAAAGTGCCAATATTTGGAAGATGTGCAAACTCACTGAACCAATATTTTCCAAATGACCAGTGGTGTGCATGGGTGAAGGATACATTCCAAATTCAAGAGAGACCAATGGATTTTAATGTAACAGAGTAGAAAAAGTTCTTGGATATGGTTTCAGATTCTACAATGCAGCTAACGTATAAGAAACCTAGCATCAAAGGAAGGAGATAGTCATAATTATTTTAAAAGGCTATTAAAATTTCTCCTCCCTTTTCCAACCATGTACCTGTCTGAGGCCGTATTTTATTCTCATACTTTCTCTGAAACAACTTATCTCTAAAGACAATGCAGAAGCAACTATGAAAATCCAGCTGACTTCTATTAAGTCAGGCACTTAAAAAGATTTACAAAACTACTTCCCACTATGTATTTTTTATGTATTCTTCTCACTACGTATTTTTTATTTTGAATAAATTTTTTTCATAAAAATTATTTAATTAACATGCAATGGGTTAAGTACATATATAATTTTACATTTTTAAACGTTTATTTTCTAATATAGCAAATGAAAATAGATAAAAATCTACATAACCAAAGCACTGTGGAATCCTCAATAATTTTTAATAATATAAAGGGGTCATGAGCCCAAAGAAGTAATATTTAAATAAAATACAATATATATAATATAATAAATGCAAGAGACTGCTAGGCAGCTATTAAATAGGATAATTGTGTGAGTAAAATTCTCCTAAGACTGACATGAAACCCAGAAACCATGGAAGAAAGCTGGTATTTGATTACATGAAAATCAAAAACCTCTAAAATAACATAACTCCTTAGACAATGTTAAAAGACAAATGATTTGGAAATGCATTTTCAACCTAATCCCCCCTGGAATGGGTGAACATCCTTAATACACAATGCTTGGAAATAAACGAGAAGAAAACTCAAAAGAAAATAACAGACAAAAGAACTGAACAGACTGCTCACAGGTAAAAACACAAATAAGCGATTGTTTTCAACAAAAATGTTTTGAAATTTCAATAAAAGAAATGCAAATTTAAAACAATAAGACACTGTTTTCACAAATCAGACTAGAACCAATCTGACAGGCAATTAAATTTAAAAGATTGATGGTGTTGGCAAGGATGTAGAAACCAGTAACTCTTAAACTGTTAAGAGTCTAAGCTGATAAAGGAGGATAATTTGGCAATATCTACAAAGGTAGTTAAAGGGTAGTCTTTAACCTAAGAACTCTGAAATTTTACCCTAGATATATTCACACAAGTGCAAAAAAATATATAAGGACGTATACGTTATAGCACTGTTTGTAAATAGAAAAAATTCTGTATACACATTAATGTAAGCCTGATAAAATACATGACTATATATTCATTTAATACAAGGCAGTGGTTTAAAATATTGAGTCAAAACCTGCATATACAAACAAAAAAACTCAACAGTATGGCCATCTATATAAAAAAAGTATATATGCATATTGAAAGGTTTTGGAAAAATACAAACCAAATTTTTAACACTGACTATTCTCGGGAATGGAGAAAAGCAAAATGGGGAAGAAGGTATCAGAAAAAAGCGGAGAACTCTTACTTTATATACTTTGTACCCCAACGATTTAATCTTTCTTATAATAATTATAGTGGTTTTTTTAAAAAGAAAACATAATTCTGCAATATTTACAAGAAGTAAATAATGAAGAAACTACCAAAATTGGAACCAAAAATGTCTTAAAATAGTTTTCCATATGATACTATTTTACACAAGAAATAGAACTGATAAGAGAAATTGAAATCCTCACAAACTTCATTTTAGGATTTAATCTGTTTGTTCACTGATAGGACAGGAATCTCTTCTCAGATTTCACTTAAGCTATGAGGGGTACATGCCTTGATTACTTCTCCCCACAAAACAGCAACACTAAGAACTGTGTTCACAGTCAGAAGACAGAGCTAGCTTTTTATATACCACTGAAAAGATGAAAAAAAATACTTTAAAAGTTTTGGTACTGCTGCTAGGTTAGCTAAATGAAATTGCCACTAATCAACTGTTCAACTATTACCTTTGGCACAATGCTTTCCTGAGGAAGAATTTTTACCCTTTATGGACTATTTGACCTTTGACATCTCACTCACCAGCTGACAATTCCCAATGTCTAGAGAACTGCTGAACCACAGGTCTCCTATGAAAAAAATACTGAATGTGTTTGGACTATTATTTCAATAGGTCTACCATGATAACGAAGAAATGATAAAAAATAAAGGGACATAAAGGGACAACACATTTTTCAGATAAATGAAACTAAATTATAGACAGTCTCGTGGGATCGTTAAAGTAAAGAGAGTAAAAGGCCTGGGAGTGGGTGTAATGAAAGGAACTGAAGATCCTCAGAAGTTAATTCCTTTAATGAAAGGAATTAAAAATCCTCAAAAGTTAATTCCAATTTACTTTCCTCCAGATTCTTACAATGTTTCTGAGTAGCCATTTTCTTCCCACCATCAGCTCTCAGTGAATCTGTGTTAATTTTCATCATGTAAGCCAGAAAGACAATTAAGTAAAAACACAAACATACTGGGAAGTGGTAGGGTAGAGATAGGAAAAACCATATACTGAACTATTAAACTACTACACAGTAACTATGAAAACTTAACTCATCCTAAACTCTCCTCTTTTCCTCACCTAACTTCTCTTAAATACAACCAACCAATCTCCAGACTCCACATCCCCTAGCTCTCTTTTCTCCTTCACAGACCAACTTCAAATTGCCTATTCCTGCTCTATACATTTGTATACTTTCTATTCACTCTTCAAACTATGCCAATCTTTTTCCATCACCTGCTCTACTAAACTTTCTCCAATTTTAGCAAGGACTTATTGTTCAATCTAATGAACATTTGACCTTTCTGTGGCAAATATGCTTATCTTGTCCTTAAAATAAACCATCTGCTAGGTTTCCATGACCAAGCACTCTTTCCTAGTTTATACAGTTTATATGTCTATATCCTTCAAAGGCATTCTTTTTTTTTTAAATTTTACTGAAGTACAGTTGATTTACAATGTTATGTTAATTTCTGCCGTACAGCAAAGTGACTCAGTTATACATATACATATATTCTTTTTCATATTCTTTTCCATTATGGTTTATCACAGGATATAGTTCCCTGTGCTATACAGTAGGACCTTGCTGTTTATCCATTCAAGATACACCAGTTTGCATCTGCTAATCCCAAACTCCCAGCCCATCCCTCCCCCACACCCCTCCCACTTGGCAACCACAAGACTGTTCTCTTCATAGGCATTCTTACTCAAAAAAATCCCCTATGTGCTAATATTCCAAGCCTCTGTTGTGAGAACTCATTTACTACTGTGGTTTCAATTACCATCAATTACCAATGAATTTCAAACCACTCTTTCAAAGTTCTACTATCTGAGCTCAAGATTCACACATAAAACTGCTTGCTAGACATGGGTCATCCAAATGAAAACGGAATCCTTCACCTTTCTAAAACTAGTCTCATCTAACTTTTCCCTCCAAACCTGTCCCATTCACCATTTACCTTGCTGCCTAAGTCAGAACACCTATGTGTCAGAAAGCTTACCTGTTCTGTAAAGGATGTTTAATATAGTGTTCTGGGTTAGCAACCTCCTGATTAGATTCTGTTTTCTCTTCTTCTGTAGGTGGGGGATTAGGAGTAGGGGTGGTTTCCTAGTGGAAAATAATTAAACATTATAAACTTCTTAACATGAAATAACATTAAGAAATTTCTTTATTTTTAAATTTTTATTGCAACACAGTTAATTCACAATGCTGTGAAAAATTAATTCCTATGACACCAATACTCTAAATAAATTTGAACCAATATTGTCCACATTTTTTTTAAGGAGAATGAATTAACAGGAGAAGCACTGGATAAAATAGACCACAGATCAAACTCTAAGCACCAGACTCTTCATTCTAGCATCTCTTCATTATGAGCAAAAGGTTTCTCAAATTTAAAAACATAATAATAATAATTTCGTATATTGTTATCTTCCACTTACACATTTTAATATAAGATTGTTAGAGACCATGGAAAAAAGTTGGGAAAATCAAGTACCTTTCTTAACATACCAAACACGGTGCATAGTGGGAGTGGGGGGGAAACAACTAAAGTTTGGAGAGTATATTAACTATATCACAATGACACAAACACAAAAATCTTTATAAAGTGATCAAGGCAATACTACACAGGTCCTTGCTTTCATGTTACACTGTTATTATATATGGTAACAAAGTTCAGCAACTTCTGTCATTTTCAATTGGCCCTAAGCAAAAAAGCTGGACATTGGCTTGAACTTAAATTCTTCTAGGCTAGACATAATTGTCATCTGAAAATGTCAGGGAAAAAAGGAGGCTGGGAATAATAAGTGTTCTCCACATTAATCCATGTAACTCTTCACCCTACTGTAAATTGGTATCAACACATAGCTAAGAAAAGGGACCAGAAGCTGGACCAGAAGCTGAAACAAAAGCTGATACAAAAAAGGAGGGCACTGCAACAAGGATTTGGATATCAGATTTAAATCCAACTAGCAAAACAATACAGATGTATGTTCACATTAACAACATTCTGTAAATCAGAGATGTATGATCTAAAAAACGACTTCAGGAGCAGACAGGTGATACACATTTTACAAAATAAAATACATTTTTCTTACCAACAAGACACCTCCAGTAACTACTTTTTACTAGCCTATGAAGTCACTCATAGCAAGGGCTTTATCTTGATTTTGCTCACAACTGTAATGCCAATGATCACAACACTACACCAATAGGAACTTACTGGCTTGATTACTTAACTGAATAAATTTAAATGTTTACACAGAGTAGTTAAGGCCCTAAAATTTACATACACAGAGTAGCCAATGCCTTAACAGCACCAGAGCACCAATCATTTTTAACAGCTTTTCCTCATCACAATCAATTTACATCTTCAAGTAGATGATCATTACCAAACGCCATTCCTTACTCTACTAGCTTAAAATTAATGATGGTCTCCAGACAGAGGCAGTCTGAGTGAACAGAGAAAAGAGCCAACAGTTAGGGACTGATAAGGCAGGTGGGTTTGGGGGACAGGGTAACAGAGAAAAGTCAGCTGCAGAGGAGTGAGCCTCAAAAATCTATGTGAAAATCCCTAAAGTCCTTGGCTATGACTCCTAAACTGAGATGTTCAGAGTGCAACTCCGGGTAGCCTAGCAGGGAACAGCTGAGCCAAGACTTCAGCGCCTGAACAGCATTAGCAAGACTAGTTCAGGCCCAGCCAGAGTGGATGGTTGAAAATCCTCAACTTTCAGATGAAATCCAAGAAAGGCCATGTCCTAGGTATCAGATGAAATACATATGCCTACCAAATCCTAAAACTAATCCCTGACAGGATCAAGGTAATCTACTGATAAATAAATTAACTGCCCCCAAGAACCAGACTCTCTATACTCTGGAGGAAAATAACAGAAGCATGAGCCTCTATGAATATTATCTACAATACCTAGCAAACAATCAAACATTATTAGACATGCAAAGAAAATTTTTTATAGCAACTAATGATCGAGATTAAACTGTCCATAGAAAGACATCCAGATATCAGATACATAATCCAGATAACAGAGTTAGCAGACAAAGTCTAAGTAACTATGATTACTATGATAAAATAGAAGATGAAGGGAATTCCCTGGTGGTCCAGTGGTTAAGACTTGGTGCTTTCACTGCCAGGGCTGGGTCCGATCCCTGGTCGGGGAACTAAGATCACACAAGCCACATGGTATGGCCACAAATATAAACAGATGAACAAACAAATAAATAAATAAAACAGAAGATGCGGAAAAAGGATAGAAAAACAGGAGTATTTGAAAAGGGAACTGAAATCAATTTTTAAAAAGAATCAAATAGACATTAATGAACTGCCAACTACAATGTCTGAAATTGAGAGCTTATTGAATAACAAGAAACGACTCAGCAGAATGTAGGACTGGTGAACTTCAAAGACAGGTCAATAGAAAATATTCAAATAATCACAGAGGAGGGGAAAACAGATAGTAAGAAATGTCAAGATGGTTAAAAAGTTCAAGGACAAGATAAGAAAGAATGGGACAGAAAGAATACAGAAAGAAAGAATAACCAAAATTTACCAAATTACATGAGGGACTCAAGTCAGATTAAAAAAACTGAGGGAACTCCAAGCAGTATAAATACAAACAAAACTACACCTGGGGGATTTCCCTGGCGGTCCAGTGGTTAGGACTTTGCCTTCCAATGTAGGGGGTGTGGATTCAATCCCTGATCGGGGAGCTAAGATCCCACATGCCACATGGCCAAGAAACCAAACCACAGAAAAAAAAGCAATATTGTAACAAATTCAATAAAGACTTTAAAAAATGGTCCACCTCAAAACAAACAAACAAACAAACAAAAAATTAGACCTGGGCACATTAGACTCAAACTACTGAAAACGAAAGGAGGCAATACTAAAAGCAGTTAGGAAGAAAAATTTTAAAAAGACACATACACATTACTTTCAAAGGAACAGTAAGAATAACTGCTAACTTCTCAAAAGAAATTATGGAAGCCATCAGACAACAGAATAACATCCTTGTGCTGAAGGAAAAAAACTGTCAACTTTGAATTCAGTGCCTAAGAGGGGACTTCCCTGGTGGTCCAGTGGCTAAGACTCTGCACTCCCAATGCAAGGGTCCCGGGTTCAATCCAGGGTCAGGGAACTAGATCCCACATGACACAGCTAAGAGATTAGAAATGAATGACAGGGAAAAAAACGTAAAAAACACAAATACATGGAGACTAAACAATACGTTACTAAATAACCAAGAGATCACTGAAGAAATCAAAGAGGAAATCAAAAAATACCTAGAGACAAATGACAATGAAAACACGATGCTCCAAAACCTATGGGATGCAGCAAAAGCAGTTCTACGAGGGAAGTTTATAGCTATACAAGCCTACCTCAAGAAACAAGAAAAATCTCAAATAAATAATCTAACCTTACACCTAAAGGAACTAGAGAAAGAACAAACAAAGCCCAAAGTTAGCAGAAGGAAAGAAATCATGAAGATCAGAGCAGAAATAAATGAAACAGAAACAAAGAAAACAATAGCAAAGATCAATAAAACTAAAAGCTGATTCTTTGAAAAGATAAACAAAATTGATAAACCATTAGCCAGACTCATCAAGAAAAGGAGGGAGAGGACTCAAATCAATAAAATTAGAAATGAAAAAGGAGAAGTGACAACAGACACCACAGCAATACAAAGCATCCTAAGAGACTACTACAAGCAACTCTATGCCAATAAAATGGACAACCTGGAAGAAATGGACAAATTCTTTGAAAGGTATAACCTTCCAAGAGTGAACCAGAAAGAAATAGAAAATATGAACAGACCAATCACAAGTAATGAAATTAAAACTGTGATTAAAAATCTTCCAACAAACAAAAGTCCAGGACCAGATGGCTTCACAGGTGAAGTCTAGCAAACATTTAGAGAAGAGTTAACACCCATCCTTCTCAAACTCTTCCAAAAAACTGCGGAGGAAGGAACACTCCCAAACTCATTCTATGAGGCCACCATCACCCTGATACCAAAACCAGACAAAGATACTACAAAAAAAGAAAATTACAGACCAATATCACTGATGAATACAGATGCAAAAATCCTCAACAGAATACTAGCAAACAGAATCCAACACCACATTAAAAGGATCATACACCATGATCAAGTGGGATTTATCCCAGGGATGCAAGGATTCGTCAATATACGCAAATCAAACAATGTGATACACCTTATTAACAAATTGAAGAATAAAAACCATATGATCATCTCAGTAGATGCAGAAAAACCTTTCTTTCAACACCCATTTATGATAAAAACTCTCCAGAAAGTGGGCATAGAGGGAACCTACCTCAACATAATATAGGCCATATACGACAAACCCACAGCAAACATCATTCTCAATGGTGAAAAACTGAAAGCATTTCCTCTAAGATCAGGAACGAGACAAGGATGTCCACTCTCACCACTATTATTCAACATAGTTCTGGAAGTCCTAGCCTCAGCAATCAGAGAAGAAAAAGAAATAAAAGGAATACAAATTGGAAAAGAAGAAGTAAAACTGTCACTGTTTGCAGATGACATGATACTATACATTGAGAATCCTAAAAATGCCACCAGAAAACTACTAGAGCTTATCAATGCATTTGGCAGAGTTGCAGGATACAAAATTAATGCACAGAAATCTCTTGCATTCCTATACACTAATGATGAAAAATCTGAAAGAGAAATTAAGGAAACACTCCCATTTACCACTGCAACAAAAAGAATAAAATACCTAGGAATAAACCTACCTAGGGAGACAAAAAACCTGTATGCAGAGAACTATAAGACACTGATAAAAGAAATTAAAGATGATACCAAGAGACGGAGAGATATACCATGTTCTTGGATTGGAAGAATCAATATTGTGAAAATGACTATACTGCCCAAAGCAATCTACAGATTCAATGCAATCCCTATCAAATTACCAATGGCATTTTTTACGGAACTAGAACAAAAAAATCTTAAAATCTGTATGGAAACACAAAAGACCCCAAATAGCCAAAGCAGTCTTGAGGGAAAAAAACGGAGCTGGAGGAATCAGACTCCCTGACTTCAGACTATACTACAAAGCTACAGTAATCAAGACAATATGGTACTGGCACAAAAGCAGAAACACAGATCAGTGGAACAAGATAGAAAGCCCAGAGGTAAACCCATGCACCTATGGTCAACTAACCTATGACAAAGGAGGCAAGGATATACAATGGAGAAAAGACAGCCTCTTCAATGAGTGATGCTGGGAAAACTGGACAGCTACATGTAAAAGAATGAAATTAGAACACTGCCTAACACCATGCACAAGAAAAAACTCAAAATGGATTAGAGACCTAAATGGAAGACTGGACACTATAAAACACTTAGAGGAAAACATAGGAAGAACACTCTTTGACACAAATCACAGCAAGATCTTTTTTGATCCACCTCCTAGAGTAATGGAAATAAAAACAAAAATAAACAAATGGGACCTAAGGAAACTTAAAAGCTTTTGCACAGCAAAGGAAACCATAAACAAAAGGAAAAGACAACCCTCAGAATGGGAGAAAATATTTGCAAACGCATCAACGGACAAAGGATTAATCTCCAAAATATATACACAACTCATGCAGCTCGATATTAAAAAAACAAACAACCCAATCCAAAACTGGGCACAAGACCTAAACAGAAATTTCTCCAAAGAAGACATACAGAGGACCAACAAACACATGAAAAGATGCTCAACATCACTAATTATTAGAGAAATGCATATCAAAACTACAATGAGGTATCACCTCACACCAGTTAGAATGGGCATCATCAGAAAATCTACAAACAACAAATGCTGGAGAGGGTGTGGAGAAAAGGGAACCCTCTTGCACTGTTGCTGGGAATGTAAACTGATACAGCCACTATGGAGAACAGTATGGAGGTTCCTTAAAAAACTAAAAATAGAATTACCATATGACTCAGCAATCCCACTACTGGGCATATACCCAGAGAAAACCACAATTCAAAAAGACACATGCACCCCAATGTTCACTGCAGCACTATTTACAATAACCAGGTCATGGAAGCAATCTAAATGCCCACTGACAGACGAATGGATAAAGGAGATGTGGTACATATATACAATGGAATATTACTCAGCCATAAAAAGGAACGAAACTGGGTCATTTGTTGAGACGTGGATGGATCTAGAGACTGTCATACAGAGTGAAGTAAGTCAGAAAGAGAAAAACAAATATCGTATATTAACACATATATGTGGAACCTAGAAAAATGGTACAGATGAACCGGTTTTCAGGGCAGAAATTGAGACACAGATGTAGAGAACAAACGTATGGACACCAAGGGGGAAAAGCCGTGGGGGGTGGGGGTGGGGGTGTGATGAATTGGGCGATTGCGATTGACATGTATACACTGAAGTGTATAAAATTGATGACTAACAAGAACCTGCTCTATAAAAAAAAGTGATCAAATGTATTCTATTGGAAAGAAGCAAAAACAGACCATGTTTACTGTCTAAAAAAAAAAAAAATATATATATATATATAGATATATATACATATATTTGATTTTTGGGAAAAAAAAACAACAGAAATTAAAAACTCACCTTTGACCTTACTCAAACCTAGGATCCCTCTCCTGATTTAACTACTGGTTTATTATGTAGCTTTTAAAGACCTTTTCTAATGCATTCATATGCTTCTGAATGTTTGAAATATTAAATATTATTTTGTTTTAATGAGGTGGGTCTTTTCATATGTATGGATACTGTATGTATTTCTGGAAATTGTTGAACACAGTTTTACTCTGTCTCAGATTGTATTTTAATCAATGCAAAAAGTTGAAATATTATAAAGAACAATGCTTGGAATACCATATATTTTTCTTTGATTTTTTTAGTTGAATTTTTTATATGTAAAAGTGATTCCCAAAGTCACTTAAAAATGTTAGTGCCAGTTTATACCAGTTTTCTAGTGGACAACTGGGTAACTGCAAGCAATGATGTCCAGACTCTGTAATTCTCAAAATCCTGGTTGCTTTGGGAATGTTTGTACTTTATTAAGTTGATGACAAGATAAACTGTTACTTACTGCATATTATTACATAGACATATTACTGACTTTGTTACTCTATTATTAATAGTAGAATTGGCATTTTTACAATAAATATTATAGGGATTCATGTTAAGTAATAAGAATTTTCTTCTGGAAGCAAGATTTTTGAAGCAAATTATGATGTTATAGAGAGAAATTATGTAAATCATTATATACTATCCTAGAATATTGAGAGGCTGAAAAGACTGTAAATAGTGTCGTAAATGAAACTGTTCACTTTGTTTCTTTAAAAAAAAAAAAAAAAAAAAGGAGTTCGAATGCTGCAACTAAGGATCCCACCCGCCACAACAAAGATCTCACGTGCCACAACTAAGACCTGGCACAGCCAAAAAAATAAATATTTTAAAAAAGAAAAAAGAATTCAGTGCCTAGGAAAAATATCCTTCAGAAATAGAGAAGTAAAGTCAGACTCACACAAACACATACACAAACACACTCTCACACCCGAGGTCCAAAGTAAGAGGAACACCAAAAGAAAGTTTCAGGCTAGAGGGAAAAGTTCCCAGACGAGAGAATGGAAGTGCAAAAAAGAATGAAAAGCACTGGAAAAGGTAAATGCGTGGGTAAATATATAAAAGACTATTAATAGTTTAAAGGAATAATAATAATGATGCCTTGTGGAGTTTAAAATAATAACAATGGTCCTACCAAAGGACTGGGTATATATGGATTTGTGAGGTTGGATGTGTGAATAAAAGATACTCTTCCTGGGACGTCCCTGGCAGTTCAGTGGTTGGGACTCCGAGCTTCCACTGCAGAGAACACAGGTTTGATCCCTGGTCGGGGAACTGGGATCCCACATGCCTCATGGGGTGGTCAAAAAAGAAAAAAGATACTCTTCCTCCCAAAGTTAAGAAATGCTGCAAATTCTCTTATTTACCTAAATTAAAAGAAAGGGCTTCCCTGGTGGCGCAGTGGTTAAGAATCTGCCTGCCAATACAGGGGACACAGGTTCGAGCCCTGGTCTGGGAAGATCCCACATGCCGCGAAGCAACAAAGCCCGTGCGCCACAACTGCTGAGCCTGCGCTGTAGAGCCCACGAGCCACAACTACTGAGCCCATGTGCCGCAACTACTGAGGCCTGCGCACCTAGAGCCCGTGCTCCGCAACAAGAGAAGCCACTGCAATGAGAAGCCCGTGCACTGCAACGAAGAGTAGCCCCCGCTCACCACAACTAGAGAAAGCCCGCGCGCAGCAATGAAGACCCAACGCAGCCAAAAAATAAATAGATTAATAAATAAATAAAATTAAAAAGAATTGGCTACCATCTTTAAAAAAAAAAATGATAAGTAAAACATACTCATAAGTTCACAATCCTCATTACAAACCATACTTTCACAGCACTTGTTTACACCTTTTACCTCAGCAACATGTAAAAGACAATCAATTACAGTATGAGTAATTACAAGTTTCATAGGGTACAAAATGTCACTTCCTAACTCCTTTAGTACTTTCCTTTCTTTTCTCTTATTCTACTCTTTTCACCATTAGGAGAATGATGGAAAGCTTAGATGGTATCAAAAGTCTCTAGATATATAAGAACTAAAAGCAGGTAATAACTCAGAAAAAAATATGTTCACTTCCTTAAAAAACATTCCTTTGAACTTTACATTCTACATTAACTGAAATTTTAGTCTTTATATTAATAATATATAATTTGGGGGGTTTTCCTGTAACTGAAATAAAAAGAGCTACTCATCTTTAAATGATTGTGTAGATGTATGAGTTTAAAGTTTAAATTTAAAGTTAAAGTTTAAGTTAAAGTTTAAATTTAAAGTTTAAGTTAAAGTTTAAGTTTAAAGTTTAAAATCTTTCAGTCTTTGCTTTTAATATTATATAAACATGCTAGATTAAGACAAATGCTCTAAAATACTTTGAAAAAAATGTTTATTAACCATAAACAATCTTTTCAGTATTTGAAACCCTGTTTTAATGTAAGCGTTGTATTGATGTTTCTTTTTTAGATATTTTTTCTTTTTCCCTTGGCCACACCGTGAGGCATGCGGGATCTTAGTTCCCTAACCAGGAATTGAACCTGTGTCCCCTGCAGTGGAAGCGCAAAGTCCTAACCACTGGACCGCCAGGAATTCCCATCTGTTTTAGCCTTTTAAATTATTATCTACAGTTTAATAGATGTTCAAATTTTTAAACTTATTTGAATTTCTTAAATCCTCTTAATAAAGCAAAAGTGATTAATAGCCAATTGTTTCCATGACAGAATAAAAAATACTCAAATACTCTACAAAAATACTCATTCACATGGCACAGACCAAATCTAGTAAGATTCAGAAATCATTTTCATGATAAAAATTACTTATGAAAACATTAATATTAAAAATAATGTATTAAAAGGGTATATTTTCTCAGTGCAAATTTTCTCAGGTCGTATTTTGCTATGGTCATATACTTATCACAACAATCCATTCGTAATCAACAGAAATTTTTTTAATGCATATATTTTTTAATATTTACTTTTTGGCTACATTGAGTCTTTGTTGCAGCACGCAGGATCTTTCGTTGCAGTGTTCGGGCTTCTCTCTAGCTGTGGCATGCGGGCTTAGTTGCCCTGCGGCATGTGGGACTTTAGCTCCCCGACCAGGGATCGAACCCGCACCCCCTGCCTTGGGAGGCGAAGTCTTAACCACTGGACCGCCAGAGAAGTCCCCACCCTGTAAACTTCTTTTTTTAAAAAATTATTTATATTTTATTTTTGGCTGTGTTGGGTCTTCGTTGCTGCGCACGGACTTTTCTCTAGTTGCCGCGAACGGGGGGCTACTCTTCATTGCAGTGCACAGGCTTCTCACTGCAGTAGCTTCTCTTGTTGCAGAGCACTGGCTCTAGGCACATGAGCTTCAGTAGTTGTGGCACATGGGCTCAGAAGTTGTGGCTCGTGGGCTCTACAGCGCAGGCTCAGTAGTTGTGGTGCATGGACCTAGTTGCTCCGCGGCATGTGGGATCTTCCCAGACCAGGGCTCGAACCCGTGTTCCCTGCATTGACAGGCGGATTCTTAACCACTGCACAACCTGAGAAGTCCGCCACCCTGTAAGCTTCTTGAGTCTGCAATTATGTTGCAAATTATTGCAAAGGAAAATATTTTTTTTGTTTGAGACTACTGAGACACACCTTATTATAAAATCATTTTTTGTCATTTCTTTCAACTTATTTTTTTGTTTAAAATCTCTTAACTTTGAAATAATCAGGATGCTTTTTTTCTTATTTTCAACTTAGATAAAGCGAAACAAAAGTAATAGCCATGTAGGATGTTATTTTAAACTTTCAGGTTAATTCTATAGGGGTGGTCTATTCTATGGGGAAATTCCAATCCCCTATACCTTTTGAATCCATGGTAGTATATACAATGAGAAGTAATGTCCAGAATGATGGCCGTGCTATATTAAATTCAATCAGGGACTTCCCTGGTGGTCCAGTGGTTAAGACTATGCGCTCCCAATGCAGGGGGCCCGGGTTCAATCCCTAGTCAGGGAACCAGATCCCACATGCCACAACGAAAGATCCCTCACGCCACATCCAAGATCCTGTGTGCCACAACTAAGACCTGGTTTAGCCAAACAAACAAATAAAATTCTTTGATCAAAAATGGCTTATAGTTATGGACATATGCCAAATAAGAATGATGAAATATGTTTTTAAAAGAACCCTAAAAAGGGGAATTCTCTGGCAGTCTAGTGGTTAGGACTTGGCACATTTACTGCTATGGCCTGGGTTCAATCCCTGGTCTGGGAGCGAAAGTCCCGCAAGTCGCTCGGTGTGGCAAAAAAACAAAAACAAAACTTTCAGGTCAATCCTCAGTTAAGCATAAACCTCAATTAACTATAATAGATGCTCAAATTATTCATTATTTGTCTTAAGTTGTTAAGTACTTATTTATTTATTTATTTACTTATTTATTTATTTTTGGCTGCATTGAGTCTTCGTTGCTGCACGCAGGCTTTCTCTAGTTGCAAAGAGCGGGGGCTACTCTTTGTTGCGGCGAGTGGGCTTCCCACTGCGGTGGCTTCTCTTGTTGCGGAGCACGGGCTCTAGGTGCGCGGGCTTCAGTAGTTGTAGCACACAGGCTCAGTAGTTGTGGCTCGCGGGCTCTAGAGCACAGGCTCAGCAGTTGTGGCACACAGGCTTAGTTGCTTGGCGGCACGTGGGATCTTCCCAGACCAGGGCTCGAACCAGTGTCCCCTGCACTGACGGGAGGATTCTTAACCACTGTGCCAGGAGGGAAGCCCTGCTAAGTACTTTTAATATAAATTGAGTTTAAAAATAAAATTAAAGTATTTTGAAATTATATCTCCTCTTAAAATTCTCTGTAAGGCTATTAACTAGTTAGGTATCTGAGACTTAGAATCACCAAAAAATAGGTCGGTACATGAGTACTATGTGATACTTGTAGCACCAACTTCACAAAATTCTCCTTAAAAACCCTTGGGCTTCCCTGGTGGCGCAGTGGTTGAGAGTCTGCCTGCCAATGCAGGGAACAGGGGTTCGAGCCCTGGTCTGGGAAGATCCCACATGCCGCTGAGCGACTAGGCCCGTGAACCACAATTGCTGACCCTGCGCGTCTGGAGCCTGTGCTCCGCAACAAGAGAGGCCACGATAGTGAGGGGCCCGCGCACCGCGATGAAGAGTGGCCCCCACTTGCCGCAACTAGAGAAAGCCCTCGCACAGAAACGAAGACCCAACACAGCCATAAATAAATAGATAAATAAATAAATAAAACGTCAAACCTAAAGGTCAAATCCCTTAAAAAAAAAAAACCCTTAACAGGTGTTTTCATAGAATATGTTTAAAATGGATTTAGATATTTTTTAATTATATGAGATCATCAAAGAAGCAAACTTGTCTTTTTTATGGTTGCTTCCTACAGAGCAGACAATAAAATAGTTTTAAATTTACATTCAGTTTTTTGTTTTGTTTTCTTGGCCTCGCCAGGCGACTTGCGGGATTTCAGTCCCCGACCAGGGACTGAACCAGTGCCCTCCACAGTGAAATCGCAGAGTCCTAACCACTGGACCGCCAAGGAATTCCCTACATCCAGTTTAAAAACAAAATTCTCTACTGCAAAGTCCCACAACATCCCTCTACCTACTCTCTCAGCTTGGTGGTCTCCCCCATAAACAATTTTCTTTGGAAATTACATTTTAAATATCCATGTTTTATCAATACTTCTAGGTTCGAAAATTACCCAAACCAGGAAAGGCTACTTTAAAAGACTATGGCTACTCTCAAGCCACCACAAAGAGAAGCCCGCGCACTGCAACAAATAGCCCCCTGCTTGCCACAACTAGAGAAAGCCCACGCGCAGCAATGAAGACCCAACGCAGCCAAAAATAAACAAATAAATAAATATATTTTCTGAAAAAGTGAATTGAGAGAAAGATTAATTTAAAAAAAAAGACTATGACTACTCTCAAAGTAATCAAATACAATTTTAACCTAAAAAACAATGTGCAAGTGAAAAACCACTGTTTGTCAAGTGGGTAGAATGGCGAGTAAAGCCATGAGATGGTACAGTGTTTACCTAGAAGATAGTAATGAACCAGGGAGTCTGAAAGTGAGGGTTCATGAAACCAAAGATAGAGCTAGAATGGTAGGCTGGAGCAAGACTGTAAAAGGTCTCAAAGGTCAGGCTAAAACTGTATCTTTTCACATGTAAGCAATGGAAGCCATTAATTGACAGGTCAAAGTGATTAAATACAAATAACAAGTAAGGGAATAGAAGAGACAACCAGTTTAAGTACAAGTTATTAAACCTGGTTTTGGATTTGCTGAGTTTATGAGATTCAAATAAAAATGTATGGAGGGGGAGAATAAATTAAGAGCTTGCAATTAGCAAATACAAACTACTAGACATAAAACAGATAAACAACAAGGTCCTACTGTATAGCACAGGGAACTATATTTAATACCTTGTAATAATCTATAATGTAAAAGAATATGGAGTACATACATACATATATTAAACTGAATCACTGTGCTGTACACCAGAATCTAACACAACGCTGTAAATAAACAGAATCTCAACTAAAATTTTTTTTTTAATGTACAGTATTATAATTTCGTGGTCCCAGGGCTAAGTAGCTGTCACAGCAAGAGAAGAAAGTAAAGTTGAAGGGGAAGAAATAAAGTCGAGCAAGGGTGGGACAAGTCTTAACAATTAGCTGCAAAAAATTTCAAGCAGCTTTTTACTGCATTCTGCAAAAATCAGCAAATGTATCAGTCACAATTATTAACCATGTAGTACAATCTTAAGAGTATAAAGCTAGATATTTCCCGGACCTAGCATCATTTCTGTGGGGTTTTCTCTAATCTGACTACAAAATTTAGATTATTCCTTCTAGCCATGTTCAAGTCTACACTGCTTAAATTCCAAAACCAAGGTGTACTTTTTCCATGGCTATGAACATTCAAGATTTCTTAGCAACCCTCAGCCCTAACACACTTACAAACTATCTCTTGTAGAAATATAATGAGCCTTCCCCTCACGACAACCAATCACCTAAGCCTTCATTTGAAATGCACAAATATTGGGAGTTCCCTGGTGGCCTAGTGGTTAAGAGTCCAGGCTTTCACTGCCTTGACCCGGGTTCAATCCCTGGTTGGGGAACTGAGATCTGGCAAGCTGCACGGCACAGCCAAAAACAAAACAGTACACAAATATCAATAGTTCCCTGGCACTAAAAATGGTTTAAAGCACTCAAAATCAGATCTTCTGCAGGTTCTAGTCTACAACCAGATTAAATATAGAAATGGAAAGTAAACATTTAGAAATTTTATGGTAATTTGACAGTATATTTATGTCTGTTCAAACTAATAACATAAAATTCAGGCTTACATTTTGTATGCTTTTCGTCTCTTTATCCTATTGTTATCATTTTACAAAACATTAGATTGGAAATTGTTTAAAAACAAAGCAAAAAACATACTAGTTTTCGGGCTTCCCTGGTGGCGCAGTGGTTGAGAGTCTGCCTGCCAATGCAGGGGACACGGGTTCGAGCCCTGGTCTGGGAAGATCCCACATGCCGCGGAGCAGCTAGGCCCGTGAGCCACAATTGCCGAGCCTGTGCGTCTGGAGCCTGTGCTCCGCAACAAGAGAGGCCGCGATAATGAGAGGCCCGCGCACCGCGATGAAGAGTGGCCCCCGCTTGCCGCAACTAGAGAAAGCCCTCGCACAGAAACGAAGACCCAACACAGCCATAAATAAAATAAATAAATAAAAATTAAAAAAAGAATAAAAATCACACAGATTAATAATGGCCTCATTTATAAAAAAAAGAAAAACATACTAGTTTTCTACCAGAGTATGAGAGACACTGGTTTAGATTACACACTCCGGAGCCATGTTACCCAGGTAGGAATCCCAACTCTGCCATTCACAGATATATGATTTGGTGGGGCAAAACACCATAGTACCAAATAACAGATAACAATATTATTGGTAACCCATCTCCAGTAGCACTTCCTTATATTTCCCCTTCCTTGCTTCACTATTTTTAGCTGAATGGCAAAGACCATTTGTGGCTTTAATAAAAATGTAAATGCTATTATGGCCAAGGCAGCTACAATTATCTCTACCAGTTACTAACCCAACATTTCAGTAAACTGAAGGCATTAAATAAAGATATGAAATAATGAACAGAAGAGTGAGCAAAGTAAGAACAGAAAAAGATGGTAGTGTTTTATGATTTTTAAAGTGGTTAACACCAATCCTCACACTTCTACCAAACTATGAGTTTTTACTTGATAGGTAACATTTACTAAGCAGTTACTAACAAGCAATGGGCTGCATATTTTTATATACGTTATTCAGTATATTCAATCTTCACAATACCGTGAAACTACTACTCTCTCCGCTCTTCAAATTTAAGCCCTGGGAAGTTAACAATTCCTATCTATATTCTACATTTTATTGCAAGACTGTCAAGATTCATAGCTAGGGATACTATGTGTCCAAATTTTACCTGTTTGTTGTTTCAGCATAATTATTATTACTAAAACCCTTGTTCACTCTCAGAAGTGCCCAAAATTGGATAAAAAATTATATATGGTTACCAAGGTACTCTTTCCAGGCAGCATAACCCTACAGTATGTACTATGCTTTGTACCGCAGCCTCAGGCTCAACACTTTCACTACCTTCCAAGCGCATGCCACTGCCAATAAATTAGAATAAAGGCATGAATGGTACACTTCACTCTTAAAACACACACACACAAACACACACACACACACACACACAATCCCACTACTAGGGGAAAAAGCAAGTAAATACCAATGATTGATCATACTGATTTTATATTATGCAAGACAGTGTATTAAATGCCTATGTGATCAAAATATCTTAGAAATACAGATAAGCATATATAAGAGCTACCTTTTATGGATACAAATAACTAACTCTAAGAAGATTATTTTTTAATACAACATATATAAATAGACTTTAGAATACTTTACTCTTCCTTTTAGTATCCACACATTCCGTTCCCAGGTCTCTTTTTAGTAAAGATACATTTCCCCCAGCACCCTCCCATATATAAATTAGTATAATTGATTAACTAGTACACAAAAACAAATAAAGCCTCACCACCTGCCTTGTAAGGAATGAAAAAAAAATCTGGTGTAAACAGTGAAAATTACCACAAATAATTAAACCAACTGTTTTCGGCGTCAGTTTTCAAATATATACCTATAGTAAAGGAATACCAGCTAATCTGGCATCACTCATCAGGAAAAGTGCAGCTGTGGATTTTGCAGGTCTTCTTCCTTGTCTGTAATAAAGGATCAAATTGGTGACCTTTGTGCCATAAACTAAAAAGCCGAAGTAGATAAACAACATATGTAGATTTAGCAAAATACAAACCTTTTAAGTTTAAAACACTGCTCAAATGAAGAATTTATTTTTCATGTAAAGGACTGTGAGATCCCATATATCAATTCTGATTCAAAACAGTACTTTTTAATATTCTTTTTTACTAATATAATATGACACCTAAACAATAATACTGAAAGCTGAGGTACAGAGGGAAGAGCTTTGATCATTTGCACAAATTGTGTTGTGTCTAAAAATTACTACAAAATTTAATAGCTGTTCAATTTATTATTTAAGTAATAACGTAATTATCTGACTAAACTTGATGACTAGCCCTAGATTTTTAAGTGAACAGAATTAAATTTGCTGTGCTACAGCTAAAAATTTGTATTTCTGGATAGTCAGCAAATTACACTTAACCACATTCTACTAATATAAAAAAATTCCTATAGGTCACATTTACATTTCTTATCTTCTAGAATGTAATTTTAAAACTAGAAAGACTTGTAGGCATCTTGTTACATTTAAAATAAACTAATTCTTAAAGAAACACTAATATCTGTCAACCAAATTATTCTGCACATCTTATGTAGCTTAGGACAAGACTACAAATTCAGAAAGTGTGACAGAGACATAAGAAATAACAAACATGTATGATCAAGAATGATGAGGTTAACAATAAAATTTAAACGTCAATACTACTTAAACCGAAGGCTACCAAAAGATTCACATTTTTTAAATAACTAAGGAGAAATTTATATAAGTTGAACATTATACAAAAGTAAAAATTAGTGCTTCAAAATAACATTAAAATGATGTTAGGACAAGCATTTACATTGCACAAAACTATATTGGTTCCTGTAACATGATGATTTCTATTTCATTCATTCTTTAAAGATTTATAATTACAATTTGAAAGGCAAACATTTTAAAGAATTTAACTGTTGCTTCTTTTAAAGTTTATTCCTTTCAAAACTTTAAAAAGCATAACTAAAATTTAATGATACTGATTAAATATTAGTTAAAAAAATTCAATTTTAGGGACTTCCCTGGTGGCACAGTGGTTAAGACTCTGCGCTCCCAATGCAGGGGGCCCAGCTTCGATTCCTAATCCCGTGTGCCACAACAACTGAGCCTGCGCTCTAGAGCCTGTGAGCCACAACTACTGAGCCCACGTGCCACAACTACTGAAGCCCGCGTGCCTAGAGCCCATGCTCCGCAACAAGAGGAGCCATCACAATGAGGCCCGTGCACCACAACGAGGAGTAGCCCCCGCTCGCCACAACTAGAGAAAGCCCGCAGGCAGCAACGAAGACCCAACACAGCCAAAAAAATATAGAAAAATAAAATAAATAAATTTATAAAAAATAAAATATTAAAAAAAAGAGGCTATATATTGTATAACTATATGATAAGAACTGTATTTCTGGAAGAGACAAAACTACAGGGACAGCAAAAAGATTAGTGCTTGCTGGGGGTTAGGGAGGAAGAGGGATGAACAGACAGAAGATTTTTAGGCAGTGAAACTACTCTGTATGAAACTATAATGCTAACTGTTATTTTACATGTGTCCAAACCTACAGAATATACAACACCAAGAGTGAGCTGTGATGTAATGTACAGACTTCGGGTGATAATGACATGTCAATGTAGGTTCATCCAGTGTAACAAATGTACCCCTCTGGTGTGGAATGTTGACTGTGGGGGAGACTGTGGATGTTGGGGCAGGAGGTATATCAGAACCCTTTGTACCTTCCTTTCTATTTTGTAGTGAACCTAAAATTGCTCTAAAAAAGTCAAAGGAAAAGAAATAGGCACAAAGAGAAACATGGTGAGAAAAAAGAATCCACAAACAAGTAAACCAAAATATTAACCAGAGAACATGTTGTTGGGATTGCAGATGATTTTTTCTTCATACAGAGCTAAATGTTCCAAATTTATTGTAACAAAATTATACTGCAGCACAAATATACAGAGACTCTACTCCTGGACTGTTCAGTCTGTTCCAAAGATGTCAGTCCCCACTTGCACCAACATCACATTTTTATAAGTTACCTTTGTTGAATAATGTTTTTTTCTCCATGTAGGGCAAATTCTCTATTCCCCTTTTCTCCTCCTTTTCAAAAATTTACTGCCAATTCTCATTTGTTTATTCTTTCAAATAAACTTGCAAACTTTTTCTCTAAAGGGCCAGAGAGTAAATATTTTAGGCTGGTAAACTTCTATCACTTATTGTTTTGTTTTACTTTTTGAAATAAAAACCATTCTTGGGACTTCCCTGGTGGTGCAGCGGTTAAGAATCCACCTGCCAATGTAGGGGACACTAGTTCGATCTCTGGTCCGGGAAGATCCCACATGCCGTGGAGCAACTAAGCCCGTGCACCACAACTACTGAGCCTGCACTCTAGAGCCCGCGAGCCACAACTACTGAACCCGCGTGCCACAACGACTGAAGCCCACGCGCCTAGAGCCTGTGCTCCAAAACAAGAGAAGCCACCGCAATGAGAAGACCGCGCACCGCAACGAAGAATAGCCCCCGCCTGCCGCAACTAGAGACAGCCCACGACCCAATGCAACCAAAATAAATTTAAAAAAAAAAATCTTAGCTAGCAGGCCACACAAAAGCAGCCCTAAGGCCAGCTTGAGAACCCCAGCGTAAAGTGTAGCTTCCCAATAAGAACCTGCTGCATAAAAAAATAAAATAAATTTAAAAATTCAAAACAATAAAAATAAAGCATAGCTTCCCACCCCACTGGCAAAGATTTTGGCATTTTGACTCAGTTTATACTGAATTTACACATAAAATTCAGGAAAAATTAACATCTTTCCAACATTAACTCTTTCAAAATCAAATTACGTGATTAAGTGATTCTTCACTTATTAAAGTCCTCCACTGTAATTCTCAGAGTTGTACTGCTTTTATTTATGAATCCTACAAACTAACTGTTAGGGTTTATAATTCCTGGGCACTTGAAAGCTCTGGCATTTGGGTATATGAATGCTGCAAAGAACTTGCTAGGTTTATTATTCCCGGCATTTTTGGCCTAAAGAAAAACACTAGAATGCAACAAAAAGTTACTTTTTAAATGTGGTAATACGTGTTAGTTCTTTATTTCTTTTCCATTCAGTAATCCAGTAACTCTTAGGTTAAGAGAGAGGTGGGTTAAGCACTCAAGAGTGCGTGGCACATGACAGACACTCAAATGTTTCAATAAATAAATGGTTCTAATTCTGTTCCCTCTCAAAACCCCACTAAAACTATAGTAATTTACCAAAAAAAAAAAAGTCCACAACCATGGGAAGAGGAGCAAAAACAGAAGAACTGGCATGTAGATGGAAAGGGCTAAGTAATCAATATACACCTTAAAGTCTCCTGGCAGCACCTTTAGGACTGGGAGTGAAGGAAGGGAGTAAATTAAAAAGAATCCAGTGAAAGATGTTCGGGAAATAACTAGATCCCTCCATCCCCTCCCCCTACTCCAAGTCCCTAGGATTGCTGCCATGAGTTCAAAAAGAAAAAGAAAATAAGCAATTTGGAGGAAACAGACAGGCAGGGAATAGAAAATGCCTTTAAAAATATGTACCTATATATATCCTCAAAAGGATAAGTTAAGATTTTGCATGCACACAATTACAGGAAGCTATAAAAATGAAGATTCAGAAGACCAGAGAAAGAGAACATCTGGAAATTAAAATTATGAGACAGAAAAGGCTGGAAAATAAATTTCCCAGAAAACCAAACAAAAATGAGAGCAAAATTTAAATGAGTGAGAGTGTATCAGAGCTCGCAGACACTAACGAACCACTGCAGTAGATCCAATATCTGAATAACTGTTTCAAAGAGAAACAGGGGAGAAGAAAATCACCAATAAATCTCTCAGAAGTGACGGATAGGAGTTGCTATATTAAAGTCCAATAAGTACCCAGCACAATGGATGACAATACTCATACTAAAGCATGTCATTGTGAAATGGGGACAAGGAAAGACTCTATAATTTTCCGGTGAGTAGAAGGGACCTTGGTCACATTAAAAAAATAAGAGTCATCAGAATAATTCCTCAGTTATCAACAGTTACAAGAGAAGATGACCATAGAACTTCAAAATTCTGAAAAAAAGAATTCTACACCCAGCCAAACTACAGATATGATATTGTTCAATAGGCATGGTCTCAAAAATCTTCAATAACCCTCATGTACCTTTTCTCAAAAAACTTCTGGAAGATGTGATCCACCAAAGTGAAACAAGTAACCAAATAAGAGAAAAACAAGAGATACAGCAAACAGAGGGGTGCAACACAGAAGTCATATGAGAGCAAATAAGGAACATAGTCAAAAGAGATCCAAAAAAGACAGGTGTGCACCAGATATAGAGAGCCAACGGTCTAGATTGAAGCAATGTGATTCAGGCTACATTCATGTGTTGTCTGTTATGACCTAGAGGCTTACTATCCTACCTTTTATTAAAAAATGACTGCCATGTGTCTTGCCTGGACATTTTTTTTTTGGTATTTTTTTAATTGTAAATTTATTATTTTTTAAATTTACTTATCTATCTATGGCTGCATTGAGTCTTCGTTGCGGTTCGCGGGCTTCTCATTGCAGTGGCTTCTCTTGTTGTGGAGCATGGGCTCTAGGCGCACGGGCCTCAGTAGCTGTAGCTCGTGGGTCTCTAGAGCACAGGCTCAGTAGTTGTGGCGCACAGGCTTAGCTGCTCCGCAGCATGTGGGATCTTCCCGGACCAGGGCTCGAACCTGTGTCCCCTGCACTGGCAGGCGGATTCTTGACTACGGCACTACCAGGGAAGTCCCTGGCCCGAACATTTATGTACACGTAACTCAGCTTAAAAATATGTTAACAAAGCTCCTTTTTCCTCTTTTGTGCCCTGCTCCCTGGAACAGCTCAGAATTTCACACCAGAATTAACCTATTCTTAAACAAGATACAGAGCAGCTCACTCCAAGAGACCACTCTCCTAACTGAAGGCTCTGCCTGGCCCATACCACAGCCCCAGCAGATAACCGTAGAGTCCTGTGTTTCCCAGAACATGTTCATGATCTTGCCCACTCGTTTTCCCAAGATGGGCTCCAGTAGAAATTCCAGGAAGCTGAAGCCAAACTATAACCCAGAAATGGTGTTCAGCTTATTTTAAGAACCTACCTGTAACAGTAGCAATACTGCGTTTTCCCTACACATCGTCTAAGTTTTTAGTTTTTCAAAACTAAAATACTTAGCTGAAAGATATACACACCGGAGATTAAACTCTAAAGATAATTATACTATAAAAAAAAAAATTCAAGGGAATGACTAACATCAAAGTCAGGATAGTGAGTAGGGAAGGAGGCAAAGAAATGAAAATGTGATCACAGAGTATAAAACTGAGGTACTGGGGCTTCCCTGGTGGTGCAGTGGTTAAGAATCTGCCTGCCAATGCAGGGGATACGGGTTCGAGCCCTGGTCCGGGAAGATCCCACATGCCGCGGAGCAACTAAGCCCGTCGCCACAACTACTGAGCCTGCGCTCTAGAGCCCGTGCTCCGCAACAAGAGAAGCCACCGCAATGAGAAGCTCACGCACCGCAACAAAGAGTAGCCCCTGCTCCCTGCAACTAGAGAAAGCCCGCGCGCAGCAACAAAGACCCAACACAGCCAAAAATAAATAAAAATTTAAAAAATTAAGAAAAAAAAATTGAGGTACTGATGTTGTCTTATGTGATGGGTAAATGGGTCTTCAGTTTATTATTCTAAAACTTATGTACAAATGTATTTCACATTTTTTCTACATATAAGCATCTCGCTATCAGAAAGGAGGGGATCTCTAAAAAAAAAAAAAAAACAATTGTAGCCTGATGGACAACGACAGTCACAGAAGTGTTTTATTTGACCAGTAGAGTTTTTTAATTTTCAATTTGTTGCCAAAACATTCACCTTACAGATATACTACCCCATGTGTAGAATGACACAGGTAAAGGGTTATTCATCACAGCACTGAATAGCAAATGGTTCCAAAGCAATTCCAAAGCAAGTTACATGGCTAAGACCAGTGGGGGCGGGGGGGCTGTAGACTACTCAAAGGTATGAATACAGGGAGGTATGATTCTTTAGGGAGCATAACTAACAATCTTCCACACCTGTGAATTTTCTGTTGCCTTTCTCAAATAATAGTAGTTACCAATCTTTCTAATTGTTCAATTTATCACCTAGTCCTTGGCTCATCTGGTATAGATCACAGAGCCACACCAATAAACACAAACAGTACTATAATTCATCCCCAAATTAACAATCACATTCCCTTTTACAATCTATACAATAATATTATAAACTCCAATATACTTACATGCCTTAATTGAACCCTAGCAAATGTTCATCAGTATAGAAATAAAAATGTTTTAAGACCAAACCATGTAATACATACCATCAGAAAAAAAGTAAAAGCTTTATTGTGTTTATATGTAATGCTCTAAAAAATATATTAAATGAAAAACACAATGTGCCAGAATAGTGTATAGAATTGGCTACCATTTATTTCTTTGAAAGAATATACAGTTGACCCTTGAACAACGTAGGGGTTAGGAGCACTGACCCTCTACACAGTCTTAAATCCACACATAACTTTACAGCCAGCCCTCCTCATCCAAGGTCCCACATTTGCAGATTCAAACAACCGCAGATCACGTAGTACTTTAGTACGTATTAAGTGAAAAAAATCCGTGTATGTATAAGTGGAGCCACGCAGTTCAAACCCATGTTGTTCAAGAGTCAACTGCACATCATATTTCCTTGTATATATAGTTGTCCCTCGACATCTGTGGGGGACTGGTTCTAGGATCCTCTCGGATACCAAAATCTATAGATGTTCAAGTCCCTTATATAAAATGGCATAGTACAGACAGCTCTCCAAAATTTGATCCACAGTTGGTTGAATCCTCAGATGGAAATCCGTGGATGGGGGGGCCAACTGAATACAAATCTCTACAGAAAGATATGAACTGACCATGGTGGTTGCCCCTAGAAGTGATCCACCTGGATGGGATCAGCTTGAGAAGACTTCATTGTATACTCTTTTGTACAAAATTTGAGTTGTGGACAATGTATACAATGGGCTATTCACACACATTTTCTTAAACAGCAAACAAGGTCATAGGACAATTGTAATTTTAGGACAATTTTAATTGTCCATACAAGACCAAATAATTATCTTTGAAAGTTTAAAATACAGAGAGAAAAAAATTAAAAAATAAAATACAGAGAGACGTTTTCTAGAATAAAATTAAAAAATAACTTGCCCAACCAAACTGGTCTTTGTCATATTCAGTTGTACCTTACAAAGTTATAATACAACATGTGTTTGTATACACCAGAATATGTCTAGATTCTAGAACCACACTGTCCATTTGGTATCCACTAGTTACATATGGAATTAAATTTCAATTAATTAAAAATTACAATTAATTCAAGTTTAAAATTCATCTCCTGGGTTGGATTAGTCTTATTTCAAGTGCCCAATAATGCCGCTAGTGGCTACCGTATTGGTCAGCACAAATATAGAACACTTCCATCATCACAGAAAGTTCTCTTGGACAGCCTTTTTTAAGAAGAATCCTCAAAAAAATTGGTTAACATTGGATGCTTTGGAGAGGAAAACCAGGTTGCTGGAGAAAATAGATAGGAGATAGGTTTTTCACACCAATAAGACAGGACTTTGCCTGTGCCAGGCAGCACCCTTAATGTTTCATGTTAACTCACTTAATCCTTACTGTACTTCAATATAGTTTCCTTTGTAATCCTATGTATTTTAATTTAAAAACATTATTCTGAAAATGAGGTCACAGGCTCCAGCTGTTTGCTAAAAGGATCCATTTGAATTTTGAACCATGAGCATTTATTACTCATCTTCAAGAAAAAAGCTATTTAAAAGAGCTAAAATACCATTATCTATAAACCAAAACCCAAAAGAGATTTTACTAAATATTATTTTAAAATACGTCACACAAGTTCAAAAGAAAAAATAAAATGTATCGCTCCTAATCCCATCATGCCACCACCCATAAACCATCTGATACATCCTTTCAGATATGATTTTATGTTTATTTGTGTATAATGATGACCTACGCATCAATTTTATCCATAAGGTAAGAGTTTTGCTGAAGGCAAAGAGTTGGACATTTTAGTTTTGGTTGAATTTTAGTTTTTTTTTTTAAGTATAGTAATAAAGCTTGAAGATAGGACCTGGGTTGGAGTTCTCCCTCTCTCACTTAGGAACTATGTGACCTTGGTAGAAACTTTTATTTAATTTTAAATTTTAAAAAGTTTTAAAATTAAAAAAAAATCACTTGAAATATGAATTTCTCACCTGTAAAAAGTATTTATCCCACAATATTAAGATTTTAAAAAAACTGCAAGATATTTTATCTATTAAAATACTGACCTTAGTTAATACTTTAAGTTATCAGACTCTGTGGTTACATAAGCTGTTGCCCTAAGATGACCCACGTAAAACCCCGAAAGAATTTTTTATAGCAATACTAATATCAGTTCACATAAATACTAAAACTTACTGTCACTGTAATAAACAGAGCACAGAAAGATTTCTGTAATTTCTAATTTCTGTATAGCATTTTGTATGAACACATTTAAAATATATAACTAAAGACATTTTAGTTTTAAAGGTTACTGCAGGGCTTCCCTGGTGGTGCAGTGGTTAAGAATCCGCCTGCCAATGCAGGGGACACAGGTTCAAGCCCTGGTCCTGGAAGATCCCACACGCGGAGCAACTTAGCTTATGCGCCACAACTACTGAGCCTGCGCTCTAGAGCCCGCGAGCCACAACTACTGAGCCTGCACACCTAGAGCCCGTGCTCTGCAACAGGAGAAGCCACCGCAATGAGAAGCCTGCCCACCACAACGAAGAGTAGCCCCGTTCGCTGCAACTAGAGAAAAACTGCGCACAGCAACAAAGACCCAACGCAGCCAAAAATAAGTAAATTTATAAAAATAAATAAAAGTAAAGATTACTACAAAGACATGAGTTTCAGAGAAATCTTATGGTCTTATTACTTCTACCTTCCCCAAATAATTTAGCTTTTAAGACTAGCAACATACTACAACTGAAACTTTTTCAAAACAACTGCTTAACTCTTTGCCAGACCTTTCACCAAAATTACTAAAAGTACAAAGGTAGATGAGAGTAAATTCCACGTCTGCAAATTTTTTTTCAATTTCACTACACTGTTTTCACTAGCAAAATATTTTCACTGGCAAATCATATGAATTGACAGGTCCAGAAATCAAATGAGAAGAGGGAGAAGAGTGACCATTCACTTTCTTTAGAAATCAAAGCACAAAGTTCTGGACCAGTTACTGAAGTATGACCAGAATAACTACTTATTTAGTCCTCAAATTTAGACACCAAGGTGACATTTTCTTAAGATTCTATACTTTGGATATCAGTTAGCAAACACTGTAGTACAACAGAAACTAAAAACAAATGTCCACATATTTTCTTTTAGAACTGTAGCAAAATATCTATTAAGTTTATCAAATTAATCTTTCCAAGTCACACAAGGAACACACATTACATGCCTATGGGAAAGACAGTGTCATGGTTAAGAAAACACACTCTGGAACTTGGCTGCTTTAGTTTGAACTCCACCCCACCACTTATTAGCTCTGTGATCTTGGGCAAGTTAGTCACACAAAGTTACTTAATCTCTCTGTGCCTTGGTTTCCTCATCTGTGAAATAAGAATAATACCTACCTCATCGGTTTGCTGTTAAAAATTAAATGAATATATGTAAAGCACTTAGTAAGGTGCCTGACATACAGTAAGTGCTTTGTGTTAGCTATTATTAAGATATAAAAATCACCTACATTAAAAATCACTGTTACAGACTGTGTTTAAAAGATCATTTTTATTCAGTTGCTTAGAACTCTAAATCTATAGCCCTGGAAATTCAATGCTGGGTAGATTTGTCATAATTCCATAGAAACTTACTGAACACAGTGAGCCAAAACTACAGCTTCCTACTGCTTCTATGGAAGATGTATCAAAAGTTCCAACTGGGAAAAACAATCTTATTTTTCTGACCACATTCTCAGGTTCTAGAAGGGACTACTTAGTACTTGAGACAAAAGCCATTGTTTCTTTTTTCTCTAGACACGTATAGGGACTTTTAAAGAAACACTAGTGATTTTTACAGTAAGGAGTGGGAAGAGTATCTGTGGGTTATGGGTCATAAGCTTTGTATTTCTTAATAATGGCAAAGAAATGATAAAGTCGGCTATGTAAATCTTCTAGCAAAGAGAGGAAAAGGTGAGTACAACTTTGCATGGATACACCTACATGCAGCACACCTATGGAATATTAACTTTAGTTCTTTTTTTAAAAATAAATTTATTTATTTTTGGCTGTGTTGGGTCTTCACTGCTGCGAGCGGGGCTACTCTTCATTGCGGTGCACTGGCTTCTCATTGAGGAGGCTTCTCTTGTTGCAGAGCACGTCTCTAGGCGCACGGCCTTCAGTAGTTGTGGTACGTGGGCTTCAGTAGTTGTGGCTCGCAGGCTCTAGAGTGCAGGCTCAGTAGTTGTGGCGCACGGGCTTAGTTGCTCCGCGGCATGTGGAATCTTCCCGGACCAGGGCTCTAACCCATGTCCCCTGCATTGGCAGGTGGATCCTTAACCACTGCGCCACCAGGGAAGTCCCCTATCTAGTTCTTCATAACTGACAAATTTTCATCCCTGAATAGTGCATTTGAAAATCAAAACCACTATATCTTATTCCCATTTTTCAGCTAGACTTAGAAATTTCAGTCTTCAAGGTCACACAGATATTAAAATTAGACTATAATTCAGGCTCGTTTCCACTTCTCAAAAAATTCTCTATGACAAAAATGGAGCAATTCACAGGTACCAGAAGAGCAAGGAAATTTCTAATAGTAGCAGAGAAAGAAAAGAAGAAATTACCATTGCTAGAACAACTACTTCATAGGCTCCTTGTTACATCCAGAACTGCTGGTACTTCTCCTATATTCTTAACCTTATATAAATTAAATAGAATACTTAAAAAAAATTTTGCATAGAATTTTCTGTCCAAATTGGATTAAGGTTACATAATTCATTAAACATTTTATTCTCTGCAACTTTGGTGTGTAAAACTATGTCTATTTCTAAACTGGACTTCTGTAAGTCAAATAATTAGGCATAATTTTCATTCAGAGTAAAAAACAAGTGAAATCTAAAATATAAACACCAGAACTAAATTTGTTTGGTTTATGAATGAACTTTGATATACTGCGTTCTTTCTTAAAGCAAAAATATGCATATTAATTTGCAAGGTCTGCTAGTTAATCAATAGTCTTTGGTTAGCAAAAAACCATGGCATTATATAACAACAGATTTGTCAACACGTATTTAAGACTTATTTACTTTTAATAAACTCTGCAATACAAAACATGTTTCTAAAGGATAAAAAAGGAAACATTAGATCAGCTGACCATCCAAGTTGATTCCATTTATGAAACTAATGTACAGTTTAAAAAATTCAAGAGATACAATGTAAAAACAAGTAAAATTATATACCTTCAATTTAACTAAAGAAACAAAATCTCTTACCTTTAAAAGAACTACAAGTCAAAAAAAAAACCAATAATGAAGAATGCAGAATGAAGATAAAAGCTGCCAAAAACCACGACCCACTGGAGGCAAGATGGCCTGCCATCTTCGCCAACTAATATTAAGTCTAACTTTGATTTACCCACAAAGTCTAATTTTGACCTAACCACAATTCAAATACCAACAGAATAATAGGAGAGTACTGTTTATCCCAATGTTCAAAACTTTGCCATATTACCTGTTAAGAGGTAAAATGCTTCCTTTAATATACCTATCAAGCTTGTCAACAAGTTTAATATCTGTAAGCCACTTCTTTTATGTGTCTGTGTGTGTTTTGTTGTGGGGTTTTTTGGAAGTATAGTTGATTTACAATGTTGTGTTAGTTTCAGGTGTATTAGCAAAGTGATTCAGTTTTTTATATATATATAAATATATACACACGTGTGTATATATGTATGTATATTCTTTTCCATTATAGATTATTACAAGATACTTAATATAGTTCCCTGTGCTCTATAGTAGGTCCCTGTTGTTTATCTATTTTATACAGTGTGTATCTGTTAATCCCAAACTCCTAATTTATCCCTTCCTCCTCCCTTTCCCCTTTGGTAACCATAAATTTGTTTTCTATGTCTGTGAATCTATTCCTGTTTTGTAAATAATTTCATTTGTATCATTTTTTTAGATTCCATGTAAGCCACTTCTTAACCTAAATGATCTCATACATGCACACTTGAGAAGCACACAATATCAAACTGAAAATGACTGATATTTTACTTAATTTCCGCAGATAAAAATTCCCTGAATGCCTACAAAGGTGGGACAAGCAGAAAAAAACCCATGACTCCAGGTGCTTCTGATTATGCCCAGCAAAAAAAGTAATAAGGAAACTCACAAGCTAGCTGAAATAGCAATGAACAAATATGCTTTTTGTAGGCTTTTACAGGGACACCTCAATTGCAGCAAATACTAACCAGCTGCTTAAAAAAAAAAAAATCCCACTATTTAAAATTGTCAAAAAGAATTCTAAATGACTAACCTGTGGACAAAGGTGCATTAAAAGTACTTTAAAGTCGCATTTTTCACTAAAAATAAACACTTAAAATTATTTTACATGCATCCTCTGGCTATTATAGTTTCAATCTGGCTTTTGACTTTCACACACTAAGTTTTTAGGTTCCCTACTCCCCAAATTTAAATGCAGTATTGAAATCTCCCTGGGGTCAGCACTAGAAGGAATGCTATACTGCATCATTAACCAGATCACTGGAAATTAAGCTCCTAAAATTTACACTGAACAAGGTATAAAGTCACATTTTGTATAACTCTGTATCCTAAAGAACACTTGGTACAAGGTCCTAAACGTATCAGGAGCTATAAATATTTACTGACTCAAAACAGTCCTTCAACACTTTGTAGTTTTGTTCCCTGTTGTTGAAACAAAACAGCATAGCCTGCAAGACCCAAAGGCCCTAAATGTTACTGAAACTTCACAGACTACATTACTGTTTTATTGTTTAGAGGTTTTAGCCTTGCCCTTATTACCAGCTGTAATGCTTTTACTGACGCTGGTACGGTGGGTAGGAGAGTTGATCCAGTCAGAAGTAATATCAGAGCCCATTAAAGGGTTTTAAGTTAAAGTTTTACATATTTATCTTTTATCTATTTAACATTAATGTTCTAAAAATCATTTAACTGTATCAGCAACTTAAGAAAGTTCTGTAGTCAATCTAATTTCCAGGAATATAAATAAACACTGGTACCAATAAAAGAATAAGCAACCAAGCAGAAAATCTGCCTTAAATTCTGGCAACAAGGTAAGGATAGTTTACGTCAATGTAATGAAAAATAAGCATTTTTGTATTCTATAGACCTTTTCATAACTAGTTTTTTAATAGTTATAAAAGTCTTTAAAAAGTCAAAGCAAATTGGGAGGCCATTATCAAAATTACAAACTACCATTAAAGATATATGAAAATATCTGGCAACCAAGGTCCAGAACTGGTTCCAGAGTATCAAAGGTTTTCTGGTTAATGTATTATGCCTCTAAAGTATCACTTAGATGTGACATTCCTGAAACGGCAACACAGGCCTAGAAGTTTCAGTGAGCCAGTGCCGGCAAACCCAAACTATGACAAAGGTACTCCCTCCTTTGTACGGTTAACAATCAACTTGGTGCTCTGGGATCAGCTTGCTTGAAAGAAGTTTAAGATGGTGCCCAAACTGGGAGGGAAACCAGCAGAACGGATAAAGAGAAAATCAAATGGAAAATTAACTTTAAAAGTTAAGTTCCTATTTCTAGTAAACTGTGCCTGAGGAACCTTCCAGACGATAAAGACAGACTCGGAAGAACAGACGGATCTACACCCACTCGCATTCTCTGAGGCGTGCGCACTGCGCGGAAAGGATGAATGAATGGGAGACAGGAGCGTGTGAAATGCAGCAGGTCCGGCCGGCAACCAGACCGGCAGCAGCTATCCGTAGGCCTCGCTCCTCCCCCTTCCCTCCTCCATGACAGCCCAGCCTCCAGCACGGAGGGGCGAGGACAATGTGATCCCTCTGCTAACCAGCACCACCACCCTTCATCCTACTCGCAGAGCTTTACCGCGTGACACGGGGTTCTCCTCCCCACTCCAAACCTTTCTCGCCTCCCCTGCCGCCCACCCCGGCAACTCTCGGACGCGCCGGCGTAACATGCGCTGGCCGCTCTCGGCTCCCCTCGGCGAGGTCGAAGCTTCTCCGCGCACGCCGCGGCACCACTCCCGCCCAACTCACCCTTAGGGCAACGCGCGCCCACCGGCTCCCCGGCCCACCGGTCTAAGGAGTCCCGGCGCGCGCCCGCACCCGAGCCCCTGGGCTAGAGCGAGGAAGGGAGACACGGAAAGGCTGCCCCGGGGCTCCCTCCATCTCATTCCAGGCCGGCTCGCCGCCCACCCTCCCTGCGGATCCGGGCGCCAGCTCGGAGACGGCCCAGCGCCCTCCTATCCCGAAGACACAATTCCCACACACCTAGCCAGGGCCCAGGTCACCCTCCACCCTCGAACCCCCTCGCGGCTCCGCCTGAGGCGCCGCCCCTCCCCCACACCTCTCCGCGAGCTCTCGGGCCCCCACCAGAACGTGGGCTCTACACGCCGTCGCGGCCAACCTCCGGGGCGCCCCCAGTTGTCCGCGGGGAGGTCAGGCCCACGAAGAGGGGGAGGGGGCGGCAAGGGGTAGCGTGCGCGCCCGGGAACGCCATCCCGCGGGGTCCCCGAGTCCGAAGGGAGACGGAGCGTGCGGGCCGGTGGGGGTGGGGGCCAAAAGCAATACTCACCGGTTCCACAGTCGCCATCTTAGATCGATCTGATCGCACAACCGCTCCTGAAGGGGGGGGGGGGTGAGAGGAAAAAAATGAGATTCAAACCGGATTGGCCGGCTACTGTTCACGTGACGGACGTGTCCGTTTGGCCCTGGCGGCGCCTGCGCAAGACTGCGGCGGCGTGTTTAACGAGAGGCTTCTGGGAAGTGGAGTCTCTCTCCTTCTGTCTTTCTCTCTCTCTCGTTTTCGTCTTTTTTTCCTTCTAGGCAAAGAAGTTTAAAAAAAAAAAAGGACTAGTCACGTGGTCGATGGGTACGGTGCGCGGTTCTCGACGCGGCGGACACACGCGTGTTGGAGGGTGGTTTTCAGTCCTCTGCTCTTCCGCCTGGGTAGCTGCTGTCGCACTTACTGCCAGGCATGCCTACTGTACCCTTTGTCACCCTGTCCTCCCATCTTCCCCGAAAGGTTGGGAACCGAAGGCTCAGCACGCACAATAAGGCTTCATTTGCTTAGTTGAGGTCCTAGGACAAGTTGCCTGTGTGTTTATTTAATTTTCTTTTGACTGCAGACCATTTTCTCTTAGTTTCAAAAAGAGGCGGCGATGGAGAATCGTTGTTTAAGCAGTCAACCCTCCCCGGTCCCCCGGCTCCGCTAACGCTGGTGGTCACTCATGGCCATCACTGCCAAAGGGGGTGGCGGAGCCGCCCACAGTACCCACTTGCCACAGGTTGGGGGAGGGGGAGTGCACCCGACAGCGTTTCCTGTTCGAACTCCTGAGATTAAGACCTCAGGGCTAAGGCTTGCGTGGAAATAAAAATCATTTGCAAGTCGGGTCCTCTCGCTTCTACTGTTCTGCTTTAACGTGATCGGAAATAGCCCAAGTCCGGTGCCAGCCAGGGAAGCCACTCCGGCCCCCGCTGACTAAGCCCTGGATTGACTGTCAGGAGTCGTTAGGCCGGGTCAACTATGACTCTTGACGTTGACTCATTCTCCTTAGGCGAGTGACTTAATCATTCAGTGCCCTAGCTTTTTCATTTATGAACCACAGATGATAATACACTTACCTCACAAGGGTGTGCTATGCTAATGATTGTAACCAGCTTTGAAAACGAATCGGACTCCCTAAATGCTTCATAATAGTCAACCTCGTGCCTTCCTAAGGATCAGCGGCTTCCCCTAATGCTTTTTTTTAAACAATGTTTAAAATTTTTCTTTTGTGTACTTTGTTACATTATCATGTACACCGATGCAATTTTCAAGTTTCAAAACAATTTTTTTTTTTTAACTGTAGCTACCCTCCATGGAGACTTTAATGTTCAGGAAAATAGTGTTATACTCACAATAATCACTGGTAATTAGAAATTTATCCCTACAGTGGCATCCTATATTTCCTTTCCCTGTAAGATGCTGTGCTGTCATTTCTCAAGACAGTGTTATTCTGCACGGTTTTTAATACAAAAAACAGAGGTAAAAAAATCTAGTAGAGCGCTAATGTAAGGTTTTAATGAGGAAGACATATGATTACTATTTTCCATGCTTCTTAAGAATCTTAACACCAGAAAAATCAGTATAAGCAGGTTGCCTGTGCCTGCCTGCTTACAGTGTTGCTGATGTCCAGAGCTGTGTCATACCTATTACTGACTACATAATGGTTGCTTGAGTTGGCTAACACATAATTGAGGCTGTAATAAGAACTCAAAACCATTGCCTGATCATATGCTTTGGTTCACCTGGATGCCAGATACGATTAATAAAAGCTTTTGACCAGTCAACTTAGCTCTAGTAGGTTTAAAGTAGAAAGAATTCTGAAAACATAAAATAAATGGATAAATGGATAAATAGTTACAGACTATCTACTCTTAGTTAACCTATCCAAAGTAATTATAGTCGATCTCAGTGATACTTTCTGTTGTTTAAAAGTAGTATCCTGTTATCTTCTTTGAAGAGATAGTATAGATGTATTATTTTCCCAGTGCTGCTAGATAATAGAACAAAAGAGATTTAAAATTTAAAGAGATTTCAGTGGGACTGAAAACCAGTGATGTTCTTAAAACTTCCTTTTAATAATAGCTTCCATTTTTTTAACTTTTCTCTTGATCAAAACACACCTCACTTTTGTCAATCATCCTAGTACTTCTACTATACGTATATAGTAGAAGTATATATATATATACTCCTCTTCTTTGGAGCTTAATTTCTCTCCATTTTGTATGAGCTTTGTTGCATGTGTTTTATGACACATTCATGTGTCTTTTCCTAATATTACCATTAGACTCTACCATGTCGAAGACTTGGTGATTAGGTTTTTATGTATGTGTGTATATGGTTGTTTTGCTTTTGCCAGTCTGAAATATTTTATTCTTTATTAATCTATTAATCCACAAAAAAGTACATTTGTTACATTACTACCATATTTGTGCTTGTACTTAAAAGAAAGAGTAATAAAAAAGATATTTGAAATGGGATATGGTATTGAAACACTATTCTACTTGTTGGAGTTATCTAGTTAATACATAATTAATGCCCCAGCATACTATCATGGTAACTATTATTTAAAATTCTGGAAAATAAATAAATAAATAAATGCCTGGAATGATTGGTTATCATTTAGCATCTGTAAATAGTCATGATCTTTTCTCTACATAATATAATCCTGAAGCTGGTATATTACTAGTCTTTATAGATCTAACTCATGGTAAAGAGACTTTAAATAATTTAATAGAACACATCATAATAAAAACAGCACATCATTTTTATCATGTATTTTGTCATTGGAATTTTATTTAGGTTTTCTAGATAATCAAAGTCATTGTTTTGCTGGGCATTGTTCAACTATGGTTCAAACTGATCACATCTGCTATGATCAATCCCTCAAAAATATTACTGCTACACTGTCTAGGATTTAAAAAAAAAACAGGCCTTGGAATTTTAGACATTCTGTGTAAATTAGTTGCCTTTCTTAGACTTGGATTAGTACTAAGCAATCGTTTTTTCTTAAAATGAATTGGTTTTGAGACTGAAGATATGAAATCGCATAATAAAGTAAATGATCCTTAATATTTTAATTTTGGGTATTAACTTTAGATATAATCTAAACCAACCTCTAGTTAACATTAACTTTTTTAAAACCTTTTTCACTCTCTTTTTAAACTTGGTTATACTTTATACTCTATTTTTTAAATTGTTGTCACTTTCTACAATGATGTTACTTTAGGAAAGACCTAAAATGATGGCTTCAAACAGGATAAATAATCCTTTAGACTACAATTATATAGTTTAGTATTTGAGAGCATGAGCTCCAATGTCAAATTTTCTTGGTTCATAATCCCAATTCTCCCCTTTACTGTGACCACATGCAGATTATTTAGTCTCTTTGTGTTTCATTTTGTCATGAGTTAGATAGGCACAATAACAGTACTTATCTTGTATGGTTAGTGTGAGAAATGAGTTACTCCATGTAACTTACTTAGAATAGTTCTTAGAATATAGTAAGCACTCAATGTTAACTATAATTACCATGATGTAATATTATATTAACATAAATTTATTATTTCTACTTTTTGTATAGTATAATATGCTTAAGAATTCTTCTATGCAGAGAACCAACCCCCGCCCATTATCTTTAAGGATATTCCAAGCTTTCAGAGTCAACTATTGATTTCTTATAACATACCACATATTTTTCACATCAACTAATTCATTTAACCTTTATAACAAATATGTGAATTAAACATTATCACCCCCATCTTATAGATAAAGAAACAGACTCAGTAAAGTAGGGGACACAGGCAAGTCCACACAGCCAATGGGTGAGCTGGAATTCAAACCCAATTCTCTTGACTCCAAGATTCTTTCTTCCATACCAGAGCTGCTTTCCTCTGATAGGGTCTTCCAAAATGCCTGTATCTCTTTGAAGGACTTCTAATACTAAGTTCATTTACAAAACTGACAATTCAAGAAGTACTAAGTTAGTAATGGGAAATGTGTAATATTTGAAGGATATTTAGAGGACATGGGAAGCCCAGGCACTTCCTTGCTGGACTGTTAAATCTGTTTGCCATCCTAAGTCATAGATATATAAATAGTTCACTACCCATATAAAGAAGTGTGACTAAGAACAGAAAGGGTGCAGCTAACAAGCCAAAATAAGCACTCATTCACCTAACGATTGAGACAGTCACTTCATTTCTTCCCTTGTTTCATTCAGATCTCTGTTCCAATGCCATCTCCTGAGGGAAGGCTTCCTTGACCACCCTATCTAAATTATCATGCTCCTTACTCTTTATCTCCTTACTCTGCTTTATTTTCTTCAGGCCACTTTATAACTCTAGCTCTAAACCCAGTATTATATTAAATATTATTTAATTAGTCATTGGTTGCCTCCACTAGCCAAATGTTAGGTCCTTGATGATTTGTAGGTAGAATGCTAACAAATATTTGGGAAAAACCAAAATTTTTAAAACTTCACAGAATTCTAGCCTTAGGACTAACAATGTAATAGGAAAATTACTATATACCAGGTATCATGTTAAGCAGTTTATGTGCATTGATAATACCTCATTTTATCTTCAAAACAACATTCTGAGATAGATAAGGAAACTGAGGTTAAATAACTTTCCCAAGAACACAGTTCTGTCTTCAGGGCTCTTAACACTATATAATATTGACTAGATTGTAATTGGACTGCCTAATAAGAAAGATAATTGTCTGAAATAATGAGAAATAATCTGCAAAGAGTATGTGAAAAATTCAGGTAAGGAGTATGCTGGGTCAACAATAAGATACTATAAATAAACGTAATTTACCTTTTAAAATTGAAATTAGAAAAAAATTTAAATGTAGTGGGATGAGAACAGTAGCTTTTAGAAATGACCCACAAGAGTGTAAACACCCAAAATTCAGAGATTTGGGTGGAACTTCAGGGAAGCATGACTGGATTTTCATTGCTACATACATGAGTAAGTGCTTACATTGAACTTGTCTAAAGAAATGTGTTAATGGGTGGGAGCTGGTCTGCTTACCATCTATAAAAGAGGAATCCAGAATGACAATATTTGACCATCTAGTTTTGTTCTGGGGACAGAGTGCCCTGGTGCAAAAATATGGAACTCTGGTCCATTTGGCCCTCATTGGGAACGGTTTCTTGAGGACACCACAACGAATTCTCCTTGTTTTGGTTCCAGGTTTACCAAGCAACCATATGACGAACATATCTTCTGGTATTGATTTGTATATATGTAGGGCTGATACGGATACATGAATGTCTAGACTAGGTATATCGCTCAGAGTCCATCTTAACTGGCACTAAATTTTTTAGTTTGTTTTACTTACGCTCTATGAGCTTGGCTAAAAGAAAACTACCCCTGTGGACTGGATTTTCTCTGTGTCCTCAGATTGTGATGATTCTCTGAGGAAACACCCATCTACAGGAATGGTCTGGATGGCTACCTTCCCCAGGACTTGCCATGTGCCTTTCTATTCCAACAGCATCTTTGGAGACCCGTGAATTAGAAATTTTGGATTCACCTGCCTCTAAACTCTTATTTTAAGTTCAGAGTTTGAGAGATACCAATCCTCATTCAGGACATTGCTTAGGAACATGGGATGTACTAAAAATTCTCAGATATCACCTTATGTGTTTCAGGTAGCTAATGGAAAACCGTGATTATTGTTTTGTTAAAAATAAGTAATAAAATAATGGTAATAATACTCGCAAGAGAGCCATTTATATCTTTTGAAAAAAATGACAAATCACTATTAAAGACTTACTATTTGGGGAGAGCTTTTGTCAGGTCTGTGGATGCATTTAGTACAAATTGACCAACAGCATTCACAGCTCTGAAATGGAAAGTTAGGAAACAGGTGTCCATACTTTATCATATCAGTGCCTGAGATTATCAGGTTTTAAGAAGAGGAAAAGGGTTTGAGCTAGATATGCATATTAGCAGACTGGATGTACTTAGCTTATAAAAAGTGACTTCTGGAAAATGAAAAAAAATTACTATGCTGGGCAGATTTATGAAACAAACTGTTAGTTTAATTGCCAGGCAATTTATGGAAACAGAACCTTAAAAAAAAAACTGACCTTGCTTAAAAGTTTTTCCATATAGGCTTATATGCTTTTCCCCCCTGGAAGGTAAGAGAATAGGTTCACATGAGAGTTAAATACCTATTTTATTTTACAGTAAAATAAGATGGCAAGATATGTAAACACGATCTTATCCCTTTATTAGAGCTTAATTTTTACATTCTGAAAGAGATTTTGGCAATACATAGGAAAATGTCAGCAGTCATTGTTGAAATTTAAAAACTAAAGGGAAATTATTGTTTTGTTAGTTACAAAAAGGATTAGATAAATGTAATTAATACTTGAGCAGAGCGATACTTGACTGAAAATATTTAAGTGAAAATATTTAAATATTTTAACTTATTAAGTTTTGTTTATTTTTTTGTCTTAAAAAGGAATGTTGTGCTTCCCTGGTGGCGCAGTGGTTGAGAATCTGCCTGCCAGTGCAGGGAACATGGGTTCGAGCCCTGGTCCGGGAAGATCCCACATGCCGTGGAGCAACTAAGCCCGTGCGCCACAACTACTGAGCCTGTGCTCTAGAGCCCGCGAGCCACAACTACTGAAGCCCGCGCACCTAGAGCCCGTGCTCTGTAACAAGAGAAGCCACTGCAATGAGAAGCCCCGCACAGCAAGTAAGTAGCCCCCGCTAACTGCAACTAGAGAAAGCCCGCGTGCCGCAACAAATACCCAACGCAGCCAAAAAAAAGGAATGTTACATTGCATGTAAACTGTACCACAATAAAACTTTTTTTTCAAAGAGCTGAAAAAAGAGAATGTTAAATATAGGAAATTCATGCTATTTTCTGAAACTGCCTAGGGGGTAAAAGTATTTAAAGTACTCATAAAGAAACTTGGAACTATGTTCTTGTTTTGGGAGATTAAACCAGATATCTGATAGAAGATAATATTACTTAAAAGCCTTGTGTTCAGTGCCATCAAAAGAAAAAAAAAAAAAAAATCACACCCACACCCAGAGGGGAATTTGTTATTTGCTTTTTAACTTGGAGCTGGACTTTAGCAAAAGATTTCATGTTGGGGAATGGGACAACAGCTTAAATTGGTTTGAATCTATAAATTAAACTTCCGTTTTTCAAAATGTAAGGAGGGAATTCCCTGGCATTCCAGTGGTTAGGACTCCACACTTTCACTGCCAGGGGCCCGGGTTGGATCCCTGGTCGGGGAACTAAGATCCTGCAAGCCGCGTGGCCAAAAAAAAAAAACCGAAAAAACAAACAAACAAAAAAAAACATGTTTAAGGAACCTTGGAGTAGAATTGGAATTTTAAAAATTATTTTATTATTCTTATTGTTATTTTATACTGTTCTTCCCCTTGGTGATTTTTTCTTTTCTTTTCTTTTTTTTTTTTTTGCCCCTTGGTGATTTTTAAAATGCATTTAATCTTATATAATGGTTTCATTTTAAACACAATATAACAAACATCATTAATTTTTTTTTAAAAAAAAGGAAAATCTTCCCTACTACCCTAATACATCGATATGCCAACATTTTATGCTCTTACAATTATAGGTCACATACAGTTTTGAACTGTATTTTTCACGTGATCTCTTATTGAGAATATTTTGGACATTATTTGTAGACTGGATAATACTTTTTAAACATTTTATTTTGAAAAATTATCAAACTTACAGAATAGTTGCAATAGTAACTTCCACAAACCCTTCTAAACTAAACAACCGTTAACATGTTGCCTTGTCTCTCAATCTTTCATTATTTCTGAGCCATTCAAGAGCAAGTTGCAGACATAATGAGCTCTAAATACTTCAACATGTTCTTCCTAAGTATGAAAATATTTTCTTACAGAGCCATAACACAATTAAATCAGGAAATGTAATATTCAACACTTTTATCTAAAATATAATCATCGAATCAATATTCAAATTTTGCCAACTGTTGCCGAGTAATTCGTTTTATAAAATATTTTTTTTCCAATCTAGGATCATGCGTTGCATTAGTTGTCATGTCTTTTCAGTTTAATCTGAAACAGTTCCTCAGCTTGTCTTTTGAGACACTGACACTCAAAAGTAAAGGACAGTTGTTTTCAAGAATATCCCTTCATTTGGTTTATCTGATTGTTTCCTATGACAGTTTAAAACTCGATGCTGTTAGGATTATTGTGGACTTGTTATGTTGATACAACACTTTTAAACTTGTACATTTTTGGCAGAAATTCTATGTAAGTAATATTGTGTCCTTCCTAGAGCATCACATCAACATTGGTAGCATTAGCGGCCTCAGAATATTTCACTAAGTAGATATATTACAATACCTAATTCTCCATGGTTACATATTCAGGTTATTTCCAGTTTTCTCCTATTATGAATAATGCTCTAAATGCATACATTCATGAGAAATTTATTTTCATATTTTAGATAATTACTTCAGGATAAATTTTCAGCAATGGAATTAAATGGTTTATAGAATACAACAAAACTTTCACTTTTTATACATATTGGAATTCATATTGCTCTCCAAAAATGTTGTATCAACTAAACAGGTTACAACAAACATCAGCATTTGGCCTTAAAGGAATTCAATTTTTTTTTTATTATATTATATTATACGAATATATTGTTGGGGACTTCCCTGGTGGTCCAGTGGTTAAGACTCTGCACTTCCACTGCAGGGGGCACGTGTTTGATCCCTGGTCAGGGAACTAGGATCCTGTGTGCTGCACGGCATGGTCAAAAAAAAAAAAGAGATTCTAATATTGTAAAGGAAGAAAAATCCCATAAAACTAAAATATATATATATAGTTGATGATTTTTGTCACTAGTTTCTGTATTTATTTATTCATAGCCTTTACCTTTGTTTCCCTACTTTTATTTTGGAAATTTTTAAATCTACAAAATGTTGAAACAGTACACTAAACACCTGTAAACCTTCATCTAGATTCTCTAGTTGTTAATCTTTGAATCAGTAAGGATTGATAAGAATATTCATGATAATTGAAAAGTGTATAGCAGCCAATGGGAACTGTCCCTCAAAATTGTGGAAATAGGTAATAGGACATAAAGTCTCTAGGTGCAAAATAGACGGGTAGCCAAGAAGGGTACTATTATACCATCAAAAAATCAATGATGGGTGATAACGAAGCTGAAGGCAGTTGTGCCAATAAAACATCACAATCTTTTGCCCAATTCCTGGATCTGAGCCAGTTTTCAGACTCAAAATCCATAAGCTGAAGGAGTTGGGTGCCCAGGAGAAAGGAACTATGGCCAGTAATGGGGAAATAATTTTCCCACTTCTTTTCCATATTAATCTCTGGTCATTTGTTTGGGTAATTGTATACTTTGGAAAAGGGCTACAGCATTGGAGACCTTGGCAGGACATATGTGCACCAGAGGGTGGAAGATAAATCCTACTAAGATTCAGGAGCCTGCCACAAAAATACAATTTTGGGGGGTCCAATAGTCAAGAGCATGTCAGGATATCCCATCCAAACTAAAGGACCAACTATTGCCTCTCACATACCCCACAGTGAAAAAGGAGGCCCAACATCAAATATGCCTCTTTAGGTTACAAAGGTAGCATATTCTACATCTGGGATCAAGTGATAAGAAAGGCTGCTAGCTTTGAGTAGGGCCCAGAGGAGAAAGGGCTTTGAAGTAGTATCAGATTGTGGTGCAATCTGAGCCTTGGGCTGTATTACCTAGAAGATCTATGATGTTAGCGCTATCAATGGTGGTAAAAAATGCTATGTGGAATTTTTGTCAAACCCCAGTGGGATAATCACAATGCAGGTCTCTGGGGTTCTAGAGCAAGGCCATGACATTTGTAGCAGAGAATTTTACTCTTGAAAAACAATTTCTGGCATGCTATTAGACCCCGGTAGAAGAAAAGTATGTGACCATTGGACACCAAGTAACCATATGGTGGTAACTACACTGATGAGGTGGGTTCTCTCAGACCTATTTCACCAAGTCACAAGGTTATGCAGCCTAGCAATGATTCGTTATGAGATGAAAGTGGTACATCTGGGATTCAGCATAAGCAGGACCAGTGGGCACAAGCAGGTTGCATCAGCACCTCTCCTTCAATTTGCACTATGGCTATATGGGAAATTTCTCAGGAACACCTGATGGAAGAGAAAAGTTCAAGCTTGAATCATGGCTGAGTTACCTCAATATGTGGATGCAAGCTAAAAAGAGAAGAGTCACTACAGCCCCATACAGGTATGGCCTTAAAAAAAAGCTGGTGAGTGGACTTCCCTAGTGGCGCAGTGGCTAAGAATCCGCCTGCCAATGAAGGGGACAGGGTTCGATCCCTGGTCCGGGAAGATCCCACATGCCGCTGGGCAACTAAGTCCGTGTGCCATAACTACTGAGGCTGCGCTCTAGAGCCTTTGAGCCACAACTACTGAGCCCACGTGCTGCAACTACTGAAGTCCACGCACTTAGAGCCCATGCTCCGCAACAATGAGAAGCCCGCACACCACAACGAAGAGTAGCCCCTGCTCGCTGCAACTAGAGATAGCCCAAGCAGCAACGAAGACACAGCGCAGCCAAAAAAAAAAAAAAAAAAAAGCTGGTTAGTGAATTTCCTCCCAAAGGGTACACTGTGCCCTGGGTTCTCCACTTTATGTGGAAAGATAAGTGGCCCATGGTTAGAACATGTATAAACTCATGTCAGTGGTGAATGGCTTGGCCATCTGGACAGGGACCTGAAGGAAGATTACAAAATTAGAGTCAAGTAGGTCTGGAGTAGAGTGGATAAACAGATGAGAGTGAACACAAAATATTAGGATCTTTGTATCCCATGTTAATGTCCACCAGACAGCACTGATCTTGGAAGAAACATAAACAACCAAGAAAACAAAGTGACTTGGCCACTTGATGGTACCCAGCCTCTGTTATCAGCCACTTCAGTGCTTGACCAGTGGGTGCATGAATAGAATATCCATGGTGACTGCACATGGGCCCCAAAAGATGAACTTCACTTACCAAGGCTGATCGAGCTACTGTCATTGGCAACTTAGGAGACAAAGAGAGGAATCATCACTCTGTCAGAAATAATTGACCCTCATATCCAGCCTTCTGGGAGGATATGCTTGGTGCCCAGAAGATCCACTTGGGTACCTCTTGATACTTCTTGCCCAATTCTGATGGCAAATGCACAAGTATATAAACTATTAGGTACCAAAGAAGGGCATGGTACCCTGCGAATCAGACCTGTAGGTTAAGGACCTGGACCAAACCATGGGGCAAGCTACCAAGACCAGCAAAGGTGTTCTCTGAGGGTGATAAGAATCTTGAGTGTATAGTAGAGGGGGGACAAGATGAACTCAGCCACAGCCCTGTAATTTTTTTTTTAATATTTATTTATTTATTAATTTTGGCTGCGCCGGGTCTTAGTTGCAGCACGCGGGTTCTTCATTGCTGCGTGCGGGATCTTCATTGCAACATGTGGGCTCTTAGTTGAGACATGAAGGCTCTAGCTCCCTGACCAGGGATCGAACCTGGGCCCCCTGCATTGGGAGTGCAGAGTCTTAACCGCTGGACCACCAGGGAAGTCCCAGGACTGTAATTCTTTTCACTCATCTTCCACTTCTAAATTTCCCCTAGAAAGCAGGTCTACTGGATCTGGGAGGAGGTGTTCCAGAATGTATGTGAAGAAGTGGATCTGGGCTTCCCTGGTGGTGCAGTAGTTAAGAATCCGCCAGCCAATGCAGGGGACACGGGTTCGAGCCCTGGTCCGGGAAGATCCCACAGGCTGAGGAGCAACAAAGCCCGTGTGCCACAACTACTGAAGCCCACACACCTAAAGCCCATGCTCTGCAACAAGAGAAGCCACCGCAATGAGAAGCCCGCGCACGGAAACGAAGTGTAGCCCCCAGTCGCTGCAACTAGAGAAACCCCGCACGCAGCAGCAAAGACCCAACTCAGCCAAAAATAAATAAATAAATTTATTAAAAAAAAAAAAAAGTGGATCTAAGCAGCACAAGGGGTAAACTGCTGTCAACACAATGGTGAGTCACCAAGGTTCATTTTTTTTTTTAATTTTTATTTTATTTGTTTATTTTTTGGCTGTTGGGTCTTTGTTGCTGCACGCGGGCTTTCTCTAGTTGCGGCGAGCGGGGGCTACTCTTTGTTGCGGTGCGCGGGCTTCTCATTGTGGTGGCTTCTCTTGTTGCGGAGCATGGGCTCTAGGTGCATGGGCTTCAGTAGTTGTGGCTCGCGGGCTGTAGAGCGCAGGCTCAGTAGTTGTGGCACACGGGCTTAGTTGCTCTGCGGCATGTGGGATATTCCTGGACCAGGACTCGAACCCATGTTCCCTGCATTGGCAGGCTGATTCTTAACCACTGCACCACCAGGGAAACTCCCAAGGTTCATCTTTAATGAACGGCTTGTTGCTGCAAGCTCTGTGTCAGAGTCTGCTTCCGAGGGAACCCAACCAGTAACAATAAATATACATAGATGACAGTTTAAATTTTTGAATAATTATATTTTGATACATAGGTGTAGAAGAACACCTATATTTAGTATATTTTTTAAAAATTTAGAAGAATATGTACTAGCATTTGAACTGACCTGGAGAAGTTTATGATTTAAATTATAATTTATGAACAAATTAGAAAACATATAATGGCATAACTTGTCATAAAACTGAGTACATATATTAAGCTGAATATGTAAATCAACGAATGAAAAATATTAAGTTGCAATATGACACATCTGGCAACTTAAGCTGTGATTTACATATTTTTAAAAAATTGCTATGTAAATAATTCATATGTCATGACCTAAAGGATTATTATCGCCATTTAGGATAATACAGTTTGAGAATGTGGCTGAATGTTATTATACTTAGATGGATAGCTTACTCATTTCTATATTTAGAAATGCTAAAATCCTGAAATGTTATTTCTAATGTCCCTGCTATTTTTGCTTGGATTGAGAACAGGTAAAAATTCAGCATTCAAACAAACTGACCTTATAGTGTCCGATCTCCAATACCAAATTCTAGCCCCTAGTTGTGAGGTCAAGACCTTCCCACTGACTGACATTACATGATTGTATTAGTCAGGGTTCTCCAGAGAAATAGAATCAACGGGAGACATAAATAAGATATATATATGGCTTATAGGAATTGACTCACACAATTATGGAGGCCAAAAAGACCCACAATCTGTGGTCTGCAAGCTGAAAAACTAGAAAAGCCACTGGTGTAATTCAGTCTGAGTCTGAAGGCCTGAGAACCGGAGGAGCAAATGTTGGGTGTTCCAGTCCGTGTCCAAAGGCCCAAGAATTGAGAAGCTGATGGTGTAAGTCCGGGTCTTGGTCCAAAGGCTGGAGAACCAGGAGCACCAATGTCCAAGGACAGGAGAAGATGGATGTCCCAAACCAAGGAGAGAGCAAATTTACCCTTTCTCCATCTTTTTGTTCTATTCAGTCCCTCAACAATGATGCCAACCCACACTGATGAGGGCTATCGTACTTCGTGTACCATTCAAACGTTAATCTCTTCCAGAAACACCCTCACAGAAATTCCAAGAAATAATGTTTTACCAGCTATCTGGGAATCCCTAAGCCTAGTCAAGTTGACACATAATTTTTTTTTAATTGAAGTTTAGTTGATTTACAATGTTGTGCCAATCTCTGCTGTGCAGCAAAGTGACTCTGTTATAGGGATGTCCCTGGCGGTCCAGTGGTTAGGACTCCCGCTTCCGCTGCAGGGAGCACAGTTTCGATCCCTGGTTGGGGAACAAAGATTCCTTGCAAGCTGTGTGGCGCAGCCAAAAAAAAAAAAGTTACACACATGTATACATTCTTTGTTTTTTAAAAATATTCTTTCCCATTATGGTTTATCCCATGATATTGGATATAGTTCCCTGTGCTATACAGTAGGACTTTGTTGTTTATCCAGTCTAAACATAATGGTTTGCATCTGCTAATCCCAAACTCCCAGTCCATCCCTTTTCCTTCCCTCAATCCCTTGGCAACCACAAGTCTGTTCTCTACATCTGTGAGTCTGTTTCTCTCTTTTTTTCCTTTAAATTAATTAATTAATTAATTTTTGGCTGCACTGGGTCTTCGTTGCTGCATGTGGGCTTTTCTCTAGTTGTGGCGAGCAGGGGCTACTCTTCATTGCTTTGCTCAGGCTCACTGTGGTGGCTTCTCTTGTTGCGGAGCACAGGCTCTAGGTACGCAGGCTTCAGTAGTTGTAGTTCGTGGGCTGTAGAGCACAGGCTCAGTAGTTGTGGCGCACGGGCTTAGTTGCTCTGTGGCATGTGGGATCTTCCCAAACCAGGGCTTGAACCCGTGTCCTCTGCATTGGCAGGAGGATTCTTAACCACTGCGCAACCAGGGAAGTCCCTCTGTTTCTGTTTCGTAGTTAGGTTCATTTGTGCCATATTTTAGATTTCACATGTAAGTGAAATCATATGGTATTCATCTTTCTCTTTCTGACTTACTTCACTTAGTATGATAATCTCTAGTTGCATACATGTTGCTGCAAATGGCATTATTTTGTTCTTTTTTATGGCTGAGTAGTATTCCATTGTATATATGTACCACATCTTCTTTATCCATTCATCTTGATGGACATTTAGGTTGTTTCCATGTTTTGACTATTGTGATAGTGCTGCTATGAACATAGGGGTGCATGTATCTTTCTGAATTATAGCTTTGTCCAGATATATGCCCCATAGTGGGATTGCTGGATCATATGGTAATTCTATTTTTAGTTTTCTGAGGAACCTCCATACTGTTTTCCATAGTGGCTACACCAACTTAAATTCCCACCAACAGTGTAGGTGGGTTCCCTTTTTCTCCATACCCTCTCCAGCATTTGTTATTTGTAGACTTTTTAATGATCGCCATTCTGACCAGTGTGAGGTGGTATCTCATTGTAGTTTTGATTTGCATTTCTCTAATAATTAGTGATGTTGAGCATCTTTTCATGTGCCTACTGGTCATCTGTATGTTTCCTTTGGGGAAATGTCTATTAAGGTCTTCTGCCCAGGGACTTCCCTGGCAGTCCATTGGTTAACACTCTGCACTCCCAATGCAGGGGGCCCAGGTTCAATCTCTGTTCGGGGAACTAAGATCCCACATACTGCAACTAAGCCTGTGCACCGCAACTACTGAGCCAGTGTGCTCTAGAGCCCACATGCCACAACTAGAGAGAGCCCATGCACTGCAACTACAGAAGCCCGCGTGCCACAATGAAGAGCCAGCACAGCAAAAAAAAAAAAAGACTATAAAAAAAAGGTCTTCTGCCCATTTTTCAATTGGGTTGGTTGTTTTTTTGCTGTTGAGTTGTATGAGCTGTTTGTATATTTTGGAGATTAAGCCCTTGTCAATCTCATCATTTGCAAATATTTTCTCCCATTCCATAGGTCATCTTCTTTTTTTAAATATTTTTTATAGTTTCCTTTGTTGTGCAAAAGCTTGTAAGTTTGATTAGGTCCCATTTGTTTATTTTTGTTTTTATTTCTATTGCCTTGACCTAAGAAAACATTGGCATGATTTATGAGTTGACACAAAATTAATCATCACAGTGACACTAGAATAGCAATCTAAAAGTAATATCTAGGACTCACCAGCTTAAGGTAGACTTAGAGTTTTACTCAAACAGTCTCTTCCAAAGTTAGCCAGAAGTTTTAGTTTTTTAAATGAATAATTGTTAAAATTGAAATCATATCAAGTATCTTTTCTGACCACAACGTTATGAGACTAGATATCAACTACAGGAAAAAATCTGTAAAAAATACAAACACAGAGAGGCTAAACAATACACTATTTAATAACCAAGAGATCACTGAAGAAAAAAAAGAGGAAATCAAAAAATACCTAGAAACAAATGACAATGAAAACACAATGACCCAAAACCTATGGGATGCAGCAAAAGCACTTCTAAGAGGGAAGTTTATAGCAATACAATCCTACCTTAAGAAACAAGGAACATCTCAAATAAACAACCTAATTTTACACCTAAAGCAAATAGAGAAAGAAGAACAAAAAAACCCCAAAGTTAGTAGAAGGAAAGAAAACATAAAGATCAGATCAGAAATAAATGAAAAAGAAATGAAGGAAACAATAGCAAAGATCAATAAAACTAAAAGCTGGTTCTTTGAGAAGATAAACAAAATTGATAAACCATTAGCCAGACTCATCAAGAAAAAAAGGGAAAAGACTCAAATCAATAGAATTAGAAATGAAAAAGGAGAAGTAACAACTGACACTGCAGAAATACAAAGGATCATGAGAGATTACTACAAGCAACTATATGCCAATAAAATGGACAACCTAGAAGAAATGGACAAATTCTTGGAAAAGCACAACATTCTGAGACTGAACCAGGAAGAAATAGAAAATATAAACAGACCAATCACAAGCACTGAAATTAAAACTGTGATTAAAAATCTTCCAACAAACAAAAGCCCAGGACCAGATGGCTTCACAGGTGAATTCTATCAAACATTTAGAGAAGAGCTAACACCTATCCTTCTCAAACTCTTCCAAAATAAAGCAGAGGGAGGAACGTTCCCAAACTCATTCTACGAGGTCACTGTCATGCTGATAGCAAAACCAGACAAAGATGTCACAAAGAAAGAAAACTACAGGCCAATATCACTGATGAACATAGATGCAAAACTCCTCAACAAAATACTAGCAAACAGAATCCAACAGCACATTAAAAGGATCATACACCATGATCAAGTGGGATTTATCCCAGGAATGCAAGGATTCTTCAATATATGCAAATCAATCAATGTGATACATGATATTAACAAATTGAAGAATAAAAACCATATGATCATCTGAATAGATTCAGAAAAACTTTTGACAAAATTCAACACCCATTTATGATAAAAACCCTCCAGAAAGTAGGTATAGAGGGAACTTACCTCAACATAATAAAGGCCATAGGGCTTCCCTGGTGGCGCAGTGGTTGAGAATCTGCCTGCCAATGCAGGGGACACGGGTTTGGGCCCTGGTCTGGGAGGATCCCACATGCCGCGGAGCGACTAGGCCCGTGAGCCACAATTACTGAGCCTGCGTGTCTGGAGCCTATGCTCCTCAACAAGAGATGCCACGATAGTGAGAGGCCCGCGCACCGTGATGAAGAGTGGCCTCCACTTGCCACAACTAGAGAAAGCCCTCGCACAGAAACGAAGACCCAACACAGCCATAAATAAATAAATAAATAAATTAATTAATTAAAAAAAATTCTATCTGGAGAAACCATTAGATTAAGATGTATCTTAAAAAAAATAAAATAAAATAAAGGCCATATATGAGAAACCCACAGCCAACATCGTCCTCAATGGTGAAAAACTGAAACCGTTTCCACTAAAATCAGGAACAAGACAAGGTTGCCCAATCTCACCACTATTATTCAACATTGGTTTGGAAGTTTTAGGCACAGCAATAAGAGAAGAAAAAGAAATAAAAGGAATCCAAATTGGAAAAGAGGAAGTAAAGCTGTCACAGTTTGCAGATGACATGATACTATACATAGAGAATCCTAAAGATGCTACCAGAAAACTACTAGAGCTAATCAATGAATTTGGTAAAGTAGCAGGATACAAAGTTAATGCACAGAAATCTCTTGCATCCCTATACACTAACAACAAAAAATCTAAAAGAGAAATTAAGGAAACACTCCCATTTACCATTGCAACAAAAAGAATAAAATACTTAGGAATAAACCTACCTAAGGAGACAAAAGACCTGTATGCAGAAAACTATAAGACACTGATGAAAGAAATTAAAGATGATACAAACAGATGGAGAGGTATACCATGTTCTTGGATTGGAAGAATCAACATTGTGAAAATGACTCTGCTACCCAAAGCAATCTACAGATTCAATGCAATCCCTATCAAACTACCACTGGCATTTTTCACAGAATTAGAACAAAAAATTTCAGTTTGTATGGAAACACAAAAGACCCTGAATAGCCAAAGCAATCTTGAGAGAGAAAAGTGGAGCTGGAGGAATCAGGCTCCCTGACTTCAGACTATACTACAAAGCTAAAGTAATCAAGACAGTATGGTACTGGCACAAAAACAGAAACATAGATCAATGGAACAAGATAGAAAGCCCAGAGGTAAACCCACACACCTATGGTCAACTAATCTATGACAAAGGAGGCAAGGATATACAATGCAGAAAAGACAGTCTCTTCAATAAGTGGTGCTGGGAAAACTGGACAGCTACATGTAAAAGAATGAAATTAGAACACTCCCTAACACCACACACAAAAATAAACTCAAAACGGATTCGAGACCTAAATATAAGACTGGACACTATAAAACTCTTAGAGGAAAACATAGGAAGAACACTCTTTGACATAAATCACAGCAAGATCTTTTTTGATCCACCTCCTAGAGTAATGGAAATAAAAACAAAAATAAACAAATGGGACCCAATGAAACTTAAAAGCTTTTGCACAGCAAAGGAAACCATAAAGAAGACGAAAAGACAGCCCTCAGAATCGGAGAAAATATTTGCAAATGAATCAACGGAAAAAGGATTAATCTCCAAAATATATAAACAGCTCATGCAGCTCAATATTAAAAAAGCAAACAACCCAATCCATAAATGGGCAGAAGACCTAAATAGACACTTCTCCAAAGAAGACATACAGATGGCCAAGAAGCACATGAAAAGCTGCTCAACATCACTAATTATTAGAGAAATGCAAATCAAAACTACAATGAGGTATCACCTCACACCAGTTAGAATGGGCATCATCAGAAAATCTACAAACAACAAATGCTGGAGAGGGTGTGGAGAAAAGGGAATCCTCTTGCACTGTTGGTGGGTATGTAAATTGATGCAGCCACTATGGAGAACAGTATGGAGGTTAATTAAAAAACTAAAAATAGAATTACCATATGACCCAGCAATCCCACTACTGGGCATATACCCAGAGAAAACCGTAATTCAGAAAGACACATGCATGCACCCCAATGTTCACTGAAGCACTATTTACAATAGCCAGGTCATGGAAGCAACCTAAATGTCCATCGACAGACGAATGGATAAAGAAGATGTGTTACATATATACAATGGAATATTACTCAGCCATAAAAAGGAACGAAATTGGGTCATTTTTTGAGACATGGATGTATCTAGAGTCTGTCATACAGAGTGAAGTAAGTCAGAAAGAGAAAAACAAATATCGTATATTAACACATATATGTGGACCCTAGAAAAATGGTACAGATGAACCGGTTTGCAGGGCAGAAATTGAGACACAGATGTAGCGAACAAACGTATGGACACCAAGGGGGAAAAGCCGCGGGGGGGTGGGGTGGGGTGGTGGTGGGATGAATTGGGCGATTGGGATTGACATGTATACACTGATGTGTATAAAATTGATAACTAATAAGGACCTGCTGTATAAAAAAATAAATTAAATTAAATTAAATTTAAAAAATTAAAAAAAGATGTTATTAAAAAAAGAATAATTGTTGCAGATACTGTTGCAATGCCTTTTGTGTCCCTCCTAGATAACACTTCCCTCCAACCTCCCCCACAGTTCTAAAGCATCCTTCCTAAATATTGAACCTTTAAAAATATTTTTATACCTGACTTCCCCGGTGGTACAGTGGTTAAGAATCTGCCTGCCAATGCAGGGGACATGGGTTCGATCCCTGGTCCGGGAAGATCTCACATGCCATGGAGCAACTAAGCCTGTGCGCCACAACTACTGATCCTGCGCTCTAGAGCCCGCGAGCCACAACTACTGAGCCCATGTGCCAGAACTACTGAAGCCCGCGTGCCTGGAGCCCGTGATCCGCAACAAGAGAAGCCACCATAATGAGAAGCCTGCACACCGCAACGAAGAGTAGCCCCTGCTCGCTGCAACTAGAGAAAGCCTGCGTGCAGCAACAAAGACCCAATGCAGCCAAAAAGAAAACATTTTTTTTTATATATTGTTGTCATATGTAATTTATAAGGCTTAGTAATATTTTCTGATTTAAAATGATTACTGTTTGCCAGCCTCAAGAAAATTTTCAAGAAATTAATGTTATGGTACTTTGTCAGAAACTGCCAAATGGAACTACTAGTTTGGATACTAGTAATTAATATGGCATGTAATCCATCAAGAGATTGTGAATAGAACTGATGAAAGATGTGCTTTAAACTATGAAAACTATAGTTGTATAAGAAGAGGAAATCTATTTGTGTGACTCTTACTTAAATCAGTCTTAGTGATTTCTAGCCCAAAGAACATAGTATGATCCTGATTGTGTATCTGCACAGGCATGTTGTCATTCATGCACTGGTAACAAGGAAAAGGTATTGGTAGTCAGTTCCAGTTGATTCTACATGGGTACTCCCTGAAGAAATAGCATCCTGTGCTTACAACTTTTGGGGATCCTATTAGTGAAAATAAAGTTTAGAACAGCCTGTGTAATGTTAATGACATGCCTCAAAATGTTTTGTTATCGCCTAAACAAAATAATATTTCAGAAATGGGAGGAATGAAATAAGATTGTTTTTAAACTAAAGAGGATATGTTATTTAGGGACACAGCATAAGCAAAAAAGGGGGGAATTACTTGTGAATCTGGTTTAATTAGAATAACTTGAAAACGACAAGAATGAAACTAGTTCTCAGGAATAGGGAACATGAATGGCTTCAAAACTTTGTCTCTTATTTGCTCTCTGTATGTTTGTTTTATTCCCTCTCACTGTAAACTTGTGTGATATAAAATTCATATTTTATGGCAAGACAAGAAAACTTTGAACATAAAAAATGTTCTCTGCACTTTGGCCTCCTCTTTCCCCTCTGCTGTGTGTTGTGTATCCACATTGCATCTACCAAACCTCCACCATCCACAGAAATACCTGCTCAACCATAAAAAGCAACATTCTCCTAGCATCAGTAAGACAACTCCTTAAAAGGTAACATTTCTTCTTGATCTTGTAAGGGGTCACGATGACCATCACTTTGTACTTGCAGATCCAGATTGTGTAAACTGTCAATCGTACATCATCTAATGTACAGCTTTTTGTCTCAAAAACCTTGTATAACTGTATTTTGGCTTCTAGTGGGTGGAACAGTTCTCGGAGCTTTCTGAGATGCTGTTCCCAGGTTACAACCCTCAATTTGGCTTGGATGAAATTTTCCATTCTTTTTCTTAGATCAACTGATTAATTTTCTGTCAACACTTGCTTTCTCCAAATTCTAGGAAACATGACTGTCAAAAACTCTAACCCTCACATATGACAGGCTTTGCCACCATAATAGTACTGACTCCCATGATCCTATGTTTACGTAATCCCAGGGAAGGATGAGTTCTAAGTCAGGTGCCCACACCTGGACCAATCAACAAAGTTCAGCAATGGTGGGGTGTTATGATTGGCCTAATTTGGGTTATAAACTCACTCTTGGACCAGTCAACTCTGCCTGGGGGAAGGGGTAGCATTTGTAACAATGTAATGACTCGTGTGAGTCAGAGAATTGGAGGAGAGGGAAGAGCAGGTTACAGAAAAGGGGAAGGAGCGATGCGCTACCAAGAAGGGAGTGTTTAGTATAGAAGAAAAACCAAGAAAAGAGCTTAATATCATACAAAGATGAATAATTATCCAGATTGACCAACCTAGATGTTATAAAATGCATAATCTCTAACAATAGGGTAAAAACTAACGCATATTTTGAAAGAATGATAATTTGGAAATATTCAGAGGGACACATATCAATATATTAACATTGGTTATCTCTGAGGAATGTGAAGGGGGAAGGGATCATGGGGGAGACTTTCACTTTCTACACGTCTACAGTGTTTGAAATTTTTTATATGCCTACATGTGTAGTGTACCAAAGTTTGTGAAGAAATAACAAAGATAGAAGACCCAAGATACCTTAAAAGTCTTTTAAGCAACAGAAATAGGGGGATGTTACATAGTTGGAAACTAACAGAGGTATCATGTATGATAAAAAAATAAACCAGGACTTCCCTGGTGGCACAGTGTTTAAGAATCCGCCTGCCAATGCAGGGGACACGGGTTTGATCCCTGGTCCGGGAAGATCCCACATGCCCCCGAGCAACTAAGCCCGTGCGCCACAACTACTGAGCCTGCAATCTAGAGCCCACGAGCCACAACTACTGAGCCCGCGTGCCACAACTACTAAAGCCTGTGCGCCTAGAGCCCATGCTCCGCAAGAAAGAGAAGCCACCGCAATGAGAAGCCCGCACACCGTAACGAAGAGTAGCCCCCGCTCGCTGCAAACAGAAATTCCGCACGCAGCAATGAAGACACAACACAGCCAAAAATTAATTAATTAATTTAAAAAAATAAACCGGATTCTATAGAATGTAACAGAAACTGATTCTGTAGATTTGAAATGAAGAAAGAATAGCTGTTTACTCTCTGGGAGAAGAATGACTGCAAGAGAAATAAAATCCAAGCTGATGAAACTGATAAGATACTAATAGGAGGTCACAAACTGCTTTGGAGTCTAGATAGGTAAGAAAGAAAAATAAATAATTAGAGGAATCTGAGGCAAGAGAAAGTTCTTTAGGCTTAATTCAAATATTTCTAAGACCTAGGTAGTTGAGACAGATCTGTAACCAGTAATTTAAAACGTAGTAACAAAATGGGGTAGGGGGTTTAGGTGGTTCAAGGACCTAAAGGCAAGGAATGATACAACGTGATGTGTACGATTCCCCAGTGAGAATGGAATGAGGAAGAGTAATGTGTTGTCTCCTTAGGTAGAACTTGACATTTTTTAAAAACAAATTTAAAAATTGGCCAGTTGCTACTCTACGTGGAGACAAAATTTCCCTTTAAAGCATACCTTTTTTTCTGAGAAGAACCACTGGAATGGCTGCTCTTAGTTATGTAAATGTAAGAACACAGGCACTCCTTACCCTTTATTTTGTAGCTTGACAAAGCCTGCCCTTCCTAATGCCTCTTCATATGAAAATTTTCTTAGAAAACAAGGAGCCTCCTGGGTAGAAAGGAACCAAGACCTTGACCTCTTCTCTTTTGATATTCCAATTTATTACAATCTATTTAATAGATTGAGCCAGTCCCAACTGATGCCCTGGTAGTGAAGGACACCAAAGGCACCAAGAATTAGCCATGAAGAAAGGGGACATCTGGGGATAGGGACCAAACCCTATATGGCATAGCAAGTGGATCACCAGGAAGTTTTCCCCCTCACCACCTCACCTCCTACTTGTCTTGGAGTGTATGTTCCCAAATATAAGTTAAAATGTTATAACTTTGGGGCCTACACTGAGGGTACTTGGCCCCAATTTGGACCAGCAAGAGTATCACTGTTATGTTAGTAGACAAAATCATACCCCTGAACTACAGCTGTTAGTGAACTAGGCCAATTCTTTAATTCTTCTTCAGCAGCTAAGCAGTTTGCAATTAGAACAGGCCCCCTTGGGACGGAGGTGGGGTTGGGAGTGTAGGGGGGAAGGAGGGATAAATTAGGAGTTTGGGATTAACATATACACACTACTATATATAAAACAGATAAACAGCACTTCCCTGGTGGTCCAGTGGTTAAGACTCCGAGCTTCCACTGCAGAGGGAACAGGTTCAGTCCCTGGTTGGGGAAGTTCCGCATGCTTCATGGTGCAGCCAAAAACAAGTGTGTAAAACAGATAACCAACAAGGACCTACTGTATAGCACAGGGAACTGTACTCAATGTTTTGTAATAACTTATAAGGGAAAAGAATCTGAAAAAGAACATATATATATATGAATATATATATACACATGGAAAAATCTGAATCACTGTGATTCAGGTGATGTACACCTGAAACTAACACAACATTGTAAATCAACTATACTTCAATAAAAAAATAAATAGAACAATTCTGAAACAACAACAGCAACAAAAAACCCCAAAAAGCAAAGAACAGGCCTCCTTGGACTCAGCAAGTTTCTAGGCTTTTTAATAAGTCAGAGGGAAATGCCAAAACAAAGCCTATCCCCACAATACTGAGTAGAAATTACCAAAATTAATAAAGATGACTTAGGTATAATTATAGAGAAGCACAATGGGATTGTGATTTTAACCAAGAAACTTAAAACCAAGTGGTTGCAATATATCCTGCCTGAACAACAACTGTGATTTAACAAAGAAGAGGGAGTTGGTGGTGGCCTCCCTGTCATCTTTAAAAGCAAAGTCCAGAAAGATAAATTTGGCTGGGTGTTGTCTGCATATTCAGGGCCCAGGAACAGAATAGGGTAGCTGACTTGCGGGCCAAGAATTACCGTGTATCAGACTAAAAAAATTGTTGACACATATTATTGAATAGGTTATAACACTCAAAAACAGCCCTATAGGGACTTCCCTGGTGGTCTAGTGGTAAAGAATCTGCCTTCCAATGCAGGGGTCGCGGGTTCGATCCCTGGTCGGTGAACTAAGATCTCACATGCCACGGGGCAACTAAGCCTACGTATGGCAACTAGAGAGCCCGTGTGCCGCAAACTACAGAGCCCACACGTTCTGGAGCCCGTGTGCCGCAACAAAGAGCCCGCACGCTGCAATGAAGATCCCGCGTGCCGCAACTAAGACCCTACACAGCCAAAAATAAATAAATAAATAAATAAATATTTTTTAAAAGCCCTATAAAATTGATCCTGATAATTGTTTCCAGACAAATGCTGATGAAGGCAAGTGGAGTCTAAAACAGTACCTTCTGCCTCACCAAACATGTTTCTTTTCCTGAATTCTTTATCCTGGTTAACAATAAAATCACTTTCTAGTCACTCTTTTTCTACAAATTTTGTCATCATCCCCCCAATGAGTCTCTCTCACATTTTTCACATCTAGAAAATCATCAGGCATTAACAATTCTTTTAATATTCTCAAATATTCACTGTCCTCATCATTTTCACTCTCTTAGTGTAGTGGACACCTTTACATTTTATTTTATTTTTTTAATTTTAATTTTTAATTTTTTAAATTGAAATATAGTTGATTTATAATGTTGTGTTAGTTTCAGGAGTACAGCAAAGTGATTCAGATAAACATACATATGTATCTATTTTTTTCCGGATTCTTTTCCCTTATAGGTTATTATAAAATATTGAGTATAGTTCCCTGTGCTATACAGTAGGTCCTTGTTGGTTATCTATTTTATTTTATTTTATTAATATTTATTTTATTTATTTATTTGGTTGCGCTGGGTCTTAGTTGCGGCCGGCAGGCTCCTTAGTTGCAGCTCACCAGCTCCTTAGTTGCGGCATGCATGTGGGATCTAGTTCCCTGACCAGGGATTGAACCCAGGCCCCCTGAATTGGGAGCCCAGAGTCTTAACCACTGCACCACCAGGGAAGTCCCAGTTATCTATTTCATATATAGTAGTGTCTATATGTTAATCCCCAACTCCTAATTTATCCCTCCTCCCCCCAACCCTTCCCCTTTGGTAACCATAAGTTTGTTTTCTATGTCTGTGGGTCTATTTCTGTTTTGTACAGTATCAAAGAAACCCCAAACCACCCAATCAAAAAATGGGCAGAAGACCTAAATAGACATTTCACCAAAGAAGACATACAGATGGCCAAAATGCACATGAAAGAATGTTCAACATTGCTAATTATTAGAGAAATGCAAATCCAAACCACAATGAGGTATCACCTCACACCAGTCAGAATGGCCATATCATCAAAATGTCTACAAGTGATAAATGCTGGAGAAGGTGTGGAGAAAAGGGAACCCTCCTACACTGTTGGTGGGAATGTAAATTGGTACAGCCACTGTGTAGAACAGCATGGAGTTTCCTTAAAAAACTAAAAATAGAGCTACCGTATGACCCAGCAATCCCACTCCTGGCCATATATCCAGAGAAAACCGTAATTCAAAAGGATACATGCACACCAATGTTCATTCGGCACTATTTACAATAGCCAAGGCACGGAAGCAACCTAAATGTCCATCAACAGATGAATGGATAAAGAAGATGTGGTATATTTATACAATGGAATATTACTCAGCCATAAAAAAGAATGAAATAATGCCATCTGCAGCAACGAGGATGGACCAAGAGATTATCATACTAAGTGAAGTAAGACAAATATCATATGATAACACTTATATGTGGAATCAAAAAAAAATGGTACTAGTGGACACCTTTAGATCTATAAACCTATAGCTCAGCTTTCTCTTTCTTCTGGTAACAGCAATTCTCTTCTTTTGGTGACCTACTCCTCTCCTACTCTAACCATATGGTCTTACTGCGGACTCTGCCATATATTCCCTTACTCCAGCCACAGGTGGAGGCATATGACCCAGAGTAGGAAGCAAAAAGGGGAGAAATAACTGAAAGGATATGCTCAGACACTTAACCTTATGCAAGTTGAGGTGACTGTAGTGGTCATGGTACATGACTGTCCAACAGTGCTCCTTCCCAAGTGACTAGTCTAAGTCAGTCAATCTCCATACTATTGACATTTGGGGTCAGATAATTTTTTTCTGTTTTATTGACATACAATTGACATAGTTTTGTATAATTTTAGTTGCACAGCATAATGACACATATATTGTAAAATGACTACCACAGTAAGTTTAGTTAACATCTATCACCTCATATAGTTACAAAAGAAACATTTTTTTTCCTTGTGATGAGAATTTTAGGATGTACTCTCTTGGTAACTTTCAAATATACCACGCAGCAGTGTTAACTAGTCATAATGTTCTACATTACCTTCCCAGCACTTATTTATACTTATTTATATTATAACTGGAAGTTTGTACCTTCGATCACTTTCTACCAGTTTCCCCATTCCCCCACCCCTCTGGTACCACCTCTGGTAACCACAAATCTCATCTCCTTTTCTATGCTATGAGTTTGGGGTTTTTTGGTTCATTTTGTGGGCTGTTTTTTTGTTGTTGTTTTTTGATTTTTTTAGATTCTACATATAAGTGAAATCATACAGTATTTGTCTTTCTCTGTCTTTTATTTCCCTTAGCATAATACCCTCAAGACCCATACACGTGGTCATAAATGACAGGATTTCCTTTTTGTGGCTGAATATTATTCTACTATATATATATATATATATATATATATATATATATATATATATATAGTATTCTTCTCTATATCTATCTCACATTTTCTTTATCCATTCCTCTGTTGATAACCACTTTGGTTGTTTCTATGTTTTGGTTATTGTAAATAATGCTGCACTCAACATAGGGGTGCAGATATCTTTTGACAGTGATTTCTTTTCCTTCGGACATATATCCAGAAGTGGAGTTGCTGCATCTATTTTTATTTTTATTTTATTATTATTATTTTGTTTAATTTTTTAAAAAAATTTATTTTATTTACTTATTTTTGGCTGCATTGGGTCTTCATTGCTGCACATGGGCTTTCTCTAGTTGCAGCAAGCAGGGGCTACTTTTTATTGTGGTGCATGGGCTTCTCATTGTGGTGGCTTCTCTTTTGGCAGAGCACGGGCTACAGGTGCGCAGGCTTCAGTAGTTGTGCTGCGTGGGCTCAGCAGTTGTGGCTCGTGGGCTCTAGAGCACAGGCTCAGTAGTTGTGGCACACGGGCTTAGTTGCTCCGCGGCATGTGGGATCTTCCCGGACCAGGGCTCGAACCTGTGTCTCCTGCATTGGCAGGCAGATTCTTAACCACTGCACCACCAGGGAAGCCTGCTGCATCTATTTTTAATTTGTTGAGGAAACTCCATATTGTTTTCCATAGTGGCTGTACCAATTTACATTCCCACCAGTAGTGCACAAGGGTTGGGGTCAGATAATTCTTGGTTGTGCGTGGCTGTTCAGTGTGTCCTAGGATGTTTAGCAGTGTGCCTTGCAATGTCCCATTAGGTGCCAGTAGCATCCTTCCCCCAAGTTGTGACTAAAATGTCTCCAGATATTGCCAAATGCCCTCTGGAGGGCAAAATTACTGCAGGTTGAGAACCACTAGTCTAAGCTATTTATTTTCCAGTGTTAGGTTTCAGACTGGGCAGGTTTCCCTAACCTGGCCAATGTGGCATTGAGGCTTGTCCACTAGAGGGCTTCTAGGAAGGTTTCCTCACTCCCAGAAAAGTGAACCCAAAAAGAGTCTTTCTTGCTGGAAGTTGTGTCCGCATGTAAGTACTTAAATGGTTGCAACCGTCCCGTGACCACAAGGGAACAAGCTTTAGTATGAAGCCAATATGGAGGGAGAAATGTAGGAATGTAGAGAAATGCAAGAAATTTGATCCTTCAGTACTGAGCTGATGATTTCTCTTCATGAACCTATGGCAATCTTATCTCTGGACTACCACTTATTTTTGAGCATATACATACTCATTTGGGTATGTGTATATATTTTGAATATATATAATAAACAGCAGTATATATAATGTACTAATTTACTCTCACTTGGGTGTGTGTATTTTTTCACATAATACTTTTTTTAACATAATATTTGTAGGAGATGCTGCCATATAAGTATACTGTATATAGAACTGTTTCATTCTTTTCACTGACTGAAAATTATTCCATTTTATAGATAAAACAAAATTTATTTAACCAGTATCCTGGAGGCTTTTACTTGTTCTTTGAAAAACATTTTTCTAATGCAAAGAATGGTTCAATAAACTTCCTCATACATAAGTCATTTCACATGTGAGTATGTGTATGGGATAGATTACAGAAGATAATTGTTAGGTGAAAGTGTATTTGAATACATGATTTTGATGGATATTTTAAATGTTCTGGGCAGAAGATAAACTAAATAGCACTCATTAGCAGTACAGGACAGTTCCTGCTGTCCCACACCCTCATGAATAAAGTAAGTTATCAAAGTTTTTGTGCTTTAGTGGTTTCGTGAAATATGGTATTGTAATGTCATTTTAGTTTGTATGTCTCTTCTAATGAATGAAGTTCTGTATTTAAGAAGGAAATATAGGAAGTGCTTTTTCCTATATTTAAGAACTATGTGTAATTTCCAGTTTTATGAAATGTCTATTCATATCTTAGCCCATTTGACCTATTGTTAGGTCATTTTATTATTGACTTTAGGAGCTCTTTACATATTAAGGAAATCATCCATTTATGATGTGAACTGCAAGTGTTTTTCCCAGTTTATGGTTTGTAACTTTTCATAACTTTTGATGGCTTTCTCTATTCAAGAATTTTTTAAAATTTTATATGATTCATTTTATCATTCCTATCTTTTATGGTTTCTGGGTTTATTTCATACTTAGGAAACTCTAACCTACTCTAAGAGTATTTTTTAAAAATCTCTCTTTTATGTAGTTTTTATATCTTAAGTTTAAATTTTTCAACTACTACAAATTTTTTTAGTGTAATGTGTTAAGAATCCAACTTTATTTTCTCAGACATATTATCCAATTGTACCATATATTCTTTTCTTTCTTTTAGTTTGTATGTTTATTTATGATTGTGATTTTTTTCCACAGTTGTGCCTATGAGCAGTTCTATCCATGTCTGTGTTTTGCCTAAAAACATTGCTGATGAATTCTCCTTGACTACTCACTCTCCCTTTACTTGGGAACAGTTAAAGTGTCCCATAACATTAGAGATGGGTGCATTCTCTTTGTTATAACAACCACTACACCTTACTGTGATATGTGATATGTATGAACCCAGCTTCTGGTGCCACAAAAATGTCAGGTTGTATCTGCTGCTTACTAGCTGTGTGCCTTTGGCATCTTAATGTCTCATTGACTCAGTTACCTTACCTGTAATAAATGAGGTTATTGTGAGGATTAAATGATTTCACGCTTATAACATATTTAAAATGGTTTCTGAGAGAAAACCGTACTTCAAAATGACACATGCACCCCAATGTTCATAGCAGCACTATTTACAATAGCCCAGAGATGAAGCAACCTAAATGTGCATCAGCAGAGAATGCATAAAGAAGTTATGGTACATACATACAATGGAATATTACTCAGCCATAAAAAGGAAAGAAATTGAGTCATTTGCAGAGACGTGGATGGACCTAGAGAGTGTCACAAAGAGTGAAGTAATCAGAAAGAGAAAAAGAAATATCATATATTAATGCATATATGTTGAATCTAGAAAAATGATATAGATGATCTTATTTGCAAAGCAGAAATAGAGACCCAGACATAGAGAACAAACATATGGATACCAAGGGGGAAAGGTGGGGGTGGGAGGAATTGGGAGATTGGGATTGACATATATACACTATTGATACTATGTATAAAATAGACAACTAGTGAGAACATACTGTATAGCACAGGGGACTCTACTTAATGCACTGTGGTGACCTAAATGGGAAGGAAATCCAAAAAAGAGGGGATATATGTTTATGTATAGCTGATTCATTTTGCTGTACAGTAGAAACTAACACAACATCATAAAGCAACTATACTGCAATAAAAATTAATTTTAAAAAATGGTTTCTGGTGCATAGTCAAGGCTCTGTAAGTGTTTGCTGTTATAATTACTATACTTCTGTGGTTTGGGAGAAAGAGGAAGAGAACTGAGTCATGGGCAGCTTGAAGACTGTGGATCTTAGACTTCTGATTCAGAAGTGAACTCAGTCTTGTTCAGAGATTGTGTTTTTTGTTTGTTTGTTCCTTTTTGTTTTTGTTGAAGTACAATTGACTTAAAACACTACGTTAGTTCCAGGTGTACAACATAGTGGTTCAATATTTCTATACAACACAAAATTATCACCACCACAAGTCTAGTTACCATCTGTCACCATACAAAGTTATTACAATATTACTGACTATATTCCCCATGCTGTACATATTATCCCCATGACTCATTTATTTTGTAAGTGGAAGTTTGTACCTCTTACTCTCTTTCACCTATTTCACTCATTCACCCACCCTCTCCCCTTTGGCAACCACCTGTTTTTTCTCTGTATCTATAACTCTGTTTCTGTTTTATGTTGGTTCATTTGTTTTATTTTTTAGATTCCACATATAAGTGAAATCATACAGTATCTGTCTTTTTCTGTTTCACTTATTTCACTTAGCATAATACTGTCTAGGTCTGTCCATGTTGCTGCAAATGGCAATATTTCATTTTTTAAAAAACATTTATTTATTTATTTATTTGGCTGTGCCGGGTCTTAGTTGTGGCATGTGGGATCTTCGTTGCCACATGAGGGATCTTTAGTTACAGCATGTGGGCTCTTAGTTGCAGCATGTGGGATCTAGTTCCTTGATCAGGGATTGAACCTGGGCCCCCTGTGCTGGGAGCACAGAGTCTTAGCCACTGGACCACCAGGGAAGTCCCAAGATTTCATTATTTTTACGACTGAGTAATATTCCATTGTAGTTATGTATATCACGTCTCTTTTATCCATTCATCTGTTGATGGATATTTAGGTTGCTTCCCTATCTTGGCTACTGTAAACAATATTGCTATGAATACAGGGGTGCACACATATTTTTGAATTAGTGTTTTTGTTTTCTTAGGAAAAGTACCCAGAAATGGAATTGTTGGAACTTATGGTAGCTCTATTTTTAATTTTTTGAAGAACCTCAAACAATTTTCCATAGTTGCTGTACCAATTTAAATTCCTACCAACAGTGCAGGATTGTTCCCTTTTCAGAGATTGTGTTCTTAACCGCTAATTTTTATGCCTCTCTCTAATTTTTCTTCCATTTGGTGCAAATCCTTCTGTATTTGAAAGACATTTTTCATATTAAAAAAAAAGCATTATAGTCAGCCTTTCATATTCATGGGTTCTGCATGTGCAGATTCAACCAACCACTGATCGAAAATATTGGGGAAAAAATTCCAGAAAGTTCCAGAAGTCAAAACTTGAATTTGCTACATGCCTGAAACTATTTACATCGCATTTACATTGTATTAGATATAAGTAATCTAGAAATGATTTAAAGTATACAAGAGGATGTGCATAGATACAGAATATGCAAATTCTATGCCTTTTATATGAAGGACTTGAGCATCTCTGGATTTTGGTATCTGTGTGGGGTCCTGGAACCAACCCCCTGTGCATACTGAGGGATGACTGTACTTTAATTGTTTTGCATTTTAATTTTTTAATGTGGAAAATTCCAAACATACACAAAAGTAGTAAGAATAATAACAAATCTCATTTACCCATAACCCAACTTTAATTGTTATCAATTTATGGCTTTCAAAGTTCTTGGTATGAACCTTTCCCTGGTTCCTACACAAATGAGAATATTGTTTTAGCACTTAGGAAAAGGAGGATCCGTGGGTCTGTACCTATCTATTTAGATTTTCTGAAAGTCTTAAATACTTGTGCTATTCTGATTTAACTGCTTTTTCTTGCAACTATAACAGCCTTATCAGGCTGTTACATCTGTCCCATTTTCTTTGTTTCTACTCTAATTGCCTTACTTTGGACCATCATCACTTTTTCCCCCTAAATTATTGCAATAACAGCCCAACTGATCTTCCTGTATTCAGACTTCAATATTCAGTCTACCCTCCACACTGTTGAAAGATTATTGTTATATCACAAGTCTAATTATGGCACTCTACTTAGAAGCCCAAGAGCTCTCAGTTGCCTACAAAATAAAATTCAAATTTTCTTTTTTCCACAAGAATCTGAAGCGGGTCTTTTTAGCCTTTCCTGAGAATATCTTTCACTACGTACTACAGTTCTTCCATTCTAAGATACCATTGATTATGATACATCATTGATGTAATAACAGCTTTTAGGTATGAGTCCAAGGGGCATGGTGGACCTTATACATCATGGATAAGACATATCATGATTTCACAGTTATTAAAATGTGAAGACATTTAATGATTCCTTAATCATAGATACAGTATCAAGGTAACAGCAAAAAATGGATGGCATACACTTTTTTTTTTTATAAATGTGTGGCATACACTTTTATTCAACATAGTTTTGAAAATCCCAGACATAGTAATCACAGAAGAAAAAGAAATAAAAGGAATCTAATTTGGAAAGGAAGTATAACTGTTACTGTTTGCAGATGGCACGATATTATACACAGAAAATCCTAAAGACACCACCAGAAAACTAGTAGAGCTCATCAGTGAATTTGGTAAAGTTGCAGGATACAAAATTAATATACAGAAATCTGTTGCATTTCTATACACTAAAAATGAACTGTCAGAAAGACAAATTAAGGAAACAGTGCCATGTACCACTGCATCAAAAAGAATAAAATACCTAGGAATAAACCTACCTAAGTAGGTAAAAGACGTGTACTTGGAAAACTATAAGATACTGGTGAAAGAAACTGAAGACAACCCAGGAAAGATATACCATGTTCTTGGGTTGGAAGAATCAATATTGTTGAAATGACCATACTACCCAAGGCGATCTACAGATTCAATGCAATCCCTATCAAAATACCAATAGCATTTTTCACAGAACTAGAAAAAATAATTTTAAAATTTGTATGGAAATACAAAAGACCCCAGATAGCCGATACAATCTTGAGAAAGAACAGAGCTGGAGGAATCATGCTCCCTGACTTCAGACTGTAGTACAAAGCTATATTAAACAGTATGGTACAGGCACAAAAACAGAAATATAGGTCAATGGAACTGGATAGAGAGCCCAGAAATAAACCCACGCCCTTATGGTCAATTAATCTATGACAAAGGAGACAAGAATATACAATGGAGAAAAGATAGTCTCTTTAATAAGTGGTGCTGGGAAAACTGGACAGCTAATGGAAAAGAATGAAATTAGAACATTTCTCTAATACCATATACAAAAATAAACTTAAAATGGATTAAAGACCTAACTGTAAGACTGGATACTATAAAACTCCTAGAGGCAGAACACTCCTTGACATAAATTGCAGCAATATTTTTGTGGATCCATCTCCTAAAGCAAAGGAAATAAAAGCAAAAATAAATGCAGTCTAATTACACTTAAAAGTTTTTGCGGAGCAAAGGAAACCATCGACAAAATGAAAAGACAACCTACTGAATGGGAGAAAATATTTGAAAATGATATGACTGATAAGTGATTAATATCCAACGTATATAAACAGCTCATACAACTCAACATCAAAAAAAAACAAACAACCTGATTATATAATGGGCAGAAGAACTGAATAGATATTTTTCCAAAGAGGACATGAAAGATGGCCAACAGGCACATGAAAACATACTCAACATCACTAATCATTAGGGAAATGCAAATCAAAACCACAATGAGATATCACCTCACACCAGTCAGAATGGCTATCATCAAAAAACAAAACAAAACAAAACAAAAAAACACCCCACAAATAACAAATGTTGCCAAGGATGTGGAGAAAAGGGAACTCTTGTATACTGTTGGTGGGAATGTAAATTGGTGTAGCCACTGTGGAAGACAGTATGGAGGTTTCTCAAAAAACTAAAAATAGAACTAACATATGACCCAGCAATTCCACTCCTGGGTATACTTCCGAAAAAAATAGAAACACTAATTTGAAAAGATACATGCACCCCAATGTTCATAGCAGCATTATTTACAATTGCTGAGAAATGGAAGCAACTTAAGTGTCTATTAACAAACGAGTGGATATAGAAGATATGGTATACATATACAATGGAATACTACTCAGCCACAAAAAAGAATGAAATTTTGCCATTTGAAGCAACATGGATGGACTTGGAGGGCATCATGCTAAGTGAAATAAGTCAGAAAGACAGATACTGTATGATATTAGGTATATGTGGAATTTTAAAAATACAACAAACTAGTGAACATAACAAAAAAGAAGCAGATTCACAGATATAGAGGTATAAAATTAGCTACAAGGATATATTGTACAACACGAGGAATATAGCCAATATTTTATAATAACTATAAATGGATTATAACCTTTAAAAATTGTAAATTACTATATTGTACACCTGTAACTTATATTGTACAGCAACTATACTTCAATTAAAAAAATGGACAGCATATTAAACTGGGTAATTCAAGGAGAGTTTAGTAAGGGAATTATTTACAAGACATGGGCAAAGTTTAGGGAGCCACCGGAACGTGGTGCAGTACCCGAAGGATAGCTTTGGGATGGGATTGGGGACTGTTACAACCTCTAGGTCTGAAGGAGCAAGGGGAAGGAGCATTACCGGTATCTAGAGAGGGAAGTGTATGGAGCTGGACTCTAAACAAGATCCGTGCCTTCAGTAGAGGGAGCCATGGAAACTTGGCAAGGGAGGGGCCAGGAACAGGTATTCCTACTTCAGTCTTCCCCTACCCTCTTATTTTCAGGTTAGCTGAACCCAACTGGAAGCCAGAGGAAAAGCAAGTCTACCAATGCAAGTAAACTTCCCAAGGCACAGAGCATGAGGACTCAAGGTGGAGCACAGTGAAGAGGGGACCCAAAGGAACAAATGCAAGTTATCTGACACACCTTCCATCCCATCTACACTCTCTCTTAAATCACAGATTAAATGTCCACACATCTGTAGATCTGCACATTTTGCTGTTATCTAGTCTTCAAGCCCAGCTTAATTTCCACCTTTTCCATGAGGCCTTCTTTGCCTTCTTTAGTCAATTTGTTCTCCTATGTGTGCTCATAAAATTCCATTTAAAAGATTTAACTTTTATACTTCAAGAGGTGTCTATATATTTGTCCTCTCTGATATAAACACTTTGATGGTAAGGAACATTTTACAATCATTTTGTCTTACCCTTTCCCCCTGAAAACGCACAAACCCACCTGTCACACTGTCCTCTACCCAGAATCAAATATTTCAGAGCTGGAAAAAAGTCCTAGAAACAACTAATCCAACGATCTTATTTTACAGTTGAAGAAACTAGATCGCAAATCAATGTTGGTAACAGCCCAATAAATGCCAGTTGAAGTGAAAGTGAAGTTTCATCCAAAAAGGTCAATGGTGTCTTCAAGAGCACTCTGAAAACAAGTGGGAAAAAAATTACCTTTTTGTGGAAAATCTATGGTACCTTGTCACCTGGAAGACGGTTGATGATTTTGGTTTTCACTCAAGGCTCCCTGCCCTTAAAAGAAGATTGAATTAAGTTAGTTCATATAGTCTTAGCAGAGAACCTGGCACATGGTAAACTTAAATAAAAGTGGGTATTTGCTCTGGGGACATTCTGGTGGGATAACTTTCAAGAATTTCAAAATAAGGGAAATAAGATTTTCCTCTGATACTTCAACCGTAAAATTAAACACAAATAAATGTGGAACATTCATACTGTGTAATAATACATACCTGTTAAAATGATGACATACATTTGTAGTTACTGACATGGAAAAATGTCTGTAGCATATTGTTGAGTAAAAAAATAGGTTATAAAAAGGCATGTATAATGTGATACTTTTTTCATTTTAATTGAGGGTGATCTGGAAGGATGTTTACCAAAATGTTAACAGTGGTTTTAACTGGCTAGTGGTTCTCTGGTCAATTTTACATTCTTTATGCTATTCTGGAATATCTGGAATATTTAAATGTTTTATAACGAGCTTGTATTGTTTTTAAAATCAGAAAATAAATATTATTTTCATGTTAAAAGCAAAACCCAATAATAGGTAAAGTCACCTTAAATAGAGTGGCTTCTAGACCAACCAAACTGGACTGTAAAGATAGAAAGCATTAACATATCTAAAGGAAGAATGTGTGAATGTGTCAGACAGCAGTGGCCTGGTCTGTTATCAAAATGCTGAATGAGAAGAGTCAGGGAAACAAATTTAGACAGTACCCATCCAAGCACTGTCCAAGAGAGGGAGAATCATGGCCAGTGGAGAGGATTTATTGACAAGACCATTCCTGTTGTTAGATGAGTACCTCAGGCACTCTCAGCCTGATTACACCAAATTATAACGAAAGAGAGAAAAATAAATATACTGTTAGAAACAAGAAAGGGAATGTAACCAAATATCTGGAAGAGATTTTTAAAAATTACATAAATATGTTATATACAACTTATTGCAAGAAAAAAAAAAGAAAAATTAAAGAATTTCGCCCAGAGGAGTCATGGCTAAATACAATAGTAACAACAGAAGAAATTGAGAAGATGTCAAACCGTTAACTCTCCCCAAAACAACAGGCCCAAATGGTTTAACTGATAAATTATATCAGATTTCAGAGAACAGATACTACATATCATATTTAGATATTTTGGAACAAACATAAAAAATGGAAATTTCTCAGTTCATTTTAAGAGGCTAACCTGATTCTGACATAAAATACAGACAAAGAACAAAAATTAAAAATTAAATCTACAGAAATAATCACTTAAAAATAGAGGAAAAAGTGGGGTGGGAAGTGCTGAAATGGGTGAGGGGGGTCAAAGGTACAAAGTTTCAGTTATAAAATAAAACATGGTGATGTAGTACACAGAATGGTGACTACAGTTGAGGCAGGAGATAGATGGGCCCCAAGCTGAACAGTTTCTCCCCTGTGAATAGAAACTCCATAATAGCAGAAACTCCATAAAAGCAGTATGATGGAGGAGGCTGGGCCCTACCCAGATAAGATAAAAGACCACATATTCCTCATTCTCGAAATCAAGGAGCCCTTCCCAACTACACATGCGCAGAAAGGCTCCTTGGAGATCAAAAAGGGAGGGGGCGCCACCCCATAGTAAGTGATGTCAACTACCCATAGGCTTCTTTGCTAGAATCCATCTTGGCTAAGAGATTCGCAGGCACAAAGGGGAGGACCCTGAAATATACCAGATAGGGACTCAGACCAGGCAAAGCAAGATGATTGGCCAAAGGAAACCCGGAAGACATGCCCCATAAAAGTGATTCAAACTACCAAGAGGACGCGACTTTCTCTCTGAGCCCACCTCTGTGACTATCCACACATACTGTACTCTTTTTCCTCCTAATAAACACTTCACTTGGTTCACTACTTTCCGTCTCTATGTGGAAATTCATTTCTACACAGCTGACGGGCCAGGGTGTTGTCACTGGCCACTGGCCCCTGGTGGTCTGGTGGCTAGGATTCAGTGCTCTCACTGCCGCTGCCCGACCTCAGTCTCTGGCAGGGAACAGAAATCCTGCTTCAAGCCGCTGCAGGCTGAGGCCACCCGAGATCATAGTTAATAATACTGTATTGCATATTTGAAAGTTGCTAAGAGAGTAGATCTTAAAAGTTCTCATCATAAGACAACACATTTTGTAACTATGTATGGTGAGGGATGTTAACTAGACTTATTGTGGTGATCATTTTGCAATATATACAAATATTGAATCATTATATTGTACACCTGAAACTAACACAATATTACATGTCAGTTATATCTCAATTAAAAAAATAGAGAAAAAAATATTTCAAATAAAATATTAGAAAAATATACCAACTGTGTCAATATGAATCATGGCAAAGAAAGATTTATTCCAGCAATGCAAAATAATGCATTTATTAAAAGCCTATCATATGTATGTATGTTGTATACAAAACTGATGACAATAAACAGTTAAAAAGGACTTTCCTGGTGGTCCAGTGGTAAAGAATCCATCTTCCAATGCAGGGGACGCGGGTTAGATCCCTGGTGGGGGAACTAAGATCCCACATGCCGCGGAGCAACTAAGCTGGCGTGCCACAATTACTGAGCTCGTGCGCCTCAACGAGAGAGCCTGCGTGCTGCAAACTACAGAGCCCACACACCCTAGAGCCCGAGCGCCACAACTAGAGAGAAACACAAGCAGACCACGCGCCGTAACGAAAAGATCCCGCATGCCTCAACGAAGATCCCGTGTGCCGCAACTAAGACCCGACCTAGCCAAAAAAAAAAAAAGGAAATATATACAAAAAAAAGAAATAAACAGTTAAAGGAGAAAGTTTGCAAACTCATCTAGATAAATACTAAAAATTTGTTTCAAAAATACTGAATTTTAAAAAATAAAATTTCAGTACTCACCTTAGATTCAAACTAAAATTGCAGTTACTCCCTTCTTATCATAGTAATTACTTATCTGAAACAAATAACCAATGCCATTCTTAACAATAAAATACTACAGGCATACATCTGAAGCCAGTCCTGGATATTTCCATTCTTTTTGAAATCTTTACCAAGTTAATAGCTGGTATGACTTTCTATAAGCTTCAACATAAGCAAAGCTTCTGAACATAGCCCACAAACTCAAATACCTACCAGGCAGGGCAGCTTGCAAAAATGCATGAAACAGCCAGGGTAAAATAAAATACTTTTTGCTGCAAAAAAGAATAATGCGGGCTTCCCTGGTGGCGCAGTGGATGAGAGTCTGCCTGCCAATGCAGGGGACGCGGGTTCGAGCCCTGGTCTGGGAAGATCCCGCATGCCGCGGAGCGGCTGGGCCCGTGAGCCACAATTACTGAGCCTTCGTGTCTGGAGCCTGTGCTCCGCAACAGGAGAGGCCGCGATGGTGAGAGGCCCGCGCACAGCGATGAAGAGTGGCCCCCACTTGCCGCAACTGGAGAAAGCCCTCACACAGAAACGAAGACCAAACACAGCCATAAATAAATAAATAAATTAAAAAAAAAAAAAAGAATAATGCTATCTTCTTTTTTTAAGAAATATAAAACCCAGGTTTTATTTTCCTCTGAATTTTACTACAAGAAACACAGCAATGCAAATATAGTGATAAATGTCAATTGACAACAGCATTAAGGTGGGGGAAGCTCTACAGAGTGACAGCAACTATGCGGGTACTTGCCAGCCGAGCAGGCGCCTGCATCTTCAGGCATGATGCTAAAGCAGGAGCAGAAAGACATACACACAACGTGAGCTGGAGGTGGGACTCTATTAGTTTGAGTCTCAACTTGCATGTAATTGTGAACCCCATCTGTGGAACAAATCAGAGATGGGCCTCAGGGATGTGACCATAGGTATCTCTTTACACTGTCCATTTATGAAATGGAATAAATCATTCCATAGGGAAGAAATTCCTCAAAGACTGAGTTGAAATCTTTTAAGATCACGTTTATATGGTGACCAGACCTGCGGAGTGTCTACTGGTAATATTTATTTTGGTTTTCTTTAGTCTCTTTGTGATTTGGGACCTCTCACCTCTGCTTCTGCCTTGCCCATCAGTACTATCTCTTGCCACTAGGATTTTCCCCAAACCTCAGAATTCTCTTACTTCATGGTCACATCTCCTGAGTATCTGTTTCTCTTCAGCAAGCATGACATTTTCTATCCTGCAGAGTTCTTAAGGTTTAGTCTTCACCTTATCTAAAATAAATTAATTACAGATAGTTTTGAAAGTTCAAAATTCTTTAAAGTTTCTTTTTCTTTTTTACTTAAAATGGAGTATTCATATGTGTTAAAGGAATAATAATGGAAATCACTTATGTTTTACCATGTGTCAGGCAATGTTCTAAGGACTTTACACATGAAATTGCATCTAATCCTCACCACACACTATGAGACAGGCACTATTATTATTCCCATTTTCAAATGAGGAAACTGAGGCACAGAGATGTTAAGCGCATTGTACAGGTTCACACTGCTGACAGATGCAGAGTCAGAATGTCAACCCAGACTGTTTGGCTCTGGTGTGGGTCCTAGTCACTCTGACATGCTGCTGCAAGAAGGCAAGCCAAAATATTTAAGGGAAATATTCCTTCTTTTATACATGCCAATCATTCATTTGCTCCTTCATTTATCATACTATTTGGAGCACATACTATGAAAAAAAAAATGCTCTCTGGGAATGGTACAGACATTAAAAACCAAACAAATAAATAACCAACAAGTACTACAGAAATCCAAGAATGTTTAAAACCAGTATGAAATAAAATAGTTCAATCCATTATATTAGTGATTTATTATCAGATTTGCAGTTAACTTTCGAGTTCATGGTAAATTGTTCTTGAATCTGTTATGAATGCTTTTGGCATTTCTCAACAAAATTAGCTCAAAACTTCATTTTATTTTCTTCATTTAATTCTGTTTAATTTAGATAAAAAATTTGCTCTAAGCAAAGCTAAAATAGGCTATCATGATAGATTCGGTCTTTATTTTCTTTGTTTTTCAGTCCCATGAATTACTGACAGCTTTCTTAATTATTCTGAGATTCTGGATTTCAATGATTCATTATTTGTGTAATAATTTCTGCAAAATTGCTGAAAGCTGGCAAGTCTATAATTAATTACATATATTAGACTAGGCAGTTGGCTATGACATGAACTGGGTTTGTTTTTCTCATCTTTACAGTATTTTCTGTCACTGTGTTAGCACTTGCTAATATCTATAGGGATGCCTTGGTTTTCTTTTAGTGGTGGAAAGAGCATAAGTATTTATGCACATTACCTGAAGATCTCATTTTAATCTGGCAGATAGAACTGGGGAAGAAAAATACACCAAAGAGTACTGAAGCATAGCAGGGAGTCCCAAGTTGAAATGAGATAAGTTTCAGGTAAGAGCAGGAATGTCTGGCAAACTGGTAAGGTGGGCCCAACAGGAACCATTTAGATGAGGACAAAATTGCCTCTTGGGAGAAATCACCTTGAAGAAAGACCAAGTCAGAAACAATGGACTTGAGTTTGTAAGACAGCCTTAGTAGGAGAATAGTGATCTTGGCAGCCTGGTGGCTGTCATTAAGCACATTCTCATTTACAAGTCCCCTGAGTGGGTGTCTGGGACCTAGGGAGAAAGAGGGCTCTAAGTAAAAATTGAAAGTGCTGTTTTACTGAAGACTGTAAGATACCGACACTGCTGGTTTGGATTCCCCCTATGAGAAGTGACAGGGAGAAGCATTTTCCTTTAGTGCCTTTGGGTGGTGCTTGGTCAGAGACACTGCCAGGCAGAGCAGTGGCTGAGACCAGCAAGAATTGCCATGCCTGTTGGAGTAGAGCAGAAGCTGAGATGCCCTGTGGAACCAGAGCAATGTCTGCAGGGAACTTCGTGCCAGCAGTGGCCATCATGTGATCCAGAAGCCTCCCTGAACATCAGTGGAACCCAGCAGAAATTACCAAGCCAGCAGAGCAGGACCAGATCCTGCCAGGGAAACTCGTTGCTGGTGGAAGAGCTCCAGGTTCCAGCGAGTGAATGTGATACCCGGTGGGTGGCTGCTGAATCAGGGTGTGTTTGTGCGCATATGTGAGACACCCACTGAAGATGCCTAAAACACTTCAAGAAAGTGAGATTTCAAAAGGGGACTGAAGTCCTGCGTTATGCAGGGATGACATCAGTTGCTCACTAGTTGGTTGTTCCTCTTAACATGACCTTATTTGCATCTATAAGCTAGTGGGAGCTGGGCAAATGGGTATATAAAATAATCTAGAGATCACAAATTATCATCAGAACTATTGGGGATATTTTAAAGGGGCCACTTGGGAACTTGTATTATAAAAATTTAGAGACAAATAGAAAGTGTAATCCCATTTTGTAGTCACAGGCTACCACATTGTATAAGGTCTTATTTAAGACTAAATAACCCAGTCTATGGGAAATATACTAATTTGGACTCCGGTCATTGCCTCATAGAGATCATGGAGCAAAACCACGTCTGCATGTGTCAGGGTGGGGTTTTATCCCCAAAGGGAAAGGATATATTTCATATTCTGAGAGAAATATTTGCCTTATTTACCCTACCTTTAATTAATGGTAATACTGAACAAGCTGAGTTTTAGGCTATCTGTCTGCCCACAGCCCCTTCTAAGAGGTTCTTCTCTCTAGTCCTCTTCCAGAGTTTATTTCTGCATAGAATTCTCTCCTTGTATGAAAGTACCCTGATACCTTAGCCACAACTGACATGAACAAGGGCAGTTACCAGATCCAAGAAAAGTCAATAACCCACTTAGTCAGTAATAACCTATGAGTTGAGAGCCTTTTTCGGAGTTTCCATGTGGGGAAACCGGTTTCCACATGGGTGCCTCAGGCCACCATGCTGGGCCCCAAGCTCCACAAGGACAGATGCTCCTTTGTTTGGGACCTTGCGCTACATATTTCTTCATCTGGCTGTTGATTAGTATCCTTTAATATCCTTTTATAATAAATTAGTAACCTAGTGAGAAAAAAAATTATGAGTTGATCTATCAGGAAAACTCAATTGGGAATAATTGCAGCTAATTAGTCTGATAAACATCATCTTTCTTTGGGAGGTGTTCAAATGGTAGCAAAGGCAAAAACTGAAAGACCAAGATTGAGAAAAGGTAACTAGTAGAAGTCTTTAAGTAGGAGAAGTCAACAATAAGGAGAAGCTAAAATAAATAAATGCCATTATGTTGAGAGAAAGAAGATGGTCAGTTAATTGGTGGCATCTAGAGCAGGACAATCAGACACAGAGAGTAACTGAGTCTCTGTTATGGTCGAGCAGACAATGGAGGCCATTGGAAGCTTACTGAGTCACTAGAACTGCTGGACATCATGAGGGACCTTGCCATATTCTTCCCAGGCCATATTCTGTCTTCTTGAGTTCTGGTAGCTTGAGTATGTCTCTATTACTGTAACCTGCTAGACCGTAGCTACACTCCACACTGTTGCAATGAATTTTATTAGTTTAAAAAAAATCAATATGGGGATTTAAATAGGTAGGTAAATGTATTTGTTTACAAGGTATACCAAATAATAAAATGAGAATGAACAACCTGAAATCAGAATATAAGAAAAATAAACTAGTAAATATCCTCATTCCAAGGGTCTATAATTGTTACGTGTACTAACCATAAAATTTGAACCTGAGCTTCCAGGTATCTATGGCAAAAAGAAATAAAGGAAGAACAAAATATTTTGGATATTTAACTTTTACCTCTTTTTTTTCCCCCTTCCCTGTCCTCTCATATAAGTAGGTGGCCAGGTCTGTGCTTTCTTCATCAAGATGAAGTGTGTGTAGTAAGGATGGAAATAGAAGTCGCCTGGAAAACTTTCTGGCTTTTGTTTCAAAAGGCTAAGTCTCTGTAGAAGAGAGAAAGTGCAGGTAGGGACAAAATGGCTTGGAGAAAGTTGAAGTAAAAGAACTTCTGTCTGTTAAGAAAAAAAGATTCTTGGGACCTCCCTGGTGGTCCAGTGGTTAAGACTCTGTGCTCCCAATGCAGGGGGCCCGGGTTCCATCCCTGGTCAGGGAACTAGATCCCACATGCCGCAAGTAAGAGCCTGCATGCCTCAACTAAAAGATCCCGCATGCCACAACGAAGATCCCACGTGCTGCAACTAAGACCCGGCGCAGCCAAATAAATAAATAAATATTTTTAAAAAACACAAGAAAAGAAAAGGAAAAAAGATTCTTTAGGCTCAATAAGGGCCAGAGGACTTGGGTTTTGGACATGGGAATCTGGATCATACTTTAGGGTAGTATTGCTAGGGAGGGAGCAAGACGGACCCTAGAAAGGAACAACTGCAGGGTGCATGAGTCCCCAAGCATGGAATTCTCAGCCTTGGTAAAAATATCCGTGCTGCAAACTTGGTGCAGAAGCAGCTCAGAGCTGCTGCCCCTGAAGGGATGATGTGGACAGAGCGTGGTCAAGGGCTGTGAAGAGATGACCAACCTGCTGGATGCCTTGGCACTGCATTAGACTCCAGAACTGTGAGCAATCCTGGGTAAGTTGGGGTCAAGCTCTAAGAATGAACAAGGTTAAATTTCCACACACCAGTGGAAGGGGGTGGTGGGGCTCAGAATCAGGAAGCACCTTGCTGTAGAACGTTTTTTGTACACCTGTATCTGTGAAGTGAGATTCACAGCCACTAATACTTGTATTATCAGAAAAGAGAAGAGTACCAAGATCACTTCTAAGCTTCAAATTAATCACAGTGGCTATGCTGACAGTTAGGCTCTTTCAAATCCCAAGCCAAAATGACATGCTAGGAAATCTTAAGTGATGGGCTGTAAAATAAGGAAGACAAATGTCTGTCTTACAGTCAGACCCTCCTCCCACTGGAATGCATCTGGAAGGTCGTTTGGGATATTAGCAGTTCATGCCATTGTGTTCTCATGATGCCACAGGTCCCTGTTGCAGTCCTATACCATTCTGGTGACTCAGCTACTCTCTGCAGCCGCTATTCCCGCCACTCCATTCTCTCCATTGTCTTTCCTAGCTTTTCCCATTCATGGTGTCTGACAACTCTTGGCTTTTATTGTCTCATGGCTTCTGATCATTGCCTTTTCTCTGGGTGTTTGGTTTTGTTCTTTTCATTTTTTGAATTCCACTCCTGTAATAAACTGCTGACTTACTCTGTGTGTTAAACACTCAGCCTTTGCAAGAGAGAATATTGGTCCATTCATTCAGTCATGGCCACCTCTGTTGGGCAGAGTTCTCCCACCTGGGTCATCTCTGCTGCACTTAGGGCTATGGGTTCTTGAAACTTTCTGAGCCTATCTCACAAGGAGTGTGGTGGGGACAGACTCATGTAAGTAATAATAATAGGTAACATTTATAGAGTGCTATGGGCCAGGCATTATTCCAAGTGCTTTACAGTTAGTCAGGTCAAACCTCTGAATAAAATCCCCATTTTACAGATGAGAAAGCTGAGGTGGTTAGAAGTGAGCAGTATTTCCAAGGTCACACAGCCAATAAGCAGCAGAGCCAGGATTCTAGCTGGGCAGTCTGGCTGTTAGCCACCACATTTGCAATGCAACTGAATTTGAAGAAACCTACATTGGAGTTGCTGTGCATAGCAGAGGGGGCTAGCTGACCCCTAAAGATTCAAATTCTGTGTTCATAGTGGAGAGTTGTTATTGGGAAGCAGCTGTCCAGCCAAAGACTATATTTTCCAGTCTCTCTGAATCTAAGTAGGAGCATATGACTGGTTCTAGCCAACGTGAACAGAAGTGATGTGCTTTCACATTCAGGTCAAGGAAGTAAATATCTGGAGTGCCTTCTGCATGTTCTATTCCCCTCCCATGGAAACCTTGGAACCCATCTATTTAAGATGGTAGTGTTATAAGATGGAAGGTGCCCAGTTCTCTGAGTAACCACTCGGAGAAAAATTGCCTAGGAGAGCTGCACAATCAGGAATACCGACTAGACTTTGTATGAAGGAGAAATAAACTTTAATGTGCTGAGATGTGAGGGTTGTTTGTTACAGCAGTTAGCCTATTCTGACAAATACATCATATAAACACCCACTTCTTGGATAAAACTTATAAATTTGTTGATAAATACATGGTTGAGATGTTCTAACCAAACAGATGTTTTGGACACTGATATTAAGTGAGATGATGTAAACAATTTTGACAAAGGTTCTGGGAAGAAAATGTAACTCTTTACTGATCTTTATGAAAAATTAAAACATAACAGCAGTAACTGACTCTTCTATTCTGAATGTGTGACCATGTTTGCAAATATTGTTGTATGCTGAGGCATCTTCTCCTGGGTCTTCTAGCATTATCATGTGAATAATCAAGATCATACATTGGAAATACTGTGAACTGCTTCCACATTTCCTGGATCTAGATTCTGACACATCCATCCAGGATAGCATATTTCCCAATGTTATCGGCTGAATTGTGCCCCCTCAAATTCATTTATTGAAATTCTAACCCCCAGCACCCCAGAATGTGACTGTTTGGAGACAGGGCCTTTAAAGAGGTAATTAAGGTAAAATGAGACCATGTGGATGGGCCCTAATCTAGTATGACTGGTATTCTTATATTAGGACAGAGACAACACAGACCAAGGGATGACCATGTGTGGACACGGCAAGAAGGTGGACATGTACAAGCCAAGGAGAGTGGCCTCAGAAGGAACCAAATGTGTCGACAACTTGATCTCGGGCTTCTGGCCTCCAGAATTGTGAGAAAATAAGCTGTTGTTTAAGCCACGCAGTCCATGATATTTTGTTATGGTGGCCCTAGCAAACTCATACACCCCAAAAGGCCCTACGACCTCAGAATCAGCATTCCGCTTCTTCAAATCTCCTAAGTCCTCACAAGTGTAATCTTGTACAGCGTGGGCAGGATTCTTTATACATGAGCCAATCTTTAAATTTGTAAAACAAACAGCTTTTACTTTGCTAATTCCATAGGCAAGAGTTCTCTTCTGGCATCCTATGAAACCCCTGTATATTAGAAGCTGATCCTTTATTTTCTGAGTTGAGACAAATAATCCAGCTCTTCAGATAAGTAGAAATATCCCCACTAAGCTGCTGATTGCATTTCAATCTTTGAATATCACTAAGTGTTAGATTCTTTCAACAATCTCCATCAAAATCTTTCATCCTAAGTGAAATAGAAGAGAGAGATCTTTTTGTAAAAAAAATATTTCTTTATTTAGGCTGCGTCGGGTCTTAGTTGCGCATGTGGGATCTTTAGTTGTGGTATGCGGACTTCTTAGTTGTGGCATGCATGCGGGATCTAGTTCCCTGACCAGGGATCGAACCTGGGCCCGCCTGCATTGGCAGCATGGAGTCTTATCCACTGGACCACCAGGGAAGTCCTGAAGAGAGAGATCTTATGGCAAATATGTTTTCCTTCAATATTTGGGACTTTCAGGAACATAACATGATTTTGTTGGGGACCTCTATTTTTATTTTAAAAGAGGATGGAAGCCTTAAAAGTGCAGGCTCACTAACATCAGACTTTTCAGAGAACCCTCCAAAAGTACTTTATGGTCATGTCTTATTCAGTTTTTATAAATTATAGAATCAAGTACTTATAGATAATATCAATGCTTTAAATAAGATGAAATGACATAAGGCATTGAAAACATATCCTCTTCATCTTTGTAAAATATATCAGAATACATGGGTAAAACAGTAATGATTATAAAATTACTTGAGATTCCTTAGAGATGCATTACTAATATTCTTGTTGTAAAGACTATTATTATTATTATTATTATGTTTGTATAGCCAGGATGGTAAGGCATACTTTCTTTATATTTATTTATATATTTATTTTATTATTTATTTATTTAGTTGAACTGGGTCTTAGTTGCAGCAGGCAGGCTCCTTAGTTGAGGCTTGCTAGCTCCTCAGTTGCAGCTCCAGGGCTCCTTAGTTGTGGCTCGTGGGCTTCCTTAGTTGCAGCTCACCGGCTCCTTAGTTGCGGCATGCAGGCTCCTTAATTGTGGCAATGTGAACTCTTAGTTGAAGCATGCATGTGGGATTCAGTTCCCTGACCAGGGATAGAACCCGGGCCCCCTGCATTGGGAGCACAGAGTCTTATCCAGTGGACCAGGGAAGTCCCTGTAAATACTATTATTGAAACAAAAAACTTGCCTAAATGTACCAAGTACTTGAGAAGAAATAATGGTTTAACTGTAAGATAGGGAAAGAGTGAATTGCATCATTCAGTTGCATTATTCATTTTGATGCTGATGACATTGGAATGAAGCAAAGTAGATAGATTATGCAATCCCAGGTTGCACATTGACACTTTTGAATTATCAAGAGATAATTAAGTAGCATCACACAGTTACACTGGTTATTCTCACAACAGCAGCTATACTCACAGAGAGATGAAGTAGCTTTTCCACAAAAACATTCTGACCTTGGTAGCATGTCTGACCTCTCCTTTGAGCCTTTCCTGCTAGCCCCTGTAGATCTCACTTCTTGCACTGCTTTCAGACATGCCCAGAATAGAGCTGAAATGGGAATCCTGCCATAAATCAAGATCCATGAATGGATGCTATAAATTTCCTAATTTATATGCTACATGGTATGTGTTCCTTTGAGAGTCACAAAGCTATGCAAATAGAGTAACTTGGAAAGCACTGATAGAAAAGGACCACTTTGCTAAGAAAGGAAGCCATAGGAATCAGTAAGCTCATTTCTTGTGAGTGTACCACCAAGCAGTGCAAAATGGCAGCTGTAGAGGGCCTCCTAAGAAGCTTGGCTGAGCTACCAGAAAAGAAGCTGATAAATCTGTAAAACAAACAGATGCTTGTCTTTCATTTCTAAACTGGTTTGGTGTACTACAGTTGTCTTTCCCGCCATCTATTGGAAAGCAAACAAACCATTCTGTGTAATTTAAGCCCAAAGGGAAAGATATAAAAGAATTGTACTTCACTTTGCTTCTTTCCTGGGGCTCTTTGCTAAAAGGGTTGCTGTGAATATAAACAGAATATGAAAGGCTATTTTCCTGCATATAAATGTTATGTTCCTTGGTAATCAAGTTTTCATCTTTTAGATCTTGCTAGCCTGTAGATGATGCATTATTTTCACAGTTCATATGAGAAATAAAGTTCAGAATCTGCAATGTGGCTTTGGTGTTAATGTATATGTCAAATGTTCCACAATTTATGGATAGTTGTCTAATTCTAATTACTCAAATATTTCACTTCTTTTAAATTTATCATAAGCACTCAAAACAGAAAAACAGAATGGTGCTTATTTTACACCGTATCTCTATACCCACTAAAAAAAAAATTAACTTTTACTTCAACTTGTATGTGTAATCAATCTTAGAACAGTCTTGTAACACATTGTAGAATATTTCAGCAGAGATAAATTCAAGCAACTCTTCAATATCTCTTGCTGCCTCAAAGGGGATGATGCCACTTGCCATTTTAATTTGTTAAACAGTACGGAGGGAGATCAGATTGTAATGTGGAACACATATTTCAAATTAAACTTTGTAGTGTTTGGTTGATATTTATCTGAGGCACTGCATTTTAAAGTTGTATTAGCACAGAATTTAACTCCATTAATTCTGAGGCTGAACTGTAAATGAAACGTGTTTTCTATGGAATGTAGAGAAGATGGTGCAGGGGTTTCTTATGCTTGTGAGTCCAGAATTCTTTCTTAAACACTATTTTTAAGAAATGCATGTTGAAAACTCCCCATCTTTATAAGTGAACTGAAATCCAGAACTTGTAATGAATTAAAAAGAAATAGGAGATTTTGGACAAATAATGTGGGTTTCATATTATTATAAATAGCATAGTATGTAAGTTAAAGAAATAATGTTTCTTCATTTTAAAATACTGTTTCCCCCATTTTCCTTATTTTAAGAAAGCACACATTCATTAGGCATACTGGGAAATATATAAAAGTAAATAGGAAAAAAAACCTATTTGTCATTGTCCACCATCCTAAGGTAAGTATTGTCCATATTTGGATATGTTTCTTCTATACGTTTCTTTTTTTGAATTTTGAATTTTATTTATTTTTTATACAGCAGGTTCGTATTAGTTATCTATTTGATACATATTAGTGTATACATGTCAATCCCAATCTCCCAATTCATCCCACCACCACCACCACCCCACCACTTTCCCCCCTTGGTGTCCATACGTTTGTTCTCTACATCTATGTCTCTATTTCTGCCCTGCAAACCAGTTCGTCTGTACCATTTTTCTAGGTTCCACATAGATGCATTAAAATATGATATTTGCTTTTCTCTTTCTGACTTCACCCTGAATGACAGTCTCTAGATCCATCCACGTCGCTACAAATGACCCAGTTCTGTTCCTTTTTATGGCTGAGTAACATTCCATTGTATACATGTACCACATCTTCTTTATCCATTCGTCTGTCCATGGGCATTTAGGTTGCTTCCAACCTGGCTATTGTAAATAGTGCTGCAATGAACATTGGGGTGCATGTGTCTTTTTAATTTTATTTATTTATTTATGGCTGTGTTGGGTCTTCGTTTCTGTGCGAGGGCTTTCTATAGTTGCGGCAAGCGGGGGCCATTCTTCATCGCGGTGTGCGGGCCTCTCACTATCGTGGCCTCTCTTGTTGCGGAGCACAGGCTCCAGACGCGCAGGCTCAGTAATTGTGGCTCACGGGCCCAGCTGCTCCGCGGCATGTGGGATCTTCCCAGAGCAGGGCGTGTACCCGTGTCCCCTGCATTGGTAGGCAGATTCTCAACCACTGCGCCACCAGGGAAGCCCCGCATGTGTCTTTTTGAATTATGGTTTTCTCTTGGTATATGCTGAGTAGTGGGATTACTGGGTCATATGGTAGTTCTATTTTTAGTTTTTTTAAGGAATCTCCATACTGTTCTCCATAGTGGCTGCATCAATTTACATTCCCACCAACAGGGCAAGAAGGTTCCCTTTTCTCCACACCCTCTCCAGGTTTTGTTGTTTGTAGACTTTCTGATGATGCCCATTCTAGCTGGTGTGAGATGATACCTCAATGTAGTTTTGATTTGCATTTCTCTAATAATTAGTGATGTTGAGCAGCTTTTCATGTGCTTTTTGGCCATCTGTATGTATTCTTTGGAGAAATGTCTATTTAGATCTTCCCCCCAGTTTTTGATTGGGTTGTTTGTTTTTTTAGTATTTAGCTGCATGAGTTGTTTATATATTTTGGAGATTAATCCTTCGTCTGTTGATTCATTTGCAAATATTTTCTCCCATTCTGAGGGTTGTCTTTTCATCTTGTTTGTAGTTTCCCTTCCTTTGCAAAAGTTTTCAGTTTCATTAGGTCCCATTGGCTTATTTTTGTTTTTATTTCCATTACTCTAGGAGATGGATCAAAAAAGATCTTGCTGTGATTTATGTCAAAGAGTGTTCTTCCTATGGTTTCCTCTAAGAGTTTTATAGTGTCCAGTCTTACATTTAGGTCTCGAATCCATTTTGAGTTTATTTTTGTGTATGGTGTTAGGGAGTGTACTAATTTCATTCTTTTACATGTAGTTGCCCAGTTTTCCCAGCACCACTTATTGAAGAGACTGTCTTTTCTCCATTGTATATCCTTGCCTCCTTTAGATTAGTTGACCATAGATTAGTTGACCATAGGTGTGTGGGTTTACCTCTGGGCTTTCTATCCTGTTCCATTGATCTATATTTCTGTTTTTGTGCCAGTATCATGTTGTCTTGATTACTGTAGCTTTGTAATATAGTCTGAAGTCAGGGAGTCTGATTCCTCCAGCTCCATTTTTTTCCCTCGAGACTGCTTTGGCTATTTGGGGTCTTTTTTGTCTCCATACAAATTTTAAGCTTTTTTGTTCTAGTTATGTAAAAAATGCCACTGGTAATTTGATAGGGAATGCATTGAATCGGTAGATTGTTTTGGGTAGTATAGTCATTTTCACAATATTGATTCTTCCAATCCAAGAACATGGTAGATCTCTCCATCTGTTTGTGTCATCTTTGATTTCTTTCATCAGTGTCTTATAGTTTTCTGAGTACAGGTCTTTTACCTCCTTAGGTAAGTTTATTCGTAGGTATTTTATTCTTTTTGTTGCAATGGTGAATGGAATTGTTTCCTTAATTTCTCTTTCTGATCTTTTGTTGTTAGTGTATAGGAATGCAAGAGATTTCTGTGCATTAATTTTGTATCCTGCCACTTTACCAAATTCATTGATTAGCTCTAGTAGTTTTCTGGTGGCATCTTTAGGATTCTCTATGTATAGTATCATGTCATCTGCAAACAGTGACAGTTTTACTTCTTCTTTTCTAATTTGTATTCCTTTTATTTCTTTTTCTCTGATTGCCATGGCTAGGACTTCCAGAACTACGTTGAATAATAGTGGTGAGAGTGGACATCCTTATCTTGTTCCTGATCTTAGAGGAAATGATTTCAGTTTTTCACCATTGAGAATGATGTTTGCTGTGGATTTGTCATATATGGCCTTTATTATGTTGAGGTAGGTTCCCTCTATGCCCACTTTCTGGAGAGTTTTTATCATAAATTGGTGTTGAATTTTGTCAGAAGCTTTTTCTGCATCTATTGAGATGATCATATGGTTTTAATTCTTCAATTTGTTAATATGGTGTATCACATTGATTGATTTGTGTATATTGAAGAATCCTTGCATCCCTGGGATAAATCCCACTTCATCATGGTGTATGATTCTTTTAATGTGGTGTTGGATTCTGTTACTAGTATTTTGTTGAGGATTTTTGCATCTATATTCCTCAGTGATATTGGTCTGTAATTTTCTTTTTTTGTAGTACCTTTGTCTGGTTTTGGTATCAGGGTGATGGTGGCCTCATAGAATGAGTTTGGGAGTGTTTCTTCCTCTGCAATTTTTTGGAAGAGTTTGAGAAGGATAGGTGTTAGCTCTTCTTTAAATGTTTGATAGAATTCAACTGTGAAGCCATATGGTCCTGTGCTTTTGTTTGTTGGAAAATTTTAAATCACAGTTTCAATTTCATTACTTGTGATTGGTCTGTTCATATTTTCTATTTCTTTGTGGTTCAGTCTTAGAATGTTCTTTTCTAAGAATTTGTCCATTTCTTCCAGATTGTCCATTTTATTGGCATAGAGTTGCTTGTAGTAGTCTCTTATGATGCTCTGTATTTCTGCGGTGTCTGTTGAGACTTCTCCTTTTTCATTTCTAAGTTTATTGATTTGAGTCCTCTCCCTCTTCTTCTTGATGAGTCTGGCTAAAGGTTTATCAATTTTGTTTATCTTCTCAAAGAACCAGCTTTTAGTTTTATTGATCTTTGCTATTGTTTTCTTTTCATTTATTTCATTTATTTCTGCTCTGATCTTTATGATTTCTTTCCTTCTACTAACTTTGGTGTAAAGTTAGATTAGGTGTAGGTCCTTTAGGTGTAAGGTTAGATTATTTATTTGAGATTTTTCTTGTTTCTTGAGGTAGGATTGTATTGCTATAAACTTCCCTCTTAGAACTGCTTTTGCTGCATCCCATAGGTTTTGTATGGTCGTGTTTTCGTTGCAGTTTGTCTCTAGGTATTTTTTGATTTCCTTTTTGATTTCCTCAGTGATCTCTTGGTTATTTAGTAATGTATTGTTTAGCCTCCATGTGTTTGTAGTTTTTATATTTTTTTCCCTGTAACTGATTTCTAATCTCATAGTGTTGTGGTCGGAAAAGATGCTTGATATGATTTCAATTCTCTTAAATTTACCAAAGCTTGATTTTTGACCCAAGATGTGATCTATCCTGGAGAATGTTCTGTGCACACTTGAGAAGAAAGTGTAATCTGCTGTTTTTGGATGGAATGTCCTGTAAATATCAATTAAATCTATCTGGTCTATTGTGTCATTTAAAGCTTCTGTTTCCTTATTAGTTTTCTGTATGGATGATCTGCCCATTGGTGTTAAAGTGAGGTGTTAAAGTCCCCCACTATTATTGTGTTACTGGTGATTTCCTCTTTTATAGCTGTTAGCAGTTGCCTTATGTATTAAGGTGCTGCTATGTTGGGTGCGTATATATTTATAATTGTTATATCTTCTTCTTGGATTGATCCCTTGATCATTATGTAGTGTCCTTCCTTGTCTCTTGTAACATTCTTTATTTTAAAGTCTATTTTATCTGATATGAGTATTGCTACTCCAAGCTTTCTTTTGATTTCGATTTGCATGGAATATCTTTTTCCACCCCCTCACTTTCAGTCTGTATGTGTCCCTAGGTCTGAAGTGGGTCTCTTGTAGACAGCATATATATGGGTCTTGTTTTTGTATCCATTCAGGGAGCCTGTATCTTTTGGTTGGAGCATTTAATCCATTCACGTTTAAGGTAGTTATCGATATGTATGTTCCTATTCCCATTTTCTTAATTGTTTGGGGTTTGTTTTTGTAGGTTCTTTTCTTCTCTTGTGTTTCCCACTTAGAGAAGTTCCTTTAGCATTTGTTGTAGAGCTGGTTTGGTGGTGCTGAATTCTCTTAGCTTTTGCTTGTCTATAAAATTTTTGATTTCTCCATTGAATCTGAATGAGATCCTTGCAGGGTAGAGTAATCTTGGTTGTAGGTTCTTCCCTTTCATCACTTTAAGTATATCGTGCCACTCCCTTTTGGCTTGTAGAGTTTCTGTTGAGAAATCAGCTGTTAACCTTATGGGCATTCCCTTGTATGTTATTTGTCATTTTTCCCTTGTTGCTTTCAATATTTTTTCTTTGCTTTTAACGTTTGTCAATTTGATTACTATGTGTCTTGGTGTGTTTCTCCTTGGGTTTATTCTGCCTGGGACTGTCTACACTTCCTGGACTTGGGTGGCTATTTCCTTTCCCATGTTAGGAAGTTTTTGATGATAATCTCTTCAAATATTTTCTCAGGTCTTTTCTCTCTCTCTTCTCCTTCTGGGACACCTATAATGCAAATGTTGCTGCATTTAATGTTGTCCCAGAGGTGTCTTAGGCTGTCTTCATTTCTTTTCATTCTTTTTTCTTTATTCTGCTCTGTGGCAGTGAATTCCACCATTGTCTTCCAAGTCACTTATCTGTTCTTCTGCCTCAGTTATTCTGCTATTGATTCCTTCTAGTGTAGTTTTCATTTCAGTTATTGTATTGTTCATCTCTGTTTTTTTGTTCTTTAATTCTTCTAGGTGTTTGTTCTTTAATTCTTCTGGGTCTTTGTTAAATATTTTTTGCATCTTCTCGATCTTTGCCTCCATTCTTTTTCCAAGGTCCTGGATCATCTTCACTATCATTATTCTGAATTCTTTTTCTGTAAGGTTGCCTATCTCCAGTTCATTTAGTTGTTCTTCTGGGGTTTTATCTTGTTCCTTCATCTGGTACAAAGTCTTCTGCCTTTTCATTTTGTCTAGCTTTCTGTGAATGTGGTTTTCCTTCTACAGGCTGCAGAATTGTAGTTCTTTTTAAAAAATATTTATTTATTTATTTATTTTTGGCTGCTTTGGGTCTTCATTGCTGAGTGCGGGCTCTCTCTAGTTGCAGTGAGCGGGCGCTACTCTTCGTTGCGGTGCATGGGCTTCTCATTGTGGTGGCTTCTCTTGTTGTGGAGCATGGGCTCTAGGCGCACGAGCTTCAGTAGTTGTGGCACGAGGGCTTAAGTAGTTGTGGCTCTTGGGCTGTAGAACGCAGGCTCAGTAGTTGTGGCACACAGGCTTAGTTGCTCTGCGGCATATGGGATCTTCCTGGACCAGGGCTTGAACCCGTGTCCCCTGCATTGGCAGGCAGATTTTTAACTGTTGCGCCACCGGGGAAGCCCAGAATTGTAGTTCTTCTTGCTTCTGCTTTCTGCCCTCTGTTTCTTCTATAGTTTTTTTTTTTAAAATAAATTTATTTATTTATTTTTGGCTGCGTTGGGTGTTCATTGCTGTGTGCGGGCTTTCTCTAGTTGCGGTGAGAGGGGGCTACTCTTCATTGTGGTGTGTAGGCTTGTCATTGAGGTGGCTTCTCTTGTTGTAGAGCACAGGCTCTAAGCACGCAGGCTTCAGTAGTTGTGGCACACGGGCTTCAGCAGTTGTGGCTCACGGGCTCTAGAGTGCAGGCTCAGTAGTTGTGGTGCACGGGCTTAGTTGCTCCGTGGCATGTGGGATCTTCCAAGCCCAGGGTTCGAACCCGTGTCCCCTGCATTGGTAGGTGGATTCTTAACTACTGTGCCACCAGGGAAGTCCCTATGCTTCTGTTTTGAGTTGTGTTTGTTTCTGTAAATTTTTAAAAAATACTGTCCTTTCAGTTAACATAATGTAATAGCATTTATCTATGTTAACACGTATCTTTACAAACAATTTTAAAGGGCTGTACAATTTTCTATTAAATGTAGACTCCATGATTTATTTATCTAGTACCAGATCATTAGATATTTAGGTTAATCTAAATTTTAACTTTCATTAAGTATGCTACTGTGAATATCCTTCTGCATAGAAAATATTCTTAATTTTGAATTTTAGGTGATTTATTTAGGTTTTCTTCTCAGAAGAGAGATCAGATTTAAAGACCTTTTTTATAAAGGACATTAGAAATCTATTAGAATGCTTTGTTTTATGACACTTTTGCCAGCACTGAATAGTACTGTACATATGACTTCCTGTTAAACATGGCAGTGACCACTTATTTTTTCTTCTACTCAAAGCTTCATTAAAGAGTCAGTAAAAGAATAAAATATATATCAAAACCCACAAGATCAAAGAAAATGGGAATGAAAACATGAGATTTGCACAAGAGGAAACTGTGCCTCCAGGTGCTGACTGGGAGAAAAAAGTGAAAATATGCATATACAGTAGAAAGTAACACAACATTGTAAAGCAATTATACTCCAGTAAAGATGTTAAAAAAAAATTGAAAATATGAAGACTCTTTCCTGGGTGTTGAGGCTGTCAGATATACACACCTCTTTGGCAGGAGATAGGAGGACAATTTTCTTGAATGATTTAAGATCAGGAGAAAAAAACACCAAATAATAACATTTTGGGTTCCTAGCACAAGGGTTGGCTTGTATTCAGACAGAAAGTTGGAGAAGAGGAAGAACAGAAAATATTAAAAAGAGCATAAGAATCATATGGGACACTGATAAAGAAACTGAATATATGCGCAACTGAAATTTACTTTTAACATATGTGTAATGAGAGATACTAAGAATTTTCAAAATCTGACAAGAGATATAAAGCCGTACAGTCAATAAACTGTAGACTCTAGCAAATACAAAGAAAATCATGTCTGGCACATCATAGCAAAGCTAATGAACACCAAAGACAAAGAGGGAAACCTTAAAAGCATTCACAGGGAAAAAAAATCACTTTCAAAAGAACAACGATAAGACTATCACCACTAATTCCAGAACATTTTCATCACCTGAAAAGAAACCCTCAGTCACTCCCCATTCTCTCTTGTCCCTGTCCCCTGGAAACCACTAACTTAATTTCTGTCTCTATGGTTTTGCCTATTCTGGACATTTCATATAAATGAAATCATACAATATGTGGCTTTTTGTGTTTGGCTTCTTTCACTTAGCATAATGCTTTTGAGGCTTACCCATGTTGTAGCATGTACTTCATTCTTTTTATGGCTGAATACTATCCCATTATACAGATACAACACATTAAAAAATTCATTCAGCAGTAGGTGGACATTTGTGTGGTTTCCAACTTTTTGGAAGATAAATGTATGGGTTTTTTTCTGGACTCTCAATTCTATTCCACTGATTTATACATCTGTCTAGCCAGTAACCACACAGTTCTTTATTTTTCTTGAAAGAAGTTATCTATCCTTGATATTTATTTGATTCTTTCTGGAATCTTCAAGAATACAAACTCTGTGTTGTCTGTTGTTTACTGATCTAGCCTGAGATTCTATAATAATGCTTAGGATATGGTAGGTGCTCAATAAGTACATGATAAAGTTGAATTTGGACTTAGTCTTCTTTTTTAAATAATTTCTAAACACAGACTTAGAAAATCTTTCAGAGGTTTTCTAAATATCCAATTTTGTTTCTTTCAGTTATTCTTTGGCTAATTTTATTACCTTTAATTTTTTACTTTTCTTCTTTATTTTATTATTATTATTTTATAATTTTATTTTTGGCTGTGTTAGTTCTTCGTTGCTGCGTGCGGGCTTTTCTCTAGTTGTGGCGAGTGGGGCTACTCTTTGTTGCAGTGCGTGGACTTCTCATTGTGGTGGCTTCTCTTGCTGTGGAGCACGGGCTCTAGGTGTGTGGGCTTCAGTAGTTGTGGCACACGGGCTCAGTAGCTGTGGCTCGTGGGCTCTAGAGCACAGGCTCAGTAGTTGTGGCTCACGGGCTTAGTTGCTCCACGGCATGTGGGATCTTCCTGGACCATGGCTCGAACCCGTGTCCCCTGCATTGGCAGGCGGATTCTTAACCACTGTGCCACCAGGGAAGCCCTTTGCTTTTGTTCTTGATTTATCATTAAAATTTTTTTTTTTCCAAATTGCCACCTAATTTTCCTTAGATTATTTAGTCAAACATTCTTCCCCTTTATATTGATTTGTAATACTTTCATCATACATCATATGTGAATAAATTCTCTTATGTAGAAGGCAGGCAAGGAAAAACTAACTAGAAAGGGGATTAATCAGAATTTGAACTCAGTTATTCTTATTTTTTGGACTCTATCATTCTACTTTCTAGACTATTTTGTCCCATGGGACTATATTATTATACTGGTACCATATGTTGTTTTATATATGGTAAAATTAGGCTTCCCTTTTAATTTATTATTTCTCTTCCATAATCTTGTGCCTATCCTTGACTGTTTTAAAAAAATAAATAAAATTAAAAATCATTTCAACAATTAAGAAAACAATAATAACATCTCACTGATTTTAACTGTAATGATAACTAACTTATATAGTAACTTGGGATAAACTGACATTTAAAAAAAAAGTTTGTACACTTGAAACTAACACAAATTGTAAATCAACTATACGTCAATTAAAAACAAGTTTGTCTTCCTATATATAAATATTGTCTTTATATTTATTTAAGTCTCTCAATAAAATTTTCTAAATTTCCTCCTCTTGATATTAACACATTTCTCAGTAAGCTACTTGTTGGTAGTTTTAAAACTGGGTTTATAAAAGAAATATTTTTGTTATATTTTCTAGTTTATCTCTAGTAGATGTTTATTGATAAAGTGAGAAAAACACTCTCTTAAAAGTACTAACAAATATTTATCAAGTAATATTTGTGTCTATTTAAAATACGGTTTTAAATACAAATGTCTCATTTTAAATATTTTAAGAGCCTCTGTATTTATGTACAAGGTAGGTGTGGGAATTTTTCCCCCATCCTGATTGGTTGCAAATCAGGACCAACAGAAATTTTGTTATTCATACTCATAATTTAATAGAAGCATCTATTAAAATGCATTGGGTGCTTTACAATTTAATAAGAAGGAAAAGATGTCATTGCTTAGAATTGTAAACAGCCTGTTATAATCTGGTTATTTATAAATTGAAAAAGAATATTGCAGAAAAGCTATCTACAGCAACACAGTAAAGAATATACTGACTTTTAGAGAGGTTTTTAGCAAAACATGCTAATTCTATTTCATTTCATGAGTAAAAATTATTATTGGAGATATAATTTACAATATCATCTGATGAACACATACATATTGTATAGAAGCACACAGGGACATGTTTTATGTGGTTCATGGCTGAAATGTGAAATTGTGTAACCTCGCCCTTCTGTTATTTTGCTACTCCGTGTACATATACACATAAAAACACACACAAGTGTGTACAATGTTAATATTAATTGTAGAAACCACTTTCTAGTAGAATTAAAATGTGTACATGTTAAAATTAAAGCATTTTAATAAAGGTCAAGCTGTCCCCTCAAAATAGGTCAGGCAATTTTTGCAATACCTGTAGGTCAAGCACTGGCTCTGCCTATAACTAAAAAAAAAATTTATCATACCATGCATTAGAAAAATTAACTAGCAAAGCTACAGTAATCAAAACAGCATGGTACTGGCACAAAAACAGACACATAGATCAATGGAACAGATCTATGGACACATAGATCAAAGCCCAGAAAAAAACCCACACACTTATGGTCAATCTACAACAAAGAAGGCAAGAATACACAGTGGAGAAAAGACAGTCTCTTCAATAAGTGGTACTGGTGACTGCCCTGGTGGTCCAGTGGTTAAGAATCTGCGCTTCAACTGCATGGGGCACGGGTTTGATCCCTTGTCGGGGAACTAAGATCCCACATGCTGTGCGGCAAAAAAAAAAGGTGGTGCTGGGAAAACTGGACAGCTACACGTAAAAGAATGAAATTAGAACATTTTCTAACACTATATACAAAAATAAGCTCAAAATAGATTAAAGACCTAAATGTAAGACCGTATACTATAAAACTCCAGAGGAAAACATAGGCAGAACACTCTTTGATATAAATAGAAGCAATATTTTTTTAGATCCATCTCCTAGAATAATGGAAGTAAAAGCAAAAATAAACAAATGGGACCTAATTAAACTTAAAAGCTTTTGCACAGCAAAGGAAACCATAAACAAAACAAAAAGACAACTTAGGGACTGGGAGAAATTATTTGCCAACACTGTGACCAAAAAGGGTGTAATTTCCAAAATATATAAACAGCTCATAGAGCTCAGTATTAAAACAAACAAACAAACAAACAAAACCAAACAACCCAATCAGAAAATGGACAGCAGACCCAAATAGATATTTTTCCAAAGAGGAAATTGAGATGGGCAACAGGCACATGAAAAGATGCTCAACATCTCTAATCATCAGGGAAATGCAAATCAAAACTACAATGACATTTCACCTCACACCTGTCAGAATGGCCATCATAAAAAGTCTACAAATAACAAATGCTGGAGAGGGTGTGGAGAGAAGGGAACCCTCCTACATTGTTGGTGGGGATGTAAATTGGTGCAGCCACTATGGAGAACAGTATGGAGGTTTCTTGAAAAACTAAAAATAGAACTACCATATGATCCAGCAATCCCACTCCTGGGCATAGATCCGAAAAAGATGAAAACTCTAATTTGAAAAGATACATGCACCCCAATGTTCAATAGCAGCACTATTTACAATTGCCAAGACACAGAAGCAACCTAAACGTCCACCGACAGGTGAATGGATAAAGAAGATATATACAATGGAATACTACTCAACCATAAAAGAATGAAATAATGCCATTTGCTGCAACATGGATGGACCTAGAGATTATCATCCTAGGTGAAGTAAGTCAGACAGAGAAAGACAAACATATGATATCACATATGTGGAATCTAAAAAAATGATACAAGTGAACTTATTTACAAAACAGAAACGGACTCACAGACATAGAAAACAAATTTATGGTTACCAAAGGGGAAAGGGGTTGGGGGAGGGATAAATTAGGAGTTTGGGATTAACAGATATACACTACTATACATAAAATAGATTAAAAAACAAGGACCTACTGTATAGCACAGGGAACTATATTCAATACCGTGTAATAACCTATAATGGAACAGAATCTGAAAAAAGAATATATATATGTGTATATATGTGTGTGTGTATATATATATATATATATATATACACACGCATATATATATGAATCACTTTGCTGTACACCTGAACAAACACAACATTGTTAATCAACTATACTTCAATTAAAAAAAATTAAGCCATTACTGAGAAGCTAAAAAACAAAAGTGGATCTTAGGCTGCATTCATTTGTATATATTTCATTAATTTTCATGTATTTATTCTACAGATATTTAGTGAAAGTCATAGCAATGACTGGCTAGATGCTGATCAAGCTCATTTTCTCTTACTTTGAAGCTACAGGTAAACTATGTTTTTTAGCATCCCTTGGATGTGGCCAGTGACTGACTTCTGGCCAATGGGATGGGCTAAAGTGAACTACACTACTCCCAGCAGTGGCCTGTTAAATCTCATGCACAGGAAAGCTGCTGTGCCAGCCTATCCTTGGGTAAGGATTTCAAGGACCTAGGATGTGGTAGAGATAAATGATTGATCCGCAATCTCTGACTGACTGAGAGAGCAAGGCTTCCCTGACTGACCTACAACTGATGCTGACATAGGGAGATATAAATTCTGATTTTCTTAAGCCACTGAGTGTTTTGGGATCGTCTGTTACAGCAGTTAGCCTTCCCTGATTAATACTAATGCAATGCCTATACTGTGCCAGTCCCCATTCTGGGTACTAGGGACACAATAGCAAACAAACAAGAGAGACAAGGTTCTTGCTCTTACAGGATATGTTATATATAGAAGGGGGACAGACATAAACAGAGATCGTTTACTTTCATTGGTGCTTTCCAGTTTACAAAATGATTTCATAGACACCAATTCATTTGATTTTCATAACAATGTTCTACAGATGAGGAAACAAAAGCTGAAAGATTTTAATTGCTTTGCACGAGACAAAGGGTTTGGAACTAGACACATGGATCAGAGTTTTCTGACTCCCAGCCCATTGATAATACCATGATGCTTCTCAAGTATAAAAATATGACAGAGCAAGGAAAGTGTTAGTCCTTTTCAGAAAATTCTTTTATTCAATTTTATTTTAAAAATAACATATTATGCAGAAGTCTAAGAATCTTTATGGCAGCACTGTAGGAGAGGAAGTAGAGGGATGTGACTGGAGAGGGGTACACTGAGGACTTCAACCGTATTGGCCGTATTCCATTTCTTAAGAGAGGTGGTAGGTACAACATTATTCTGGGTGATCTTCCATTTGCCCCTCTGGATCCATTTTCCACCCTTCTCAATCTGGCCCTCTGCCCTTTGAGGCTGACTTGTATGGTTCACTGTAGATCAATGGGCTCCTTATCCTTGTAGCTTTTAGAAGATTGAAAGGGAGGAAGAGAATGAGGTCCCAGATTCCTGATTTTGGGGTGGCTTTGGGTTGGCTAGGTCTCTTAACCAAAAGTCACAGCTCCTGCTAGGAGGCCCTCTCCTCTCAGCTGACTCCGGGTTTTGCATTTATTTGCATTTGTTGTGTAGTGTACTGAAGTATCCAATAAGTTACTACCCAGGAGTCTCCACTGAATCCTGAACATCAGTTTCCATTCCTCGGGCCCCATGTAGGGTAGCAGACAGAACCAAAAAACTATTTTGCTGAATGTTAATAAACTTCTCAATTTTGGCCAGAAATATTTCTTCAGCAGGCACAAAGCATTCTTTAGCATCCATCAATAAAAATGCTACTCCAGAAAGAGGAAATATAGTTGATCCATTTTCCACTGAATCTGAATACAGAAACTTGTGGCTTTGATTTTCTAGGGCAGTTGCAACTTACTGTCCATTCCCCTTATTCCTTCAGACCAAGAAATGTAAATATTGCCTCACTGTTAACTCTCAGTTATTGTACTATTTCTTTTGGTTTTCCAAGACACTGTCCATGCCTTAGTATACAGTCTGTCTCTTTTATGGGCAGCGCCTTGAGGCTTGTGAAACTTCCCTAACCAGGGATTGAACCTGCGCCTCCTGCAGTGGAAGCTCAGAGTCTTAACCACTGGACCACCAGGGAAGTCCCTAGTTCCTTTATTAAATTCTTCACTCTTCTCAAATTACCCAGCTTGAGAGTATCTTCTGCTTCTTTCTGCGTTCTGATAGAACAGGTATTCTCCCCATCACCCCCAGCTCTCTCTCTCTTTCAATCAACACGTACACATATCTTTCTTCTTTTTTGAACATTTGACATAATTCATATTTGCAAAAAACTTAAGAAGGAAAAACATTTACTGAGCACTTATATGTCAAGAATTGTGATAGGGTTAACGGCTGGGAATAGAGAGAAAAATAAGATATAAACCCTCTTGTCACAGAAAGTTACAGTCTAGTAGGAGAGACAGGTGAAAGATTAAAGGTAATGAGTACAGTGGTTAAGAGCATGGGATTTGTAGTCAGACAGACTTGAACTCAAGTCCAGGCTCAGCCACCTACTGGTTATGTGAACTTGGGCTAGAGAGATAAAAATGGGATTAGTACTAGTACCTTCCTCATAGGGTCCTTATGTGGATTAAAAGTAAACCCATTAGTATCTATACTTACTTATACATATGATCATATGCTTAGCATATAGTAAGTTCTTAATAAATGTTACTTAAAATTATCCTTAATGGCAACAATAGCAACTTGTACCTGGTTTAGAGGTAGCACAGTGGAAGCCACTGATTAACTAGAGCTGTGGAGGTCAGCAAAAATTTAATGGGTAAAGTGATATCTGAGCTGGATCTTGAAGAAATAGAATTATAATTTCACCAAGAGATCAAATAGGGATCAAATATAACCCATTTCCTTTACAGCAAAAACATTTTTTTTCTTTTGGTCCAAGATCCAACCCAGTTTCAAGTGTTACATTTAATTGTTATGTCTCTTTAGTCTCTTTTGATCTGGAATAGTTCCTCAAATCTTTCCCTGTTGGGTCATTGGCATTTTGAAGAGTACAGGTCAATTATACAGGTTGATTGTCTTCTGTTTGAGTTTGTCTTATGTTTCCTCATGATTAGAATCAATTATGCATTTCTGGCAAGAACACCACAAAAGATATACCATGTTCTCAGTGTTTCATATTAGGAGGTGCACAAAGTTGATTTGTCCTCTTCCTGGTGATTTTAACTTTGATAACATAGTTAAGAAAACACCGGGCTTCCCTGGTGGCGCAGTGGTTGAGAATCCGCCTGCCAATGCAGGGGACACGGGTTCGAGCCCTGGTCTGGGAGGATCCCACATGCCGCGGAGCAACTGGGCCCGTGAGCCACAATTACTGAGCCTGCACATCTAGAGCCTGTGCTCCACAACAAGAGAGGCCGCGATAGTGAGAGGCCCGCGCACCGCGATGAAGAGTGGCCCTCGCTTGCCGCAACTAGAGAAAGCCCTCGCACAGAAATGAAGACCCAACACAGCCATAAATAAATAAATAAATAAATTTAAAAAAAAAAAACAAGAAAGCACCTGCAATGTTTCTCAGCTGTGAAGTTACCATTTTGCCTTTTTAAATGATAAATATTTTGTAGGGAGTTACACTGAGGCTATGTAAATATCCTGTTCCTTAACAAATTCTCCCCCAATCGTTTTAGCACCCACTGATGGCTCCTGCCTAAAAAAGTATTACTATAATGGTTGCCGAACGGTGATTTTCTAATGATTTCATTTCTTCCACACTTATTATCTGACATTCTATTATAAAGAAGTGCTTACTTTTGCCCCTCATTTGTGTGTTTATTTATGTGTTTTTATCAGTATGGGCTCATGAACGACCATTTTTTAAATGGGTTATAATCTGATACTATCATTATTTATTCTGATGCTCAGATTGCCTCCAGTTTGGCCAGTGGGAGCTCCTTCAAATTGTCTACTTTTTATACTTTCCATCATTTATTTATTTTTATTTATTAAAAAAATATTTATTTGTTTATTTATATTTTTGGCTGCATCAGGTCTTAGTTGCACGGGTCTCCATCATTTTTGAGCTTTACTTTATGTTCTGGTACAATGAGACTTTACAGACTTATCTTGTACCTCCCCTGCTCCTGGAATGAGCCAGTTCTCCAAGGAGCTCTGATTCCTTTTAGTGGGGAATGGTATTTAGAAACCAAGACCTGGAAATCAGATGCGCTCATTGCCATTAGGCCCTCTCAGTGGGCAAAGCGTTACTTACACAAACACACACACACATGTCTATATTATCTATCTATCAAAATTTGAGTTCACACTGATACTTCTAATTCCAGTACAACACTACATGATTCATTCTAGCCTTCAGCCTTTCCATATTTTAAACTCCCTCCTTAGTGAAAAATTTGACTCTCAGTATCTTTAATTTAATTACTTATTTTCTTATTTCCCCTTTATGTACCAAGCCCCTGATCCTTGATTATCTCCTTAGCTTTGGCTTTGGTGGTCCCACAGATCCCCTTAGCTCTGACTGTTTCATTGGCCCCAATTCTGCGAGCTCTGGTCACCTCTTTGACCCTGGCTCCAGCTTCATAGGCCCCATATTAGTGAAAGATGTTAAGCAGGGGAAAGGCATGATCAGATTTGTCTCTTAGAACAATCAGTTTGATGGCAGGGATCAGATTCAATGGAATTAGAGGTAGTTAAGAGGCTACTGTAAAGCTTAGGCTTAAAACGGCCTCAACTAAAACTAAAGCCGGAGTATAGAGAGAACACATAAAACAAATATTTAGAAGATAAAACCTATAGGATTGAGTAATTAATTTGATGTAGGGGCATACGGAAGAAGAGAGAGCCTAATTTTTTTTTTTTTGGCCACACTGCATGGCTTGCAGGATCTCAGTTCCCCGACCAGGGATTGAACCCAGGCCATGGCAGCGAAAGTACCAAATCCTAACCACTAGACCACCAGGGAACTCCTGAGAGAGCCTAATTTTTAACTTGGGAGATAACAGTAGAAAGGATGTCACTAAAAAAAATAGGAAATTCAGGAGAAAAAGCAGATTTAAAGGGGGTGGCAAAAGTGCCAAATAGAGGACAATTGTTTATTTTTGACCATGTTGAATGTGAACTGTCTGTGGACATTTGAAGCAGAATAGCAAGTTGGGCAGATGGCTTTGGGCATGTGCTTAGACACTACCTGAAAAATGCTTTTCTCTGTGCAAAAGTCCAGGGAAACAAGTGCCTCCAGGGCCAAAGGACTCTCAGAAATGCCAAATTCTCATCTGAGACTCTGAAGTCCATTCTTCTGTCTGGAAGTGGGTTTGCTGAACTTTGCCCAAGGTAATTAAAACAGAAACCGATGTCCAATGGGGATTTTGACTTAAAAATCTCAGAAGGAAGAGAAGAATAAAACAGGACTATGTCTGACATAATTTTATAAAAATCTATGTTTTGTCACTTTTTCATGCTTAAACAAAAGCATAAAATTGCTTATCTTAAGAACAGCCAGGGACTTCCCTGGTGGCACAGTGTTTAAGAATCCACCTGCCAATGCAGGGGACAACGGGTTCGAGCCCTGGTCCGGGAAGATCCCACATGCCGCGGAGCAACTAAGCCCGTGTGCCACAACTACTGAGCCTGCGCTCTAGAGCCCACGAGCCACAACTACTGAGCCCATGTGCCACAACTACTGAAGCCGTGTGCCTAGAGCCCGTGCTCCTCAACAAGAGAAGCCACCGCAATGAGAAGCCCGCGCACCGCAACAAAGAGTAGCCCCCGCTCACCGTAACTAGAGAAAGCCCGCGTGCAGCAAAGAGACCCAACACAGCCAAAAAAACTCAAAAAAAACCACCCCAAAACCAAAACCAGCCATAAAGGTGTTCTTAAGAAGTTTTTGTCACTCAACAGCTTGTCTTGTGGGGTGAAGGGGACCAAAGAAAGAGGAGCTGATGGCAAGGCTAACTAGTATTGATAATGACTATAACTTATCGGTCTCTTAAGCACTTCACAAAGTCTTTCCAAATTAATTATGACAAAACTCTATGAGGTAGGTACTCTAATCTGTATTTTTCTGATATGGAAAATGAGGTTAAACAAGTGGCCCATGGAAACATGACTAAGGGAGGGGGTATGTAGGTAGAGGTTTCAACTCAGGTGTGCCTATCTTAATACAACATCTGGGCTCTTAACTGCCCCAAGCACTGCTTTCCTAATGATGCAAGGAAGCAGCAGCCTCCAGAGGAGATGGCCAGCAAGAGCAGGAGAGTTTCTAGTCTCCCTGTGCCTGCGAAGAACCCTGAGGGTCTTTTGAACTAGAATTTTCAGAAATTCCTGTTCCTCTATTTGATTAGCTCAGTCCTGGACACAACCCATCAGAGGTCAACAAACTGGAATTCCTCCAGAGTAGATGGACAAAGATTACAAGGGATCTAAACATACTATAAAATACAAGGGAATATTGTAAGAACTGACAAACCATAAGACATGATAGTACCAAATACATAAAGAGCTATCATATAGAAAAGGAATGGGACTTACTGTTTCTCTAAATCTAAGAGTAATCCATGGCATAGTGCTATGTGAAAATGCAGAGCAAAATATTCCATCAATGACTGCAAATATGTAAACATTTAATATGCAAGTGAATAAGGATTGAAGGTAACTAGGACAGATGAAACATTGATGTGTTTAGGTGATGGTACTGTGGCCAATTTGCGTCGACTCTTTTTTTAGTATTGTTCTGCAAAAAAGAAATTTTAACAAATAAAAGCAAACACATAAAAGAAGAAATGGAAGTGCTATAATCATAGAAAAATGTTCAGCCTTACTATAATCTAATAACAAATAGATTTACATATTTATCAAAATGAAAAACATTAAAAATAGATAATACCTAGCACTAGTAAGGTCTCAGGAAATAAGATCTCTAATACAGTTCTGACTAGAGTGTAAATTTGTACACACTTTCTGAGGAAAAATTTGGCAAACTATATAAAAAAGAATAAACAACAGTGACAATCCTTTGATGCAGCAATTCCACTTTTAAGACTATATCCTAAGTAAGGATTTACGTAAAGTTCGAACTAAAAAGGTACTCACAGAAGCCTTGTTTATAATCCATAACAATTAAAAATAACCTAAATGTCTATTATTAGTTAATTTGGCTCAGTAAATTATACAATAGAATATTATGCAGGCATTAAAATTATGTGCAAAAAGTACATATATATATATTTTTTTGATTGCACTGCGCAGCATATGGGGTCTTAGTTTCCCAACCAGGGATCAAACTGTGACCCCTGCAGCGGAAGTGTGGAGTCCTAACCACTGGACCACCAGGGAATTCCCTGGAAAAAAGTATATCTATGGCAATAAAGGAAGTTCACAACTTGAACAAAACAGGTAACTAAATACTCTGCATAGTACGGTCCAGTTTTTGTTTAAAAATATTCTATATATGTGTACTATATGTGCATATACACATAGCATATAGACATACACATACATATATACATATATTTGGTGCTTGATTTCTTTTTTGCTTATGTGTATATAACATTTTAAAATTTATTATTTGATTTTATTACATTATTTTATTGCTTATATAACAAAACAAAGTAATTAAAAATAAAATATGAGGGCTTCCGTGGTGGCGCACCGGTTAAGAATCCGCCTGCCAATGCAGGGCACCGGGTTCGAGCCCTGGTCCGGGAAGATCCCACATGCCGCGGAGCAACTAAGCCCGTGTGCCACAACTACTGAGCCTGCGCTCTAGAGCCCACGAGCTACAACTACTGAGCCCACGTGCCACAACTACTGAAGCCCACGTGCCTAGAGCCCGTGCTCTGCAACAAGAGAAGCCGCGACAATGAGAAGCCCGCGCACCGCAACTAGAGAAAGCCTGCGCACAGCAACCAAGACCCAACACAGCCAAAAAAAAAAAAAAAAAAAGAGCTTTTCTCATCTATCAAATATGGAAAGTTTTAAAAAAATATGGATTAGATAACACAAAGTTCACAGCACTTAGTTTGTAATGGAGCAGGACCCTATGGGGCCTTCCCGGGACAGGCCTTTTCTCATATCCTCTTCTTTAGTTCCTCTCTGAAGTACCTAGATAACAGCATTTCATGCACATTTCCGGAGTTGTTTTACAGATGTGAAAACCCCCCACTGAAAGGAAGGTATTAACTACTTGATGACCATGAGCATATAGCCCCAGGCCTCCCCATAGCCTAAGGACTGATAATGTTAATCCCTGTGACACCTCCCTGTTGCCTTCACCTTCAGCCAATCAGAGAACTGTGCATGAGCTGATTACATACCTTGCAACTCCTCCCCCCCCTCCCCACACACTCACCTGGCTTTTAAAAAAATGCTTTGCTGAAACCCTTCAAGGAGTTTGGGGTTTTTTTTAGAGCAATGAGTCACCGGTCTCCTTAGTGGCCCTGCTATAAACCTTTCTCTGCTCCAAACGCCCACGTTTTGGTTTCTTTGCCCTCACTGTGCGTTGGGCACACGAACTTGTGCTAACAAGTTGATGATCAATAAATACTTCCTAAATGGGAAGGAAATCTAAAAAAGAGTGGATATATGTATACATATAACTGATTCATTTTACGGTACAGCTGAAACTAACAAAACATTGTAAAGCAACTAAACTTCAATAAAAATTATTTAAAAAATTTATCAGAAAAAAAAAATACTAGTTCCTCTCTCTTCCCTGGTGACAGGAGGTATTCAAGCACAAATTAGAAAATGGCAGGTCTGGGATGTAGTTGAAGAGATTTAGGCAAGAGGTTTCATTAGATGAACTCTAAAGCTCCTTTCAACTCCGACATTTCATGATCAACACAATTTTCCCCTGTTTACCTCTTAAACTATCAACTGGGATAATACAAAAAACTACGGTTTGTATTGACTATCTAGTAGCTGTGTTACCATCAGTAGCACTGTACATTGTGAATGGAGGGGCGGTGGTGTGAAAAAAAATCCGGCACGAGGGAAGCCAGACGCAAGTCCCAGCCCACCTCTCCATTGACAGTTCCCTGGCTTCCTTTTTTTGTGAATGAGTGGTGGTCCTCAGGCCTCAGATCAGACACTATCCGCGAGAAACAGAACTTTAAAAAGGGAATTACTTTCCTTTTCCAAGGAGTTGCCGGGTGGACCAACACAGAGGAATGGAGCGCCCTTTCCAACCGCCCGAGAGTATCGGAGACGGTCAAGACCCTGGGATCCAGTCTGTAAAGGACGACTGGGGAGCTCTCTCTAGGCACTGAGAGGGCCTCTCCCAGTTGGCCGCACCGGGCCTTCTCCGCCGGGCGCCGGGAGGTCGCGCTGGCCGCGGCTACAAGCAGGACAGCGCGGAGGGGCCGAACGCTCTGCCAGGTACCCTTACGGCCCCCACGTGCACGCCGGCCGCGAAAAGGCTGGGGCCTCGGGTGGGGGCGGGGCCAAGGCCGCGGGGCGGGGCTCCAGCTGCGCGCGCGCGGGGCGGGGGCGGGGCGCGCAGCGTGGTCTGGGCAGGCCCGGCGCTCCTCCTCCTCCCGCGCCCAGGCCTGGCGGGCCGAGCTCCTCCCCCGGCTCGGCCTCTCTTCCCACCCCTGCCCTCCTTCTGCCCAGCAGTTCCTCCTTCCCTCCTCCCCCTCTTCCTCGGTGAGGTGCTCCTCCATCAGCCAGCCAGCATGGCGGCCGTGGAGACGCGTGTGTGCGAGACGGACGGTTGCAGCAGTGAGGCCAAGCTCCAGTGTCCCACCTGCATCAAGCTGGGCATACAGGGCTCGTACTTCTGCTCGCAGGTAGACTCCCGCTCCCCAGCGGCGCCGCTGCCGCCCCCCCCTCCCCTCTCCGCCTGACCTCGCGGCCGGTCGGGACACGCTCCTCCTCTTCCCCCCGCGGCCGCGCCGGTCGCGCTTCCTCCTCCCCACAGTCTGAAGCGCCGCCGCCCCCTCTCTCCTCCGGGGGATCTGGGGCCCCACCGGACCCCGGCCGCGCGGGGCGCACGCTGGGTAGGGGCGCGGGCGGCCGCGGCCATGTGGGCTGGGGGCGGAAGCGGACTTGCCTTGGGTCGCTCGGCCGCGCTGGGGCCCCGCGTTGCGGGGCCGGTTCTCACCGCTCATCCTCTGCCCGGGCTGGGGCTGCCAGGTGTGCGGGCTACCCGGGACAGGTGGGGACGCCGGGGGAAGGGGGCAGCCCCAGCTGTGCGAGTCGTCACCGCTGCACCTCCCGGCAGGGCTCTGGTCTTGGTCGCTGAAGGGTGCGGGGCCGGGTAGTCACTCTGGTCCCTACGGGACTGGGGGTCGGAAGAGACCCGCTGGCCTTTGAAGAGTGAGTTACCTGGGACGGTGGGGGTCGCAGAGAGGAGGTATACTAGCTCCAGCCCCACCCACCTCTGTCAGTAGGTTTTACTGCTGCGCATTGACACTTCGGCAACTTTGGGGTTGGGGATGGAGAGGGATCTGTGTAATTCATTCTTTTCCTTTGGCATCCAGAATTATTAATTTACAAAACCATAAGTTAACAGTATGAGTCACCTCTGACTTACTGAATTTCCCACTGAGTGAAAAAGACAGTTCCATTAAGAGTTATGCTTTAAAGCCGTAGTGTATTTTAACAAGTTTTGTGCGGTGGAGCAAAGCCAGCACTGAATGGGGTCCGGACTGAAACGTGTGCTGGTGTTTATGTTTACTGAAGAGCACTTGTGTTCCGGCTGCATTTAGACGCTCGGAGTATTGGCCCGGCGGCATTGGTACGGCTTTTAGTTACAGTCCGGATTTGTTGAAGAGAGGCACGTGAATATTCAGGTACTAAATCGGTAGTGTCCCGCGGGGAGGAGAGCATGAACAAAGAGTCTGAAGGCACGGTCAGGGCCCTGCCCTTGCCGTTGACTGTGAGATCTTGAACTAGTCAAGTTACTTAATCTTTCTGAGCACCTCTGTACAGAGGGGAAGATGATACTTTTACTTGCATATTTCACAAGGTTGTTCTGAGGCCCAAATTATCCAGTGAATGTGAAATCTTGGTAAAACCTAAGGAGGTTCTTTTTAAAGGCCGTCAGTACACTGTAGCACTGTTATATATAAAAATATAAACGAATAGAAGGAAAACAAATATATGAGCAATAATATAAATATTTCAAATATAAAATGTGTAAACATAAAGATGTATGTAAAATTAACGTATAAATAAAATCCTTAAGGTCCAACACTTGTAGATAAGCCGTTGTAAGAGATCCTAGTTATGTTATACAGGTGTTGTTTTCAGATAGGATATGATCCTTGACCTTGTTAGTATCATTTGGAAAAAGTTGCATATGGAGAAGTGTTGCTCATTTAAAAAATAGCATTGGGACTACTCAACATGCTAAAACTGGTCTGAGTCCTTTTGTTTCTTTAAAATAATTTTCAAATTCTATAATTTGTTGAGGCCTGTGTGGGACCTGGACTTAAAACAAAAAAACAGTAGTTTATCTTTGGAAATTGTGTACCGCATGAGTAGACTAATGTGGTTTATGTTGTGCTTAAATTTAGTTGGCATTTGGTAATGTTAAGTGAATTAATATGTACACAGACTTACCTGCTGGGATTTTAAAAAGATACTATGCAGCCATATTCATCAGGGATGGGTGATATTCTCTTACGCATGGTATTATTCAGTAGAAAGAACATTGGCTCATTGGGGTTTATGGAAAAATGCCAACACATTTGTGAAAACATGCAGGGTTTATTCAGTACGGTAGGTATTTCATGTTGGATTCTGCAGGTATATTTCTAGTCCCATTGTTATACCTGTAGTCAAACATATCCTGACTGGTGCTCGAAGCTGTCTTTCTTCATTTCTGTTATTACCTCCTTTAGTCAGTTTTTAAAATTTCTCACCAGTTTCTCTTAGTTCATTTCCCTGCTGTAGTTTCCCACCTTGCAAATAAACACCCACAAAAAAAAAAAAAAAGAAAAATCAAAGGAAGAAAACCTTTTGTACAGAAGTTATTTCTCCCCTAGCATAGCACAGTCTGACTATGCTTACCGCCACCTGTAACAAATAGAGTTACCATTGCTTGCAGGATTCTAGCCCCATAGTCAGGGCACCTCTTCTGAGTCCACCTTTATTCTCTTGCTCTAACCAGAGGCTGTATTTATACTCTTTCCTTTACCCAGAATGTCACCTGTCTTCTGAAATCACAGCTATTCTTTCAGTCCCAGCTTGAGACCTTGGTCAATCATTAACTTTTCCTAAGCCAATTTCCACATTTGTGATGAAACTAGGGCTTCGTGCCACTTCTCTGATCATCTTCACTAGCAGTGGTCTGTCTTTTCTCTTCTCCTTGCTCCTCTGGTCCCCAGCCTGGCTATCTGGCCAGCTTGTCTTTGGGAACAAACCGAACTAAACTACAAGAGCCGTAACAGAAGTAAGCCTTTCCCGGTTACCCTGTCACACCACCTTATTCCCTTTATAACATTTTATACAATCTGTAATTATTTCATTTTTGTTCTTGTTTATCTGTCTTTTAATCAGAAGGTGAGGTCATGAAGAAGATATCTTGTTCACTTCCCTATCCTCATTTCTCAACACAGTGCTCTATGCAATAGGTGGTCAATAAATGCTTGAGTCATTGTATCAAAAGGCAGAATAAAGAGGTAGACTACTGCATTTGAATCACAGCTCCATTACTTACTAGCTGTGTGCTTTAGGTAGATAACCTTTGTTTTTTGTTATAGCCTTTTAAAATGGGTCTATGAATAGTACCAACCTCAGGGTTGGTACTAAATACTAAAGACTAAATACTAAGTGTATGTAAAACACTTAGCATAGCAGTGCATTTCATCAGTGTTAGCTCTTTTTATTGTTATACTGAGTTTATGCTTAAGGAGATAGAAATATTTTTATTTAGGATGCTTAATTTTAAGAAAAATTTTGGTCCTTTAATGGAACCCGTTTTACTTGAAATCGAGCTTTTCAGGAGTTCCTGATGTTTGATGATATTTCTTTATAGATTTATCCATCTTATTCAATAGTAGTTGACCAATTTTAATAGTAGTTTAGTAGTTTACTTGTAGTCCCTAACAGTTTGTAAGAGTTTTTTGAGGATGGAGGCTGTGCTATACTCATTTTTGTATTTCTTTTAAGTGCCTTGTACACAGTAGGCACTCAGTTCATTAAATGAAAGAAGAAAGGTCATTGGGCCTGAGAAGGAAAAGCAAAGAGCAATCAAGCCCTTAGTGAACACCCCAGGGCAGATGCTATCTTGTCCTTAGTTGAAGGATCTGCTGAGAAGGACCTGAGTGATTTGCAGCCCTTCATAAGGTATAAGAACTTAAAAGGTAGTATAGTATAAGTGGAAGGAGCCTGCCTGGGTTTGGAGTCTGACCTGGGTTTAAAATTTTTGTGACCATGTCCTTGGGTAAGTCATCTCCTATTTTATGAGAGGGCTAATGGTACACCCTCTTTATGGGGCTGAGGTGAAGGTGAATAAGAGCATGCAAAGTGCCTCACACAGTGTTCAGTAAATAGTTTTATTACACATATAGCCTTATGTCTTAATACTATTACAGACAGATATAAGGAAGGTTTAAAAATGTTTACGGACTCCTAGAGTAATGAAAATAAAAACAAAAATAAACAAATGGGCCCTAATTAAACTTAAAAGCTTTTGCACAGCAAAGGAAACCATAAACAAGATGAAAAGACAACCCTCAGAATGGGAGAAAATATTTGCAAATGAAACATCGGACAAAGGATTAATCTCCAAAATATACAAACCGCTCATGGAGCTCAATATCAAAAAAAATAAACAACCCAATCAAAAAATGGGCAGAAGACCTAAATAGACATTTCACCAAAGAAGACATACAGATGGCCAAGAGACACATGAAAAGATGCTCAACATCACTAATTATTAGAGAAATGCAAATCAAAACTACAATGAGGTATCAGCTCACACTGGTCAGAATGGCCATTATCAAAAAATCTAGAAACAATAAATGCTGGAAAGGGTGTGGTGGAATGCTGCACTCTTGGTGGGAATGTAAATTGATACAACCGCTATGGAGAACAGTATGAAGGCTCCTTAAAAAACCAAAAATAGAAGTGCCATATGACCCAGCAATTCCGCTACTGGGCATGTACCCTGAGAAAACCATAATTCAAAAAGAGACATGTGGGGCTTCCCTGGTGGCGCAGTGGTTGGGAGTCTGCCTGCTAATGCGGGGGACACGGGTTCGCGTCCTGGTCTGGGAGGATCCCACATGCCGCGGAGCAACTTAAGCCCGTGAGCCACGGCTGCTGAGCCTGCGCGTCTGGAGCCTGTGCTCTGCAGAAAGAGAGGCCGCGATGGTGAGAGGCCTGCGCATCGCGATGAGGAGTGGCCCCCGCTTGCCGCAAATACAGAAAGCCCTAGCACAGAAACGAAGACCCAACATAGCAATCAATCAATCAATCAATAAATCTTTAAAAAAAAAAAAAAAAAAAAAAAAAAAAGAGACATGTACCACAATGTTCATTGCAGCACTATTTACAATAGCCAGGACATGGAAGCAACCTAAATGTCCATCAACAGATGAATGGATAAAGATGTGGCACAAATATACAATGGAATATTACTCAGCCATAAAAAGAAACGAAATTGAATTATTTGTAGTGAGGTGGATAGACCTAGAGTCTGTCATGCAGAGGGAAGTAAGTCAGAAAGAAAAACAAATACCGTATGCTAACGCATATATATGGAATCTAAAAAAAAATAGAAATGGTACTTATGAACCTAGTGGCAGGGCAGGAATAAAGATGTAGACATAGAGAATGGACTTGACACGGTGTGGGGAGAGGGGGAAACTGGGAGACAGTGAGAGTAGCACTGACATATATACACCACCAAATGTAAAATAGATAGCTAGTGGGAAGCAGCAGCATAGCACAGGGAGATCAGCTCTTTGCTTTGCGACCACCTAGAGGGGTGGGATAGGGAGGGTGGGAGGAGGGCTCAAGAGGGAGGGGATATGGGGATATATGTATGCATATGGCTGATTCACTTTGTTGTACAACAGAAACTAGCCCAGCATTGTGAAGCAATTATACTCCAATAAAGATGTATTTAAAAAAAATAAAAATATAAGCAGTAAATAAACATATTCTATGAAATACAGAAAAAGTGTTTAAGGAGAAGCATTGTTTGTTATGAACATTTTGAACAAATTCTTGCAATAGGTTCTTTCAAGGAAGCAGTGGCAATGTAAGGTGACTGATTGGGTCTTCAGTAAGAAAGTGAGTTGGTGGGCATCTTGTATGTTGGAGTTGGAAAGTGAGGAAGGAATTGCCCTTCCAACATGTAGCATCTTTGAAATGCAGACCTGCCCTCTAAAACTCTTTCTCCTTTGGTAACAAAGTTCCTGAGAATGCGGAGTGTTTCTGGAACTCATCTTCATCCTCATTGGAGGTATTACCATATTATACTTTTTATTTCTAGGGATTTTCTTTAAATTCCTCACATTACCTCACACTATGCCTAGATATTGCTGTAAGATAGGTGTTTGGGTACAACTGTCTTAGCTTCTTATTAAAAAATGAATAGGATGATGGTCTAGAGAGGTTGTGATTTTTTTTTAAACAAAAATAACTTTCGCTGTAGAAAAAATTAGAAAATGCAGGTGAAAAGTTACCCAGTGATTATTTCTGTGAGTTTTTTGATGAGTATTCTTACAAACACATTTATATATTCTTATATACATTTATGTGCATATACTTGTATGTGTTTTTGTCAGAATGGTACCATAATATACCTAATCTTAGGGGATTTGTTTACTTTTATGTCTTAACTAATACATTGGGAATGTCCGTAATAGCTACATTTACATTATCCTTTGTAGTGGCTGGACTAATATACAATGTGATAGATGTACCGTCCTTTATTTACTCACTTATGGTTGAATTTACTTTCGTTTCAATTTTTTTAGCTACTGTTTAACTGCTCTTCAATAAATGTTCTTGTGAAATTTAAATCATTTTGATTTACTCGGGAGTATAGGATAATAGTAGGACTGGTACAGGAACCCAGGAACCAAGGATTGAACCACCCCAAGCTGCTAGTAGTTCTCACAGTGTAGTCAATGGATTGTTACTAGTTTGAGAAACTTTTGGTGGTGAATGGAGATCTCCTTTTATTGACATGTTTGTATTATAAATGCTTGTCATGAATTATACTTTTATTCCAGTAGAACTTGTGAAAAGCAAAAGCATCATTTGATTGGTAGATAATCAAAAGTTGAACAAGTCTTTAACTCTGAGTTACTGTTTTAGAGATTGAAGGGCTATTGGAAGTAGATGTGATCTTATACTAGTCATATAGCTTGTGGTAGAAGTTTTAGTCACTTTTTTTTTTTTTTTTTGGATGAGTCTGTTTCGGATTTGGCATACTTACAACATTTTTAGTTTGGTCTTAGTAAATTTGGTGGGGATGACAGACACATAAGCCCGTTGCTAAACACATACCCAGCTCTAGACAGGAGGGAGAAGCTTTAGCATGGTAGCTCCTTCTCTATAAATGAGAAATTGTCTTTGGTATTAATAGCAAATCCATTTAGTTGATGTAATATAGGCAGGAATACTCTATAGAGCAACCATTGGGATTCTCTCCATATTAAAGTTTTAAGGTAACCAAATATAAATATAATTATCCTTTCTGCTTGATCCTGAACCTCTCTTGACCTCACAGTTTTAACATGAAGCATTTGCTTATTCATGCTTGGGCAGCTCAACAGTTATAAATCTTTTTTTTTCTTTGATTGATATCAGTCTCGGATCTGGCTTTGAATAAAGAACAATTCAACACACCCTATAGCTAGGCCTGCCTTTCTCAATGTGTGTATTTAGCAGCTATAGTTGAACCTAGGAAAGGGGGCCCTCTGAAAATTCCCCTCAATTATTCATTGCAAATGAGTTTTCTCTTTGTGCACCATTCACAATAGCTAAGTTGTGGAAACAACCTACATATCCATGGATGGATGAATGAATAAACAAAATTGGTATAAACATATAATAGAATACTATTCAATTTTAACAAAGAAGGGAATTTTGCAATGTGCCACAACATGGATGCATCTGGAGGACATTGTGCAGAGTGAAATAAGTCAGTCACAGAAAGACAAATACTGTGTGATTCCACTTACAAAAAGTACCTGAAATAGTCAAAATCAGACACTCAAAGAGTGGTTGCCAGGGGTTGGGTGAAGGGGGAAATGGGGAGTTACTAACCAATAGGCATAAAATTTCAGTCAAGTAAGATGGATAAGCTCTAGAGATCTGCTCTTTACCATTGTACCCACAACAATGTAAATTATATATATATAAATTTTTTGGCTGTGCCCTGCGGTATGTGGGATCTTAGTTCCCCGACCAGGGATTGAACTCGTGCCCCCTGCATTGGAAGTGTGGAACCTTAACCACTGGACTGCCAGGGAAGTCCCAATGTAAATTATTATTGACACTTACAATTGTTAAGAGGGTAGATCTCATGTTAAAGTCTTCTTACCATTAAAAAAAAAAAGTTCTTTCCTGTTTTTGTCTCTAGTAACCTATCTGTTTTATAGCTAAGTTCAGTGGAGACTTCTTCCTGATACACCAGAGCTGTGCCATGTCTGTTGGAAAGCATTCCTAAAATCCCTGTCAGCTGGAGTTGGCTAGTGTGACATTTATCTGGGTCATAGGCTCAGGCCTCTAAAGAGTGGTTTGGGTATAAGTGAAATTTTGTGACTTTAGCAGTTTCCTTATCATCATATACTGGGAGGCAACAGAGACTTTTCCATATTTTGAACTTGTATTTATTGGTTCTGCCTTGATAAAAGGTACAAAAGGGCAGCCCTTTGCATCAGATTCTGAAGGTTATCCTGCTTTATCGATCAAGCTATGAGCTCGAATCATTCAGTAAAATAGGTAAATGTAAGTGCCATTAGGTTTTAGACATGGCATGGCTTTTTTTTTTTATTCCCTCCTCTGAATGGGGATTTATTTTCTTACTGATTATTTCACTAATTGGTGCTAGTGATGGGTTTAACTATTTGAATACTGATAACTCTGCATTGTTCACTACTAATATGTAGAGAAAAATATAAATGCAGTTATGTGATTTAGTATTGCTTTTGAATTGAGGTTTTGAAGTACCTTAAAGTCAGGATCTAAAGTTTTCTTTTTTTACTCATTTGTTTTTATTAGATGTAGAATAGAATAAAAAACTAACAGTAAGTCATCCATAGGATCTAAAGAAACATGGTACAGTAAATGCCTCTATACTTAACCACCTAAGTTATTAAAAAGAACATTATTAGTAAAGCAAGTAAAACCAGAAGGCTCTTATGTGTCTCTCACCCAAGTGGAACTCCCTATTCTGAATTTTGTGTTTATCATTCATTTGCTTTTCCATGTTGATTCCTTAGATAATACATTGTTTAGTTTTGATGTTTTTGAGATTTTTATAAATGAAATCACTGCAAGTATTCTTCTAAAACTTGCTTTATGTATTGAGGTGCTCCTGTGTTGCACCTAGGAGTGCAACATAGGAGTGGGGGGGCTGGGAGCTGAGGCTCAGGCTTCGGTGGTCAGACCCCAGGGAGAGGACTGGGGTTGGCTGCGTGAACACAGCCTGAAGGGGGCTAGTGCACCACAGCTAGCAGGGAGGGAGTCTGGGAAAAAGTCTGGACCTGCCGAAGAGGCAAAAGACCATTGTCTTGGAGTGCACGAGGAGAGGGGCTTCCTGCTCTGTGTTCCCACAGGTGACAGAGCACCACCTAAGTGAGCTCCAGAGATGGGCACGAGCCGCGGCTATCATCTCGGACCCCAGAGGCGGGCATGGACCGCTACCGCTGCCACCAAGGATCCTGTTTGCAAGCGCAGGTCACTACCCACACCCTCCTGGGAGCCTGTGCAGCACGCCACTGCCAGGGTCCCGTGATCCAGGGACAACTTCCCCAGGAGAACACATGGTGCACCTCAGGCTGTTGCAGTGTCACTCTGGCCTTTGCTGCCACAGGCACGCCCCGCATTCCACCTGTGACTGCCATACCCCTCCCTCTCCTCAGTCTGAGTGAGCAAGAGAGCTCTAATCAGCCGCTGCTTTAACCCCCTCCTGTCTGGGCAGGAAACAGATGCCTGAGGGCGGCGTACACGCAGAGGTGGGACCAAAACCAAACCTGAACCCCAGGAGCTGTGCGAACAAAGAAGTGAAAGGGAAATTTCTCTGTGTAGCCTCAGGAGCAGCAGACTAAATGCCTGCAATTGGCTTGGTAAACCCTGTATATGTGGAATACCTGAATAGACAATGAATGCTCCCAAAAAAAGGCGGTGGAGTTTGGGGAGCAGCTGTAGACTTGGGGTTTGCTTTCTGGGTCTAATTTGTTTTTGTTTTTATGTCTATTTTGGTTTTTGGTTTTATCTTAGTTTAGTTTTAAGTGCTTGTTATCATTGGTGGATTTGTTTATATGTTTGGTTGCTCTCTTCCTTTTTTTTTTTTCCTTTCTCTTTTTGTGAGTGTGTGTGTGTGTGTGTGTGTGTGTGTGTGTGTATGTTTCTTTGTGTGATTTCGTCTGCTTTTACCATTTGTTTTGGGGCTCTGTTCAGTTTTTTTTAAAAAATAAATTTATTTATTTATTTATTTATTTTTGGCTGCATTGGGTCTTCATTGCTGCGCACGGGCTTTCTCTAGTTGCAGCGAGCGGGGACTACTCTTCGTTGTGGTGCGTGGCTTCTCGCTGCGGTGGCTTCTCATTGGGGAGCATGGGCTCTAGGTGCGCAGGCTTCAGTAGTTGTGGCTCGCGGGCTCTAGAGCACAGGCTCAGTAGTTGTGGCGCACGGGCTTAGTTGCTCCGTGGCATGTGGGAGCTTCCTGAACCAGGGCTCGAACCCATGTCCCCTGCATTGTCAGGTGGATTCTTAACCACTGCGCCACCAGGGAAGCCCTGTTTGGTTTTTTTAAAATTTATTTATTTTTTCTCCTTTTCTTCTGAGCTGTGTGGCTGGCAGGGTCTTGGTGCTCAGGCTGGGTTTCGGGCCTGACCTTCCAAGGTGGGAGAGCCAAGTCCAGGATGTTGGATGACCAGAGGCCTCCCGGCCCCATGTAGTATTAATCAGCGAGAGCTCTCCCAAATATCTCCGTCTCAACACTAAGACCCACCTCCACCCAATGGCCAGCAAACTCTAGTGCTGGATGCCCCATGCCAAACAACTAGCAAGACAGGAACACAACCCCACGCATTAGCAGAGAGGCTGCCTAAAGTCATACTTAGTTCACAGACACCCCAAAACACACCACCTGACACGGCCCTGCCCACCAGAGGGACAAAATCCAGCCCCATCTACCAGAACACAGGCACCAGTCCCCCTAACCAGGAAGCCTACACAAGCCACTGAACCAACTTCACCCACTGGGGGCAGACACCAGAAATAATGGGAAGTATGAACCTGCAGCCTATGAAAAGGAGACCCCAAACACAGTAAATTAAAAAAAATGAGAAGACAGAGGAATACGCAGCAGGTGATGGAGCAAGGTAAAAACCCAACAGACCAAACAAATGAAGAGGAAATGGTCTACCTGAAAAAGAATTCAGAGTAATGATAGTAAAGATGATCCAAAATCTCGGAAAAAGAATGGAGGAAAATGCAAGAAACGTTTAACAAGGACCTAGAAGAACTAAAGAACAAACAAACAGAGATGAACAACAGTAACTGAAATGAAAAACACACTAGAAGGAATCAATAACAGAATAACTGAGGCAGAAGAACGAATAAGTGAGCTGGAAGACAAAATGGTGGAAATAACTGCTGAGGAGCAGAATAAAGAAAAAGGAATGAAAACAATTGAAGACAATCTCAGAGACCTCTGGGACAACACTAAATGCACCAACATCCAAATTATAGGGGTCCCAGAAGAAGAAGAGAAAAAGAAAGGGTCTGAGAAAATATTTGAAGAGATTATAGTCGAAAACTTCCCTAACATGGGAAAGGAAATAGTCACCCAAGTCCAGGAAGCACAGAGAGTCCCATACAGGATAAACCATAGGAGAAACACATCAAGACACATATTAATCAAACTAACAAAAATTAAATTCAAAGAAAAAGTATTAAAAGCAGCAAGGGAGAAGTAACAAATAACATACAAAGGAATCCCCATAAGGTTATCAGCTGATTTTTCAGCAGAAACTCTGTAGGCCAGAAGGGAGTGGAAGGATATACTTAAAGTGATGAAAGAGAAAAACCTACAACCGAGAGATTACCCAGCAAGGATCTGACTCAGATTCGACGGAGAAATCAAAAGCTTTTCAGACAAGCAAAAGCTAAGAGAATTCAGCACCACCAAACCAGCTTTACAACAAATGCTAAAGGAACTTCTCTAGGCAGGAAACACAAGAGAAGGAAAAGGCCTACAAAACCAAAACCAAAACAATTAAGAAAATGGTAATAGGAACACACATATCGATAATTACCTTAAATGTGAATGGATTAAAAGCTCCAACCAAAAGACACAGACTGACTGAATGGATACAAAAACAAGACCCGTATATATGCTGTCTACAAGAGACCCACTTCAGACCTAAGGACACATACAGATTGAAAGTGAGGGGATGGAAAAAGATATTCCATGCAAATGGAAATCAAAAGAAAGCTGAGTAGCAATACTCATATCAGACAAAATAGACTTTAAAATAAAGACTATTACAAGAGACAAGGACACTACATAATGATCAAGGGATCAATCCAAGAAAAAAAATACAACAATTGTAAATATTCATGCAGCCAACATAGGAGCACCTCAATATATAACACAAATGCTAACAGCCATAAAAGGGGACATTCACAGGAACACAATAATAGTAGGGGACTTTAACACCCCACTTTCACCAATGGACAGATATCATCCAAAATGAAAATAAATGTGGAAACATCAGCTTTAAATGACACATTAGACTAGATGGACTTAATTGATATTTATAGGACATTCCATCCAAAAACAACAGAATACACTTTCTTCTCAAGTGCACATGGAACATACTCCAGGATAGATCATATCTTGGGTCACAAATCAGCCTTGGTAAATTTAAGAAAATTGAAATCGTATCAAGTATCTTTTCTGACCACAACGCTATGAGACTAGATATCAATTACAGGAAAAAAATCTGTAAAAAATACAAACATACAGAAGCTAAACAATACACTACTAAATGACCAAGAGATTACTGAAGAAACCAAAGAGGAAATCAAAAAATACCTAGCAACAGAGGACAATGAAAACACAACGACCGAAAGCCTATGGCATGCAGCGAAAGCAGTTCTAAGGTGGAAGTTTATAGCAATACAATCCTGCCTCAAGAAACAAGAAAAATCTCAACTAAACAACCTAACCTTACACCTAAAGCAATTAGAGAAAGAAGAACAAGAAAAACCCAAAGTTAGCAGAAGGAAAGAAATCATAAAGATCAGATCAGAAATAAATGAAAAAGAAATGAAGGAAACAATAGCAAAGATCAATAAAATCAAAAGCTGGTTCTTTGTGAGTTAAACAAAATTGATAAACCATTAGACTCATCAAGAAAAAAAGGGAGAAGACTCAAATCTACAGAATTAGAAATGAAAAAGGAGAAGTAACAACTGACACTGCAGAATCATGAGAGACTACTACGAGCAACTATATGCTAATAAAATGGACAACCTGGAAGAAATGGACAAATTCTTAGAAAAGCACAACCTTCCAAGACTGAACCAGGAAGAAATAGAAAATATGAACAAACCAGTTACAAGCACTGAAATTGAAACTGTGATTAAAAATCTTCCAACAAACAAAAGCCCAGGACCGGATGGCTTCACAAGTGAATTCTATCAACATTTAGAGAGGAGCTAACCCCTGTCCTTCTCAAACTCTTCCAAAATATAGCAGAGGGAGGAACACTCCCAAACTCATTCTACAAGGCCACCATCACCCTGATACCAAAACCAAAGATGTTACAAAAAAGAAAACTACAGGCCAATATCACTGATGAATATAGATACAGAAATCCTCAACAAAACACTAGCAAACAGAATCCAACAACACATTAAAAGGATCATACACTGTGATCAAGTGGGGTTTATCCCAGGGATGCAAGGATTCTTCAATATACACAAATCAATCAATGTGAAAAACCATATTAACAAATTGAAGGACAAAATCCTTATGATAATTTCAATAGATGCAGAAAAAGCTTTTGATAAAATTCAACACCCATTTATGATAAAAACTCTCCAGAAAGTGGGCATAGAGGTAACCTACCTCAACATAATAAAGGCCATATAAGAAAAACCCACAGCCAACATCATTTTCAATGGTGAAAAACTGAAACCGTTTCCTGTAAGATCAGGAACAAGACAAGGTTGCCCACTCTCACCACTGTTATTCAACATAGTTTTGGAAGTTTTAGCCACAGCAATCAGAGAAGAAAAAGAAATAAAAGGAATCCAAACCGGAGAAGAAGAAGTAAAACTGTCGCTGTTTGCAGATGACATGATACTATACATAGAGAATCCTAAAGATGCTACCAGAAAACTACTAGAGCTAATCAATGAAATTGGTAAAGTAGCAGGATACAATATCAACGCACAGAAATCCCTTGCATTCGTATCACTAACAACAAAAAGCTGAAATAGAAATTAAGGAAACTCCCATTTACCATTGCAACAAAAAGAATAAAATAAACCAACCTAGGAATAAACCAACCTAAGGAGACAAAAGACCTGTATGCAGAAAATTATAAGACACTGATGAAAGAAATCAAAGATGATACAAACAGATGTAGAGATATACCATGTTCTTGGATTGGAAGAATCAACATTGTGAAAATGACTGTACTACCAAAAGCAATCTACAGATTCAATGCAATCCCTATCAAACTACCAAGGGCATTTTTCACAGAACTAGAACAAAAAATTGTACAGTTTGTGTGGAAACAGAAAAGACCTTGAATAGCCAAAGCAATATGGAGAATGAAAAACGGAGCTGGAGGAATCAGGCTCACTGACTTTAGACTATACTACAGAGCTACAGTAATCAAGACAGTATGGTACTGGCACAAAAACAGAAATGTAGATCAATAAAACAGGATAGAAAGCCTAGAGATAAACCCACTCACATATGGTCGCCTTATCTTTGACAAAGGAGGCAAGAATATACGATGGCGAAAAGACAGCCTCTTCTATAAGTGGTGCTGAGAAAACTTGACAGCTACATATAAAAGAATGAAATTAGAACACTTCCTAACACCATACACAAAAATAAACTCAAAATGGATTAAAGCCCTAAACTTAAGGCCAGACACTATAAAACTCTTAGAGGAAAACATAGGCAGAACATTCTATGACATAAATCACAGCAAGATCCTTTTTGACCCACCTCCTAGAGAAATGGAAATAAGATCAAAAATAAACAAATGGGACCTAATAAAACTTAAAAGCTTTTGCACAGCAAAGAGACCATAAACAAGACGAAAAGACAACCCTCAGAATAAGAGACAATATTTGCAAATGAAGCAGCTGACAAAGGATTAATCTCCAAAATTTACAAGCAGCTCAGGCAGCTCAATATCAAAAAAACAACCCAATCCAAAAATGGGTGGAAGACCTAAATGGACTTTTCTCCAATGAAGATATACAGATTGCCAACAAACACATGAAAAGATGCTCAACATCAGTAATCATTAGAGAAATGTAAATCAAAACCACGATGAGGTATCACCTCACACTGGTCAGAATGGTCATCATCAAAAAGTCTAGAAACAATAAATGCTGAAGAGGGTGTGGAGAAAAGGGAACTCTCTTGCACTGTTGGTGGGAATGTAAATTGATACAGCCACTATGGAGAACAGTATGGAGGTTCCTTAACAAACTAAAAATAGTAGTACCATATGACCCAGCAATCCCACTACTGGGCATATACCCTAAGAAAACCATAATTCAAAAAGTGACATGTACCACAATGTTCATTGCAGCACTATTTACCATAGCAAGGACATGGAAGTAACCTAAGTGTGCATCGACAGATGAATGGATATAGAAGATGTGGCACATATGTACAATGGAATATTACTCAGCCATAAAACGAAGCGGAATTGTGTTATTTGAACTGAGGTAGATGAACCTATAGTCTGTCCGTCATGCAGAGGGAAGTAAGTCAGAGAAAAACAATTACCGTGTGCTAACACATATATATGGAATTCACAAGAAAATGGTTCTGATGAACCTAGGGGCAGGACAGGAATAAAGACGCAGACGTAGGGAATGGACTTGAGATGGTGTGGGGAAGGGTAAGCTGGGATTAAGCGAGAGGGTAGTATTGACATATATACACTACCACATGTAAAATAGCTAGTGGGAAGCAGCTGCATAGCACAGGGAAATCAGCTCGGTGCTTTGTGACCACTTAGAGGTGGAAGATAGGGAGGGTGGGAGGATGGTGCAAGAGGGAGGGGATATGGGTATATATGTATACATATAGCTGATTCACTTTGTTCTACAGCAGAAAGTAACACAGCATTGTAAAGCAATTATACTCCAATAAAGATGTAAAAGAAAAATAAAAAAACTGGATTTGGATAAATTGAAAGAAAAAAAAAAAGGTAAGTGAAAAGGTGTGTATTAGTGCAAAGGAGAGGACATTCTCTCCAGGGGAAGGATATGTTTATGGAAGCAGGAGCAAGCTGAGACGTGTGTTATGGCAGGTAGATTAGCTTTACGGTGGTAAAGAGTCTCAGTATAGAAATAAGGAAATAAAATGATTGTTAGCAGGGTAGAGACCTTGCTGTTCCATTGAGTATATTTTTTCAAAATGTAAATACCTTCATTTGTATTTTCAGTATAAAAAGCAGTACATGATCTTTGCATAAATTTAAAACAGAAGTGTATAAAGTGAAAACTCTGTCATGATCATATCCTAAGAGAGTGTTAACAGTTTGGTGTATTGTCTTTTCAGACTTTTATGTATATATTACATAGAGGTTAGAGCACGGATACTGTGTCCAGAGGGCCTGCATTTAAATCCTGGCTTTGTGATTAATTAGCTGTGTGGTTCTTTTACATGTTAATTAATCTCTCTGTGCTTCAGTTTTCTCATCTGCAGAATGGGAAATTAATAGTACCTAACCCTTTAGTGTTGTAAAGATTAACAGTTAATGCATAGTAAGTCCCTAAATCAGTGCTTGGCATGTAGTACACATTTAAATGTTACCTGTTGTTTTTATCTTTTGAAAACAAAAACGGGATCGTTGTTCTTTATTATACACAGGTGTACAGTTTTGTAACTTTTTAAAAAATGAATTTCTTTCTTACTGTGGTTAAAAAAGACATAGAGACGTTACCATCTTAAGCATTTTTAAGGTACAGTTCAGTGGTGTTTATTATTTTTACATTGTTGTGGAACATATCTCCAGAACTTTTTTAATCTTGGAGAACTGAAAGAACTTATTATTTTTTAATTAATTAATTAATTAATTTCTACTTTTGGCCGCATTGGGTCTTCGTTGCTGCACGGGGGCTTTTCTCTAGTTGTGGCGAGCGGGGGCCACTCTTCGCTGCAGTGCGCGGGCCTCTCATTGTGGTGGCTTCTCTTGTTGCGGAGCACGGGTTCTAGGCGTGTCGGCCTCAGTAGTTGTGGCTCGAGGGCTCCAGAGCGCAGGATCAGTAGTTGTGGCACACGGGCCTAGTTGCTCCACGGCATGTGGGATCTTCCCGGACCAGGGCTCGAACCCGTGTCCCCTGCATTGGCAGCTCGATTCTCAACCACTGCATCACCAGGGAAGCCCCTGAAACAACTTATTAAACAACTCCATCCAGCCCTGATAACCACCATTCTGCTTAATTTGAGGTGGGGAATAGCATGAGTATTTTTAAAGAAAAGCTTTCCTGGTGGTTCTAAAACCTATTCAGGAATGAGAACCATACTACCCCATATCAGCCCCTAAAACTGGTGGACATATGTTGGTGCTAAAGAAAAAGTGTGTTCTCTTGGGCTGAAAACTCAAGCTTTACCTACTAGTTATAGTAGGTAATCAATAGACAGTGCTTTGGTGCAGCGAAATAGGTGGAAAGTAGGGCAATGAGATAAAGTGCTCTCAAAGGAGTACTGAATAAGTACATGTGCCCTATTAGGCTTCAGGTGGGTTGGGGCGTGGTGTGGACACTTTATGGAGAAGGTGGCATTTGTAACAGACCTGAAGGGATAGGTAAAGCTTCTGAGGACAAGATGTAAAGGTGTGAGTGTCAGGAGCAGATAGACCAGGTTGTGCAAGGGAAAGGAGAATGTGGTGTTCTCTGGGAAACTCTAACCCTAGTTTAGTTAGGTCGTTGGTACATTTTTCAGGGTTAAGAAAAGAAAGATTGCCCAGCTAGGAGTCAGGGGTTGATTCTTCAGGGTGTGGAGAATAAGTCACTCAGGTTTTTGAGTGGTCCTAATCAGGTAATGAATGGGGAAGAAAAAGAATGAGATTGTGGTGTAAGGAAGGAGCACTTGTTCGGTCTTCAAGAGTTATCAGGAGATACAGGAATGTTCTTGATGCCATCAGGGATTTTGAAGACCATGACCTGATTGCTTCATGGCCTCAGCAAGTAAGAGGAAGGTGGGTGTCTTTATACAGGTGAGAGGTATTTATTATGAATACTTTGGTTTCTTCATTTACTCAAATCTTCATATATTTTGAAATACAAGCCTTTAGCTAAGTAAGCTGTTTTGTGAGCCAGTTCCTCAGTTTATTTAATGACAATAATCCTCTTAGTCCTCTTATTAAAGCTGGAATTTGATGTAAGTTTCATGAACCAAGTATAAAACACTCTGAAATCCTCTGAGGAAAATATAAGGCTATTTATTTGGATAGCTACTTTTCAATGAATGTGATGAATTTCAAAATGTTAGTTGATGATAGCTACATTGCAAATATAGTTGGGAGAAAAATTGATGTGGTATAGCGTTGATCCCCAGTGCATTGTAAGCTTCTTCGGGATACCAAGTAGTCTGAAAAATGTGAAGCATGTTCTGCTTTTCTAGGAGTATGTTAATAATCTTCTTGAAAGTGAGGTTTTTTTTGCTGAAATAGAATCAAGGAGGATTATTTTAAAATCTTGGTAATTGCTCCATAGCTTATGAATTTTCAGAATAGATATGAAAAAAATAGTTTACCATGAATACTTACGGTATGTACCTTAACTTAAGATGTGTACCAATACTTAAATGTTGGTCTTTACACATTATCTTGGGCTTTTAACTTTGAAGTGACAGAGGAGAAGCGTTTTGAAATATAGTTCCTTTAAAAAACTTATACTACTTTTAGTTTGTTCAAAGTTTACCAGAGATCAAATCAACAGAGATTACAACGAAATAGATTATTAATTGAATTGTAGAGGCAGTAATTGCTAAAGGGTTTAGAAGAGGTGTCATTTGTCACTGGGGGATAGGAGGAGTTTTACAGAGAAGGTGGTATTTAAAGTCATTTCTTATCTTCTAAACTCTTGCAGGAAGGTAAGGTTTGGATGGAGGAGAGGAGGGCATCTGATTATTTAAGCTTAATTGCTTTGAAAGATAAGATATGAAATTGGGCACAGGTGAGAGTGGCTCCCCCTCCCTGCTCCTGTCTCAGAGCAGCTCTTTGTTCTGTTTTAAATACTAAAGATTGCTCTAGATTTCTTTTTACAAGAGTTCTATGATCAGTAGTGGTAAAAAGAAAAACTTGGCATCTACTCTGATACACTCCAGATGGCAAGCATTAGCAAATAGAATTGAAAATCTTTATTTAGAATTCAAGAAGATTTGATGATTGGGTTCCTGCATGTTGTCGTGTTGTAAATAACATTACCTTTTGAGTGGAGAAACTAGGAACAATCAACAAATAATGGTGAATGTGTAGACATACCCACTGTAAGAGATGGGTCACTGAAGAAGACAACGTTAGGAAGGATGTGAGGTTGATGTGAAAAAAAAAGAATAACATGATTGTTTTTCTTGATGCCAGTCTGTCAAGCCTTGTTCACCGTAAGGTGATGTCCCCCAGGAAGAGGCTGAAAGAGGTGAGCTGTGTGTTTTAGCCACTGGGGTATACTTAGTTATGGGGCAAAGAGTAACTTGTCCGGTTAGTAACACCGTGAGCAGAAAGTATAAACACATTGCCTTAATGCTGTATTAATTGTTTTAAAGTGTGCTTCAAGTGACAAGATGCCTTAGCTCAGAATAAGAAAACAGTTTGTCTTTTAGATGGAATCTTCATGCAGCTGGAAAATGGCGTTCAACTTAAAATACTGGCTGTAGGAAAGGAACCTTAATATAAATACACTGTACAGTTTAGAGATTACTATACCAATTATTATTATTATTATTTAAATAAATTTATTTATTTTATTATTTTATTTTATTTTTTTGGCTGCATTGGGTCTTCATTGCTGTGCGTGGGCTTTTCTCTGGTTGCGGGGAGCGGGGGCTACTCTTCTTTGCAATGTGCGGGCTTCTCGTTGTGGTGGCTTCTCTTGTTGCAGAGCACGGGCTCTTGGTGAGTAGCCTTCAGTAGTTGTGGCACACAGGCTCAGTAATTGTGGCTCATGGGCTCTAGAGCGCAGGCTCAGTAGTTGTGGCGCATGGGCTTAGTTGCTCTGTGGCATGTGGGATCTTCCTGGACCAGGGATCAAACCCGTGTCCCCTGCATTGGCAGGCGGATTCCTAACCACTGCGCCACCAGGGAAGCCCCCAATTATTATTTTTTAAATATGGCTTTGATTCTTGAAAAGACATGCACATGGCTTAGCATCAAATAGTCTATAATCCTTACACCCTATACCAGATATCTCTTTCAACATTTTATCCCAGTTTTATTGAGAAATAATTGACATAACATTGTATAAGTTTAAGGTATACAACATAATGATTAGATACATGTATATATTGTGAAATGATTACCACAATAAGTTTAGTTAATGTTCATCACCTCACATAGTTTCAATTTTTTTCCCCGTTTGATGAGAACTTTTTAAGATTTACTCTCTTAAGCAACTTTCAAATATACAGTAGAATATTGTTAACTACACTCATCATGTTGTACATTATATCCCCAGAACTTATTTATCTTTCACCATTTTAAACAGATTATTTTGACACTTAATTCCATATCTCTAAAATACATGGTTAAATTGCTCTGTCTTGATAATCTGGTTTTAGGCCTTCTCTCTAGGCTTCCTGGAATGGCAGAAGAGGGTTTAGCTATTACACTCCTCACCTGCCATGTGCCTGTCTTCTGACTTGTAAGGTGGTTATAAGTCATGTAGTCTACTTGCCACTTATAGCTGTGTGACCTTGGGCAAGTCATTTAACTTCTGTGCAGCTCAACTTTTCTCATCTGTAAAATGAGTACTATATAAATAGTATCTAGCTCATAGAGTTGTTAGCATTTAACCTATGTAATTAGAATAGTGCCTAGCACATAGTAGGCTCTATGTAAGTGTTATGTATTATTATTACATAGTGATTACCTTTCCTTTCCTGTGTAACTCATTACTTAGCTTTCTGTGTACTTGTCTTTAATTACCCTAACCTTTCCTCTGGTTTTGTAAGTCTTTTTTTAGTATATTTAAACATACTTGGTATTCTTTACTTGATTTCGTGTTCTTGAAGAGTCTCTTCCAGAGTCTTCTGACCTCTCCAACCTGGATTAGTCCATCTCTAGATCTGTTGTATAGTGAGTTTTTTTTTTGGTAGGGAGGTGGGTGGGATGGGGAGGGGATCATCTTACATCGTCCTGTGGTTTTCTTTTATCTTCTCTAATGTAGCATCCCCTGATTCCTACATCCTGCTAAAATATTTCATGGAAAATTTCCTTGAAAAATAACATTTTGAGAAAATATTTTACTTTCTAGGGTTATAAAGCATTTGTTTCTAATTTAAAACCACATATGGGTAGCAGTTTTATATTTTATGCCCTTTAGTTAGAAATAATTTTGTTATTTAGAGGTTAGTGTGTGTGTGTGTGTGTGTGTATGATGGTAGAAGGTATTAAATAGCAATTTTACATGGAATATCTTAGTTTGGACCCAGAATAGGTACTTTCAAATTCAGGAATGCTTTTTATATATTGAGCACTCATTAAACATTAAATGATTGATTTTGGCAACTCTTAAACCTTCTATTTGTTGAAAGTTTCAAAATAGAAACAACCAAGTCTTATAGTTATGGAACCACAATACGGCAATGTGGTTGCTAAAGCAGTATCTCTAGAATTTATAAAATAGGCTTGTTGTATCTTCTTGAAAGGACATTTTCCTGAACTTTTTAATGTTACCCTATTCCTTCCTCTACCTTGTGTCTAGTAGGTCTTCTTGAATAGGCAGGTAGTTTTTTGTTTTATTTTGTTTTCTTTATTTGAAAATGAGGAAGAAAGGACTTGCTTGTAACCCACCAGAAGGAGTTTAAAAAGTCATGCTGTATAACGTTCTGGCAAAGTTTGCTCGTTTTTGTTATTTAGAGGTTGCGTTTTACCAACATGAAGAATTAGTAATCTAGTGGAGTGATTTGCTTAGCATTTTTTTTTTTGGCCGTGCCCTGCGGCTTGCAGGATCTCAGTTCCCGGACCAGAGATTGAATCCGGGCCATGGCAGTGAAAGCCTGGAATCCTTACCATTAGGCCACCAGGGAACTCCCTTGCTTAGCATTTAATAACTTTTCAATATTGTAATTTAAAGTTAATGAGTTTATTCTGTTTATGTAAAGTCCTTTCTGGGAGCTACTGATGCATCAGGATGGTTAAATTCTATTCAGTATAGTTTTTTAAAAAAAATATTTATTTATTTATTTATTTATGGCTGTGTTGGGTCTTCGTTTCTTTGCGAGGGCTTTCTCTAGTTGTGGCAAGTGGGGGCCACTCTAAATCGCGGTGCGCGGGCCTCTCATTATCGCGGCCTCTCTTGTTGCGGAGCACAGGCTCCAGACGCGCAGGCTCAGTAATTGTGGCTCACGGGCCTAGTTGCTCCGCGGCATGTGGGATCTTCCCAGACCAGGGTTCGAACCCGTGTCCCCTGCATTGGCAGGCAGATTCTCAACCACCGCGCCACCAGGGAAACCCCTATTCAGTATAGTTTTGATGCTGAGTGTTTTTCTGTGTATGTGTTTTAATTCCATGAAAATCTCGGAAGTTATTTTATTATAGTAATATTATATTTTGTTTATTAAAAAAGATAATACATGATAGATGTAGAGAATTTAAAGTGATGGGTGCCTTCTCCCCAAATTTATCTCTAATTCCTCAGGATCTCTATTAAATATTAACAGTTTTCTATGTATCCCAAGGTGTTTTCAAAGAACGTGGTGCATCTCTTAATCAGCATATTAGTCAACAGAATTCAATAAGAAACTTTCTTTTTTTAAAAAATTAATTAATTAATTATTTTAATTTATGGCTGTGTTGGGTCTTCGTTTCTCTGCCAGGGCTTTCTCTAGTTGTGGCAAGCGGGGGCCACTCTTCATCGCGATGCGCGGGCCTCTCACTATCGCGGCCTCTCTTGTTGCGGAGCACAGGCTCCAGACGCGCAGGCTCAGTAATTGTGGCTCACGGGCCCAGTTGCTCCACGGCATGTGGGATCTTCCCAGACCAGGGCTCGAACCCCTGTCCCCTGCATTGGCAGGCAGATTCTCAACCACTGCGCCACCAGGGAAGCCCAAGAAACTTTCTTGATAACATGGTTTATTATAGTGTCTAGTAGGAAAATAATTACTAACGGTAAGAGAATTAACATACAGTAATATAAGCTCTGTGGATGAAAACATTTAATTATAGAATGTTTAATAAGTGGTAAGTATGATTCTGTTTGAGACCAGTCTTTCGTTTCTTCTTTGACTTTATCCTTTGCCAATTCTTAGTATACACTGAGAAATGTTTATGTATTTTTCATATTTATATAAAAAAATTTTTTAAGTTAAAAATTTTTATTTATCCTTTTTTCTTAAATCTGTTTCCTTTTACCTAGATCTTACCTGCTTCTTCCTCTCTCCTCTATATGCTGCTAGATTGTTTTTGCTTTTATTTGTGTTTACCAGTGTATTATAGAGGATACAACTCAGGGACAGCCAGATGGAGGAGATGCATAGGGCAAGGGATTGGGGTGGGGGATTGTGGTGCAGAGCTGTATCTTATCCCTTTTACTGAGCCGTTGCTTCTTCAGAGCACTGTCCTGTGAGCCTTGTAGCTAGATAGAAAGAGAGTAGACTTTGGAGCCAGAGAGCCCTGTGTTGCAGTTCCAGCTCTGCCACCCAACAGCTGTTTGAACTGGTTCATATTATTTACCCCTTTCCTGCTTTAGTTTCCCCATCTGTAAAATGGGAATATTAATATGCAGTTCCTAGGATTAGTGTGAAGTTTTAATGATATAGTACATGTAAGGTGCCTGGCACAAAATAGGCCCTCACCAAATGGTAGTTTCCATTAGCAAATGTCAAGGCTGGACAGGCTTTTATCTGTAATGGAAGGTGATGTCGTGCTAACCCAGCTTGATGGGAACCTTCCTTTATAGATAGTCACCACTTGGTCCTTTTTACTCATTAAGATGATGACAGGGCTATTTTTATTTTTGAGACAAGATTTTGAAGCAGAGTATTATCCTTCCCTATTATCTGTTGGCCAGTAGTAATAAGGGTTGGTAGTAATAGTGAAATGGCAGGTAGACAGGAAAGGGAAGAAAGAGCAGCAAGAAAACCCTGGATTAAAATATCCAGCAATACATATCGAGAGACATAAAATGCCTACAACTTTGAAAAAAAATATTACTAAGTTGCATTATGCACTATGTAAAGGAATAATCCACCATAGTCAGCTAGTTTATTTCAGGGAGGTAGAAATCATTAAATAATAGGTGAAGCTATTAATATAATACATCAAATCATTACATCAGATACAAAAAATTGCTTATGAAGATGCTTAAAATGAATTTGATAGGATTCAATACCAGTTCCTAATAACATTATTTTAAGAGTAGAAATAGAAAAAATTATTTCCTTAATATAAGAAAAAGTATGATATCTCCAGTTTTATTCTTTTTCAAAATTGTTTTAGCTATTCTAGTTTGCCTTTGTATATCAACTTTAGAATCATACTTTTCTATGTTAAAAAAAATCCTGTTGGGATTTGTAAAAAAATATTTATTTATTTATTTATTATTTATTTATTTGGCTGTGCTGGGTCTTAGTTGCAGCACGCGGGATCTTCCTTGCGGCATGCGAGATTTTTAGTTGCAGCATGTGGGATCTTGTTCCCTGACCAGGGATTGAACCCGAGCCCCCTGCATGGGGAGTGTGGACCACCAGGGAAGTCCCCTCCTGTTGAGATTTTGATTGGAATTGCTTAAAACTTATAAATGAATTTGGGGAGAATTGACATCTTTCCTGTATTTAGTCTTCTACTTCAAGAGCACAGGATGTCTATTTATTTAATTCTTACTTGATTTCTTTTATCATTGTTTCTTAGTTTTCAGCATACAGCTCCTGTACGTCTTTTGTTATATTTATACTATTTATTTAATATTGGGAGGAGTGATTGTAAATGGTGTTATTTTGTGTATTTCCAATTACACATGGCCAGTATATAGAAATATGGTGGGTTTTTGTGTGTTGACCTTGTATTTGTGGCCCTGCTAAACTGATATTTTAGTTCTGGAAGTTTTTTTCCCTTGGTGTTTTTATATAGGTAATTATGTGAGCTTTGAATGGGGGCAGTTTAATTTCTTCCTTTCTGGTCTGTATGCCTTTTATATTTTTCTTACCTTGTTGCATTGTAAGACTTCCAGTGTGATGTTGAAATATCCATGTTGAAAGTGGACATCCTTGTCTGGTTCTGATCTTAGGGAGAAAGCACTGTGTCTTTCACATTAAATATGATATAATCTGTAGACTTTTTGTAGATGATTGTTATCAAGTTGAGGAAATTCTCTTCTAGTTTACTGAGAGTTTTTATCATGAATGGTTGTTGATTTTTGTTGCCAACTATATTGTGGATTTTTCTTTTTCTTGCACTTCTGTTACTTTCTGCTTCATGTATTTTGAAGCTCTGTTGTTTGATATATACAATTTAGACTGTTACATCATCTTAGTTAATTGACCTTTTAAAAAAAAATTCTGTAATTTTCCTCTTTACCCTTAGTAATTTTCTTTGTTATGTCATGTAGGTCCTGAGGCTCTGTTCATTTTCTTAAAAAAATCTTTTCTGCGTTCAAATGGGATAATTTCTTTCAGTCTTTTAGTTCACTGAATCTTTCCTTTGACATCTTCATTATGCTATTGAGTACATCCAATTAGTTTTTTAGTTTGGCATTGTATTTTTCAATTTTAAAATTTTCATTTGGTTTTTCTTTACATCTTCTTTGTGAAGATTTTCTTTTTTTTCCATTGATTGAAGAGTGTTTTGATTGATTGTTGGAATGCTTTAATAATAGCTGCTTTAAAGTCTTCATCAGTTACTGCCAGCATTGGTGTCATCTTAGCATTGGTGTCTGTTGACTCACTTCCCTTGTAAATTGAAATTGTCTAGGTTCTTTATATGCTGAATAATTTTAGATTGTATCCTAGAGATTTTGAATCTTATGAGATCTTGAGTCTTGTTTAAATCTTGTGAAGAATGTTGATATTTTAAGTTTTAGCTGGCTACTAATCTGGTTAGATTCAGCCTGCAAGTTCCAACATGCCTTCTTTGGGTCCAGTGTCAGTTCAGTTTTCAAAACCTAGCAGTGCCATTCAGATCTGTCCCTGAGACCTGGACGATGGTCTCTCTATTCTGTTCTCATACACATCAGTATTGTATTATGAACAGCTTTATGGGGTCACTTTCTGGAGCTCCTTCCTGGTACTTTCCGGTTCCTTGGGAATTCTCATTTTTGGTCCTCTGGCCAGAAAGCTGGGGTTTTAGTTACCTGCTTTGCTGCATACTTCATGACTGTGCCTTTGTCTGGGCCAAATAACAGGAGGACACAGAGAGAAGAAAATAATGGGGTTCAGCCCCACCCTCGCTGGACCATAGCTTCACTGATCAGAGAGGAGATGCCTCTTGCTCAGAACTTTGACTCCTATGAGCTCACGTTGTGGGTCGCCTCAGGATCACTTGGGGTTTGGGGTGTGAGAAGACAGAAACGAGAAAAGAAGGTGGACTGTATTCTGAGCACTTAGGAGTTCCCTTTCCTGTTCCTTGAGCCAGAATTAGAGGGCTTCTGGACTGCTCTGTGTTTGTGCCCCGGTGGCCACTTCCATGTTGCCCCTGGTGATTTTGGTGGGGGAGGATGGTAAACTCATCACCAGTTCAGTGGTTCCTCAAATAGCTGTGCCGTACATTCTGTTTGGGTTTTGTAGTTGGACTAAATCTGTGAACCTCTGACTTTTGTCTCCTTTACAGTGGCTACTGATGTCTCTGCTCAATGTTTCTTTAATTTAAAAAATTTAAAAAAAAACAACCCTAAAACCTGGCTTCCTAAGGTTTGCTTTTGTGTCTGAATATCTTAGAATTCTGCCAAAGGTTAGTCACAAGTTGTGCTCACACACCTTGAGCTGGCAGGCTGTTCTCTGTGATGGTCTCTGTGTTGTCTGGAGAGCCTGTTCAAACCTAAGGTTCTTCCCGACTCTTTTTTTTTTTTTTAAATTTTATTTATTTTTGGCTGCCTTGGGTCTTCGTTATTGTGCGTGGGCTTTCTCTAGTTGCGGCGAGCGGGGGCTACTCTTCGTTGCGGTGCATGGGCTTCTCATTGAGGTGGCTTCTTTTGTTGCGGAGCAGGGGCTCTAGGTGCGCGGGCTTCAGTAGTTGCAGTACGCGGGCTCAGTAGTTGTGGTGTGCACGGGCTTAGTTACTCTGAGGCATGTGTGGGATCTTCCCGGACCAGGGATCGAACCTGTGTCCCCTGCACTGGCAGGCAGATGCTTAACCACTGTGCCACCAGGGAGGTCCCTCTTCCCGACTCTTGCATCCCCTTCCCCAATGCGCAGGTTCCGTGGACAGTGATGCTAGTCAGCTACAAAGGCCACAGTCATCACTAGCTGCCTAATTGCCATAAGTTTTCATAAGCTAAGAATTCAGGGCAGGGTTTACACAGACATGTTAAAAATATACAGGTGCATCATCTTTTCAAATTTCAAGTTTAAATTGCTTTTAAAAATAATAAGATTGAGGGACTTCCCTGGTGGCGCAGTGGTTAAGAATCCGCCTGCCAATGCAGGGGACATGGGTTCGATCCCTGGTCTGGGAAGATCCCACATGCCACGGAGCAACTAAGCCCGTGCGCCACAACTACTGAGCCTGCGCTCTAGAGCCCGTGAACCACAACTACTGAGCCTGTGAGCCACAACTACTGAAGCCCGTGCACGTAGAGCCCGTGCTCCGCAACAAGAGAAGCCACCGCAATGAGAAGCCCGCACACCGCAACGAAGAGTAACCCCCGCTCGCCACAACTAGAGAAAGCCCCGCGAGCAGCAACTGAGACCCAACGCAGCCAAAAATAAATAAATTTATAAAAAAAAATAAAATTGATAAAACTGTTATTGGCCACACATTTTTACACAGTTTTCCCTACATTGCAGTTGAGGAAAGTGGAACGTAGAGATATTAAGATTTTTTTCCCCTTACAGCTAATAAATGATCAAGCTATGGGACAAGTCTGTCTGACTTCAAAGTCCATGATTTTAGCTGCTGCCCTAAACTTAATTTAGAAAATCATGTGAGTTTTGAGTTGTCCCTACCTATAAACCCTTTATGAATTATGAATTATCCTTAGTAGTAGGTAGGCAATGGATTTTTTTGTAGTGTTAAAAAAATTAGGTGAAAATACTAATTTTCTTTAACATTTTAAATGCTTCTTTTATCTCTCCTCTCTGATGGTTCGTTCTTTCCCCTCTCTTTCTTGATTTAAATTGGTGTGTAAACTTCTGTGTTCTCTAAATGAATCAGTTGGGATAGAGATGTTATTTTATTTAAGGAAATATGTGTCAGCTTCTGTGGGGGTAAAAAAAGATGCTGGGTGAGGCAAAAGTATTTTGTTCATATAACCTATTTAGAAAAGTTTTATAAATAGGTTGTATCGGGTTGCCAACTATATAAAGGCAGATCTTATTTTGCAATTTTGATATGCATGAATCTAGTTACCACAGAGTAGTTAAAACCAGTCTCCCAACAACATGAGTAATGACATGAAGTACATAAGACTTCACTGCTAGCTCTTCAGTCCTCAGATCACTGCGTAAATCACAGCTGTGCGTGTTGATCAGTAAGTGACCAGTCCCTCCACTTCTTTCAAAGCCTGTCAGCGATTGGTCCCTGTGCATCTGTCACTCGGTTCTCTTGCAGACAGCAGAGCCTGTAGTTGCCTAGCTTTCTTGTTTCCCAATGATAAACTTATGTGACATTTTACAAAAATGGATCATTGAAAGAAGGAATTGGCTAACAAAGATGGAAGTGCAACAAAGAAGTGCTAAGTGCTGGAAGTGAAATCTAAATGGAACATGAATGGAGTTGTGGAAGAAACAGCTGACCCAGGGGAGTGTTGACATTGCCCACCTTTCTAGAGACTCTATAGATGTGCAGCCAGAGGAAGTCGGACAGACTTGTTGACATAAATGAGGAAAATGGTTGTGATGAAAAGAATGATGGTGTCTCAGGGGAAGTGACACCAACAAAAAACTTTACATTAAAAGAACTCTCAGAGGTACTGAGAGTGCAAAGGATAAAATTTGGAAGCTGTTTTAAACCTAAAAAGGCGTATGACAATCTGCCAAGCATAACAATGATATTCACTCTGTTTACTGAGTTATACAGTGGGAAGAAGGCACACGTGTTCAAATTAGTCTTGATAAGTTTTTAAATAAAGAAATAAAATACTCTAATTTTCAATATATCTAATGTTTTAAATTACAGTATACTAAACAAATATTAGTTTTACTTTTTCAGTTTCCTGTATATTTATAACCTACAGTACGAGAATTTTTTTTAAACATCTTGTTCAATTATTTATTTATTTATTTATTTATTTATTTATTTATTTATTTATTTATTTATTTATGACTGTGTTGGGTCTTCAGTGCTGTGCACAGGCTTCTCTAGTTGCAGCGAACAGGGGCTACTCTTCATTGTGGTGCACGGGCTTCTCACTGCAGTGGCTTCTCTTGTTGCAGAGCACGGGCTCTACGCGTGCGGGCTTCAGTAGTTGTGGCATGTGGGCTCAGTAGTTGTGGCTCGCGGGCTCTAGACCTCAGGCTCAGTAGTTGTGGCGCATGGGCTTAATTGCTCCGTGGCATGTGGGATCTTCCTGGACCAGGGATCAAACCCGTGTCCCCTGCATTGGCAGGCGGATTCTTAACCACTGTGTCACCAGGGAAGCCCAAGAGAATTTTTAATATTTTGATAAAAAGTTTTAAAGGTCATGGAACAATTGTGATTTTCCCTGTTGATTATGAAGATTGCTTTTTACGGTCACAGCTTGTATGGTTGTTTACTACTATGCAAAGCAAGGACTGCCTGTATTAAAAATCAGTTTTATGGAGTTCTTCAGGACCATTCTGTGTATTAAAGTTTTAATTTTGGGTTTGTGGATGGAGAGCACGGATGCTGTAAACTCAAGTCTTCATCAGGTTGTTCCTTCATTTAAAACCCTTTAATGGCTTTTTCTGTTGTCATTAGAATAGACCAGAATTTTTAACAGGCTCTGATCTCTGCCTCTGTCTTTAGCTCTTGTCTTCTACCTCTTCTCACAGCACTGTGTATTTTTTCTGTTTAGCCCTTATGACTTAAACTATGTAGTAAATTGTGTGATTAGCCATGTAATATTTGTCTAGAATAGGCCTATATTGTTCACTGCTGAATGCCCAGCACCTATGCGCATATAAACATGTGCTTACAAGTCTGTTCATTCATTCATTCATACATACAAGTACAGAGTTCATGTTACAACCACATGGCACTCTGTATTTTATATGTGCATGGATATAATTTTTTTCTGTGGAGGGGATTGATTGCTTTCCCAAGATTCTCAAAGGCTTCAGTGGTCTGAAAATGTTAAGTATTGTACTGTAGGAATTGATACAGTGAAATGTATACTCAAGCCTAGATGGTATCATTAAACATTAAAGATGTTCACTTTCCAGTCTACATTTGAATATTTGGACATACAAGATATTATATATGGCCCTGAGCAAGCATTTAAAATTATTACATTGTCTGTAGAAGATAAAATTCATTTTAAAAATGGTTATTTGTGTTGGGATATATTAATATAGTAGCATTTAAAAAATCTCTATCAATTTTACATAAGATATAAGACAGAGTAGAGTTGCTGTTGGGTGGGAAATCGGCTGCTTGGCAAATTTCATCTTCTAGAAAATTGTAAATTTCTTCTAGTTTTCAAACTGTGTTTTCCTTTTCAAATTACCTATTGATTTTTTTTTTTTTTTGGATCCTGATTCAGTTATATCTTAAGTTCTTTAAAGGGGTTTATTTAGCTGGAATCTTTAATTTTTTCAGGGAAGACTATTCACAGTATTGCTGTAGTATTGGCTATATCAATACCTAGGAGACATGTAAGCCACTTTAGCCATACTTAGTTCTCATTGGGCAGACATTCAGTTGCTTTATTCTAAGCTGGCATAATGAAAATGGTTTGAAAATTGTACCAAGTATAGTTGGTATGCAGATGGTTGGCCTGGTGTTAAGGAAACATTGGAGTTAAGGCCTGGAAGTGAAGGATGGCAGTAGCATGCCTACCATGCTGCCATGGTGGGATTTTTGCCTCTGGGCTTGGTGGACTCAGACTGCGGTCCTAGGACCTGCCCTGAACTTCTCCCTTCACTCCCTTCCTTCCATCCCTGACCTTTTCCTTGCTGACAGTCTTACTACCATAAACATCTCTGCTGTAGGCTAGACTGGAAGAAGGAAAACAAGAAGCTCCAGTCTGTCTTGTCACTTTTGCCAGTCATGTCTATGAGGAGGAATAGTTTGGAGAGGGAAGGAATAGAAGAGGTTGAAATTGCTGACTGAAGTTAGGTTTCTTAAAGTAACATCATGTGCCTTTGCTTGCCCCATTTAAAAATTACCATGGATAATTGGGAGTTGAGTCCATACATAAGTACATGTAAGTGGAAAAAGCTTCAGAAAGACTGTAGTTAGTCCCTCACCCTGTTTTAGTGTGTGCTCTGATGTCTTGTTAGTCACTGTATTAGTTTCCTGTGGCCGCTGTAACAAATCCCCCAAACTGAGTGGCTTAAAACAACAGACATTTATCCTCTTTTAGTTCTGGAGGCCAGAAGTCCAAAGTCAGTTTCATTGAACCTAAATCAAGGTGCTGGCAGGGCCACGCTCCCTCCAGGGGCTCTACCACATCACTCTGATCTCTGCCCTCCTAGGCACATTATGTTTTCCTTTTCTCTGTGTGTGAACCCCCCTCTTCCTCCTTCTTACAAGGACACTCATGATGATGGCATTTAGGGCCAACCTGCATAATCCAGGATAATTTCCCTGTCATAAAATCCTTAATTTAATCACATATGCAGCAACCCCTTTCCCGAATAAGGTAACATTTTACAGGTTCCAGGGATTTTATTATTGCTGCTTTCACCCATCACTCCTCCAGCCCCCTTTTTGTCTTTTATTAAACAGGTGAGTGATTGTTTATCCCACTGTTCTTTGAGTTTTCGTACCTCATAATCCAATGCAGTTTCTAACCAGTATATCCACCAAAACTAAAGTTGTAGCATTTTTTACTGACGTCTCTGTTATTGTTTTTCTACTATGATGAGGGGTCTGGAGGTGGATGTGTTGAGACTTGGAACAGCAGCTCCACAAAGTCATTAGGGACCCAGGCTTCTTGGGGTGTGCTTGTCGTTTTGCAGGCACAGCACTGCTGCTTCACTTCAGGCAACATCTCCGGGTTTGAAGAGGGGAAAGGGCAAAGAGTAAAAGATAGGTGTTTCTTTTCTCAGAAGCTTTGCAGAAGCCCCACCCAACAACTGGGCTTACACTTGGTTGGCCAGACTGGGTCACGTGTCCACCTGCAGCTTCAAGGAGGCTGGGAATGTTTTTAGCAGTGTTCCCACACCTCCACTCTAGCAGGATTCTTTGGCTGTTGAGGAAAGGGGAGGATGGCTATGAAGCAGGCAGCTTGCAGTCTGTCCTGGAAAGTGATGAAAGCAGTTCACATTTCCTTCTACAGCTACAAGGCTTTTTTTTTTTTGGCTGCACTGTGCAGCACGTGGGATCTTAGTTCCCTAACCAGGGATTGAACCCAGGCCCTCGGCAGTGAAAGGGCTTGGAGACCTAACCACTGGACCACCAGGGAATCCCCTAGAAGGCTTTTGTGTATATGATCACATTATCTTTGTTTCTTCCCTAACGGTTGTGGAGAAAACCTGCTTAATGCTGGGTATGGTGGTAAGCACTAAGATGTCGTACATTGATACTTGCTATGTGCTAGACACTTTAACTACTTTTATATATGTTAGTTGCATTATCTCCTTTAATCCGCTATGTGAACTTCTCCTGGAGAAAATCAACCCACTTTATAGGTGGAGCAACTGAGGATCCATTAAACTGGTAGTAAGTATCATCATTTCCTAGACTTAAAGGTAAAATTTTAGAGCTTATAATGGTATAGCTAATACATGGTACAGCTTAATCACACCTGTGTTTTCTAGTTCCAGGTTTGGTGCTAAATCAGTGCTTTGAATTGATATGCGCAAACCACGCCGCCCACCCCCCCCCCCCCCGCCCCGCCCAGCCCAATCACACACTAAAACAGTCAGTGAGAAAGCATGACCTGTAGTCAGGTAATCCTGGTTTTGAGTCCTCGTTCTGCCAGGTACGGTTCTGTTATGTGATAGACAAGATTACCTAGTTTATCTGTGCTTCAGTTTTATCATTTGTAAAATGGGGACAGTGCCATCTGCCTCGCAGGGTTTTCGTGAGGATGAAATGAGATATAGGTGTATAGTGCACATATATTTAGTAAATGATAATTTACAGTTTTTACTATGGTTGTCTTCCTATTATAATTCAACATTGAGTTTTCCTTTCTTATGTAATGCAGCGGTCCCCAGCCTTTTTGGCACCAGGGACTGCTTTCGTGGAAGACAATTTTTCCATGGACCAGGGTGGGGGGGGGGGTTGTTTCGGGATGATTCAAGCACATTACATTTATTGTGCACTTTATTTCTATTATTATTACATTGTAACATATAATGAAATAATTATACAACTCACCGTAATGCAGAATCAGTGGGAGCCCTGCACTTGTTTTCACTTGGAACTCACTGATAGGGTTTTGATGTGAGTCTGCAAGCAGCTGATTGATTATGGTCTCTGTGCAGTCAGACCTCTCTGCTAATGATAATCTGTATTTGCAGCCGCTCCCCAGCGCTAGCCTCATCTCTTCAGCTCCACCTCAGATCATCAGACATCAGATTCTCATGAGGAGCGCACAACCTAGATCCCTCGCATGCGCAGTTCACAGTAGTGTTCACGCTCTCGTGAGAATCTAATGCTGCTGATCTGACAGGAGGCGGAGCTCAGGTGGTAATGCGAGCAATGGGGAGCGGCTGTTAATACAGATGAAGCTTCGCTTGCTCACCCGCCCGCTGCTCACCTCCTGCTGTGCGGCCTGGTTCCTAACAGGCCACAGACCGGTACCGGACCGTGGCCCAAGGGTTGGCGACCCCTGATGTAATAGGTTAATACTGAAGAAATAATTTATTCCTTTTTAGTTCTTGGGACTTTTTGATTAATCTTAATAATCCTTTTTTGTGGCAAAATCATAGAAAAATATTTGTTTTTCTACTAATTTCCTATAACTCCATGGTGGGGAGGAATTGATTTTTGTGCCAGTTGTGAGTGGTTTTTGTAGTGACAACAGATAGGGGTAACTCTAGTTTCCTTCCTGTATTAGTTTTCTATAGCTGCCAAAACAAATTACAACAAACTTGGTGGCTTAAAACAACACAGATTTGTTATCTTGCAGTTCAGTATGTCTGACACAGGTCTCAGGGCTAAAAGCAGGTGTTGGCAGGTTGGCATTCCTTTCTGGAGACTCTAGGAGAATCTGTTATTTGCTCTTTTCAGTTTCTAGAGGCTCCTTGCATCTCTTGGCTGGTGGCTCCCTTCCTCTGTCTTCATAGCCAGTAATGTAACATCTCTGTGGCCATGCTTCCATCATTACATCTTTCTCTGACTCCTTCTGCCTCCCTCTTCCACCTCTTAAGGACACTGTGATCACATTAGTCCCATCTGGGTAAACAGTGTAGTCTCCCCATTCTCAAAGTCAGCTGATTAACAGCTTACATTCCCCTTTACCTTAGTTGTAAACTAACATATTCACAGGTTTTGAGGATTAGGACACGGACGTCTTTAGGCACCATTATTCTGCCTCCTATATCTCCCATCCTCCCCAAAAGACTGAGCTCGGTTCCAGCTTCAAAACTGGAGAAGTCTTTAATGTTGCATATACCTTTTTATACAGTTGAAGTCTATTGAGGTTGTAGGTTGTAGTCGGAGGTAGTGGGTTAATCTGGGATTTTTGACTCAACTGCTGCTGGTTGTGGAAGATGCGAGGGGAGTGAAGGGGAAGTAGTGAAGGTCTGGCCCTGGAGGGAGAAACCAGCCTTTCCGAGGCTGTTGGGTAAATCTCTAGGGAAAGCAGCTTTTAGCATCACTGGTGTAATGGGTCTTGATTACTACATAGTCCTAGGGATTTTTTTTTCTCCTTCTATTTTTTCCTTAGCTTTCCTCTTATTCCTGGATTTTTTTGTGTGTGTTTGCAAAGTCAAAACGTTTGTAGGAATTTGTGAAATTTCTTAGTATTTGTAATGATTTATTTGAGTAATTTTAAATTCTTTGAAGGAAAGGCTATAAAAATCAAAGCATAAATAAAATCTATGTCTGGTTGAATTCATTTTTCTAATTTATTACTTGAGTTCATTACTTGAATTCAATTTACTACTTGAATTCATTTTCCCAATTCAGTACTACTTACTGGTGTCTGAACTATGTCACACAAACATGTTTTCCCAACTAATAAGTCTAGTCTTTCTAGTTATTTATTTATCCATTCTGATCAATATGCAGGTGTTCACTGAAACTCCTCCATGTGCCAGGTGCTCTGCTTGGCTCTGGAGATATAGTGGTAAACTTGACATAGTCGCTTCCCTCATGGAGCTTACAGTCTAGTCTAGTAGGGCTGTCAGCACATAGTAAAGAAAGTGGATATGACTAACTGGGAGTCAAACTACTATAAATCATGGAAGAATCTGCAAAATTTTCCTTATTTTTATTTCCCCCAGTGTATGATTACTTCATTGGTTCAGAGTTCTTTTCAAATACTTCAAAATAATTTGATGACATAAAATTGAAATATAACTATGGCTACTGTTTACAATATTGACTGATGTTTTTTGGCTTATTTGGAGTATGTAATCTGAAGTTTAGGTTGCTTTATTTTATTTTATTTTTTTTTTGAATTTTATTTTATTTATTTTTTTATACAGCAGGTTCTTATTAGTTATCTATTTTATACATATTAGTGTATATATGTGAATCCCAGTCTCCCAATTCATCACACCACCACCCCCCGACACCCACCACTTACCCGCCTTGGTGTCCATACGTTTGTTCTCTACATCTGTGTCTCAATTTCTGCCCTGCAAACCGGTTCATCTGTACCATTTTTCTAGGTTCCACATATATGTGTTAATATACGATACTTGTTTTTCTCTTTCTGACTTACTTCACTCTGTATGACAGTCTCTTCACTCTGTATGACAGATCCATCCACGTCTCTACAAATGATGCAATTTCGTTCCTTTTTATGGCTGAGTAATATTCCATTGTACATATGTACCACATCTTCTTTATCCATTCATCTGTCGATGGGCATTTAGGTTGCTTCCATGACCTGACTATTGTAAATAGTGCTGCAATGAACATTGTGGTGCATGTGTCTTTTTGAATTATGGTTTTTCTCAGGGTATATGCCCAGTAGTGGGATTGCTGGGTCATATGGTAATTCTATTTTTAGTTTTTTAATGAACCTCCATACTGTTCTCCATAGTGGCTGTATCAATTTACATTCCCACCAACAGTGCAAGAGAGTTCCCTTTTCTCCACACCCTCTCCAGCATTTGTTGTTTGTAGATTTTCTGATGATGCCCGTTCTAACTGGTGTGAGGTGATACCTCATTGTAGTTTTGATTTGCATTTCTCTAATTATTAGTGATGTTGAGCAGCTTTTCATGTGCTTCTTGGCCATCTGTATGTCTTCTTTGGAGAAATGTCTATTTAGGTCTTCTGCCCATTTTTTGATTGGGTTTTTTTTTTTTTAGTATTGAGCTGCATGAGCTGTTTATATATTTTGGAGATTAATCCTATGCCTGTTGATTCATTTGCAAATATTTTCTCCCGTTCTGAGGGTTATCTTTTCATCTTGTCTGTAGCTTCCTTTGCTTTGCAAAAGCTTTTAAGTTTCTTTAGGTCCCATTTGTTTATTTTTGTTTTTATTTCCATTACTCTAGGAGGTGGATCAAAAAAGATCTTGCTGTGATTTATGTCAAAGAGTGTTCTTCCTGTGTTTTCCTCTAAGAGTTTTATAGTGTCTGGTCTTACATTTAGGTCTCTAATCCATTAGGTTGCTTTATGAAATGAGTTTTAAAATAGGCATTATCATTTTTAAGCTTTTCCAAATATTTAATGTAGTGAAGTTACAGATGTTAATTTTCGCAAATAAAGTTTCCAGTAACTATTTCTTATATATAACGTTCTTTAAAATATTTCTAATTAAGGAAAGCCTGGGGGCTTCCCTGGTGACGCAGTGGTTGAGTATCTGCCTTCCAATGCAGGGGACACGGGTTCGATCCCTAGTCCGGGAAGATACCACATGCCGCGGAGCAAGTAAGCCCGTGCGCCAGAAGTACTGAGCCTGTGCTCTAGAGCCTGTGAGCCACAACTACTGAGCCCGCGTGCCGCAACTACTGAAGCCCATGCTCCACAACGAGAGAAGCCACCGCAATGAGAAGCCTGCACACCGCCATGAAGCGTAGCCCCCGCTCACCACAACTAGAGAAAGCCCGTGTGCAGCAATGAAGACCCAGCACAGCCAAAAATAAATAAATAAAATAAATAAATTTATTTAAAAAGAAAAAAAGCAAAGGAAAGCCTGACACTAATTTTCATGTTTGTTCCTTTTAGGAATGTTTTAAAGGAAGCTGGGCTACTCACAAGTTACTACATAAGAAAGCAAGTAAGTAAAGTCACACATCTCTATACCATTTTTCTTAGAAGTGGCTTTGTGCAGAAGACAAGAATTCTTCCAGCTCTGAAAGCGTATATTTGAATGTTCTGACTGTATAATCCCAAAAGCTAGAATTAGGACATTTTTTGTTCTTTGTGGTATGTAATCATTTAAATAAAACGTGACTAATATCTCTGTTAATCTTGTTTCACATATGTAACATGAAAACATGAGATGGCTGCCACGAGTGGGATCTGGCTTGAGCAATACCAGAGGACGTCCTAAACTTTTGGCGTCTGGCACCCTCTTTCCTTTGTTAGAAGCGTTTGTGTGTTGTAGGCAGGGGCGCACGAGCTATCTGGCTTCATTTAATCAAATCGCTTTTGTTCTTGTTTAGTTTCAATTTCAGTTGCTTTGTCTAACTCAAAATTATATCGCTTTGTTTTTTTGGTGTTTTAATGTTATTACTTACAACCTAATGTTTAATTTTCCTTTTTGAAGTTCCTTTTTGAGACACCACAAAGTGAAACTATTGGCTGCTTTTTAGCTATTGCTGTCAACCACACTGATCTATTGCTGATTCGAATGGCCTTTCCTGCTTTGACGACTCATCCTATAAATTCAAGCCGTTAGCGTGGCTAGGTCACGACAACTCGTCACAATTACTTGAAAATTGACAAGGGCTTTTTTTCTTATAGCACTGCCATCCTTATGGGTGGATTGGCAGATAGTACGTGGTTCTTGGTATAAGGTTTTCTTTCAACTTACTGATCTTGGTATTTTTAGTTCATCTACTTTATATTTTTAAGGAATTTGCTGATTTAATAAAGTTTGGTAGATTGTTTTATATGTGTATATACCTTAAAAATCTCATTGAGGTCAGTTGAACCACCATTTGAAGGAAAAGGAAATAAAAATTTAAAAAGACATATATTCTGTGGTTGTATAAAGTGAAGTCTACATTTAATGGAAATGCTAGGCTATTGTGGGAGGAAATGTGGTTAGAGATGAGGAAAAATGATGTGAATAAATGAGTTTAAAAAGCATAAATGACAGGTTTTGCTACCTCCAAAGTATAGAGATAGGTTTAAACATGCCATTTTATTTTATTCACTTATACTTTAAATACTGTATATCAAATGTGTTAGGTATTTTTAGAGCTCTTTGAGCCAATTATTAACATTTTATATTCAGCAACTTAAAAGCACAGGGAACTGAAGGATTGAGGTGAAAGAGTATGTTACTAAAAGAACTTGGGGCTTCCCTGGTGGCGCAGTGGTTAAGAATCCGCCTGCCAATGCAGGGGACACGGGTTCGAGCCCTGGTCCAGGAACATCCCATGTGCCACGGAGCAACTAAGCCCATGAACCACAGCTACTGAGCCTGCACTCTATAGAGCCCGCAAGCCACAACTGCTGAGCCCACGTGCCACAACGACTGAAGCCTGTGTGCCTAGAGCCCATGCTCTGCAACAAGAGAAGCCACTGCAATGAGAAACCCGTGCACCGCAACGAAGAGTACCCCCCCTCGCGGCAACTAGAGAAAGCCCGCATGCGGCAACGAAGACCCAATGCAGCCATAAAGAAAGAAAGAAAGAAAGAAAGAAAGAAAGAATGGGTCTCTACTCCAAGTGTTTGCCAACTCATTGAAGTGTGCTTGTTTCTTCAATATTGGGTTTCTAGGATAGAGCTATTTCATTATGACTTACACTGCAAGAGAATTAAACAGCTGGTGTTCCCTAAGTAGTTGTTACTGCACTGGACTAAGACGGTTTGTGTTTTACTTATACCTCTAGAGTTTAGTATGGTGCCATGTTTCAGATTGTGCCCTCTTGGATCTTAGGGGATGATTTCTTCAGTGGGTGAGCCTAATATTCTTGATCACTTTGGGCTGTGTTGGGTAGAGTCAGCCCTCAGCTGCCAGCCCTGTGTCTTTCACACCCTAATAAATTGACCCCACCTACCATTGTGGATGACAGTCCTAGAGGAGGGAATGGTGTGGGGAAAGGTGATCTCCAGGGCTAAGAAGAGTATTGAGAAGGGGATTAGGGGAAAAGAATGTTGGGCTGGGAAGGAACCAGGGCATCTTCAAAGATAGCACCTCATTCCAAGAAGCAATAGTGAAATAATGTAGCAAACAGTTCATGTGCACTGATCTCTAATTAAAGATAACTGATTTATATTTATGTTCATGAGGGATATTGGTCTGTAATTTGCTTTTAATATCTTTGACTGGATCTGGCATTAGAGTAATCGTGGACTCATAGAATGGGAAACATTTCCTCCACTTCTATTTTCTGGAAGAGGTTGTGTAGAATTGGTATTATTTCTTCTGTAAATGTTTGGTAGAATTCACCAGTGAAATCATTTGGACCTGGAGTTTTCTTGGTTGCAGAAGCTAATCAGACCTTAGGAATATTTCAAGTGTGAGTTAAATGACTCAAGAGCAGAATTTACTTTTTATGTGTCATAGTAAAGAAGACCAGTTAGGTTGTAAAGCCCTTAAATGCATGTAATCCTGATGCTTGGGTGCATATTTCTTACACATATCTCCTGCCAGAGTTTACACAGTACCATTTGCCTTTAGTCTGTCTGATCTGTAAAAGTTGTAGCACTTCACATCTCAATACTATATTATTTTACACTTTTTACACTCACCACTGATATACTCAGTGTGTTTCTTTGCCTCCCATTTTCCTAAAGTAAAAGGTGGACATGGTTGACAAGTATCTTTTGAATAGCCAAAGATATGATATAAAAACTCGTTTAAAAAAAAAAACACAAAAGAAAAACCTCTGTGGGATTTCCTGGCGGTCCAGTGGTTAGGACTTGGCGCTTTCACTGCCGTGGCCCGGGTTCAGTCCCTGGTCGGGGAACTAAGATCCTACAAGCTGCGCAGCGCGGCCAAAAAAAAAAACCACCTCTCAATAATACTTTTTATTCTACTCTTCTACCCTTCCAAATTAGTGTGCTTGAGTTTTGGATTGCGGAGGGAAGGTATTAGATAATATTTCAGAACTGGTTCCACCAAGCTTTGTGAGCACGGATTACTCTAAGCCTCACTTCCAAACTGCCGAAATCACGCATTTATTGTGAGTGTTAAATAAACAAATCTATGTAAAGTGCTTGGTGTATGTACAGTGCATAGTAAGTGCTCAGTAGCCATTTAATAATCATCTCTGGGAGAACTGAGTCAGGATTGTGATCAGAAAATTCTGTTCCAGGCAAAGGTTAGATATGGGCAGTTCTTTGGTGGCAGCTGAGGCCACCTGCACAGAACCTTTTAAAGAGGAAAGAAAGAAAGGTGTGCTGTACTTGGTACCTGATCTTGCACATATCAGGTACTCTTTGACACCACCTGCAGCTTACCTGGCCCTGTTGCATTGTGATGTTTGAAAGACAGCTTACAGATGTTTGCTTATGCTGTCCTATGCTTTCACAGTCATTTGAAAAAGACCAGTTAGTATGCAATTTTGTTACCAACCCCCAGTCCAATTCATATTTATTAGGTTTCTATTACGTATGTGTCTGGGACTTAGGGGCTTAGATCAATTGATCCGTAAATAGTTTACATTAAGTAAAACTTACTTCGGAAGAGAAACTTTCCCTAAGTAAATTATACCTAAAGACTAGAAAAGAGCTTGCCATATTTCATTCTTATTTAGATAGCTTTTGGATTATATTATTTGTTGGATGTCTGCTTTCAATTCTCTTGAAAATCGATTGTGGAAGGTTCAGAATCCAGATCAGTAGGAAGCTTTGAAAGATTTTACATCCTTCGTTTTCCCTGCACCCTCCCTTGGAGTATGTTAAAGCAAAAAGCCTGCATCTTGATTGCTGTTCTGTCCTGTTTCTGGTGAAAATTATCCTTGAAGTTCATGATTCAGACAGAGGCACTTGATGCAATCACAGCTAAAGCAGGTGTAAGTTGGCCTGCATTTTAAACTATTTTCTATAATGTTTGACCCTAGTGGCAGTGAATGGAGTCCATTTCTGTCCTGGAATGAGAAACAGCTTCGTGTGAATGTTAATGTCAATAGGAAAACTTTCCTGAACTTCATAGGGGAGAAAGATATCTAAAATTTAGTAGTGTAGTAGAGCTTTCCTTTCTCTTTTTCTATTCCTTTACTTTTTTTTATTTTGGCTGCGCCATGTGGCATGAGGGAATCTTATTAGTTCCCCGACCAGGGTTTGAACCCATGCCCCCTGATTGGGAGTTCAGAGTCTTAACCACTGGACTGCCAGGGAAGTCCCCTCTATTCCTTTACTTTATATGTAATATTATAATTGTATTTTCTTCCAAAATAATGTGAATGGATTAGTTGTATTTTTGCATTCTTTTCAATTGCCCCTCAAGGGCCTTTCAATCCCAAGTTGACCACATGCTCTTTGGAGAGAGTACTGGACTGGGAAGCAGCATTTCCACATTTCTGTGCCCATGTGAACCATCTTGCCTCAGTTTCCTCATCTGTAAAATGAGAAAATGAGATTAGATTGTCTTTTTCTGGTTGTTGATAACTGTAGTCACCATGCTGTACTTTATATCCCCAGGACTTATTTATCATATGACTGGAATTTTGTACCTTTTGATCACCTTCACCCATTTCACCATTCCTCTTTAGCTTAAGATGATATGATTCCATCTGTCCAAAATCAATTTTAAATAGATTGCTTAAAGGGAGGAGTTTTTTCCTTGTACACTTCTAAAATTATTTGAAGCTTGCCTTTTAAAACCTGTGATAACATTACAATAATCAGGAAAACGCTGGTGTGCATTGGGAGGTGTATAGGCTGCTACTTGGTGTAGGAGGGATTTGAATTCCTGCTGTTTAAAGTCTTAGGTTAGTAGTTTTATTTTGGTTTTTGGATAAGAACTGCAGTTAATGTGCTCAGATACCATTGAGGGTAGGTTCTGTGTGAAGATTTTTAGGTGTATTTCAGTAAATACATCATTATATATTATTAACTAACCTGGTAGTAAGGTGTGTGTTTGATTCTTAATTTTTCTAATGAATTTTCAGTAACTTTCAATTGATTGTTCCCTCCCCGTATCTTTGCCTTTTCCTACTTCCTTCTATTACCTACTTCTTTCTGTTACCTCCTTCCTGAAAAAAGGCAAATGATACTCACAAAATTTTCTAAGCAACTTAAAATGTTGACTTGAAAGTCATTCATCAGCTAAGTGAGAAGTTTTTGTTTTTTACTTTAAATTTGCTTTGGGATTATTTAGAATCTGTTCTTTTAGTAAAAGCACAGAATCCATTTGTAATATCTGCTCTCAGTTGGGAAGTTTTCCCCAGGCTCAAATTTTGTATTTCAAAAAACAGGCTTCCTATAAATTGACATTGCAGAGAGAATACATTTCGTATTTACTCGAGAAAAGGAGTTCAACTATGAGCTGTTCCTATTCAACATTGTGCAAAAAATGAGAATATGTTTAGTTTGGGCTTTTTCTCGCAAGACAGTTAGATCTTTGCAGAGTCATAGGGCTGTGGACATAGCAAGAAAGCAGTAGCTTTGGTGACTTAGGTTAGGGTAGAAGTTTGCTGGATTTTGTGCCTGGGCTCTTTGGCTTGGCTTTCAAATAGTGACAGTTAAAGTATGCTGCTGCTCAGTGGCTTGACCACTGAGGCGTTTCTTTCTCTCATTCATCTATCCGTCTCCCAGAAGATGAAAAGGCCAAGCGAGAATCTGTGTCTCCCTGGACTGTGGAGGGTGATATCAACACTGACCCATGGGCAGGTTATCGATATACTGGTAAACTCAGACCACATTATCCACTGGTGAGTAAATAAGGTAATAAAAATTTAACATTCTTTTAAACCAGTTTTCATAATTTTCAGTTTCCTAAAAATGATACTCATAATTTGTATTCCAATTATGAATCATGTGATCAGGATTAAGTTTACATTCTAGCTTTTTAACTTTTATGGTACATTATTTAGAAGTTAGTAGGGATAATTGGCAATCATGGATGAAGTAGAAAAATTTTAGATGAGGGATTCTTTAATATTTAAAAAAGAATGAGGTAGAATAGATATTTTTTAGGCCAACATAATGGTAGTGTATATTACTACTTTTCTAAAATTTTTTTAGTATGATATACTTCTACCTTAATTTAGATATGGCTTTTCTGCCCTCCTGCTTCTTCCTGTGTTCTTGGCAGGCTGACTTCAGAGTCTTAACCTAGGAATTGACTTAAGTTGAAATTTATTTGTCATTCTCAAATACTTAAATTCTTTTTACTGTTGTTTTCTTTTTATAAAAGAGATACATCTTTAATTTTTAAAATTTGGAAAAATATCAAAAATATAAGAAAGTTTAATTGTAGCTCCCAGAGATAGTGTCCAGGAACATATTGGTGTACATTTACTTTGAGACATCATTTTGTTACTGATTTTGGTTCACCGATTTGTTCGGAACAACACGGGCACCTTCCTTGTCTGCGTGTAATCTTAAATCTTTAATGGCTTCTGTCACTCTCCCGATTCCTTACATATCCTGGGAAAGGGGGTGGCATTAGCACTAGGCTCGATCTTCACAAAATAGATACGTTGTGATATTTAAGATGTCATTTAAAACTTTTTTTTCCATTTAAGTCAGCGGTCCCCAGCCTTTTTGGCACCAGGGACTGGTTTCATGGAAGACAGTTTTTCCACGGGGCGGGGTCTGGGGGTGGTTCAGGCGCTTCTGTGAGTAATGGGGAGCGGCAGGTGAAGCTTAACTGCTCACCTCCTGCTGTGCAGTACGGGTCTGTGGCCAGGTGTTGGGGACCCCTGATTTATTTTACTTTATTTTATTTATTTATTTTTTTAACATCTTTATTGGAGTATAATTGCTTTACAATGGTGTGTTAGTTTCTGCTTTATAACAAAGTGAATCAGCTATACATATACATATATCATCATATCTCCTCCCTCTTGCGTCTCCCTCCCACCCTCCCTATCCCACCCCTCTAGGTGGTCACAAAGCACCGAGCTGATCTCCCGGTGCTATGTGGTTGCTTCCCACTAGCTATCTATTTTACGTTTGGTAGTGTGGTGTTTATTCCCCCACTTTTATTTTCTTTGTTAGTAGATTTTAATAATGAAAGTTACTTTCATGTTTGAATCGGATCCATCTAACCTCTTTGTTTTTTTTCAGATGCCAACAAGGCCAGTGCCAAGTTATATTCAAAGACCAGATTATGCTGATCACCCTTTAGGTAAATTCTGCTATGCTGTTTCTTCATATTTCAATTTGTGGGCTTGATGACTACTACAGAGGAAAAGAGTGCTTTTTTAGTAGAAAATTTTCAGTGCTGGATTTCTAATAAATGTAAATATGTTTTTTCAAGGCACACTAGAACATTTGAGAGAATTAAAGATTCTTTCCTCTCATTAGAAATCTAATCAATTCTGAAAACATTTTTTATGTGGCTGTTAAAGGCTACATTCAACATAATATTGTATTTTGTGTTGTTATATCAAATTCTAGATTTTAAAAAAAGTTTTGATTTTAGCATGTTCTCCAACCTTAATTAAATAATATCCATTTAGGTAAAAACAGATGGTGGAGGCCTTGAATGCATGCCTAACTAAAGACTCTGGACTGTAGCAGTAATAGCAATAGTAGTAATGGTGATGATAATAGTAGTAATGGTGATGCTGATGATTCTATAACTGATATTTTTTCATAACTGTGTGCCAGGCACTGTGCCAACCTCTTTACATGTATTACTCCATTTAATACTTTCAACAGTCCTGAGGTGGGTTCTATTGTCTTCTCCCTTTATGGTTAATGATAGTGAGACATGCAGAGAAGATAGGTACTTTACAGCATAGGCTAAAGTTGGATTATGTGAAATTACTGAGTGTGCTTGTCAAAAATGGTTGAGTGGTTTAATCTACTGAGCTAAGCTACCTTTGCTTTTTTCTCGAAGGAAAAAAAGGAACTATATTAAGTCCTTATGAATATAATTTGAAAATTTAGTTAAACTCCACTATTTCAGGTAAATTGAAGGAAAAGAGTCTGAGTGATAGAATACTGTTGAGGATGTATAATTTCATTACACTGTATTTAATATTCTTGAATATAGTTTTAAATTGTATTTTTAAAGAGTACATAGATAAGGTAAATTGTAATAGGATAAAATGTTGCACAGTGAAAAGTGAGTACTTTTCCCCAGAAGTAATCACTATTAATGATTTCTTGTAGAACTTTTCAGAGATATTTGTTGTGTGTACACACATTAACACCCCCCCACCCAATTATACACAAAACGAACAAACTATATACATCTTTTCACCTTGCTCTGTTATATTTTATGTTGTAAATATTCCATATTATCCCATATAAAACCATTTCTTTCTTTTTAATGACTGAAGTATTCCATTATGTGGACATGTTATAATTTATTAAACCAGACTCCTACTAATGTATGTTTAGATTATTTCCAGGTTTTTACTTCTAACAATTTGACTGCAGGAACTGTTCTTTTTTTTTAATTAATTTATTTTTGGCTGTGTTGGGTCTTCGTTTCTGTGCGAGGGCTTTCTCTAGTTGTGGCAAGCGGGGGCCACTCTTCATCGCGGTGCGCGGGCCTCTCACTATCGCGGCCTCTCTTGTTGCGGAGCACGGGCTCCAGACGCGCAGGCTCAGTAGTTGTGGCTCACGGGCCTAGTTGCTCCGCGGCATGTGGGATCTTCCCAGACCAGGACTTGAACCCGTGTCCCCTGCATTGGCAGGCAGATTCTCAACCACTGCGCCAACAGGGAAGCCCGGAACTGTTCTTATAATCACATATTTGTGCACATGTTGAGAGTATTTCTATGGTTTAATTGCCTAAAGTGAAATAGCTAGATCACAGGATACATGCATTTTTAAAAATTTTGAGAGGTATTACAAATCTCAGAGATCTTTTTGCCAGATAAAAACATAGAGTCTCTTTCCCTGTATCTTTTTTTCTTTTTAAATAAATTTATTTATTTTTAGCTGCATTGGGTCTTCGTTGCTGCGCATGGGCTTTCTCTAGTTGCGGCGAGCGGGGGCTACTCTTCATTGCGGTGTGTGGGCTTCTCATTGCGGTGGCTTCTCCTGTTGCGGAGCATAGGCTCTAGGCATGTGGGCTTCAGTAGTTGTGGCACGCGGGCTCAGTAGTTGTGGCTCGCGGGCTTTAGAGCACAGCCTCAGTAGTTGTGGCACATGGACTTAGTTGCTCCCTGGCATGTGGGATCTTCCCGGACCAGGGCTCAAACCCATGTCCCCTGCGTTGGCAGGCGGATTTTTAACCACTGAGCCACCTGGGAAGTCCTCTTTTCCTGTATCTTCCCCAGCTTAGCATGTTATCAAGTTTTGCGATCTGTGCTAATTTGAAAGATGAAAAATGGTATTTTGCAGTTTTTTTAATTTGCATTTTTAAGTTATGAGTAAGGTTGAGCATCTCTTTATTTTTAAAAATCATTTGTACTTTTTTTCCTTTTGAACTGTCTATTCATATCCTTAGACTTTTTTCCCCCCAGTTAGATTACTTAGTTTTTTCCATACTGACTTATAAATGCTCTTTCTATATTAAGGAAAATAATCTCTTGATGTATGTACTATAAAATGTTTTCTCCCAATCAAGCAGTTACATTTTTGTCTTTGTAACATTACATTTATGACAAACTTTCAACATTCTTCTGTAGTAAAATTTATCAGTGTTTTCTTATAAGGTGCCTATGGCTTTATGACCTAGAAAGACCTTTTGGGTTCAGAGATTATAAAAATATTTTCCCATGTTTTATTCTACTATTTCTATGGTTTTACTCTTCTTGTGTGTGTGAGATACAATTTTTGGTCCATCTGAAACTTATTTATCTTTAGGAGTTAAGTAGGGATGCTACTTTATTTTTTTCCCAGCAGAATATCTGGTTGTCACATCACAAGTTATTTTTAAAAATTAGTCTTTTTCTTACTGATTTAAAATGCAACCTGTATCACTATATTAAATCTTCACATCTTTAGGTTTTTGGATTCTGTTCTGTTTCATTAACCCATCTGTCTAATCATATGCCATTGCCAAACTCTTAATTATTACAGCTATATCATGTTTTAATACTTGATAGGCCTTGTTGCCCCCGCCTTTCCTCTTTTTCAGAATTTTCCTGGCTATTCTTGCATGTTTGTTTTCCCATGTGAAATTTAGAATCAGCTTGTCTGGTTCCCAAAAATGTCCTGTTGCCATTTTTTATTGGGATAGTATTAAATTTATAGACTAATTTTGGAAGAATTGACACCTTTACAATATTGAGTCTTCCTATCCAAGAACAGGGTATGTTTTTCTTTCCTTCATTAGGCCTTTTAATGTTAAGTTATTCCTTGATACTTTATCTTTTTAAGTTATTCTTGTGAATATAGTATCTTCTGTATTTTTTGCTTGTTTGTATATGGGAAAGTTATTGATTTTTATATATTTTTCTTATCTGCCAACTTGCCGAATTCTTATTTCTAGTCATTTACCAGGTATTCCCTTGTTCTAGGGATATATAATCATATCTGAAATTGATAAGGATTTTGTCCTTTTCTTTCTAATTTTATATGTCTTGTTTCTTTCTCTTGTTTAATACATCTGCTAGTATTGTCAGAACAGTGCTAAAAGTACTAGTGCTGATAGTGGGCATTCCATGATGTTGGTTCTTGGCTTGAGATTTATATTTATCATGTAAAAGTGGTAGCTGGCTATGTTATCAGAATTATCTTTCTAGATGATCATTTATTTTTCATTCCTTAATCTATGGCTATGATGAGTTATATTAATAGTTTAATATTGAACTATCCTTGCCTTTCCAATATGAATCTCACTGAAGTCATGGTGTACTATGTTTTTTGGATTCTGTTTGATAATATTTTATTTGGTATTGTTATATCAGCATTTATAAAAAGAGTAGTTTATGGTTATATTCTTTTTGTCAGATTTTGAAATAATTATTATACTGGCTTTAATGCTTTTAAATGTATGAATAACTTCAATTAAGCTAATTTTATTAGTGAAAATTCTTAGGGCAGTATTTTTCAAACTTTTTTGACTATGACCCAGAGAACTGTATTTTATAGCATGATCTGTGTATATGTGTGTGTGTATAAATTAACAGTCAAACATTTTACAACAGCACTTACTTGCTTACTTACTTACCCTGTATGATATAGTCTATTATTTTCTATTCCATTTATTTACTATAAAAAAATATTAGTCATAGCCCACGAATAGCCACTAAAGAGTCACAAACTGCTGTTTAAAAAACACTGACTTAGGTTCCAGTTTCAAAAAATAAATGAGTGTAATTAGTTTATCAGTTGTTGATAATATCCTTGCTTCATGAGATGATGATCATGAAAACAGTTATAAATTGTATGGTGCTATTCAAATGTGAATCATTTACTGACCTTATTAACACGTTCCCTGTCAAATAATAAGTACTCCATCTTGAATGATTTCTCATAGACTTGGAAATTTGTTCTTTAAAATTGTTCTTTCAGTTTGTTTAGCAAATTTCATGTTGAAAGTATTTTTTCAGAAAACCTGACCTGGACCCTCCCATATTATGAAATACCATTGTGTGAAATAGTGAGACCTATTATTATATCATCAAGGGGATAATTATGCTAATATATACTACATCTTTTTGTTCATTTTGGTTTTACTTACTGATTTTCTTTACCAGGAATGTCTGAATCTGAGCAGGCTCTTAAAGGTACTTCTCAAATTAAGTTACTCTCATCTGAAGATATAGAAGGGATGCGGCTCGTATGTAGGGTAAGAGTTTTTTTCTCCCCGCCATGGGATAGAACATGTTTAAGTAGTTATAACACATGAAGTCAATGATTTGCTCATTTATAAAGGTAGCAAATATTACATAGTAAAACTGTGACTAGCCATATTTACTTTATTTTTAAATTTATTTATTTTTTTGAAGTATAGTTGATTTACAATGTTGTGTTAATTTCTGCTGTACAGCAAAGTGACTCAGTTATACATACATTCTTTTTTATATTCTTTTCCATTATGGTTTATTCCAGGATATTGAATATAGTTCCCTCTGCTGTACAGTAGGACCTTGTTGTTTATCCATTCTACAACTAATAGTTATTTTCTGTGGTTCTTTGAGGAAAATCATTCATCTATTCTTTTATTTCCCTCCCTTCCCTTCCCCATTGTAGAATTGTGAGAGGCCTCAAACTTCATCAGTTCATTATTGTTTAGAATACTTAGGATGTACATTTTCACATAGAAATCAGTCAGACGTACTTATTAAGCTATTTTCTAGTTAGCCCAATTTTATTTATATGTTTACACACACATGCATACACATTTATTAATGAGTGTTAGAAATACATACAAATGGTTGTAAAATGAAAATTCAGGATTATAATATTCAAGGTGAGGTTCGTCTTATCAATATCCTACAAAATCTAAGTTAGTCCAAAGGGTACAGATTTCTATTTCTATTTCTATTTCATTTCTTATTGAATGTATGAAGTGTTTCTCTTTTACAGCTTGCCAGAGAAGTACTGGACATTGCTGCTGGGATGATTAAACCAGGTGTAACTACTGAAGAAATAGATCATGCTGTACACTTAGTAAGAATTTTAATTTTATGCTTTGAAAAATTTTTTCATACTGTTAGATGTTTTAGACTTCTAAAAATTAAGTAAACCTAAGTTCTGAATATCTACACTTGGCTAATTTGAAAGCAAATTTTTCACTTTGTTTCAAGTATAGAAAGTATTCAACAGTCATTATTCCCATCTTTAAGTATCTCTGATATTGGGGTCGGAGGTAAGCTTGAAATATCTTGTTTCTGAAACCTCACATTTCATAACATTTTAGTTTAGCTTTTATAAGATGATTAGCTTTATTAGCGCTTTAAGTAAATCACGCTACCACATGCATCAAATATTTTGAAATAAAAAAGAATATAACTTCTGAAACTAGATTAGTAGGAAAAAATCTTCCTTTTTATATCTGTAATAACAAGGCCACAAACAGACCAGATACATGTTTGTAGTAAATATGGTATAGGTATACTTTTAAAATAAAGATTGCTTATCCACCAAAGAGAGACCTTAAAACCCTTTAGTAAATAAATATTCATGATCATAAAAAAAAGACAAAAAAAATTACCCTACAGTAGATGAGTACACACATGGTATGATTAGGTTGTTCACAGTTGAAGAACAATAATTAGTTAATAAATCACATGGAAAACTAATTAAACCTGCTCTGGTAATCAAACAAATGCAAGTCATAAAGACCTACTAAATTAGTAAGTGTTTTAAAGATGCTTATGTACATTGCCTATGGAAAGATGGTGAAATTGGCACTCCTTTGCATGGTGGTGGTATTGTAAATTGGAACTATCCTTTTGGAAGGAAATTTGACAATGTGTCTTGAGCTATAAAAATGTTGAGAACATTTTTTTATTTGGAATTTTATAAATCCTGATTTTTGGGTATTGTTCCATATGTTATAAAGTACAGTTGACCCTTGAACAACACAGGTTTGAACTGCATGGATCTTCTTTTTTTTTTAGTATTTATTTATTTATTTGGTTGCACCAGGTCTTAGTTGCAGTGGGCTCCTTAGTTGCAGCTCCAGGGCTCCTTAGTTGCTGCTCGCCAGCTCCTTAGTTGCGGCAGGTGAGCTCCTTAGTTGTGGCATGCATGTGGGATCTAGTTCCCTGACCAGGGATCGAACCCGGGCCCCCTGCATTGGGAGCGCAGAGTCTTATCCACTGCGCCACCAGGGAAGTCCCTGCATGGATCTTCTCATATGTGAATTTTTTTCAATAAATATATATATCTACTGTAAATGTATTTTCTCTTCCTTTCGATTTTTTAAAAAAATTTAATTAAAAATTAAAAAAAATTCTTTGGCCTCACCACGCGGCATTCTTTTTTTCTTATGATTTTTAAAATAGTATTTTCTTTTCTCTAGCTTACTTTATTGTAAGAGTACAGTATATAATACAAAGAATTATATAATATAAAGAATACAGTATATAACACATACAAAATATGTGTTAAACTGTCTGTTATCGGTAAGGTCAACAGTAGGGTATTAGTAAAGTTTTGGGGGAGTCAAGTGGAATTTGGACTGCGCAGGGGGGTCAGTGCCCCTCCCCCACCCCCTGTGGCCCCAAGTTGTTCAAGTGTCAGCTGTATGTGGTATGCATTAATAGCAGTTTGAATGCTTCCTATAGGCCAGGTGCTCTTTTACGTGCTTCTTTTATTAACTCATTTAATTTCCCCAGCAACTCTATGAGATAGATGCTACTGTCATCTCCATCTTATAGGTAAGGAAACTGAGGCAGAGAGAGGTTAAGTTGCCCAGGGTTACACAACTTGTAAGTAATGGAGTTGGCATTTTCAGTCAACGCAATCTGCTTCTGTGTGCTCTTAACTAGTATTTATACTGCTGTAAGAAATACAGAAGCATATCGTTAAATATAAGGAAAAATGATAGGCATGTAGTTATTGATCATAATATTTTTTTGTAATTGAGGAAACTAATATAAAGTTTCAATAATAGAATTGCCAATAAAATTATAGTACATTCCACAAATTGTATTTTAGGCAACTATTTTAAAATTATTAGTATGAAGACTGTGGCAGTGTGGAAAGAGAAATTATGTATGGACTACCGCTGTATAAAAACATCCAAGTAAAATAAGACTTATTTATGGAGAACCAGATCATTTTCTTAGAGGTTCCTTTGTTGTTCCACATGAATGTAGTGGTTAAAATGTCTCAGGGAATACTTTACCATCTCTCAATTATTACTAGTATTTATTTTAATTTTTATTACTTTTATTTTATTATTAGGGATAGAGGCTTGTTTCTATATAAGAAATTATAATTACATTAAATGTGCACATTAATTTTAAATTTTAAATTTAAATAATATGTTTTTCATAAGGAGTAGGTAATTCTAAAATAAAATCTTCATATAGTGACATCTGTATATGTTTGTAAATATTTGAAAGATGTGAATTTTCTTTTCCTTTGCTATTATCAAGTAAACTGGTTTGCCTGTGGTCTGACTTACAAACCCTACTATTTATCTACTGTTTAAGGTAATAGCTACTAGTATTTCTAAAATAAAATCTTAAATAAGTTCTTCATTAGGAGCATTTTTACAACAAAATTTTCCACATTTTTCAAATTTTAAAATCTGATTAATTGTATACAGATTAACTTTTTCTTTTGCACATTCCAGATTATTCTCTCCGTATTTTTAATTTATTATAGGCATGCATTGCAAGAAATTGCTATCCTTCTCCCCTGAATTATTATAATTTCCCAAAGTCTTGTTGTACTTCAGTGAATGAAGTGATCTGCCATGGAATTCCAGACAGACGGCCCTTGCAAGAAGGTGATATTGTTAATGGTAAGAAATAAGTTTGACTTTTGTCACTGTTAGCAAAGAAACAGCAAGGCTTTGGGAATCTAATAGTGACTTGCATTTTCTTCACTTGCTTCCTGTCTTTAACTTACTTTTTTCATATTTAAAACTTAAAATAAATTGAAAATCTCTGGAAACCTATTTTATGGTTTTAAGATATTTAACTGCTTTCAAGGTGCTTCTAGTATGATGTGTTTGATACAGGTTCTTTAATGCAGATGATCATTATGTGATTGGTAAATAGGGGAAAGATGTCACTGAAGTGTGGAAGTAATGTTGATTCAAGTGGGATTTTTTTTTTCTTATTCCTTTTAGTCCACTATTGGTTTTGAAGAAATCAGGGCAGGCTTTCTTACAGATAAAGAGAAATCATTAGTAATATATGAAGCTCTTAAGAAAAACAGCTAAAAATTCTGCAGAAGTATTGTCCTTGATGTAAGAAGTTCAGAAAGTGGCTTTAGGGACCACTGTGTTAAGCTATTTTGGGAAACTCCAAGTGCAGAGAAAGAAGCTGCAAAAAACATTTTCCTCTGTGATTGAAAAAATGTTGATGAATTAGGCTCCCCTCGATGGGGTATTTTTAATATTGATGAACTTGGTCTCTTTAGTAATCAGATATCTTCAAGGATCTATATATCAAACAAGGAAGCCTGAGCCCAGGTGTTAAAGGCTACAGAGAATGGACCAACTGTGATGCTGGCTGTGAATGGTAGTGGGGACTTGACCAACACTGTTTTTATACGAATTGTTTTTGCTTCAGTTAGAGTATCTGTTTATAAAGTTCCATAAGTTTTGAGGGGTCTGCCCAATGCTGTTTTTCATATATAAGCCCTATTATTTTTATTACACACATAATGTGTGAGGTTTTTCAGGAACGTGTGTGTTGTGCTAGAGCCAACACACCTATACTGCGATATTTTAAGTGGATTGAAAATTTATGGTTTAAGAATACTCATTTAATGTGCTCCGTAGGATACATTTAGTGTAGTTTAGTGGTGTAGTGGTAATCTGTATTTTTAAACATGGGAATAGTCACAAATAAGTGAAAGGCAAATGAGTCTTTGAAAAATAAGTGTAGAATAGTGTAAATGTTTCTATTTATTGATTCACTAGGATGAGGAAAAAGTTGTTAAAGATAACGAATGAAAGCAGTATTTCCTGTTTAATGTCAAAATGTGGCAAAGTCCTTCATTTAATGTTCTTAACTTGGGTCATTGATCTTGCATGAATGTATCCGGGGATACATTTTTCTTCTGCTGTAAATGATCTAACCACTGCTGTAAGAGTATTAAAGCCCACCGTCTGGCTTGTGCTGCGAGACCACGGACCTGTTTTCCACAGTGAGTTCAGCTGCATTACAGACAAGAAGTGTCTCTTGGGCATTAAGTATGTATTCATTGGTGTCACTTGCGAATGCGGAAGTTATCTTTCTCATTAAGCTGCTTGATTCTGTCATGTTGGCGAAAGTTAACTTCAATTTTGAGATAAAAAACAAGTGTGGTCTTTATGTTTGCACGTTCTTTTGCAGTGGACATCACTCTTTATCGCAATGGTTATCATGGGGACCTGAATGAGACGTTTTTTGTTGGAGACGTGGATGAGGGAGCTCGGAAACTGGTTCAGACCACGTATGAGTGCCTGATGCAAGCCATTGATGCAGGTCAGGCTCAGTGCTGGGCACCCGCTGGTGCTACTGTGTGGTGTGGGCCTTGAGCGACCTGTCACTATACTGTGCATGCCTCATGCCTCCCAGCTGTGCCTCTACCCTACCTGAGTTAGCTTTGGGTTTGGCAGTAGTAGGTTTAAGGATGATTTGGGAATCCCTTGATGAGGATGGACCGGGTTATTGCTTATTCCTTTGACTCGTCTGTGATTTATCTTCCTTTTCTCTGGCTGATAAATGAGGAGGAATGCGTGGATACTTTTTTTTTTTTTCTAACGTCTTTATTGGAATATAATTGCTTTACAATGTTGTGTTAGGTTCTGCTATAAAACAAAGTGAATCAGCTATATGTGTATATATATCCCCATATCCCCTCCCTCTTGCGCCTCCCTCCGACCCTCCCTATCCTACCCCTCTAGGTGGTCACAAAGCACTGAGCTGATCTCCCTGTGCTATGCAGCTGCTTCCCACTAGCTATCTGTTTTACATTTGGTAGTGTATATATGTCAATGCTACTCTCTTACTTCGTCCCAGGTTCCCTTTCCCCCTCCCTGTGTCCTCAAGTCCATTCTCTACGTCCGCGTCTTTATTCCTGTCCTGCCCCTAGGTTCATCAGAACCATTTTTTTTTAATTCCATATATATGTGTTAACATACAGTATTTGTTTTTCTCTTTCTGACTTGTGGATAGTTCTTGAGTGCAACTTTTCTCCTACTTTTTAATTATGTTGTGAAAGAGTGCGTTAGATTATAAGAGAAAAATGAGTGATCTTCCTTTACGCTTGCCTCTCCTTTTTTTTTTTAATCTCTCTTCTCCAGAGGTGTCCACTTTTTTTTTTTTTTAAATAAATTTACTTATTTTTGGCTGTGTTGGGTCTTCGTTGCTGCACGCAGGCTTTCTCTAGCTGTGGCGAGCGGGGGCTACTCTTCGTTGATGTGCGCGGGCTTCTCATTGCGGTGGCTTCTCTTGTTGCTCTAGGCACACGGGCTCAGTAGTTGTGGCTCGCGGGCTCTAGAGCGCAGGCTTAGTAGTTGTGGCGCACGGGCTTATTTGCTCTGCGTCATGTGGGATCTTCCCGGACCAGGGCTTGAACCCGTGTCCCCTGCATTGGAAGGTGGATTCTTAACCACTGCACCACCAGGGAAGTCCCCAGAGGTGTCCACTTTTAACATTTAGGTTTTTTTCTCTGCAAGACGTTAATACACACATAGAAACACACATAACTGTATGTATGTGTTTAGTTAGGTTAAATGGAATCATAAGATTTGCGGTATTCTATAATTTGGTACTTTTCAACCAGTAATATCTTAGAGGTCTTTCCATATTAGAATACGTATGTACCTGCATGCATACATCTCCATTCTTTTAATGGCTATATATTATATTCCACAGTATAAAAATTTCTACAACTATTCCCCTACTGGATTTTGGTGTTTTCCATATATCTTGCTATTGCAGTGAATAATATCTTTGGGTAGAGGTGTATTTCTGTGGGATTTTTCTCACATACAACAGTTCATCCAGGTTTTTTAAAATTTATGCAATATCTTGTGAGGAAAGAGAAGGAGAGTCTTGGTGCAAATGTTAACAGACTATTACAAAGGACAGTTTGAGGGCAAATAACTTCTCAGTTAAAATCCACAGCATTGCAACCTTATTGTTCAGTGTGTTTTCCACCCCCCCACCCCCTGTTAAATAAATCTGATATATCATCAACAATGTATTGGACAGGACAGGGTTCTTAGGCAAACATATAGGATATGATGCAATTTTTACTAATTTAATGAAGTCAGAGGAATGAAAAATGAAAGCATGTGATTATTTTTATATATCAATATGTGAGATATTCTTTTCCTTATTTTTCACTGTTGATTATACTTAAAAACTTTGATATTCTCTGTGGTATTGTGAGATGAGGACTTTAATATTTAGTTTCTCATTTTGGAAGCTTTAGTTTTAAATCAGTTTTAGGATTTCTGTGTTCAATGTTTATGTCCCTTTTGCTTCTCTGTGAGTTGATTGAAATAACCAGACAGCTGGAATGTTGTTTTACAGTGACGCAGGAATAAAACTTGCTAAGAAACTACAAGAAACCAAAGTCTTCATTAACAGTAGACAGGAAAGAATAGAAGTTGCTTCATCTCTGGAAAGTGCTATTAACACTTTTGTATGTATCATTCCTGCCTCTTGTTTTCCAATAATTTGGCTGCCCACCCTGGTGCAGAGCACTAGAGAGCTTGACCAACTATGAAATTAGCCTTCTAGAATAGGGCTTCTCAGTCTACATGCTAGTGGCATTTTGAGTCTGATAATTCTTTGCTGTGGGAGCCTGTCCTGTGTACTGTAGGATGCTTAGCAGCATTCCTGGTCTCTACCCACTAGAGGCTGTTTGCACCACCACTCCTCGTTGTGACAACCAGAAATGTCTCCAGATGTTATGAAGTGTACTTCCCTGGGACCAGAATTCCCTCTGGCTTGAGAACTAGGGGAGAAGTCTCCTCTCTCACCCTCCGTCATTATTGTTGAACAGTTTATTGTGTGTTGTGCACCATGGTTAAAATTTTCCTTTCCTCCCTGCTGACTGGGGCTGATAGGACGGCTTGGATGGGAATGCAAGAAAATCATTATGCAAGTCAGCATGTTCCTCAAAAATCATTAACCTCCCACCCCCCCCACAAAAGTCAAGCTGGAACATGTGGTTCAGAGCAAGTAAATGTTATGAAAATGATTCCTTGAGCCGTTCTCCTGGAAATTTGATTGACTGGAGAGGATGTGTTGTGCCTGAACCTCAGGTTGGAGATGAGAGAGGCACAGTAGGGGCCTGTAGGGAGTGGGAGGACCCCCAGAACCGCGGCTAGATTCCCTAGGAGTCTCCATGCGAGGAGAGCTGTAGCAGCAATAAGAACCACTTCTTTTGGTTTTTATTTAAACAGTGGTAAAAGTCATAAAAATTAAACAGGGCTGGAAGTATACAGTGAGAAGTACCTTTCTACATCCTACTCCTAGGACCTTCTGCAGAGGCAACTATGAATAATTTGAGAACCACTTTTATGGGGATAAAGAAGCCCAGGGGAAGTAATTCTTTGAGAAATTGACCAGACTAAAACTGAGGACAAGTCAAGTTCCTTTTTGGACATTCCTTTTTCTCCTGATGCTCTTTCCTCTCTTATCTCTTCTGCTCGCTTTAATGGAAAGCACACTGACCTTAGAGAAGGCGGGGAAGAGAAGCTTGTGTTCCATTCTCTTGTTTATTCAGAGAGCAGGCGGTGCCTCTCCCGACCCCTTACTGCTGCACACGCCCTCTTCTTCTGCAGCAAAGGAGGAAACCCAGGTGCTGCTGGCTTGGATCTCAGCTTTGCCGTTTCCTGGCAGTATAGCCTCTTTGTGCTTCGGTTTCCTCATCTTGAAAGTCTCGGAACGTAGGTGTGTAAAGCCTTCAGAGAGGTTCCTGGCATAGACAGCGATTGCTTAGTAATTATTAGTTTTTCTTTCTCTTTGTCATGAGTCTTCTCTTTTCCTTTCAGTGAAACCTGGTGTTCGATACAGAGAATTGGGAAACATTATTCAGAAGCATGCCCAAGCAAATGGATTTTCAGTTGTTCGAAGCTATTGTGGGCATGGAATCCACAAGCTTTTTCATACGGCCCCCAATGTACCCCACTATGCCAGTAAGTACTGTCCAAAGATTTGGTATTTGCTAACTATTTATTCAACAAATATTTATTCAAACATTTAACAGGACCTACTATTTTGTATTTATTAGAGTAATCTATTAGCTGTTATAAATAGACCCCCCAAAATGTATACACAAGGCACATAACAGTCCACAGCATGTGTGTTTGGTCACTCTGGGGGGGTGGGGTGGGACAGTTATTCTCTGACCCAGGCTCTTGTCACTTTCAACCTATAGCTTTCAAGGTCACTTTGGGGGTTCCCCTCCTAGTCGTACAGATACTGGGGAAGAGGAGAGAAGCATGGAGGGGTATGCTTGGGAGGTTTTAATGGGCCAGCCTGGACTTGGCATAAATCACTTACATTTACTTTTCATTGGCAGGAATTCAGTCACATGGCTACACTAACTGCAGGGGAGGTGGGGAAATGTAATCCAGCTGAGTACTCAGGAAGAAAAGGAGACTAGTAATTCTGGTGAACAGCCAATACTCTCTGCCACATGTATTCTGATTCCTTAAATGAAATTGGTTCAGCTGGGTTTGATTTGAGTTCCCAGTACATGTCAGATACCATATTCTTTGTTGGTATAGAGGGGAATCGACAAAGTACCTTTTCTCAAATTGAGTGCTGTCTGATAGATTAACAAAGGAAGTTTTGGGCGATTAATGTCTTACAGAAACCTTTCTCTTGGAGAGTTAAGACATGCAGGGGTGAGTCTGTAATTTAGTGCTAGAAAGGAAAGCTGTCCACAATAAGTGACCTAAGAAGGAATTTAACAAATATGTAGGAGCCACTGCTATGTAGACACTTTCATGTACCTCCTTGTGCTTACGTTTTTCCTCATATGCACAATAGCAGGGAATGGTACCTACCCTAGAACTGTTACTAGGATTAAGTGAGATAATGCATGTTAACTTTTAGAGTGATGATAATGATGATGGTGATGATATACATTATCTCATTTGATCATCACAACTCTACGAATAATTTCTTAGCCCTGTTTTTAAAAAGCAGATTCTGTGTTTAGGGAAGTGATTGATTTATTCAAGTCCACACAAACTAGTAAATAAATGTCAGCTGTAGGATTGGTACCTAGGTTCTGTCTGTCTTTCTAGAGTCAGTCTTTCCCGTGCTGCCTAGTAAGGACTGAAGCAGTTTGGTGCTGGGTCTTGTGGGAGAAATAAAGATTGAGATTTTGGTTTGCTGGAGAGATGAGGAAGAGCATTCCGGGCGGTGGGGAAGCATGAATAGGTGCTTCAAGTTGAGACTGAACAGAGACAAGATAAGCTTGGGCTGAGAATTATGTGTTAAGAACTAGAAATGGGCAGTGCCAGATCGAGGATATTTGACTTCATTTTAGGGATTTGTAGAACGTTTTTTGGCAGAAGAATGACAAGGTGAAATTGCCATTTGGGGAAGAAAATTTAGCAGTGGTGTCTAGAATGTATTGCAGGTGTGAGTTAGCCAGGCTTGTCAGCCTGATGCACGGTCGTTGTCGTAATCCAGATGTGAGGTGGTAAAATCTAAGACGTCAGTAGTTGTGAAGAGAAAGGGAAATGAGTGAGAAACGTCTCAACAGGAGAAGCTAGAGAAGTCACTTAAGACACAGCATTTGACATAAATCAATAAGCATTTATTAGCAGACCTCATAGTCCTTTTTATTTCAGCTGGAATTGTGCTTGAAATAAAAGCTAGCAATAGAAAATAGGTAGCCAACTTCATTCCTTCCTGGTAAGCCCTGTGATGACCTGATGTGCATTGCCTTTAACAGAATGGAAGTAGCTATTCTGATGACACTGGTGTGTGCCACCCATGTACATGTGTGTGTTTTGTGTGTGGAAAAAGAGTGTGCAAGGGAGGGAATGAAAAAAGCACCCTTACTTGCAGAGGTAACAAACTTAGGTTTAGGTATGGACTAGATAGAGACTTTTTGTCTATCTGTCTATGTCTATTAATTTTTATTGGAGTAGAGTTGATTTACATTGTTGTGTTTCTGCTGTACAGCAAAGTGAATCAGTTATACATATACATATATCCACTCTTTTTTAGATTCTTTTCCCATATAGGCCATTACAGAGTATTGAGTAGAGTTCCCTGTGCTATTCAGTAGGCTCTTAGGAGTTATCTATTTTATATCAATACACAGTAGTGTGCATATGTCATAAAGAGAGATTTTTTTGAAGGAAATAGAATTTATGGGAGACAGAGATACGGGTCAGTGATGATGGTGTCAGCAAAATACCATACCACCGATACACAAGAGATGGCACTTGAGTTTCATGTTAAACTATTTAATTAGAAATAAAAATTCTGAAAAAAGAAACAAGGACCCAGGTATACTTCATTTCATTCAACTGATATGTTTTTGAAAAGTCAAGTGTTAGTCGGGTTTAGATAAAACAAAATATGTGTGGTCCCTTTAGGGACGTGTTAAAGGAAGCTGCTGAGAGAGTCTCCGTACTGCAGAGGCCTTTTGAAATGTAAACGATCCCTGCTTTGGCTTGTAACTTCATATTCCTAAGCACCTGAGCACGGAACCAGGAAATTGTTGTGTAACTTCCCTCCACCTCCTTCCGTGTAAGAGAAGTCCTTGTTAGATGAGAGTTTAGTGTGCTTCTTTGTCACGGTTCGGAAGTAAAGGTGATACTACCCTATCTTCAGAATATATATCACGGTAATTCTGGGAGGCAGACGGTAGAGCAGGTACACACTTCTGTAAAAGCACTCAGCAGTAGTATCTGCTATAGTGTAGTCGCTAGACGATGTATGTTTGTTTGAGTGAGCCTTGTTGAGAAGCTGAAACCATGAGTCAAGGTTAGCTGGGAGTTGTAACTTCTACAGCAGTGAATCAGTGGCAGAAACAGGAGTGGAACTTGGATTCTCTGTATTGCGATGTCCAGTGGAAATATATATGAGGCACATATGTAATATTAAGATTTCTCGTGGTCATATTGAAAAAGTAAAAAGAGACAGATGGAGTTAATTTTATATTTTATTTAATCCATTACATTAAAAATATTAGCATTTCAACATTTAATCAGTGTAAAAAAAAAACATTGCGATATATTACATGCTTTTTTTGTCTTTGAAATCGGCATATTTTTTACATGTACATTCTGACTTGCCATTTTTCAAGTGCTTAGCTTCATGCACCCAGTTGCTGCCGTGCTGGACAGCACAGCTATCAATTCCTTTATCCTTTTTTCTTTCCATGACACCACACTGACTCTCTTTGACATTTTCTGTTTGATATCCCCAAGGGAATATGACCAAATCTATATATGTAGTAAATTGCATGTCATTTGGAGAGAAAGTTCATGAAATTAGAAATAAAAAGTAAAGATTATTTTTGCCCCTCAGAGTTTTATAATAATTTAGAAACTTCTGATTTGGAATCTGTAGAATAAGTGTATTTTGACAATACTTAAGATAGCGGAAAGCAGCGTGATAGCTATTCACAAGGAAGGGCATGCAGGAGTGTAAACGTGCGGCTGAGGTTAGACCATACCTAGACAGAGCAGCTTGAGTAGGGTCTGCCTCCGTCGACACATGGATTGCCATCTGGAAGAACCGCAGCCTTACGCAGAAAACCCCTGAAAGCTGGTGCTTTCGCCACCTGGTGGTCAGGCAGCACAAGTGTAGTCACCTGTTTACCGATGCTCTTATCAGTTCTTGGTTTTTATTGACAGTTTGAACTTTAAACTGGTTCTCCATTTTCGTCTGAGATTGTCTAAAAAGGCCTATCCCTGTTTAAAATTTTTGGCCTTCTTGGGGAGATGGCACGCCTGGGCACTGATAGTTGAGTTTCTCACAATGATCCTGAAAAATACTTTTGTATTGGTGAACTTGGACAAAAAGTCTTTGGAGGGAGAAATGGAATTTTTGTTTCCAGTAGAAAGGAATAATCGTGTCAGCATTAAAGAAAAGTAGGTTAATGTGCGGGGCTTTGTTCCCCTCTGAAGATAAGACAATTTACAAAACTTTTTAAAAATGGTGCAGTTGTTTCTCTGGGCTGTGCCCCCATCTCCACCCGCATCCACACCCCTACACGCACCCAAGAGGTAGGAGGCTTCTGGTGGAATTCGAAATGTCTTCTTCTTTACAGCGTCATACCTCCATGAGTGTGGCACTTTGCTTGGTTGAATGATTGCAATTCTAATCCTGCTATAACATAAATGGGGGCACTTTTACTTTTATAGAAGTGATAACCACATCTGAGATCCAGCCTCGGGCATCTCTGTATTTTCCTAGAGAAGACGTAAACAAAATGAAATAAGCCTAGGACAATATCTGCCCCAGAGTAGATGGTTTTTAGTAAAATCCCTGTTTGTTGAATGATCTGCTTTAAGAAAGGGGAATCAGGAGAGGAGAAAGTCATTAATTTAAGAATCACTCATGGGAATATAAGTTGTGTACTTTTCCCAGGGAGCTGCTTAACGATATGCTGTAGGTTTTTTGCTGTGTTCTGAGATTTTTTTCTTTAATTTCAGAAAATAAAGCAGTTGGAGTGATGAAGCCTGGCCACGTATTTACAATTGAGCCAATGATTTGTGAAGGTGAGAACAAAGGGATGCTGTAACATTCTTTAATTGAATTTTTATTTACTTTTGGTTACTCATGATCAGATTAGTAGTCTGCTCTACTTTCTTTTTGCTTCATTTCCACTCCCCGTCCTATCTCTAACTTGATTCAGTATCATGTAGAGAACTGAAAATCGTAAGGGTTGGCAAGAAAGCAATACCTTCTCCACGGTAATTTGCCTGCTGTCAGTAGATGCTGAAGTACTTGAATCCTGGTCCCTTTTCATAAAGATCCTGTCAAAGGGTGCATTGTAATAATTAGGTGCCTCCATCAAGCCTGTGTAGAAATTCTTGCTTGTCTTGATGGGGGTGAGGAAGAGGAGGAAAAAAGTTAGAGCTATTTGTTTTTTTTGTTTGTTTTTTAAATTAATTAATTAATTTTTATTTATTTATTTTTTGGCTGCATTGGGTCTTCGTTCCGGTGAGTGGGCTTCTCATTGCGGTGGCTTCTCTTGTTGCGGAGCACGAGCTCTAGGCGTGCAGGCTCAGTAGTTGTGGCTCGCGGGCTCTAGAGCGCAGGTTCAGTAGTTGTGGCGCACGGGCTTAGTTGCTCCACGGCATGTGGGATCTTCCCGGACCAGGGCTTGAACCTGTGTCCCCTGCATTGGCAGGTGGATTCTTAACCAGTGCGCCACCAGGGAAGTCTGAGCTATTCGTTTTGCGGCAGAGTTATATAATTTAATTCTCCACAACTTATGAGGTAGGTGCTATCCCCATTATACAGGAGAGCAAACTGATTTTTGAAGAGGTTAAGTAACTTGCCCAAAGTCGCTTAGCTAGTTATGTGGCAGAATTGTGGGACTCTAAACTCATGAGCCATTCTGCCCCTTGAGGGTCTGCACTCATATCGTCAGGTGGTGTCATACGACTACTGTGGAAAAAGCACAGCATAGACACGCTTAGCACTGGCAGTTTTATGTCCTCGCTGTTGTTGGTCACTGTGACAGGCACATGGCAGTGATGGTCGGTGTCATGATTGGAGCTCCCCACTGAGGCTGTCAGAGTAATAACTGGGGCCTCCTTCATGAGGCCTTCACCTTTGCTTTCTGCCGGTTCTTCGTTGGGATGAGGGGATGCAGAGTGGGGCAGCAGTAGTAGGGCTCTTGTGTCCTGGTCCCTGTGTTGAAGGATGCATCCCCTCGGGATCCTTCCAGTCTTCTTTATAACCTAATCTTCGGAGTGATAGCCCATCACTTCTACCAGACTTTCTTCCTTAGAAGTGAGTCGCTAAATCCAGCCCACACTCAAGGGGAGAGGAGCATTGGAGGTTGTTTTAGAGGCTGCCTTCTTAACCTGGTCCTTTGTTCCCTTTTCTGTAAAATGGAAGTTACAATCTTTATCCTGCTGAATCCCCAGGGCTGCTGTAAGAATTAAGTGAGATGATTTGTATTAACACAAAGTGCCTTTAAAGGGCTGTACAAATGTAAGGTGTTGTTTTGTCATTCCTTGGAATAAGAATAATGATCATATGTAACCAATTGCAAGAGCATTGAGTATATTAGCAGAGAAAGGCAAGACCGTGAGAGCAAAGTGTCATTTTGGTTACATACCTGTTTCCATGAACTGGCACTTAGTTGGTGAGACATGAAGTGGTATTTCCAGGAGTAAGCAAATAACACAGTGTTGTGCTGGTTCAGATAATCGTCAAATTATAAGAAATATACTTCAGTGTAACTCAGCTAGGTTAAATCCCAGCTTCTTAGTGGAAAGTCTCTAATCCAAAGAAGAATTTGAATTTCCTTAGAAGAGTAGTCAAATATATTTAACTTGACATTAGTAAAGGATCTGTTTTAGCAGATGACAACAAAATTAAAGATGTATTTATGTCGGGCTTCCCTGGTGGCGCAGTGGTTAAGAACCTGCCTGCCAATGCAGGGGACACGGGTTTGAGCCCTGCTCTAGGAAGATCCCACATGCTGTGGAGCAACTAAGCCCGTGCACCACAACTACTGAGCCCACGCGCCACATCTACTGAAGCCCGCATGCTCTAGAACCTGTGCTCTGCAACGAGAAGCCACCACAATGAGAAGCCCGCGCACCACAACGAAGAGTAGCCCCCGCTCGCCGCAACTAGAGAAAGCCCGCGCACAGCAACGAAGACCCAACGCAGCCCAAAAATAAATAAATAAATATAAATAAATTTATTAAAAAAAAAAGATATATTATGTCTTAAATCCGTTTGTGAAAAGATCATTCGTTACATTGAGAAATATGTTTACTCATCTTTAGATGGTTGACAAAGCATGAGTTAACTTTCTTTAAGCTACCTCATATTTTCTTTTTAGTCTGGGGTTTAATATTGCAAAAGTAGGTTACTTTACTGCAGGCTTTGTACTCTGGGATGTGTCTGAGGCAGTAAGACCTAATCTTTGGTAAAGATTACTCAAAATGGGAATTCCCTGGCGGTCCAGTGGTTAGGACTCGGCGCTTTCACTGCCGTGGGCCTGGGTTCCATCCCTGGTCAGGGAACTAAGGTCCTACAAGCTGCGAGGTGTGGGCCCCCCACCCCCAAGGCAAAAAAGATTACTCAGAATGAAGAATATTGATTTTTTTTTTTTTTACATCTAATTTGGAGATAAGAAAGTCTCTGTAAACACATTTTTATAGTAGTATCTGGAATTGCAGAACTTTGTCATTCCACTGTTGCCTCTCCTCCCCTGCCCCACTCCTCCCCCCATTCTCTTTTTCCTGGGTTGTCTCCCAGCTTTTTTCATTGTCCCTTCCTTTCCTTTCTAACCCTCTTTCTAACCCATTCTCCCTCATCATAAATTTTTTTTCTTTGGCCGCGCTGCACAGCTTGCAGGATCTCAGTTCCTCGACCAGGGATTGAACCTGGGCCACAGCAGTGAAAGCCTGGAATCCTAACCACCAGGCCACCAGGGAACTCCCAATAATTTTTAAATTTTCTCACCAATCTCTCTCTTTCTCTGCCCTCTTTCTGGTTACAGGAGTGTGGCCTATAAAAATTTCACAGTATAATCT